>NC_088833.1:22840043-24040043 GCF_904066995.2 Poecilia reticulata
GCACACAGCTGTTTGTCCAGTTTATCTCTGTGTTGCCTTGTGCTGACTAGTGACCTCTCCAGGGTGTACCCTGCCTCTCACCCAATTATTGTTATAGTTAGGCACCAGCCTGCCCTTGTCCCTGCAAGGATGAGAGGGTTTGGAGTTTGGATAATGGATGGAGATTCTCATTTAGCTCTTTCTAAAGTTTGACCCCAGAAAGAAACACACACACACACACACACACACACACACACACACACACACACACACACACACACACACACACAAACAAAATGAGATAATATGGAAAACTAAAACGGTTAATTAAAAGATTGATATGATTGCGTAATATATACCTGGCAACCCAATGTTGAGCATAACCTCGCGAGACTTTGCTTATGCGATGCTATTTGCTCTTGGGTATTGTAGTCCAAAACAGTGGAATACGCCGTGTTCTCGTTCGCTCGGGGCTCGAGAGTCCAGAATAATCTTTCTGTGCACAGAGTAGGAGAGAGGAGGGGGAGAGGGAACACCTCCGAGATGAACGTTGTCTGACTCACGTCCCCTTACAAACAAACTACGTGCTTTATTGACACTTTTCTTCGACTCAACTTGATAAAAGACGTCAACAACGCGAGGAGACGTTGGGACACATCGCTGCGCGTGTGCTGTGCAACTTTAAAGCGCGAGTGACAAGCCTTCTGCCAACAAACAGGAGATGTGCAGGACGAGCTGCAGCACGGCAGAGCATTGTAGGATTTCACTCGTCGACTATTTGTAAACACGGACTGCTCTGGGACAGTCAAGGTAAGCGTTCATGCGGGTTTTAATAACCAAACCAGATTTCACTTCAGAAAGGAAGAGTGTCTATTTATTATTATTATTGTTTCTGGACAGCTGTGAATCGCAGTTCATTTATTTTACACGCGCCTATTAAGGTCTCGTATGGTTTATTTAAATGACAACCAGGGCACATATAATCACTCATGCAACATCGTTATGAATTTGGCTTTATGTAGATAAACCAACATTGGTTTGTATCCTCTGTACCGTGACACCCCGTTTGTTTACAAGGGAGACCATTCGTGTGGGAACATGGGCGTGAGAGAATGCACGTACTCGTGTTCTGGTACGGAGGAACTCCGCATAGCAAGGAGGATGTTGCCTCAAAACAGCAGTTTGGAGTATTTTTAACTCAATGTATGTCATTTTCCCCTGCAGTTGTGGGGTTTTGTCCAGAAAGAGCTCCGCGGGTGTGTGACAAGTCTTGGTAATCTAAGAAGGGGGCACCAATGGCCCACCGTGTGCACGAGCACCGCCAGGGCCGCATGCCTGTGGCCCAAACTACTGTGCTGACCCTCCCACCGTCCAGCCAAGCAAAGGTGAGCGTGCTGGGTGTGTTTCTCTCTCTTAGCCAGTGAGAATAAGGAAAGGGGAAAACAATATTAAAACGGGACCAGACAGGTTGCTGCAGACGGGTGTGGAAAAGCATTTTTAAATGTACTGTTTTTACAATCGCAAATGTGAATTAATCCTCTTCTGAAGTGTTAAACAGGAAGGTTGACTATGTCACAATATATTCAAATAAAGTGTAAGCGTTGCCAAAAAAAGATACGTTTTAAGAAAAAAATAAAATCACAAATGTATATTAAAAGCGGTTAAGAATGGAAAAAGCCACTATGTGTTGCTTCTAATACCATACTCTTCTTTACGGTGGTGTTATTGTGACATTCAGTGTCTCCTTGCTGGCTGTAAACATCCAACATCAGAACAGTCCTGCTGCTGTAAATAGAAGGGTGATGCCAACTAATCCTCCGCAGCAGGCCTCTGTCCATAAAAATACACATTCACGAGTTGGACTTAAAAGAAAACCGTAAATCCTTTTTGGACAGGAAAAGCCTAATGGGTGCATTTTAACAAATGCATTTCTACCTTTCATTTGTCTCTGTTGACGTGTCCCTGATTCTCCACACCCTTCTTTTTTTTTTCCTGCTTTGTCACCTTTGTGTTTTTATTTTATTAGAGATGCGTAAATGATCAGTAAAATGAATAATTATAAAATAGATTATGAAGCAGGAGGGATACCAGCTTTAAATTCATGGTACTGTTGGTTCTTGGAGTCAAAAATAAGTGATATGATGGAATAGTTCCAACAATATGATTTACAGATGCAAGTTTTTAAAGTGTTTTGTTTTTCTGTTGCTGGTGATGAAACGTCTTTGTTTATCAAGCCAAATCCTTGCGCTATCAGTCAGTGGGGGTGTTTATTGAGTTCAGCTGGCCTACTTTAGGACTGCTTCCATGATCACACAGGGCAGAGCTCATGTTCCAAGAAACATGGGGCAGACTTATCTCATGTGATTCTCAGTTTCCGTGCCCCGTCGTCCACGTGCGTGTTGTGGCTCTCGAGCCGACAAATTTATCTGGGAGCGTTTCCGTTGATCAGCAATCCACATAAAGCATAAACATAAATAAGACATACCATAGCTTTTGTGTTATTTCATATTTATATTGCAGTTTTTTTGTGTGTTTATGTTGCAAAACATTGTCTCACTAGCTCACAAATGTGTGAAAATGTCTCCAAACAGGACCTGAGACCCAGATTGACCCCTCTGGACTCTCTGCTGTGTGGCGCATTCGCTGGAGCTGTGGCCAAAACCGTCATTGCACCTCTGGACCGCACCAAGATCATTTTTCAAGGCAAGACAAACTCTCAGGTCTAAGGTTTCCTTCCAGATATAGATGAGGAAATGTGCTTGCCTGCAAAAAAGGCGACACTTGGACGTTTTACACTTTTCTGTAGACTGAACTAATGTTTTGTATCCGTACCAGAGTTTACACCTCCACTGTTCTGGACTAATCCTCTTAGTAGATGTTTAGCCTACATGAGACGGTGTGTCTCAACCCTGTGGTTCACTGTGCCTCTTGTTGTTTTTCAGTGTCTTCAAAGAGATTCTCAGCAAAGGTGAGTTTATTTATCTATCCTATCTGCAGAACAGGAACCGATAAGACACAGATTTTCATCACGTCATGTGTACCTGCAGTGATAAGCAGGGCAATTGACTGCTCAAGTACAAAACATACTGAAAGTTATGAACTCTTGCGTCACTGTTTATGCACACTGGAAGTTTATTTTTCAAGAATATTTGCTAAAATGTTACAGAAAGTTCAATTTGAAGCAATAAGTAACAGTTTATAAATTCATTTCCAATTTTTAACAACTTTGCGTGACAAATAAACTGAAATGATGTGGTTGGATTTAGTTTTTTTTTTTTTGCTTAATCACTTTGTCCTGACGTTGTTTTGGGGCAAAACTGTTTGTGACCACATGTTAACAAAGGTTCTTTACGAGCCTTATTATGTAACGCCAAAATATCAGACGTGCTAAGCGGATAACGCGTCGAACGTTACGGTGTGCTGCAGGAGGCCTTCAGGGTGATCTACTGCACGTACATGAAGGATGGATTCCTCAGTCTGTGGAGGGGGAACTCTGCCACCATGGTGCGGGTCATGCCCTACGCTGCCATCCAGTTTTGCTCACACGAGCAATACAAGAAACTCCTGGGGGGCTACTATGGCTTCCAGGGCAAGTGAGTAAAGACTTTCTTATTGTGCTATTTTCATGTTTTAAGTCTTTGGGAAAAACACGATGGCACAAACTTTGTGAAAATGTACAGCTTTAGCTGAGTCAGCATGACTGTAGCGACCGGGAAGTTAGCATTTAGCTTATATTAGCATGGCTGTAGCTGTGTGGGATTTGCTATGTGTTCTTTCAAGTGGGCTTAAAGTCAACTGCTTTTTATTTCAGAGCGCTGCCTCCTTTCCCACGGCTACTGGCGGGGTCTCTGGCCGGTACGACCGCTGCCATGCTAACTTACCCCTTGGACATGGTCCGAGCCAGGATGGCTGTCACCGCTAAAGAAATGTAAGGACCTCCAGAGTTAAGCTCATCTCTAGCAGAGGACGAATTTGTCCGATTTTTATAATGATCAGTTAGTCATTCCTGGAAAAACGGTCAACACCGTTCAGTATACGGGCCATTTCTGACAGGGTTAGGTATGTTAGGGATCCAAATGATTACATTACTAATCTGAATGCTGGACGTTCAGGATCATATGGTGTACCCGTTCTCAGATAATGTCTGGTTTGTTGGTTATTTTGAACCAAGTTTCTTTATCACGTAATTATATTTTTTCAGTCATTAATAAACCATTTTTTAAACTTTTGGTTTAGATCCACACTCAACATTTATTGACTTTGGATATAAGATGGTATGTTCTGCAGATTTCTTCCATCTATAGACCCTTCATTTCATTTGCGTCTCTTTCTTTTAAAGGAGTTAGATTTTTCCTGTAGCTTTGAAGTGATCACCATTTGTAGACTTCCAGAGTTTATGACGTGATCAGATAATTAATAGCTTAATTAAACATAAAGTAACTCATGCATTCAGTGCTGTATATCTTTAGAAAAATGTTGAAAGATCCACAAATCTTGTGAAACTACTGCTAAAACCCCCATTTAAATTTTACTACAAAATCAAATTCAGAATTTGAGTTTTAATTTCACTCTTTGACTTTCAGTTTGGTGAAAAGAGGAGTTGCCTCTAAATCTCTCTTTACTAACTGGACTATGTTGGGATTGTCTCAGTTCAATATGATCTGGGTGGTCTGTCCTCATCATACTGTCTATCACTTTGAACGTAGACTCCTATACTGGCACCAGGAAAGACTTTTCTTACTCTTGATTAATGCTTATGTCATCCTTACATAAAAAAAAACAACATTTGTTGGTCTTTGCAGTTATTGTGACTGTGCACTCAATAGAAAATTTATGTCTCAAATTAATTTCTGTTTTTCTTTTCCAGGTACAGTAACATCATGCATGTCTTTGTACGCATCTCCCAAGAAGAAGGTGTAAAGACACTGTATAAAGGTTTCACTCCCACCATCTTGGGTGTTATCCCATACGCAGGGATCACGTTTTTTACCTACGAGACCCTCAAAAAGCTCCACGCAGGTACTCTCACCATTTCGCTGTCTTCGCATGTTTGGTTTTAATTAATTAAAGTAAGATTGGTAGATGACAGTCAGTTCCAACCCTACCATCTGTTTTACCTTAGATAAGACGAAGCGATCTCAGCCTTACCCTTATGAGCGCTTGGCGTTTGGAGCCTGTGCGGGCCTGATTGGACAGTCGGCTTCGTACCCTCTGGATGTGGTGCGCCGGCGCATGCAGACAGCCGGCGTGATCGGCTCCTCCTACACAACCATCCTGGGGACCATGCGCGAGATTGTGAAGCAGGAAGGCATCAGGCGTGGACTGTACAAAGGCCTGAGCATGAACTGGGTGAAAGGGCCCATCGCAGTGGGAATTAGCTTCACCACGTTTGACGTTATGCACAACTTGCTGCTGAAGCTGCACCAGATGGGCTACTCCATCCACTGAACCAGCGGGGGTGGCTGAAGAACGATAACGGAGGGAAAGTACAGATGCGACCTGCATGAGGAAAGGGAGCGGAGCCCGTTTCGTGGCTGTGACGAGTCTCTGCTCTGTGCAGGACTTTCCTCACTCCTGTTTCCTACAGAGGATGTCAGAGACGCGAATAAGCCGACAGGAGATCTGTTCTGCAAGGATACGCATTATCAAAAGCTTGGCCTAATGCAAAGGGATCTCTAGCTTTGCAGAAAGGCACAAAAAATAAGTTTTTTCTATCATGGAATGGTTAAAACATGTCTGAGAAACGCGGTACCACTAGAATGATAGATGGCAAAGGAGTTAAATTGCACTTTATCAGAATTTCCCCTTCTGTTGATCCTACTTTATCAAAAACAAATCAGATTTTTTTCATGTGCTTCCTTTCATCTTTTTTGTACAAGAGACATTTTAAATATTTTATTTTTATTTTTCTATGGCACAGCATGTGATGATACATGGTTATGTGCAACTAAAGACAGATTTAGCAGGTTTAAATTTTATGATGGTGCCAGTGTGGATTTTATTTCCCATTGAAAGGAAAACAATTGAATGTGACTGTTAAATTTTCACTTACCCATCCATCCAACACCGTGTAACTCCATCTGTGTCTTAGATGATCGTAAGTGTTGCTAATCAAACTTATTACAAACAAAAACATATGAATATGAAAGACTTTAGTCGGTATGCAAAATTATTGCGATTTAAGCATTTAAAAAAAAAAATTTAAATTTGTTTTGCTCACATTGTTGTATAGATGTTCTCAAAGCCGTCACTTGAATGTATGGCATGTCTTTTTTTTCAGTCATAATTTTTATGTTTCTGTAGAAGAAAATCATGCTTATTGCTACATTTTCAGAGGGATTTTTTTTTTGCCCAAAGACGTTTACAGTATGATGACCGTGCAATAAACTGTTTATTCACAACATTGAGCAATGTCGTGTTTTGTCCACTAGATGGAGATGTTTGATAAAAGAAGGTAATAATGTTGCCATAAATAGCAAGGGGACGTATCAATTAAACAAAAGAGGAAGAAATTTTAATTTTAAATATTTTTTAAAACATCAGAATTTTCAGTCGGTTGGAAGATTTAATTTCTTTCCAAAACCATAACCCCCTTTTTTTTTAGTGAGTAGTTATTTACTTTTGTCCCAGTGTTCTCTTTTACTAATTATTATAATTTTATAACACTTAAGATATGGCTACAGCTTGTATAAGAGAATATATATATATATATATATATATATATATATATATATATATATATATATTTTAACCGTACAGATTTAAAACGTACTTGGAAATGTTTTCTATCTTGATGATTTCTCCTTTGTCACTAGATGGCGGCAGGGAGCAGCTCCACCCGCTCGTGCAATCCGGTACCATTAACGAGCTCATTTACATGGCCTGAACTTGACCTTATGTCTGCCCAGTGAAAACAGCTTTACAGTTATTTCTCTCACATCATTGATCACATTTTATTTAACGTTTCTTGCATTACTTAAACTATGTCTGTGTTACTAAAGCAGCTTTAACCTTAACTTTGAATCATAAAGAAATATGTGTCAGCTTGCTGTAATTTTTCTTAGCAATCATGTTGTAGCACCACACCAGTTAATATATTTAAACAAAGTAACGTTTTTTTTTTGCAAATCTATATATTTCGTTATTCAAAATCTGCACCACAAATAATTTCATTAGCAAAATGCGATGTTTTTTTTCACTCGCTCTGATAAAGCATATTTGTTTTATTTTTATGAAGTACATATATATATCCACTGCCATCCATTTTTTTAAATCAAGTGTTATCCATTAACTTAGCTGTTGAATTCCAGTTTTATCACTAAATTAGCAGATACAAACCTTCAGTTTTTCTTCCTTTTTGTCCTTTCTTATTCACCACTCTGTGTGCTTGAGCTGTGAGAGCATTAAATTCTCTCTGTGTGTGTGTGTGTGTGTGTGTGTGTGTGTATGCCCAGTCTGTTACTTTGTTGATTTTTATCAACCGAAACACCTTCTCTGGTGGTTGAATATCGTGTCTCCTGAACTCCAGAGCTCAGGATGGAAGGGAAATACTGTCTTACCCCTCAGTCTCGCCATCTTCCCCGCCTTCTTGACCTTGACTGAGAATCATGGGATACCCCTGCCAACCTACCAGCCTGGCTTTGCAACAGTCGAAACAATGCGACTGGCTGGATGATGTGGTCGAATGGTGGGTGCCTGCGAGAGCGAGGAGGAGGCAGGAGGAGGATGGGGGCCCTGAAACGATGTTTCTTGAAGGCGCCGTTGCCATAGGTAACCTGGATCTGTGCCAACGGAGGCGAGCGGACCATTTGCATGTATTCAAATCTTGCATGAATAATTCACTTTGAAGCCCCCGCTGGAGTGTGAGCAGACAATAGCCGCTCGCGCTTACACACACAGATGCACAGAACAAAACGCTCACCAGAAAAAGAAATATCTTTTACATAAACACACACACACACACACACACACACACACACACACACACACACATCACCCAGACTCAGGCTTGAAGGGTGTGAGAAAGGTGAAGAGGTTATTGTGGGAGGTACGCATGAACAGAGCCTCTCTTGGAGGTGTGTTTGATCCTTAAACGTTGAGATAGTAACTGTTGCAGCAACATCTTCCTGCATGTATTTACTGGCAATTCAAAGCACATAAGATGAGATCTTCCTCACACCAAACACTGGACTGTGTAGAGTAATTTCTGCTCCACGTAACACTAATTCTAAAAATTATTTTTGTAATCAATGGCTACTATTCATAATAAATTACATATTAAATAAACAATAAAATACACTTCCAGTAAAGTGAACAGACCTTATATAGGTTACAACATAAAATGCAGCTCTGTAAATCATTTACTGTAGTGACACTTTAAATGACAATATGGCGTAAATCAAAAAATCTCCCTTATGCTGTCATTAATAAACACAGCGCCGCTACTGTTATTTATTAATATTATTATCTACACTTTGCTGAGGCAGGTTTTGATTATGGGTGGTATGCTTTTTATTTTTATTTATTTATTTTTGTCTTTTGCCCAGGATGATATGGAGAGGGGACAACAATGGTAAATGAGCAAAGAAAGATAAAAAAAAAAAAACTGGGATACATTCGACTGACTACTTCAAATCCTTAGTTACTTAGGCCTTGTGGTTTTAGAGCTGAAATGCATTACTCTACTCAAAAAAAATAATAAAAAAATAAATGGAAATTATTATTCCATTTGTGAACATAGTAGAAATTCATTTTTTTCTGCTCTCGTGGCATTGGGACCACCCAGAGAGAGAAGAAGCTGAGGCATAAGTAAACTAAGCTGCTTCTCGGGGCCCCCAGTCTGGCAGAGGTTGGGGGTTCAAGAGCACTTGACCTCTGACGCAAAATATAACTCTCCAAAGCTCCAAATTTGTTGTCACTTTAAAAGAGAAATGTAATTAATTCAGTAGGCCGACAAAATGTCATATTTTACTACATAAAAGACTGAATATCTGGCAAATATGCCAGTAGAGAGGAAAATATCCATTGTTTGATTAAATAGTTATTAATTAATTATTATATTAATGACGTAGCTTTCACTGATTTAGTATTTATATTGATGGTTCATTTGCTGCTTTCTATCAGTGCAAAATTCACAACATGTATAAATGCTGACCTAATTTTTCGAGTGACTACAGTAGCTTTAAGAAGGAGTTTCATTATTATTGATGTAAAAACGGGGAATTTAGATAGCGACTCCAGTCTATGAGAATCTATTAATATTTATCTAGATTCAAGGTAACTTTATGTCAGACCGGTGTATTTTAGTTCCTAATGGTTTTGATAAATTCCATAATAAAATATATATATTTTTTTCCCCCTGAAATGATTTTTGCTTTGAAACGTGTTTAGCTGTGCACTGGTTCGGAAAGACGAGCGCTCACACCGGGACACATTACATGCAAGAGCTGCCACTGACACCACAACTGCTGGACATATTTTTTCCACTGTAACTGTGCCGTAAACCCCCCTCTCCGGTAGCTTACTGCCACGCGGCTTCCAAGGAAGTTACAGCTACATTTACAAGATCATTTTTTGCAGGAAATAAGACACATCTGCTATTTAATCTGCGGTAAAACCTATGTGCTCGGATGCGAAGATGCTCCGACTTCTCGTGGAGCCCTGCAGAAGCCAGGCTGGCTGGTTGCCATGCACTTTGAAGGTCTGCTCTGCATCAGCCTCCCAAGCAGCAGCCTCAGAGGAAGCTTATCATAAATTCAGAGGTATTAAAATGCCTCCGAGGGCGTTTTATCAAACACAAAGGGAGCCTGTAAACGTTTCCCTATAAAATACCTCTAAAAAAAAAATAAAAAAATCCCCACAAAACAGATGAGTAAATTCCTAATTGTGCTTCTGTGACCCTAAACCCATAAGCTACAGTCTTTCTCTGCATACATGATGATATTTACAAGTGCCGTAGGACCCCCCTCCCCCTCGCACGGCGACCCTCTCTCTCCTCTCTCCTCCTCCACCTTCTCGGTCTTGTTAATTTTATAAGATCCAGCATATTGCCACTTATCGGTTGGCAACGTTGTAAAAGCTCTGAGGTCAGTGCATTACTGAGCTGCTGGGCTCCTCTCTTCCATTAGAGGGAGTGTTCAGACTGCACTGGCCTTCGCTCAATCAAACGCTAGCTCCAAGTGCACAATGGAGGGCACACAATCTGTCACACACACACACACACACACACACACACACACACACACACACACACACACACACACACCCCCACACACACGCACACACACACACACACACACACACACACACACACACACACACACACACACACACGCACGCGCGCGCACACACACACACACACACACACACACACACACACACACACACACAAATACAAACTGAGATTCCTTCTATCCTTGCTTTGGAAACTATAGTGTGCATAAATCTCTGCACATTAATCTCGGCACCTACACACACACACGCACACGCACACACACACACGCACACACGCGTATGTCTGCGCTTTCTAGCTTTTCTCACTTCTTCAAGCCTTGGAGGCGGTTAACGTCTTCATTTGCATGTGGTCTTTTTGCATTTAAAGAGGGTAAATGTATAGGTTGCCCATGTGTTCGTGCCGCACCTGACATTGTCACCACTTGACTTTTTAAACAGATTTTAACACCCAATGAGCCGCGGCGTCCTCCAGTCTCTCGATCAGGTGAATCAGATGAGAGGTGCAGGGCCACAGCAAGCAGCAAAAAAAAAAAGAAGGGAGAAGCAGGGTGAAGTGCTGATTTGAGAACACGTGTCGGAATAGAAATCTGTGGCTGGACGGTTTGTTTTATTTGTCAAAACGTGCAGTGGCAAAATTATTCATCTCAACCTGGCAGTAAATAAGGTCAAATCTTTGGCTCTTTTTGCCTGTGAGTGTGAAAATAAAATAAGTTAATGCAGACTTTTTTTTTAAATGTTTATTTTTTACTGCATTGTAAAAGACAACTTAGTAGTGTTTTGTATTATATCATCTATTAAAAAAAAAAAAATAAATAAATCTATGTATTTTTACAGTACTGGGACATCCTGTTCTGCCGTCTCACTGAGCGTGTTTCCATAAGTAAACACGTCCATGGACGGTGGGTGGGAGTGCTGTGGGTGGACAGCCGAAGAAGAGCAGTTTGCATGAGAATAGCCGAGGTCCTGTGAACCTTCTGCTCCCTGTGTCCACATTCAATGGCATTACTGCAGTTAGCATGACAAACTAGACTCCAAGTTCTCGGACTTTTTAATGCAGCACCCCACCGCCTCCCACCTCCTACCCCTCTGAAGCCGACCAACCCCCCACCCTCCCACATAACAAACCCTGAGCATGCACACAGAAACATTCACAGTTACAGCATCCTTTATATTTCATTTCTGGCTCTTTAATGAAATAAACTTGAAAACAGATTAATTAAAAGTAGCACTCTTTTATTTTTTAGTTTGACAACAAACTACATCAGCTTTAGTTCAAAAACATACATCATTCAGTCTGAATGTCATGAAAAATTCTGTAAAATCCATACATAGTCATTTTCAAAATATGAGAACATGGGTCTCGATGAGGCTTGTTTGTCAGATTAAAAGTACCTTTTGAAAATAACTTTTAAGCAGATATTATACCTGCTTTTTATTAAGCCCACATTTCTGTATTAAAATGTTTTTTTTATTGGTCTGAAGTATTATTCTAATCTTAAATGTTGGGTTTTCATCAGCTGTAGGTGGAGAATTAACAGTTTACAGAACTGAAGGCTTGAAAACACCAGTAAGTGTAAATTAACTATTAAATAATATTCTAATTCATTGGATATGACTGTATATTCTAAAATAAAAATGAGACAGTAAAATATTCAGTGTTTGTTTCAGGTGATTTTAATGATTATAGCTTATAGCTATCAAATTATTAAATTTTTTCATTTTATATATTTGAATAAAGCTGTTTTGTAATATAGATGTGTTGTGGTATGGCAATGTCATAAATTATAAAATAATGGGAAATATTGCTGTCTTGGCAGTTTATACAGCAGACTTCCACTGACACTGTCCACGAGGAGTGTAAGCCAAACACGGTCACCGCTAAAGAAGTATTCAAGCATTAGCTGGAAAGTTAAGTGGAAGGAAAAAATGTGGCACACAAAATACAAACCACAGCCTTAGGAGGACTGTGAACAGAGCCTATTCAGGAATTTTACTTGGACTGTGGCTGGAATCAGAGCTTAAATAAAAAACATCAGATGCAAACAGATGTAGAACATGAGACACGTCTCTCATTTTTTGTGTTAGGCCACTTCTGAATGCATATTTGCATATCATTTGGAAACCAAGGTTCTGGAAGAGCTCAGCAGAACATAATTCAAGTTGCTTGAGGTCCAAGTTTCCATAGTCGGTGATTAAGTCAGAAGTTGGCATTTGACACTTCCATTTGCTTTGTGGAAAACCTTTATAGAGATGAATGGGTTTTTTTTGTTTTGTTTTTATTTTCCAGGAAGACTCACCCACACTGCCAAAAGTACCAAAACTTTAACAACCACGATGTCCTGATTCAGAACTGAATCCAGCTGTCTGGCACGCTGGCCTGACAAAATCCCCATAGAAAATTTATAAAGTTTTGTCAAGAGAAAGATGAGAGACACCAGACCCAACAATCACAAGATGAAGCCTGCTTGTAAAGCAACCTGATTGATTCCTCAGCAGAAATGCAGGCGGATCAACTCCAAGACACGTTGTGCAGATTGACCAATAACATACTAGACTCACTACTGCACCACCAAATATGACCGATTTATTATCATTTCCTTCCACATATTATTAGCTGACTTTATAAAATGAGAAGTGTCTCATTTCATTTCCCTTTAATTATAAATTTGTTACATTTTGGCATGAAAATGTAATCAGTAACTTTGTAGCGATTCGTTTCATTATCAGATTTTGCCACTTTTTTTTTTTTTTTACGTACAGGACAGAATACACACGTGTCCTTAAACTGCCCCTGTTTGTTATACAACCAGCCGGCTTTGTTCGTCCTTCTGTTGGAGGCCTTTGTGTTGTTAACGGACCAGGATGTAATTAGAGGCCCTCCATTTACAAACAAGCAGTTGAGCAATTACAAGACAATTAACAGGCCCCTGAGAGTTTATTCAGGTCAATAATGGGCCGCTCTTACCACCGCAGGATTCGCCATAAATACGCCGTGACTGGCTGGTAATATATAATGCCGGGGTTGTGTGGAAAAATCTTTTAGATTAAATCAATCGGAATGATTAGTTTTAAAAAAAAGTAGTTTTATTCCTCATAATTATCTTAACATGGACTTTAAAGTGGTGCCAGTGATGTAAAGACAAATGTTTCAACAGAGACTACCGTTTTCCCGCTTGTCTCATCTGGACGGAGCGAACCCTGCTGTCAGACTGGTACACAGTATACAGAGTTTATGTGACATGATCCGTAACTCTATCTATAGGTGTTATGGTATCATTCCCACCATTAAAGAGGTTTTCCACCTTCCCCGTGACCCCCGCCTCGCCTCACAGGACACAGAAAACGACCTGATAGCAATGTCTTTTACTGTACAGAGGGGGAGCTGAGATGTGCGTGTGTGTGTGTGTGTGGGCTCATAGCAAGGTGTGCGTGTGTGTGTGTGTGGCTGGTCACTCTGCGACGTTAGGGAGCGTCCAGCAAACGGGGCTTCTCTCCAGTGAGAGTGGGGGAATCTGGCACGGCCAGTAAGCATGTATATCAGGCCATCTCACGGCTGGCTGGACGCTCCCTGGGTGGCCCGCCGTGGTCAATACTGCACTGGTGACTGGACACACAGAATGGGATAATCTTGCTTTCTTTCGGGGGCCACAGTGCACTCACACAGGTCTGCTTTTTATGCCAGCTTGACCATGGAGGCTATAGCTTGCCCAGTGCTGTGATTTCAGGTCAGGACCAGTGTGGGGGGCGGGAGGGGAAGCCTGGACTGAGAGAGGGGACAGTGTTGTTGGGGATAGCGAAGGGGAGGGCTGGATGAGTCCATTTCAAGCAAAGCAGTGGAGCACACTGGGCGCACTGGGGCATCGCCTCCGCTGGCTGTTTGGAGGGGAAAACAAAGGGGGGTGTGATTCCCACAAAAAACTAGAATCTGTGTGTGTGTGTGGTAATGAATGTGCATCTTTGTTCAAACTTTCCTTCAGCTCCAGCAACTCGTTTTAACGCCCCCACTGCTCTCGCACAAAGACACATAATTGACACCCACAGATTAAGGCCTCTGTGGTTTGACTGTTCTCCCAAAACGTCCCACTCTACTGGAATATCAGGAAATATAATTTCCAACACCTCCATGTACTGAAACTGGGTGATTTTCTCTAAAATGAGACATTATGCTGGTAATTAATCACGTTAAGACACCAGAAACAAATTGTTTTCCAGGTCATATTTCTCCAAAGCACAATAAGCTAAAGCAGAAGAACGAGGCATTATATTAAAAATGGGGAAAACGTGTTATTTTAACTTTAGCACATCACTTTCTGTCAAACAGAAAGAAGAACATTGAGCTGAACATGAAAATAAATTTTGAATGTGCGTTCGATACAAAGAAACAAAGAATGAAGAAAAAAGAAAAAAAACAAACAAAGGAGGCAGCAGCTTTTTATTTCACATTTGTATCAGTTTTATTTAAGATTTCAGAATATTATAACAGTAATCCGTGGTTCAAGAAAAAATTATTCATCTCACAATCACAAGTCAGCAGCACCCTTTCATAACTATTGGTAACGATGTGGAAGAAATGTTGCTTTTCTGCAGTAGCATAATCTCACACGAAAAAACAAGAAAGAAAAAGTCAAACTTTAATTTAAGAGAAAATATTTTTTACTAAGAAAAGGGAATGAACAAATTGTTTTTCTTTTGCAAAATCTAAAGCGCTGACATTCTTCACACAATCCTCGTTAAATAGACCTAACTTAAGCTTTGTTTCTGAAAATCCAAATATTATTTCATAATTTTGATTGAGTATTTTTATGCCAATCTTGAAAATGGGACAGAGAAGAGAATGTGCCAAGTAAGGCAGGAAATAACTACTTTAAAATAACCAGCTGGGTTAACATGCCAGGTCTGGAGTCAGGCGAATAATGGAAAATGTTAAAAGAACTGAAACAGTGACGAACAAGGCTGAAAGAGGACCAAAGTTGATCTTGTAACCGTGAAGAAGCTGGTAAAAGAGGTGAAATAAAATCTCTAAACTTAAATGAAAATAGCAGCTTTTTTTGTGTGTCTGTGCAATTGGGCTGCTGCTGAAAAAAGAAAAAAAATTGTTTTCAGGCTTTTTACTTATCTCTATCAGCCTTTAAAAGTGCAGGGTGCTGTATCTATAAATACTGTTTTTAGGGAAAAAAAATAGAAATTATTTTTAGCAAAGACTTATTGCACAATTTTAGACATGGCAGACTGCAATTTACAGACAAATCTGCAGAATAAAAGCTGATAAAAAACAACAACAACAACACGACATCAGAAAAATTCAATGTTAAAACTCACCTTTCGAAGCGGCTCCTTTTTACCTGATGTCTTACGGAAAAGATGCGGATTATCTGCCCCCAAACGGGGAAGCTAACTGATCGTGTAGGTGGGAAACTGGACCAGGCTAACCGTGTAGCTAGCTAAAGGAGGCATGTGTGCTGCCTTATTTTTTTAAGGCCTGTTGTTAATCCTCATGGTGGCTCTTCACCCGACTGCTTCTGCAAAGGCATAAAATATGGAGAGAGAGAGAAAAAAAATTGATCAGTTGAATAATTCCAGAAACTTTGTAGAGCATCTCAACGTTCTTTCCAGATGCTGAGAGCATTTCTTACACAAATGCATGAGCAGATTGATGTTTTTTTTTTTTTTTAAACATGAGCCCTCACAATTTCTGAGTTCATATCATTAACAGCTCTGCGCATGCGTCTGACAACCGGGAGCGTGTCATCGCCCCCAGACACTGTTAACGTCAACGGCAGGAGGAGGGGTGTGCTTGCGCGTTTGTTTGTGCGTCTATCAGCTGTCTGTATCAATGACGTGTGCGACCCCGGAGCTAGCAGACAGCCAGGGGTTAAAGGTCAAAGCGGAGCCTGTCTGGGCTTCCTGGCTGACCCCAATGGCTGTGAGCGCTGGCGTTCACTCACATGCAGAAAACCGGGTGCTTTCGGGGAGGGAGGGCCGGTTCAACCGTCTACCAGACTAATATCACCTTTGGGATTTGGATCCAGACAAAAATAAATTGACCCCAAAACCCCTCTCTTCCCACACACACACACACGCACGCACGCACACACACACACACGCAACACACACACACACACACACGCACGCACGCACGCACACACACACACGCGCACACCGATGCCAGATTTGCCTAGTCATAAAACAGGACTCGACTGTGCGGCATGACGCAGACAGACACAGCATAGGTGCTGAGTCTGAGAGGAACATCTAATTATCTTTTAGAGCTGAGTTAGAGGGAGGAGTGGAGGAGACCAAGAAGGTTCAACGGAGCCAATAACATGCAAGCCAACAGCGTAGGACGGTCGTTTTAGCCAGGCTGGAGACGGAAAAAAAAAAATAATTCTGTAAGGCGGTTATTTAAAAATTAGGATCACTATATGATTAAGAAGAGAAAAAACGTAACATATGATAGGTTTATATCTCTGTGGTGACCCAAGTTTAGATGTTGCAGCGTAAAACAGCCTGAAGCACGACTTCGGTGTAAAACAACATCAGAATGCTTGTAAAAGAAAGAGAGAGAGAGAGAGAGAGAGAGAGGGGGAGAGAGAAAAAATCCCAAATCAAAGAGATCTCAGCTAAATGAAACAAGGAACAAAAGGTCAAAATCAGAGGCTGCCAAGCCATCGGGAAAACTCGCTAAATAAGCCGGAGTGTTAAGCCCACTAATCCCTCCGTATTATTGCAACATCTGTGAGGCCTAGAGAGGCTCTGTCGGCGTACGCCGAGACAGATGTAAACAATATCCTGCCTGAAAACGAAGAGGGTTTGTTTAGGTATCGAAAACTGCCGACGGTATGCGAAAAGAAGGCTGAAGTGACGCGGCGAATGTAAAGCAGGTAAACCGAGGGAGACGGGGGAGTGGGGAAGAAGCGATGGAAGTGAACGAGTGACAAAAGCTTGATGCAGAAGAGGTAGCGAGAGCGGGTTTTTTTTTTAATTTTTTTGAGTTGTTGGGATACAGCTTGAAGGTGGCGGGGGAAAAAAAATGGAGGTGACAGCATCCCGGAAAGATGGCACACCTGCGGACCAGGCTGACGAGACACCAGGGAGACGAGGATAATTTATGCAGAGAGAGTCTGGCACCCCATGAATAGTCCAGAGAACTGAAAGGGGGGGAGGGGGGGAGTGCTGCTTGTGGGTGCTAGCAGTGTGAAGGAAGGAAGAGATGGGGGGTCGGGGATGCTTTTTTTGAACGAGGGGGCTCAGAGGCTGCTCTTTCTGCTCGATTCAGCCGAAGCTGTCCGTCTGACGTCCCATTAAGGTTTGGGACAGGGCATGTGGAACTAGGCATTGAAGAGGAGCGGGAACAGGGGCGGTGGTGGTGGTGGGAGGGGGGGGAGATCAGGCACAGAGGTGAACAAGAGGCTCTTACCACCCACTCCAGTCTACTTCTTCATTTTGGCTATACGTATTAGATCCACAGAGCTGTATGTCTGCTAATCTGCATGCTAATTTCCTTTCATCACAAACCAGAACCTCATAGAGGACAGGGGACAGACACAAGCTACTCAGCTGAAGTCCGGCTGAACGAGACGTCATAAGAGCGCTTCAACCGCCTGGCTGGTAGATCCACTCATCACATTACTGTTTTATGTTGTGGGAGCCCAATTCTGTCTGTAATTCTATGTTTAAACCTTAACATGCACTTTTTATGCAAATGTCTTGACATTGTTGAAGGATTTACCCTCTTTGATCAAAGAGCCAAAAAATATCATATAACAGGCCAACACAAAGTAGTTCATAATTCTGCAATAAGCAAAACATTAAAAAAAAATTTTTAAATGTGGGTTTTTTTTTTTCAAAATTGTTTTACAAATAAAAATTGAAAAGTTTGGTGTGCTTTCATTTCTAGTCCCCAACTGAGTCAATAGTTATTAAAACTTCTGATTAGAGCAGCAAGTCCTCAGAAGAGTGTTTTAAAGAAGTTTGGCCATTCTTCGCTGGCTGGATTAAAAAAAGCATCTGTTAGCATTTCTTCCTCAATTTGATTAATTTTGAACTTTGACTGGACCATTGCCAAACTTTAACATGGTTTGACCTACAGCACTCCACAGTAGATTTATGGTCACTGTTTTGCTGGAAAGGGAACCTTTTACCCTTTAGACTTCCATTTTTCCATCAACGCAGACCCGTTTCCACAGCACGATACTGCCAACACTGAGCTTCACAGCAGGCCATGGCCTACGACAATCTTATTTTGACTTTTTTTTTCATCACTGACTCTCTTCCTGAAACTCCTCCATAGGAGTAGTCATTTTGCAAGAAAAAAGCTGTGGATTTGATTCCAGACACCCTCCACCATCACTGACCAGTTCCTTAATTTATGCTTTGCTTCGTACAAACGGTCTGGACCCTTGTCTACTGAGAATTGATTGCTTGACTCTGTTGAATTTTAAATTTTACCCCAATTGCTAAAGTTCAGCCACGATGTTATGTGCCAAGTCGATGCTACGAAGTCTGCACTACAAACAGCCATCTCCCACTGCAAAGAGGGAAGTGGGCCTGTTGAAATTCTACTGGAGAAATCCAGTTCAATGGAAGAAAGCCCAAATGGAGCACTGAAGGGAGATGAGAATGCAACAGCAAGGCTAATGACTGTCATTTGGTTTAGCAAAACCATGTCTCGTTTCTTTGACACTTCACAGCTATGTACCGTTTTGTGTTGGTCTATCACGTAAAATCCCAAATAAAACTCAATTCAAGTTTGTATTTGTGACAAAGTACAAGGAGAATGGATGCCTTTGAGCGGCACTGTACTGAAAAATCTTTTCTTAAGATTCTCTTTGCCTGTAAAAGATTTCCGACACAAATATATCAGCAGACGGACAGAACGGAAACAAAATTTCAAGAGTGTGACTGCAGGACTCTATCAGATGACACAATGAAAAGGTTAGCCACAGGCAGCGGTCTTGACATGTACAAACATCAGCAGAGGCTGACATCAACATTTAAAGTCATGGAGCAGTTTTGATTTGAATGTAAGGAGACAGACTGAATGCTTCGTGCATTTGAATCCTGGCCAATTGCCAGGTAAAACCGTGTGTGTGTGTGTGTGTGTGTGTGTGTGTGTGTGTGTGTGCGGGGGTGCATGTGTGTGCGTGCGTGTGTGTGTGTGTGTGGGCCGAGCGAGAAACGCAGCGAACAGGGTGATGTTTGAGTCCGGTGATGCAGGCGGACAGTTTAATGACAATCCTCGCCCTGAAACATACAAACCGGTGAGCACCTGGGCCCGCTCTCGGATGTACACACACACACACACACACACACACACACACACACCATATGACACGTGCAGCTATACGTGTGATGTGTACGGTGTGGCGTTTTCTGCAAAAGACGAGCAGAGCTGGTGAAAACGAAAGAGAAAAAATCTTTTTGCTTACGACCCTGAGCAAAAAAAAAAAAAAAGAAAATAGTTTCAGGCTTTGCCTTCGACACAGAGGACGACAAACGCTGCGTTAAAAGCTGTCCTTTGCTAGCGCTAATTAAAGCAAGTGTTAGAAGCGCCACGGATGTTGGTCATGTTTCTTTAAAGAGCGGCGTGAAGTAAAGAGCCATTCACTGGGCCGGCAGACACTGGGCCCTTTGTGCTTTTTTTTTTGTGTGAGTGTGCAGAGTTGTGCCTGGCTGTGTGGACTTGCATCTTATTCAGCAGCACTTGCTCAGGTCTGGACTTGAATTTGGTGCCCAAACAAAGACATAGAGCCACCTCATTAAAAAAACATGTCATTGGATCAGACCTAGGCTCAATTGTGAGATTTAAAAAAAAATTTTCCCCCCTTCTTCCACCTACCATAAGCGACCGTGACTGTGCAGAGGGGTTGAATGAGAGGCCGGGTAGAGGCCCGGCGGTGGAGCGCCACGCCACATCCCTATGGGAACCTCCCCTTCACAGAGGGGGGTTGCATTTAAAGCTTTGTTGGTGTGTTAACACGGCTTTTTAAAACACCTCTTTATGGACTCGGCTAAGCAAACTGCAGGGCCTGGTTTTCTTGGGACAGAAGGAGAATGTGGAAGAAAAAAAAAAAAAAAACAGGAGAACGAATCAGGGAGAAGAAACGGTTTATTATGAAATGCAGCGCCTGGAAAAGTCTTCATCATTTATCATATTTTGTCGCAACACTTTATGCTGATTTTAAGATTTTAAACTTTTTTTTTTACAAGTAAAAGTGAAAAAATTATATTGAACTGAGCAGCACATCTAAACATAAAAATATTCTTGTTTCAAAAGGTCAGTCTTGTATTTCCTTTTAGTTGTTGTCTTGCAATATTTGCATAAAGCTTTAAGGACAAAATGTCACTAATTATATAAGGAATACTTGGTTTGGGTTTTTTTGGTCATTTTTCTGGTCTTTTTTTTTACCGTTGGGTAACAAAGTATGCACTTTCACCCCCTTGTTTTCCATTTTCTCTTATCGCAAAGCTTTGAAATTTGAAATAAAGGTTAAGTTTTTAAATATAATGGTTGATTACAGCATGTATTCGAGGTTTTCTTCTAGGATTGCCCTGTATTTCGCTCTACCCGTCTCCCCATCAACGGTGACTTGCTTCCCCGCCTCTCCTGAAGTTAAGCATTCCCTCAGCATGATGCTGCCACCGCCAGTGCGGAAGATGACGTATAGGGTGATGTGCAGTATTGCACTGCCAGCACCACCGTGATGTTTTGCTTGTAGGCCATTTTGATCTCATCTGACCTTTTCCTTCTGCTTCACTGTTATGCTCCACTCTGTTTCAGTATTTTACATAAAATAAAAATAAAACATATTAAACTTTAGGGAATGAAACTAAACCCTAACGAGTCTTCAAGGGGTATAAATAGTTTGCCGTGCAAGTCGTAATAAAGTCAAGTGTGAATATTGTTATTGTTCGACCAAAATAACTCGCCAAATGCGGATCTCAGGCAGAGGAGAGTGAACTTGGCTGCTGCTGAGTGCAGCACAACCCGGTCACTGACAAACTGCTCCTTGTCCCTGTGTCCTCTGACACAGTCAGCACACATGTTTACCCACAGGACCACAGTCATCCTGCAGGTGAAACAATAGCTTTGTTGCGAGCATAAGCATGTGTTTTTGTGTGTGTGCGTGTGTGTGTGTGACAAACACGGCCCTGCTTGGGAAACCTGTGCTGGAGACTTAGTCAGTCTCCCAGGGCTTTCTGAGATGACAGCGAAACGAATGGCAATGAACTAGAGACAAGTTCACAACGTTAGAGAGGAGGCAGAGCAGGGCAGCACAGCTTCCTTGTGTGCAGAACGTGTGTGTGAGCGTAATGAGGATGCACTCAGAGAACATCGCAATATGTGCAGAGTGTCGAGCTGCAGCGAGGAGCACCCACTAAGATGAAAATGTGCATGCAAGTCTCCCCTAGTCTCCCCTCCCTTTCCCCCTCTCGCCATGCGTACGCAGCAAGGACCCCACTCTGGCTGTTCCGATGCTGTCCGCTGAGTGCCTGATGAAAAAGCAAAATCGACAAAAGGGGTCCACATGGCTAAAAGCGAGAAAACGCACACATAAACAAAAGATTTAATAGGGGTCACCTCGCAGTATGCGTCACCGGACGTGCTGCTATTTTCACTATCTGTAACCAAAAGGGGTGGAGGAAGGGGTCCGGGGGGGTTTACAGCTGCCATATCCACACGGGCATGATGGTTTGCAGAGGGCAGAGAATGCATCTGAATACATTTGCATAGCGATGGTGGCATGTTGACAGAAGTGCTGCTGAGAACACTTTGAGCTCATCACTGTCCTCAAAAAAGTAAAGGAACGGCTGTAAGGAGGCTGCGCTAGAGGGGACGGCTGCTAAGAGCGGAGAAACCGTCACTTTTACTTCAGAAGAGTCAGGGGAGACGGCGCGCCTTATCTATTCCGTAGGAGGCTCAGTCACAATGGGCCTTTCTTATGGTAAAAATAGAAATAAAGTGTATGAACTGCAAACACATTCATAGTAACAAAAAAACAAACCAAAACTAAAAAGAACTATGAGTCCTGAAGCAGAATGTTGTGGCATGATGGTAAAAGCAAAACTGAATATGCATGAAGAAATGTCTTCATGCACAGATTCTTATAGTATGTATATTTATTTATGTGTACAGAAACAGTAAAGCTTTCAGATTTCAATCTAGGCGTCTCTTACTCTTCAATAAGCTCCGGTCTCTGATTTCATTGCAGCTCCGGCTGCAAGTTTAGGGAAGGTCTTCCTCCTGTCCTCATGTAAAGCATGTAAAAGGTTTTCTTCCAGGATTGCTTCATATTTAACTCTTTCCGGTGCAGAACTGCTGCGTCTTGAACGCCGAAGAAAAACATCCTCACAACCTGATGCTGCCAAAAAATGCTCATGTTCAGGGCGATGTGTAGTTATAGTTTTTCACGGCACATAACATTTTGGATGCAAGCTCAAAAGTTCACTTTTAATCTAATCTCACCAGAACAGCTCCTTTCACATATTATCCATCTCCTGTATTATTTGTGGAAAACTACAAATGATCATTTTAATGTTTTTCTTTTAGCAGCAGCTGTCCTTTTGCTACCCTTCCATAAGTGCCAGATAAAACAGTATAAATACAAAAGAATGTCAAATAATAAAAAAATAAAAATTAAAAAAAATAAATAAATAAAAAAAAAACATTTAAAAAGATTTTAATCAAATGTAAACCTGAACACAGCCCTGGGTGAGGAGCAGGTTTTTCTCATGGAGAAAGTCACTTTAATTTTGAAAAGCAAAACAGGAAGGCAGCAGAAGGAGCGCCGCGATAAACCTCTTGCAGATATAGTCAGCTAACGAAACCATCCTGTCAGATCATTGCCTGAGGAGAGCAGGAGGGGGAAGGAGAGACGGGAAGAAGGGGAAGAGAGCAAAACAGGGGTGAAAAGGGTCAGCAGGGAGGAAGGCTAAACCCCAGAAGCAAGCAAAAGATTGTGTGTGTAGTGCATTTATATTTTAGCATGTGTGTGTGTGAGTGTGTGGGTGTGCATGTGTGTCAACCCCAGCTGGGCAGACATTTACTTGACATGCTGATAGGGATTTAAGCAGTGGGTGGGTGGTGTATCTGACCAAGGTGAGTGAATGAGCAGAGAAGGGGAGCCTGTGGGGATCGGAGGATGATAGGAGGAGGGGGCGGCGGCGGTGGAGGAAGCAGGAGGGTTAGGGATTTTTTCTTTTTTTTTCTTTTTTATTTGGACCAGAGGGGCTCACAAAACTGCTGTTACTAAGCTTGATTTCAGAGCGAGTTGAGACGATTAGAAGACGGGGGCAGAAACGTGTGGGGAAACGGGGACGAGGGAGGTGGGTTTGTGTAGAGGGGAAACCCTCCAGGCTGTCCAGGAGAAGGGGGACTGGTCTATTGAGGTGATGAGGGAAAGAGGGTCCTTCTTTCAGACGCTTTAATGAAGCATAAGTCCATGGCGGCGAATGAAAGCAGGCAACTGCTGCGCGTGTTAGCTTGGTGCCTGAGCTCCTCTACGTTTCTCTCCTCTGTTTCCCATCCTCGCTTTTCCACAACCCCGTCGTTCTCCTCTCCTCCCCTCGAGCGGAGCGGGGCGTCCCTCCTCTTAAAGGGCTGTTGATTCTCAAATGCAATGTGCGTAGTGAGCGTCAACACTCAGGCTCAGCTGCTGAGCGATTTGATGGAAGAACCAACTAGATTTCACCTAAAAGGAGCCACTGAGTGATTTTATCAAGACTATGTGAGACATGTGCTGGAAAAACAACAAACCCTATCAATGATCTGAATAATAAATTCAGATCCCTGATCACTTTTTTTTGTTTTTGTCCTTGACATGGACAAAACACAACAGACCGATCATTGAATTGAAGAGAACCTGAGCACAAAAACCATCAGCACCAACATCTATGAAGCAGAGAAAATAGATATTTGAATCGCCCTGATCAGAATTTTGCGGCAGATTTCCAATCTGTGGGTTTTATAAAGCTTTTACCTGGAACTCTCTTCAACAACGCTAATACAGGAGCATATAAAAACAGTTTGAAACACCTTTTATTACCCCCATGCTATGGGGGAAAGTCAATATTTGTAGTAGGAGCAGGGCTGCAATATCACACAATGTGTGTAAGGAAGAAAAGTTACTCTAGAAGAAGGTGTGCGATTATTTCCAAAGACAAAATGATTACCCGAGTTACTGGTTAGCATAGTTAGTGTTACCGATCCCTGTACAAAATGAAACGTAATGTTAAATCGGACAATTTCAAAAGATTGATGACATTTGAAAAGCTGAGATTGAAAGGATAATATGAAGCAGTCTTCCTGGTATCACACAGCCTAAACCAATAGATACGTCTCAACATGTGGTAGAAAATAATTTCCTTTCAATGAGTTGCATTTCTCTGCTTCCTCTAGGTTTATTTTGAAACACCTCATTGTTACAAAATGAACATAACTTTAAGTCTTTTCTCACTTAGTGACAATAACTCTCTTTTGCACTGAAGAGAGTTATTGTCAATGTGACTTGGCACTTATGCATCGTGCATTTACAGACTAGGTAAAAAACAAACAGTTTTTGTAGTTTCCACTGGTCACCAGTCAAGGCCAATAAAACATCCGTAAGATCATCAACCTCCAGTGATCTGATGGGGTCCAAGAACACCAACGGGATTGTGAAATTCACCCTGGAGGAGCTGAACCTCCTGAGGAAACTGAAACAATCACTTGCAACCAGCCTCACGACCTTCTGCAGGGCTGTGGTTGACGGTATGTTGATGCAGTGCATTTAAATATGGTGTTCCTTGTGCGACATGGCAGACAAGAGGAAAATGTGGGGTGATGAGAAGGTCACTCTAGTATCTCTGTCCTATTTTCACAACATGTTTTAGAGTCGCAGGAAGTGCTGCTGTCAGGCGAGCAGCAACACACCAAAATGAGAAGCAGAACTATCAAAGTACAAAAAAAAAAAAAAACAGCCTCGCCCTCTAAATGCTCAACTTCACATTTGCAATCATATCTTGGATGGGTTTCATTTATCTATGGTTTCTGTTTTCTAACTGTTTGATAATTTTTTTTCCTGCTACTATGTTTTAAATCCCAGAGATTAGCATGCGATGAAATGCCAATAAATCGATTTGAACAATTTTATTTTATTTTTTTCAAATCAAAAGATCCAGTCAAAGCATTGAAAAGTGATGCATGTAATGAAAGAGCTACATGTCTGACGGAGGCGTGCACAGCCGATGAACCCTGAGCCGACATGTTAAATTACAGAAGGCAGCAGACTGAGACAGACAGGAGGGGCTGTCAAAGCGTCTGACTTGGTTTGACTGTGTCCGGTTCGGTTTGGGGGAGGTGGGAGGTGTTTGACCGTGGGCTCGACCGGGCTCAGGCTGAGGGGACTGATTTCTGGGACGATTTGGCTCTGGGCTGACTGGAGACTGGCCAAAGGGCTGACTGAAGGGGGTTCGGATTCCCCTCTTTACCTCCCCACTCTGCTCATCCCCGGAGCGAGGCAATAAGAAGCAGCTTATAAAATAAGCAAACACAGAGGCAGCTTTCAGACAAGCCAAACAGTGAGCGGCAGACTGACACCGCTCTACGCCGCGACGACGACCCCCTTCACCCCCTCCCCCTCTGACCTTGACCCTTGAGGTCCTTCTTAACCTATTTCTGAATGGAAGTCAGTGCAGCTGGGGTGTCTAGCTGCGAACTAATCACAACCCCCTCCCTCGTCGTGGAGCTTGTTCCCACGCCTCCTCTGACCGAAGAGCTGTCTCTTCATTTGAATTGCCGGGCTTTAATATTTATGTTAAAGCCCGGCATATCAGTTATGTGTGTTTTTTTTCCTCTCTGTCTCTGAGAGAACCCCCCCCAAAAAAAAAAAATACATAGTGAGCGGTTTAAAATAAAAATTAATTTTCCTTTTCGATTAAAATTGGGAGGCTTATTTTTATTTATTTTTTCTTCTTTTGCTTATTCTAACACGGCAGTGTTCCTTTCTGGTTTATGCCTCAGCTTCCATCTGCCAGTCTCTCTCCATGGCCCCAATAATCTATTCAGCCTGAGCACACAAGCGCGCCGTATAATGTACACGCAACAATGTGAGCGTGAAGGCTCATGCACGTCATTCGGCGGGGGGTTCAAACCCCACCACCACCTTCACATTTTCATTACGACCGAGTCCCGGGCCCGTGTCGCACAGCAGCGTGGCCTTTTGCTTGGCGAGCAGGCGGTTTAATCACACATACGGCACTACTCCATTTTCATTTCCTTTTCATACGGCCTCCATTCCACTCCAGCTTCATAATTCTCCCCCCTTGGAGCTGTCTAGCCCATCTGAGTGTTTGCAGCCTGTTGGAATGACATAATCAGTGACTTGGATAAATGCCTGACTGTTTTTCCCTGAGTCTATAATCAGACTTGGGGGCTCGGCGTTGGAGCTGCGAGGAAAGCGCGGCAGCCAACACTTGATTCGGGAATTACTTCCTAAGATGGGTAGTTTCACCTAAAGAATGTGTTCAAGCACCAGTGAAATGAAATGGGTTTGGTCTACTATGCATCATGTTGGTGGTGCTAACCCCTATTATATATATATATATACTTTTTTTATTTTTTTTAATTTTTTTATTTAAAATAGAGACACAAATGTGTCTCGGATAATGTTTTGCTGAATAAAAAAAAAGTGTTTTAATCTGTTTTCAAAGCAAATGAAAGCAAATACCTGATCTGTAGCAGACAGCGCTAGCAGCAACCTTCAGTGTAAAAGTTGCTACAGTTAAAAGAACAGTCATAGATGACTGTTTTGGTTAAAGGAATGTGCTTTACAGATACAAAGCAACCCTCATCCACAACACCCCTACACAAAACCACAGTATGCAGTAGATGTGTGCATAATGATGAGGGAAATAATATGGTCACAGTCCTTAAAGGCAATAAAAAACATTGTTTTAGAAAAACAGGGCTGCTCTCTACTGTATAAAGAAATACTTGAGAGCATAAAACGTGACGTAGATATACAGTCATATCAGTAAATTTGAATACTATAGAAAAGGTAATGCATTTTTAAATCAATTCACTAATTGCCCTTTTTCACTAGTGCCTACTCAGGTCAGCTTGAAACGGATTATACAGCTACGTGGTACCATTAAGTACTGGTACCAATCCCTTTCCCAGTGCCTACTTAGCTGGGATTCCAAGCGTGATTGGCTGAGGAGCTGAATCACTGGGTGCCATTACAACAATTCGATCATCCATTTCTAAAAACTCACAACTGTGACAGGAGGTCTAAAGGTGAGAGTCTGTATTTTAAAGATATTACACAAAGAGGCCGCTGAAATAAGACGCTAATTATTTTGTTATGTAATTATTTTGTCTGTTTAAGTATACCAACTTGTTTCTGTAAGTGATATCACAATGAAGGACAGGCCCCAGCAGAGTCATGACTTTAATCTCAGAGAATCTGAGGAGAGAGGCTAAAAACTAGGAGGATGAGAAAGAAGTGTTTCAACCATAACGACTCATAACTAAAGATAAACTGCTGAAACACAAGACTTCAATGCCCTTAAAGAGATTTTCCACCAATTATAAATCATTCCAGACATGCCACTTTCAACAAAATGTCAACTTAAAACAGATCAATTATTTTTCTAAGCTTCTATTCTATTTTATTCTTTTATTACCTTGTGGGAGATGCCTATCCCATCTCCTATTAGAAACAAACTATAATATAAAACAATAATGCTAATCTAAATCTCCCAGGGATGTGCTGTAATATGAGCAGAATTGATGCAAAAATGTACTTTTTTTTAACATGCGAATCTGAGTAAAAAAAAAAACTAGATCCCTTTGGTCTCACCAGTGGGAAGAGAGATGTGCGGAACAGCCCAGGATGAATTGAGTGATGGCTGTAAATGCTTTCAGCAACTATTACTTCAGAGGGTGCACCACACTCAATCAATACCTAAGCAAATAAAAAGCAAAGGGGCAGACAGAATGAGAAAAGCTGCAGTGGACTGGATGACAATAACGTGCACAAATGAACACCCAACACTCAAGTCGATCTGTGAAAAATATGCTTCAATGTTCTTGGTTTTATACAACCCAAGAAAACCTCTCGACTGTTTGTGGCTCGATAGGATTCAGGTGCTTTCCTCTTGAGCGTGAGGGTTTATGTTTTAAAACAGAAGCACATAAATCATGTCATGGTGAAGAGATTTAGCAGAAGATAAACGTTAGCAATGATAGCAACTTAAAAAGGTGATGAAACCCAAAATTAACAGCGTGGGATGCTTCTAGCAAGGATTTCAATCTGCAAGTTTCAAACTCCGACCGCCAAATATCCACTGTACATTCAAGGTCCTGAGACGTTGTCCACGTAATCCAAGGTGTGTTCGTCCTGCACGTGCTCCGTGTATTGAATTATGAATAACTGCAGTAGCTCAGTCACACGCACCCCGCCCCCCCCCACACACACACACACACACGCACACACACACACGGCCACTGTCATTAGCGTAAAAGCTTTCAGCAGGTCCCGGTGTTTGGGAGGGCTTCCTCCCTGCAAGTAAGTGTGAACAGGCAGGTGGATGAGTGAGAGCATGTGTTCATGCAGCTTGTGTGTATGAGATTTTCATGACAAGCTAAGCTAAACTAAAAATAGTGATGTTTTGTGGTATTTACATGATTTCAATCAAAAATGTGTGATGTAACTGCTTTAATGAATTAAAAAAATTTAAAAAACCAATTGTTTTTATTGGTCCTTAAGCAAAATAACTAGTCACTACACTTGTATGAAAAAACAATCTATCTTACTGTTATTTAACACATTTAAGAAGAAGACAAATTTTGAATAAATCTAAAGTGCCCAGAATAGTGAATTTTTTTTGTTGTTTTTCTCTTACCAGGACGACACAAGCAGAACAAGAGGATACCAGCTGATTAATTATTTGGGCCGCCCGCCTGCGTTCGGCTGCTTAACCCACAGCCACGTGCAGCTTATCAGTTGAAGTGTTCAAACTGTGTGAAATGAGAAAGAGGGATGAGCGCCACTTCTCCTCATTTTCACACCATCACTGCCTGTGTTTATCGCAACCGGAAATGTTTCCAAAGAGACGCAAACTGAAGTGAGCGTAGTGGCGTTTGTTCAGCCATCTGACAGACAGTGTGCAGCAACAGATGGGGGGGGGGGATGGACCACAGAGCCAGTCAGAACTCTGGTAACTTTCTTTGGCATCTCATGAATGGGCTTTAAACGTAAAAACGGCATGAAGAAGCATTTGAGCAATTATGAAACAGTTTGACATGGAAAGTGCAGCTTTGAGCACGTAGAAAAGGTTGAATGAAGCCCTTTAACATCGAGACCAGCATATTTACCGTTTGTCCATGCCGTCTCAGAAGTTCTGCCAACCCGCCAGCATTTAGTGATCGATCGATTCTACCCATCCCTTTCTTCCTCACCCCAACAAAGCAACACAGAGGGCTTGAAGCCTCTCCAGGCTGACACACATTAGTTTAGTGTTGGCTCTTATTCACCAACCAGCTCGGATGAAGCTCAGCTTAATTTGTGTCAATCAAGCTTCTCCTTAGATGGAGAAGCTTGATTGAAGCGGCTCCGGTTCCGATAGAGGAGGCGATAAGAGGAACGAGCAGTCTACTTGAGCACAGGTACTGATAAGGGAAATCTACAGCCTAGTTTACAAGAATTATTCTTTTTTTATTGTGGTCATGCTTCAAATAGTACAGTAAAGCATATTTGGATTGGAGTTGGAAAGAAAATACGCGTACTTCAACAGTCGTAGATCTCGTAAGGACTGTTTGAATGATTCTCTCAAAATTGCATGCGCTAACTGTAATCGCTAACGCCTATAGCATACAAAGAAATGCAAGCTCAAGGAATAATGAAAGAAAAAAAAAAAGGATTAAGTTTTAAGTGATCAAAAAAGTATACTTCTTCTTTGTGTGACGTTTGAAGCTAGCCTACTTCAGGCTACGAGCAGATGCCAAACAGCAGGCCTTCAGCGTGGATGAGTAGCCGGGATTCGGGACCTAGACAATTCCCCAAATCAGCCCTTTGCACTAATTAGCAGTGACAGGTGAAAGCAGCCAGAGATTCCACGGGAGCTGACAATGGAGCGGACAATTGCATAAACACACTCAACCATAAGCCACACAGACACCCATACAAACATAAACACACATATGTCAAGGCGGAGCGGCTGCTACGGAGGATCTACGAGAGCGGCTAATGCCACGTTAAAACCCATTAAGCACCAAGACATCCCCTGCTCCACGTACGCAGCCCGGATCCTGCTTCCCCCTGCACTGATACCGCTGATCCCCCACCCCACTCCGTGCTTTGACAAGGCGTAATAAAGCCTGTATGAAGTGCCGCATTGTGTGGGGAGAACACAATGTTGCATGCTGAGTGCTGTGAGAAGGGCGTACACCGGTGGGTCCCACGGCGCTGCACAGCACCGGGGCCTATAGCAAGGAGTGCCGAGCATGCTAATGAGGTCATTATGTTATGCCTCACCCTCTGCTTCTGCTTCTCCTTTACAGTGTGGGCTTTTTTGCCTGTCACAGGAGGCAGGGCACCCTTGTGATGCAGCCAACCACAGATGTCACACATGGCACAATGAGGAGACGCAGGAGCGTAGTCTCAGACGGAGACGAGGTGCTGCTGCGTTTTTCAAGCTAGCATCCAAAGCGCTGGAGCAGCATCGGTGATTTGCATGCACAATAAGGTGAGCTTAAAGGGAAAAAAAAGAAAAAAAAAATCAAAAGCATTGTAACAACATTCATTCGCTAATTGTTCCCGCTGCGTGTTCAATCAGCAATCGGCCAGGGTTGCGTTTTCTTTCATTCCTTTCTACGCTCCCGCCATTATTTACAGCCGAGGGGGAGGGGTTAAGTATCTCGCACATGCAAAAAGCAATTACAAGATATTTGCATAGCCGTTAACAATCACGGGGCAGATGGCAAACAGCGGGCATTAGAAAAGGCAAGCGAGCGCCATCTTGGCTCGGGGAGACAGCAGCTGGCAGACAAGAAATCGGCCATTTTGTAAGCATGGGCCGCTGCCAGGCTGAGGCGTAGCGAGGCGCCAGGCCCTATCTGTGTGCCAGGAGATTGGCAGGAGAGGGGGAAATCGAGCTTTCATATCCTCCCTGGTACACGCAACCAGAACAAGCTCCTCCGACAGGCTGTGTGACAGCGCGATCATAGCCCAGGGCTCACTGAGGAGATCAGCTACAACACGAGGTGTCTGCTTTAACTTTAAATAGACATATTCCCCTTTAGGCAGGAATAATATTTCCTAATAACACACCCGGAAAGGAGCTAAACATTCATTTCTGTTCACAGCGTTCCTACGAGGTTCACAGTTCCATACTTTTCCTGGCTTACATTTCAGTGTACTGGACATTCAAGTGCAAAACATTGACTTGGATTTTGTCATTTGTATTTTCCACAAGTGATGGAAAAAAACCCCACAAAGAATCATGTTGGCTCTCAGTTCAGCAGAGTGGTAAAATTCACTGTTTAAAAGCTGTAACTTGGCTGGACTTGATTATCCTACTCTAAGTTTAGGTAATGCTTTTAATCTGTGTGGTAATGTAAAAAGAGAGCAGTGTGAAGCTTGTATTAAATATAAAAGGAGCCAGTTTAACCCTAGAAAACTTTACTTACAATTTTATTAAATACATTTTTCTGACAGCTCCGGACCTTTCCTTAAAAACATGTATTAGATTATTTGCTTGTTGTGGTGATTGCCAACTTGACCTAAAAATCGAAGATGGCTACTATGTACCTTTTATTACAGTACAAAGTCGTTTTTTGTGAATATGTTACAGGAAGAAAACATTTTTTTTTAAAGAAAGGAAATATTTAATACAATCATACAAAAAAATAATAACCTAAATAACATTTAATACTTTTACTGGACTTTTTCTGGAGTGGACATAGGATTAAAAAAAAAAAAATTGTTATTTTTTAATAATCTAGTAATAGTCATACCTTGAATAGTAACTGAAATATCTTTAAATGTATAAAAATCCTCAAGACGTATATCTTAGTTGCAGTGGTAAGTGAATCGTGTTTAGCGAATTTCCAGGATTAAACTGTTCTTCAACTACAACGATAACACCAATAATAAAGATAGAACTTAATTTGAATAAATAAGATTATGTTTATTGCAAACTGGCAATAAACATAATTGCCAGTTTGCAATAATTCCATATTGTTACATGGAAAAGTAACAATATCACTAAATTATATACATGTCATGCTAAAAAATGTAATAAAATCTACAGTCGAAATTAGAGTTTTCTAAACATTATTTTACGCGTCAGGTTTTAAATTGTAGAGAGCCATTTCAAAACCCTGATCTGAGAGGCCTAAAAAGTTGTGAGACAGACGTCATGTCGTTGCGTTTCAACAACAAAAAAATAAAACTCTCTTCATATTTTTGAAAAATGTACATTGAACCTCTTTTATAAATAAAAATTATGTCTCCAATCTCAATTTTATATACTTTTTAATGCCTATAGAGACCAGGAAAATGATTTTTGCCAGATGTTTAGATACAGTGTAGGAACCCTGTGTACAATTATGCCATAAAAGGGTACATCAAACTTATACTCACCACAAATGTCAATCTGAAGAGAATATCTCCAGGTTTTTTTGGGCAAAAACCTCAATCCTCAAGCATGTACAGCACGAACTCTAGAAGTGGAAGTTTAGTGAGGATGCGTCTTCCAGGCGCCAGGTGAAGGTGTTTCTCTGCTTTTGCTTTCCTACTCTGAGTAAGAACATGGCTTCAAAAGGCTTTGCATATGTGCAGGAGGAACCAGTCTGTCAAACTAGGGTCCTTTTCACTCGAGCCCTCATTCAATTAGCAGTCATTCACCTGTGCTGTCACTGGATCCGTTTTGCACAGCAGTAAGTGGACTTCAGGTACAATCCACCCCCTTTCACCCCAAGAAACACACACACACACACGCACACACACACACACACACACACACACACACACACACACACACACACACACACACACACACACACACACACACACACACACACACACGCACACACACACACACACACACACACACACAGAGTGAGGGAAAGAGGTATGAAAGCCTGAACCCGCCTTTCTCTCTTCCACCTCACGGATCAATACTGCACTGCCATATCCTCTGAAGGGAGCTGCTGTTGTGCAGGTAAGAAAATCTAAGGCGAAAAGACAGCTTCTGCCTGATACAGTGATGAGAGGAAAAAGTTCAAATTGTCCTTTCATCCGGCCTCATGAGATCTTAGGAATACCGTGCGCTAAACGTACTTGGAAACAGCGCTGAGCCGCGACGTCCTCCGTAGCATCCTCTTCCAGAAAAGGTAAAGGTGGAATGACTAATTGGAGCGTGGGAGCCGGAAGGAAAGGGACCCCGACGTCACGGCTCGCTCTTCAGCCGCTTCCTTGTGTGTGTGTGTGTCTTTGGCAAAGTTTTATCAAGCGGAGTTGGAAAACCTCCAGCTGAACCCCACACAAGGATAGTTTCTGTCTCTGTTCATTTTACTTTCCTGCGCACAAGTGTGCATGTTCTGGCAAACACACTGTGATTAGGGCAGCTGCGAGGTGACGGCCTTGGCCCTGGCCGGTACTGGAACTCCAGGAGAGAGACAGAAGGAGAGTTGGTAGATAGGAGCTGGGAGTAGTGGTGGTGGTGGTGGTGGTTGGTCCCTGGGCTCTGAGGCCTGCAGGCGGTGTTGGGCAACCTCTGCTCGCCTCTCTCCTCGGTATTGATTTCTGCTGCTCCGCGCTGCTCTGCTCTGCCGAGGAGACTCCTAGCCGGCGGGAACGAGAGCTCGGCTCACCCGGCTCACCTGCCTCTTTCCTGGCCTAGCCTGCCCACTTCGCTGCAGCTTTTGGCTGGCCCCCTGTTGGATCTTCGGAACCCCAGTACAGAGCAACTTGGCCCACAAGAGGAAGTAGACAGAAAGCCCATGGCGATCCGCAGCTGCGTTCACCTGCTCTGGGTTCACCCGCTTCGAACAACCTCCTCAAACTGCTTCCATCCTCCTCTTCTTCCATGCTTCCACCCACTCTGGTTTCTCTTTTCCCTCCTCCACCGTCTCCTCCTCTTCTTCTTCTCAAGCTGTACACAAACAAGCACAGACAGTGATGGAAAAGGAAACAAGTTAATCTCAACTTTCAGGATATTTTTTTTCCCCCGCTCTAAGTGTCAGTTCTGGTCTTTGATCAGCAACAAGTCAAGGGTGAGGATTTTGGCATCTTCTCCCAGCTGGTAATATGAACCTGCTAACCTTAGAGGGTGGAAACTGCAAAGAGTTAAGTGTGTCAGGCAGTAACATATTGCCTGCCAACGTACTCTCAGCCATTAGAGTCGATGTGCTGCAGATAGCAGAATACAGCGAGAGTGGGCCCATTATAAAAATCACTACTGCATCAATCGAACACATTAAAAGTGTAGTATTTACAGGAAAAGTGTTTCTTCAACAGCCACAGTCTTTTGCTCTCTTGCTGGACCACAAGCTAAAAAGTTAAATACTGCCCTGCAAAAATGAGGAATTTGCTTACATTGCAAACAAAAACTTCAGCATATTTTGGGGGGGATTTTGTTGCGTAATTGTCCACATAATTCCAAAATCACTATAAAAAATAGAGTTCAGCTTACTGTGACTTAATCTCAGTACAGTTATGAATATTGATGCACCATCAGAATCAAGGAGACCAAGGAACACAGCAGACGAGGCTGTGAAGAAGTCTAAAGCAGGGTCAGCACGTGGCCTTTTGCGTAAACTGACAGGCCAGACAAGGAGAGCATTAAAGATGCATCCGCGAGGCCCCTGGTAGCTGTGGAGGAATTTCAGAGTTTGACAGCTCAATTGGAAAAACCACGAGCTCCACAAATGTGTCCTCTATTTCTAAGCCATTGCTAAAGACGTGAAAAGTCATGATTGCCACGGGTCATGCAAAGGACACAACAAGCAAGAGGAAGAAGGTGCAAGCTCAGAATCTATGGTAAGACTTAGTTTTTTTGGGGTTTTTTCATAGTCGCTTTCTACAGTTTAACTGAATTTGGGATACTTTGCAACTACTGAATGGCCAAAACTTTCAGTTAGATGTGTGGAAGACAAACCCCCAAAAAGACTTAAAACTGTAATTCCAGCAAAAGTTAGTTCAAAAAGCTACCTGCTAAATACAATGCTTGCCACTTTCATCCATCTGTTATCTACACCTGCTTGTCCTTGCATGACTGTTTTTAAAAGGCACTGTATTCATAAGGAAGAATAAAAGGCAGTACTGAAAGTTGACCGGAAATTTCTTTCTTGGCCTTTTCTTGTTTGTGGCAGAGTGAGTGTGATGGAATGGAAATGTTTTGGCCAGGCCAGGGGTGCGCTATAGAAACTTTGCAAAAAAAAGGAAAACATCTCATCTTTTGTATCATCTAGAGTTATTCAAATGGGTCCAGCAACTCTCTTCTTATGATAATAGCAGATGGGATGGGGGGGGCGAGACATTTCTTTGAGGATTCATGGCCCCATTGTGCTTCTCAAGAGAGAAAGGGCCACAGCCAAATTCAAAGCCCCCCTCCACGCCGCACCAACTTGCACAATCGACGATATGCCCTCGCCAATGTTGCTGCAGAACCGAGAATGGGGGACGGGGCTGTGATCCACATCTCTCCACCCTTCTGCACGCTTTACAAAACGGACTTAAACCCCGTGGGCCAACTGCCAGGGGGATAGAGAAGTAAAGTGCGGACGCTTGGATTTGGTGGGTCGGGGAGGCTTTGGAAGTTGGAGCTTTCTGTTAGGGAGTGGGCGGAGGGGGGGAGCGGGGTGTAGGTTGGCGGTGTGGCGGCTGGTGGGGGGGAGTTGTAGGGGGGAGTTACACTGTTGGGACAAGGGAAGCAAGTTTGGGAGGGGTGGAGGCTGGTTGAGTTAGGGGGACATAGACGGGGACCTGGGGTGCGGCGTATGTCTCAGACACAATAATACTATTCATTGGGCTCAGACATGGGTGTTAACTCCCCTCTGACAGAGTACAATGGGACTCGGCGGCATTCAGGCAGCCTTGGTGATATTGTTAGTTCAGGGCTGCATTCTCCCTGCCGCAGGATAGAGCGCCTGCATTGTGGCCGTCCAGGCAGGATGGATGGAAGGAGGTTTGAGAGGGTGAAAGGCGAAGAAAGAGAGAACAGTATGTCTGTCTATCTTTCAGTCTTGGCAGAGGGAGAGGGCAGAAGGAGGATGGGGGGGTTGGAAGGGCGTAAAAGTGGGGTAGACTTGGTGAGGAAGTGGGATTGGGGGTGTTTTTGCCCTTTGCCTATGGACTTGTTTGTTGCAAGGGGGAATAAATAAAAGTGGGGAACTGAAGGTAAAAGAAAACGGTCTGAAAGACTCGCTCAAACGGCTGAACGTGGCGTTAAACGGGCATTAAAGAGTGTGAGGACGCTTTAATGCCTCACACTCTTTGGGTTTTATGGGTCTGCAAGCGTCTCAAGAGTTTCGATACAATTTGTTCACGTGCATTACGAGGACGGCTTGAGAAATGCACGATGAGGGGGAAAGGATGTAGAAGTTAGCTGCAACTTCAGAGTCACACAGGTTGACAGAAATTTATATTGAATAAAATCTATATCCAAACTGCAGAGTCACTGTGAGCAGAGAAAATACTGAAAGAGAATCTAGTTGGGACTTGTACACAGAATAAGAATAAACTGCAGATTTTTTTTTGTTATACTGCAGCTGCATAAGTACGTGAGAATGCTTGCCTTTTTCTCTTGTCAAACAAATGCATTTTCTTGTTTTTTTTTTAAACAAACTTGCAGAACATTTTGGGATCACAAGCATTTTACTGAATTCCTTTAAGGGATAAATGCACTATCACCACAATGCCTGTAAAAAGGTTTTCGACAGATGAGCAGATCTACAGGAGCATTAAAGACAAAACTGAATGGATCCAGAAAGCCCAGATTCAAAAAATAATCTAGTCAATTACTACACACTACACACGACACACAACCCACGCTGACACACTCGCACCGAGAGTGCCAGTGCTCCTTCTGTCCAGAACAACCTGCTCTCATGAACAGTACTTTGTTTGTTTCCCCTCTGGTAAACTCTGACCAGCTGTTCCTATAGCAACCTTACTTCCTCGTTCCCCGTGTGAACGTGTGTCCGTGTGGTTGAGGGAAAAAAAAAAAAAAGAAGAGGGAGGCAGAGAGAGTGAATGAGGTACAGTATGTAGGTTAGTGGAGGCTTCGTCCTCAATGGTCTTAATGCACAGGATGTAGGAGAGACCAGGGCACAGTCATGCACTTCAGATGTTTTTATTATTGCAGAATAATAGAAGGACATTTTTTTTTTTAAATGTCAAGATTTTTGCTACAGCTGAAAAGTTGGTGTAAGTTTCAACAACTCACAATCTAATTGTGACAAAGGTGGTTACAGTGAAGCCTACAAGAATATTGTATTTAAATGTTCAATACATGTCAATGTAGATAAATAACTAATATTTATTTATGGCACCCTCCAACCTATGATTGATGTTTATTTTATAAGATGGAGTATATCTTATAACACACAATCATCATTGTCATTTTAAAAATTCTATTTTAGCCATTTATTTACCACTTAGACGGTTAAATAATTATGATTTATTTGCATTACAGATCACTCATACATGCAATGAATGGCCTGATTATATATGTCATAATTATTGTGGTATACGGGCTGCTGAATCCTAACACAGCCACAACTTGAAGGTTTCTAAACTCCGTACTTAATTTAAGACTATATGATTTTATTGAAAAGTGTCTAAAAATACCAAAGACTGGATTAAAAAGCTCCAACATAAAGTTTTTTTTTTTTTTGAAAAGCAAGTACAAATGACAGCATGAGTTTTTGCTACACTGAAAGACAGAGCTGGCCTGAGGCATAAGAGAACAAAGCAGCTGTTTAGGGCCTCCAGACCTGCAGGGGGAGTCCAAACATATTGTATTTCTCACACATATTCTTTTTGTAGTAAAGTGTACAAACAATAAATCAACTTTTAAATTCACTCCCTTGTTGTTTGAAATAGCAGCTTTACTAAGGATTCAAAATTCACAACTTACTTAATTTCAATTAATAACATATAAACACATTGAAGATTTAAACAAAGTGTCAAGCGTATTACTTAAAAAAGCAAAATTGTTATGGCTTTCTTAGGAGAGTACATTTTTTTTACTGCTTCTGTAGTTTATTTCAATTGTTGGTTGCTTCTTCTGAGGTCACCTTTAAGGCAGACTGTTAATAGTTAATAGTTTGTAAATCTCAGCATCTTGATGTGGTCATGCTTTTCTTTAGCAAGGTAAATGGACGGAACTGAATACCATACAGGAATAAAACCTGTGAAAAGCTACAAAAGACTTTGTGTAGAGATTCACTTTCCAGAAAGACGACCACACAAAAAATGCAGCTGGATGTCCATCGGAACCCGTTGTCTAATAATAATAATAATAATAATAATAATAATAATAATAATAATAACCCCTATTTAACCCACAGTCTCTTTTTCAAGAGGGACCTGGCAAGATAGCAGCACTGGTTACAACATTTGCATCCAACCAGAGAAATCAATTTGTTTCGTTTCAAAAGCATCAAAGCTTAATAAAGTGATAAAAACAGTTAAACATCTACAATATCCCAGACCTAACTTTAAAACTTGTGGAAAGAACTGCGTGTGTGTTAAATTAGGAGTGTTATTCCTGAACAGAAAAAAAATCCCAGCAGCCCAAAGTTAGTAGCAAAGAGCCGAAGGTGTGATGCTGGGCTTCCAGGGAGGCAGGAGCAGGCTGGCTTATGGTTCTCATCAGGGGGCTAATGCCACTTCAAAGGTAGCTGGAGTAGTGAAGGTGGTGCCCTTTGTCCCTGGTAGGAGGATTACACCAGTCAACTAGTACAGACAATGCCCCCCCTCATGGGAGGGGAGGACCAACCTGCTCTCTACCAATGATAGGGGCAGTCAACTGATCACTAACTTAATTCAGGAGCAGCAGAAGTAAGAGCAGGGAGGAAGGAAGATGCAAACGTCACAAGAAAAAAAGAAAAAAAAGCTGAGGATACGAAAAGGCAGGGGTGATAAAGGGGGATAAAGAGGGTGGAAAAAGACAAGAAGGACACGCTGAAATGAGAAGAGGCACAAAGTTACAAAAAAAGAGCAATGTGAAGCGGAGGAGGGCTGTGGAGAAGGTTTCTCTAGACGCAGGATTAGGAAAGAGGAGATGAAAGGATCAGGCCTGACACAGGACAGCAGAGATGGCCTGAGGAGAGAAACCAGAAAGACTTTAACTCCAAGCAGGCAAATCAAGTAGAAGAGTGTGAAAGGAAACGGGAGGAGAGCTCAGGTGTCCGTGACCTCGAGGCTCTGGCGGAGGAGTCACTAAAAGGCTTTTTTTTTTTTCTTACAACAGGTGCACAGCGTGACAACTCCCTCTCTGTTTGCCATTCGTGCCACAGAAGACACGCCTATTAAAATCCAATGACAAATGTGGCAGATAATTCTATTACTGAGGACTTTGGAGGATGTTTAGGGGGCGGTTAGCAGACCCAGGTAGCATAGCTCAGGCTCGCCGCAGACAGATATGACTCTGCAACACTTAACAACAAGGATTTGGCAGCACCGTTGATTGAACATGCCAAATCCCATTTGTCGGAGGGCTGTGCGCTTTTGTATCGACACTCTGTAACCTTGTGGCTGCGTAAAAAACGGAGACCTCGGCGTGATAGGGTGTGTGAGGTTTTTTTTTTGGAAACGGCACTATCTGACGCCACAATCCCAGCTCCTTTCCAACCTTCATCCATGTTCCCTTCGTTCCAGCTTCACGTCCTCAGTTCCCTCCTTCCTCCCCCATCAGAGGAATGACAAGACGGAGATAGAGAGGCTTTTTCAGCACCCCTTTTTCTTGCTTTCTCTCCCTCCCCTCCCCACTTTCTCCCTCTGTTTTTTCCATCCCCTACGGTAGAGCTGCCAGACAGGAGTGCTCAGCAGCTCTCCGAACGTTATTGATCCTGAGAGCAAGTCGGACAGGGAGTTGGTGTCTCTCCCTCTCTCTCTCTCTCCCTATCTTGCCTCCCTCCATCAGAGCTTCATCTCCCAACACAGTCCACAACTTTTTCTCTCCCACCTAGCCTGACTCCCTCGCTCCCTTCCCGCCTCTACTTCATTTATCAAGGTTAAGGAACTCTTATAAAAAAGGGAAGAGGGGGTCGCCTGGATGTTATCTGACTTCATGAAAGAAATCCCCTCGGGCCACTCCACAAGAGGAGAACGCTGTCTGCCAGGCCCAGCTCTACACAAATACACGCACGGATGCAGAAACCATGAAACCACACCAGGCAGCGGGAGCCACTCACACCCAAACAGTAAACGGTGAACAGCATTTCCAGTTTGGCACAAAACAACAGGGTGACCAGAAACAGGAAATATCTTAACTTAACCATATCCCTTGCAGGGAAGCATAGAAGTTTTCAAAACACAGATTTTCGTCAAGTTTAAAATGATTTATAATGTTGAAAAAGTTATACACATATCCTATAGGTCAAAACAGTGTTTAGGTTCCCTTCTTAAATGGTTGCAAACTGTTGAAGGTGAAAAGACTTGATTTTTACTGATCAGGCTTGTTGAATCTTCACAATAGGGTCACACAGGGTCATACGTTTTTTTTTTTTATTAATAATATTTACCTGCATAAACACAAAAATCAGGTTTCAAACGATAATTTCATTTAAGAAAAGGGAAAAACAAAAAGCTTTGTTTTCTTCTTGTTTTAAGCGACACTGGGTGGGTTTTGATCTCTAATGGCCTGTTCAGGATCACGCCGCAGCATTTCAGTCAGATTTAAGCCCAGACTTTAAATAGGCTACTCTAAAACTTTTATTTCACAACGTCCTGCTGCACAAACCAGCTGCTTTTGAGCCTACAGTCACAAGCTGATGGCCGGACATTCGTTTTTAGGATATTTCTTCTTTTTTGCTGGACAGCTGACTTCATGGTTCCCTCAAGTGCAGTAGGTGCTCTCGCCACATCACCATGTGTTAGACTGTGTGAGTTTTATGTTAGCTCTTATGGGGTACACAGTTTCCAAAAATGTGTTTTTGTCAAATAAGTATGCTATGTAATCAGATGTACCAACTCCACGGTTTTACTGTTATACTTTAAAGGACGACTAGTGTTTATTACTGTTTAGTACTATTTATTAATTCCACCTCTTCACCATCAAGAGCGTCCTGACCAACTTTAGTTACTGTGCGACGCCACCAAACGCTGCAACAGTCTGCAGAATGATCAGAACCAGAAAGAGCATTATACCCAAGATCTACAGTGTTTTTGCAGCCCTTGGACTATGCTGTACACAAATGACCAATTGCACACTGCAATGTGAAGGAGAGAAAAAAAGTGTTTTTACTTTCATTCCAGACACTTTCATAAATTGGAGTGAGCTCCATCTGAACAGAGAGAGAGAGAGAGAGTGAGAAACACGCCACATGCTTGAGTCTCAGTCTAGAGGAGTGAGAGTTTGTTACCCTGATGTGCTAGGATAGCAAGTGGAGTCCTTGGCGCTGCAATTATTTTTCAAAACCAGAAAATGGAGAGAGTTCTGTCCCTCCCAAGGCTGAGACTAACTCTTACTGATTCCAACCTGTCCTATACGTACACACCGTACCAACCTGCACTTCACAATTCACCAAATAGCTTCTTTTTTTTTTTACCTTTATTTTAAGATTAAGTAAGTCTGATAGATAGATAGATAGATAGATAGATAGATAGATAGATAGATAGATAGATAGATAGATAGATAGATAGATAGATAGATAGATAGATAGATAGATAGATAGATAGATAGATAGATAGATAGATAGATAGATAGATAGATAGATAGATAGATAGATAGATAGATAGATAGATAGATAGATAGATAGTTTTTTTTTTGCAAAGCTCTTACTTGAAGAGAATGTAATTCAGCATAGCACACACTACAACGAGGTACATTTTGAAAGTTTGCACCTACAGCTCTATAATTTAAGCACATAAAATGCAACCAGACATGTGCATTTCCCGCCCATAGTCCATCTGTGGAGATCATAGAGTTTGAAAATCTCCAGTCTTTAAGAGACCCCGGCATCCATTGCCCCTTTTTGTAAAAGCACTGGAAATGATACTACATGTGGAGTACATCCTGTCTTCCATTGTTATTGCCTTCACTCTCTCTATAAAAGGCCTACCTGCCTTCAGGGGCCACAACAGGCAGGCAAATGCACGCAGTAGCGCATTACAGAGCCATACTTTCCTGTCCCTTTGTGTTCAGTAATTGCCACAATGCATCTTCTCGTCCAGCTAATTAAGTGAGTCTTCCCCATTGTCTCCCACTGCTATCACCTCTTCACACAGCCGGGGTACGGGGAGGGGAAAGAGGGGAAAAGAGAGGATTCGTAAAAGAAAGAAACAGGAGGAGTAAGTAGGCAGTAGTCAGAAGACACGGTGAGAATGAAGACGAAACAAAGAAAGGAGGAAAGGCAGAGATTTGTGTCTGCATGCTAATAAATGTTTACCAGTTGGAAAAGGTGCTTGCTGTCTGTGTTTGCTGGTGGATTGAACTTTACAGCTGTCAGATGGAAATTATACTCCATTAAATCAATCTGTGAGCGGAGAAATTGATTATATTTTACCCAGCCCGCAACATTTGACAAATTATGCCTTTAAACACTAAAAACCTGGAGCGTTAACCACTTTAAATGTGGTAACTGTTATTTTGCATGGGGTTTCCATACGTAGAACAGAACATGCGCTTGTTAATGATGTCAGTGTATACAAGGGTAAAAAAAAGGAATGATTTTAAAACTGCTCAAATGAACCTTAATACAGTTCCTTCGGTTCAAAGTCTGTTAAATGTTGGACACAGGCTTTCCCTGTCTGTGTGCACTCAGAGTCTCCATCTCCAATTCACTCGAGCTGCTGTCCTGCAAGTTTTAGATGCATCCCTGCTGCAACACACCTGAATCGAATGAGAAGCTTACTACTAGATGTCTGCAGAACCAGAGGACATGCAGGTAATTCATCCGTTTGATTCAGTTGCATAAGATCAGGGCTGCATATAGAACTTGCAGGACATTAGTTCATTTAGAACTGGGGTTGGAGACCACTGGTGTGGAGCAAAACAAAACAAAACAAAACACAACACTGCCTATCCCCCACCCATTGGTGTATGGAAATCTTTTCATTTCTAAAAAATGCATTCAGCTTGTAAATGAAAATTAAAGACGATCCACCCGTGACTCAAAGCGCTGCTTGAAATAATAAAAAAAGATATAATAATATTATGTACAATCAATTCCATGTCTACTTGAAACCCCCTGTTACATTTCAAAGGTCTACATTTTATATATATATATATATATATTTATTTTATTTTATTATAATAAATGTAATAATCAATATGCTAGATAACTGTTCCAGCAGCAGCAATAATTATTGATTTTTGGTATGAATAATAGCTATTCTATTATGTATTTCATTTCTATTTCCATTTTTTTGGGATAGGTCCTGTGAAGTTGCAAGGGTTTTGTTTCTTAAATTTGTACAATGAAAATCTCATACAAACTCACGTCTACTGCAAAGTGGTTTATGTCTTAAAGCATTGTAAACATATTTATTTTACAAATCTGTTTAGTGTGCACATTGTGCCAGAACTTTAGTTTGCATTTTTACAGTGACAATGCAAACTTTTAATTTCTGTATATTAAATTAAATCCATTAACTTTATTCTATGAACCTTATTAGAATTTAATGCAGAAATATGCATTTAGACCCTCAATAAGGCATTTTAGTGTGTAATTAATTTGATTGTTTGTTAAGGTTTCCCTAAACTTAAGTTCAATTCAAGTAGAAGCAAGATTCAGACTCAGTGTAAATCTTAAAGCAAATCCAAACACTCACATGGAAACTGGAATTCAACTGTACAGTTTTTCATATCAGAAACTACATACTTACTTACAAAGTCAAACCATGAATTCTATAAATAAAGATAAAAATACATGTAAGATTCCTCAAAAAGAAAAAAAAAACACAAAGGATGACTTCACTGAAAAAAGGCCATTTCTGTTCGCTCTTAAAGTGTTGTAGAGAGGTACGTCAACGTCTAAAGCAGTAACTGGGAGCACTTACAAAATTAAAATCACTAAAATCTACCCTCTAAGTGCATTATATTGGTACCTAAAAGCAGTTCTGCACAATATTAAGAAAATTCAATTGCGATATGATTGTGAGATTCTTTCGAATTTACAGTTTGGTAAATTTGTGCATCTCTACTTGAAATCGTGCGTTTTGTAGCTCTATACTGATGCACAACTTGACACTTATTGTACAGAACTTATAATAAACCAAACAAATGTGTTCATATTTTCTTAACATTATTGCTGTTGAGATCCTTTGTGTTGTCTACGCTGAGCTACTAGAAGACAAAGACCAGCAAACTCATCTAAATTTCAGTTTGTTGAAAAGTTGCTAAAGAAGGCCAGAACAACCTAACACACACACGCACACACACACACACACACACACGCACGCACGCACGCACACGCACGCACGCACACACACACACACACACACACACACACACACACACACACTTATCACACACTTTCCTCCTACTCAAAGCTGCTCTGTGACCTTTCCAAGGGTAGAGATTCATTTTCCCTAGCTTTAAATCCCCAAATTTTCTCCCCCCACCCCTAAAAAAAAAAAGAAAAAAGAACCCTGAACCTCTCCTTGAACTTCCACCACCATCACCCCCTTCCCATACTGAATGTTTTTCCTTCCCACACTTGTCCTGACAGACAGACAACTAGGGTGACAACCTGGTGCAGAGAGACAGACAGAGGAAGGGGGCTTGCTTCCCCGTCTACCCCCTTCCACCTCACCCCACCCCGGCACCAGCACAATACAGCAGGGCATCTGGCATTGGAGTGGTAGTGCTGGGGGGCTAGGGGAGTTCAGAACAAAGCATTTACATCCCCCTCCCTGGAATATGATTATAATTTGTAAATAGCAGCTAAGACATGAACTTGTAAAAACAAAGAAGGATATTTACTGCTATGAACCAGAGAAAGCCAATAAATATATTCTTATGCCAAAGAGACTTGACATCATCAAGTCTGAAATCTTTAACGTTTAACAAGCCGTTATACGAACTGAAGAGGTATCTGCATGTGTGTGTTTGTGAGCGCAGCTACAGCTTGTTAATTCGTAGGGTTGCAGGATGAAGACGAGGCAACGCTGCCAACGGTCAAGAAATCGCTGCCTGCCAAGAAGACGACCCCCCCCCCCTTCGTCTGTCACAGAGACTGTTTGTCCCCCCCCACCCCCTCCGCCTCCTCATCTCGTGTATATACGAGTGTGTGCTTCTGTCTGTGTGCATATATAAAGTAAATGAGCGGCGTGTATGCATTGTGAGAATCCGCAGGCCCGGTGCATGCATTAGAAATGTGACTTGACCCCGGCCGGCTGAAGCGGGGTCTCCGCATCGGACCGGGCGTGGGAAAAAGGGGAGACCTCTTTTCACAGCTGCCTCTGCCGTTGCATTGAACCAATGAAGCTCCACCACCCCCAACCTGCCTCCGCCGCTTATACCCCCCCACACCACCCTCTACCCTGTGTCCACCCCCCACCCCTTTGCTTCCCATTCACTCCGTAGCCCCGCTGCCTTTCAGAGGACCCCCCCCCCATCCCTCCCTCCTCTGTCCGTCACCCTTCTGCACCCCACGATCACAGCCACCACCAATCTTTAATACAGCCACCATTCAGCATTGAGATGCCAGAGGCCACAGTGTTTCAAGGTCGAACTAAAGAAACAAATAACAATGCAAAAAAAAAGAGTACATAAAAGCAACTTTTATTCTACTTACTTGAATAAAAGCAAACTTCCTAATTCCTCAATATTCCAGTTTTAAATCTTGTGTTCGTTAAACTCTTCAAACATTTTTTTCCCTCTGTCCTCTTGACGCTCTCCTTTCCTTTGTTCTTCTCTGAATTTGAAGTTTAATTTATGTTAACATACACCACCGCTCTACACTTGATTGGCTTCCCACACACAGCCATCTAAGGCCTCCTCTTTTCGCCCAACGTTTTCAGTCAGAGGCATTAATCCCTTATCAAGCTGGTTATCATTTCAAATAAAGCAGGGATGTTTATGCAAACAGTAAGATATCAAGAGCAACCCCTCCCAAAAAATTTTGAAAAAAAAATAAACAGAAACCACCAAACAACAAGCTGCTTAAATCGGTTTGTCACTTTACACAACAATAGCTTGTTGGCTATGTGTTTGATTTGAGGGTTGAACATTATGTAGGCTTTATTTGTTTCTGACTTTTTTCTTTTATTGTTGTTTTATATTTATGCGACAGGAAGAGAAGCATGTTATCCATTCAACACCATGCACCCTATTCATATTTTATTCCCATGAACTTGACTTTGTCTTTCAGTTTATTGTATTTAAGTTTTGTTGGTAACATATTTTCATAAAATATGGACATAAAAATCCCATACTTCCATTGATTGGGGATGGTATGTTTTCTTGGGCAAGTTAGGCCCTCTGATGAAAGTATAATAATTCTGACTGGTCAATATAACTTATGAACTGAGAAGTATTTATGATAAATGTGATTCCAGTTCAACCAGGTGTTTGCTAATCGCTGCTGCCACTAGCCTAGAGGTGCTGTGGGGAAAGCATGGAGGAGGTTGCCTGAGGAACAGCTTTATGGAAATAAGTGACACATTGTACGAGCAAGCGTTTAGGCGCCTCCAAACAGCTGCCAAAATAGATTCATGGATTCTTCAAACATCCATTAATGAGTCAAAGCATCACTCCAGGTACGTGTTTGATGAGGGAATAGCCTTAGAACATGACATGAAGCTCCAGAAAGTCAATTTTTCATAACACCAGCCATATAATTGATTCTTTCTTTTCTATTATCTTCTTCTTCATCATCTTCACACCGACGCAATATCACCCTCTGTGAGGCAGTCATGAAAACCGTCACCTCTGAGTGAAAACCTCTGATTCAATTCAGCCAAAACATTGATTAAATATGAGTGAATGATGCTCATGTGCATGGATGTGTAGGTACGCCCAGGTCTAAAGCAGTAACTGGGAGCACTGACAACAACACTCTTCGTGGTGGAAGTTGTGACTGAGGGAAGAACACTCTTAGTTATTGTCATCATCAAAGTGGTGTTGAATAATTAACTCAAAGAAAGCAAAAAGATGTACAAACTTTCTGGAAACCATTTTCAGCCGTTGTTTTAAGCTGCCTTCTAAAAAAAAGGCTGGGGACGTCAGAAAACAGCAGGAACCTCTTGCAGCGACATGGATCTTGTGTTATCATTACCACGTAACGTCATATGTTATTTGTAGTAACTAAAGAGAAATCTGACTCTCATAAAATTGATATTAAATTAATTGTCGCAGAATGTGCAGAATAGCTCCGATGGATCCTCAGAAATGGTGCCGAGCTCTGTCTGGCTGCCCGGCTGGGACACCAGCCGTGTTGAGGAAATGTTGAGAGGCAGCATGAGGGGGGCAGCGACGGCGTGGGGAGGTCGTAGCCAAGGACCTGAAAGAACTCCATCTCCCTGGGCCAACATGCCATGACGGTGTGGAGCAGCAGTCTGAATTGGTTTCTCTGGGGTGGCGGTGATGGCGAGATGAGCCCAAATAGAGGGAATGGCAAAGGAGGTGAGGTGGGGGGGGAGGGCAACTGAGATACGGTACACACAGCGGTATGTGCCTGAGTGAGAGATGTCAACTGGATCTGAGGTACTATAAATGAGCGGATTAAAGCTTCCCTCGTCTTTGACTCTCTCCATATACATGAGAGTGCTCAACTGTGGAAGCAGCAGTGTTGACGTGTGAAATCGCACATCCTGCTGTCTGCACTTCCTAACGAAACAAATCCATAACCTGCCCGCAAGGTCCGTAAGGAGGAAAACAGGGCAGGAACGCAGACGTCTGCATGCGAGTTCTTAATATGCTCTTACGAATACAAAGAAGACGCAGCGAGTGTCACTTCTGGATTATTATATCTCTGTATCAAACGTAGCCGGTAGCTATGCCTTCACTTCTAAAGCTCGTGTCCAGCCAAAGCCTGTTTGCATCGATTTGACTAGTTTGTGGATATGATATTGACTAAGTAGACCGGCAGCCCTCATTGAGTCGAGGCAAAGCGAAAGGAGCTTTAAGAGGTGGTCGAACGCGATGGAGGAGGATAGCCACAGGCTGTGAAATATCCTCTGATCTTCTCTTGTCTGATTCTCAAACGCAAACTCTTCTCTCATGAGGTGGGAGAAAAGCTGATATAGAACTAGGCCAAAGTCACAGAACGCTCATCTTCTAACCCTAAAGGGAAATAAAAACCTACAAAAAAAAATCTCTTCTTTTGTTTCTCTTCTGTGGCCCCCTATATCTCGACGAGTCGTTCGGCCTCCTTCTCTCCCTCCACTTTGTTCTCCACAGGAGGCTGAGCATGCACGAGCTGAGCAGCGTTCGCTGCCTGCTGCAGCAGTCAGGAAAGTGAAGGTAATCTTTAGTCCTGTCACTCAACGCCGAGAGGGAAACTGAGAAGAAAGCGAGCGAGGCGCATACTTCAGCCGTCCATCACCTTCAACATAATACGTACTTTACTAAAACACACAGTGGGAACGGTTTTGCCTGGTAGAAAACCGAGTTTTGGTGCAAGTTGATGAAAGATGTTGAACATTAATAGATAGCAAAAAAAAAAAAAGAATAAAGTTTGAGAAATAGAAATATTTCTTCATGTATGTAGGTTAGTTAAAAGATGTTTTTGTCAAAGTGCAAAGATTTTTTAAAAATCATTAAGTCTTAACAAAACAAAAGAGAAAAAAAATAGGTTATTTTCTCCATATGACTCAAAAGTAAGAATAAAAAGTTATGAATAGAGGGAATTAGTAAGTAACTTAGCCGCCCTGTCAGTCTTTCCACACGAGCACACCTCCCACACATATCAGACTAAACCACACTGCCACTATATATGTTTTAAGGCTAAAAAAAAAAGATGGGACAAATGTATAAAAATGGCTCCCCGCTCCATTTATCTGCCAACACTGGAGAATCAGACAAATTGAAACAATATAAAGAATGTGGTCAGAAGTGACTGACTAGGAAGGTGAGGAGAGCAAACTAGTAAATATCCATCCTAAACATGAGGGTTAACCACATGAAAGTGTGTCAAGTTAGTAAAAAGTTACAGTATTAAAAAAAAATACTTTTGCTGTTCTTCCGTTCAAATGTTAAAATTTTTTTATTCTTATGAGAAGTCAAAGAATCCAGAATATCGCAAAGCAGCTTTTGCTCCTAATTTTTGACACACTGCCTGTCAGTAAGCTGACAAAAGACTTTCAGAATTTCTCCCACTTAGAAGAGAGACAAATAAATATCCGTTTATCAGCCTCTATCTGAGCAGCGAGCCCAAATTATAAACCAGCTAACACATTTTTTTTCAGTTGTCTACTGTGCAAAGGGCAGAAAAACAAAATAATACTCTTCGTAATAGGCACATTTATTTGTAGATTACTGCTAAATGCCTATTTATATGTTTTTACATGTTCTGTATTAACACCAAAACAATAAAGTTCTGTTTTGTATTTTAGCAGGAGGACAAAATATGGTCTTTGCATTTTAAATAAAAGCAGTTAGGTGTGTGTGTGTGTGTGTGTGTGTGTGTGTTTTTTTAACCATGATATTTATACTCAAGGTTTATCATTTGGGAATTTCATAAAGACCTACGTGTGATGTATGAAATAAACAGAGAGTTGTTATTCAGGGTGCCAAATTTAAAAACTTTTCCGCTGGTCATGTTGTTTGAGAGATTTGTGCACCTAGTTCAAGTTCAAGTGAGAGGACAACAGCAGATCAGGTGCAGCGGAGCAGGACTTTGTCTCACCTCTGACGTCACAGCGATGGCCTGACCCCGTCACTGACCTCCGCTCCTCGGGCCAGAAGGTCAGGCTGTCTGTTGCTAGAAGGCCTGTGGATGAGGTGCGAGTATTTCTGTAGAGCTTCACTTACTCCTGCAAAACATGAAAACACTATTCTTACAAAAGTGCTCTAATATCTCCCCAAACAAAAATGTTTTATATCTCACAGAAGAAGTTTTTCTTCTTCACCTTATGTTGGATTTTTGTGAATAATTATTACATAAAATGTTTAGTCTTGAAGTCGAAATGTCAGCAAAGAATTCCAACAAAATGCTATTTAATAAATTGTGTTAATGCAAGACATGGCTCTGTTCACAAAAGCTTCATTGAATAAAAGTAAAAAGTTAGAAGTGTTGCCCTTTTTTTAGTAAATCTTAAGAAAGAGTATTAAAAATGATGCACTGATAGATCTTTTGAAAAATGTGCTAATTTCCTTTTTATTCAGATACCGGCAAGGAGTTTCTCCCCATTTTCTCTTACGGCTGGTAAAGCCAGATAATACACACAAACACATGCACACATCCGCGCACAGAGAAACACACCTCACAAGCGATTACACAAAATGCTCAAAGATTACATCCACTGAAATCTGACGTCCTCCGTGGGTTTAAAGCCTGCATGTCAGCCCTTTCAATCCCCCCCCCCCTCTTTCTCTTGCATGGGTCAGAGGCTGTTGCTAGGCTACCAAACCCAGAATACATAAGTTCAGAGAAAAAGGTTTATATAGGGCACTGCAATCCAAGGTAAAAACGATAACAGGAAGCTGATGACAAAATATGGATTTAGATTACTGTAAGACTCAAACACTGTCAATTGTGGCTGTCAAAGCCGTGGAGGAGAAGGAAGAAGTAGAAGTAGAAGAAGAACTAGTTAGTAGTTTCCAATGATGACATTAAGACAGTCTCTGCAGAGGCTTCTCGTGCAAAAACATATAATTCATGTTGTGATGGTATCAAAGCAGATCTCTGAGTGTGAAAAAAGGCCTGCTCTGCAGCCCACTGTATTCTGTCATGTTTATTATAGCCCTTAGTGGCAAAAAATGAGGCACTCTGGGTGTAGCAATAACGCGCACTCTCATGGACAACATCCGAGGAAGCGGGGATGCGTGTGCGCCCACACTCGTGCACGCCGCAGTGGAATCTAGTAGCCAAGTGTGACACAATCGAGATAACATCTGTGGGATAGTGAGCTTGCAGCAGGGCCGTAAAGCTAAAACAATGGCTCTGTTGTGTGCAGGGTAAGAACGCAGTACACGTCCGATCCGTCCGACGCCACATCCGTTCGTGCACCTGGCAAAACGAAATGAACGGAAGACGCAGCGGGCGAAACTTTGCGAAAGCGACAGATTCAAATCTCTCTTAACTCGCCGCTGCGTCGCTTTGTGTTCCTCGTTTAACACGGCCATCTTGATGCGTGCGGAATAAATTGGGCAGCAGAAACTATAAAGGGCGTTCAAGCAGATGTACAAATGGAGACGTACAAATCACCAAGACAATGGAATGTTTAATGCAGCCTTATGGCAGGTGCTCAAGAGATAGACCCAGTCTAGACTGGGCTCCATCTGGTGCGTAGAGGCCTCCTCCTCGCGCCCCCAGACAGACACATATTAATGTGGGAAAAAAACACACGTCTAGCCTGCCTCTGTGAACGCTCACCAGACTGCATTTGAATCTCAAAGGGCCTCTCCACATATCCTCCATTTATTAGCCCTCAGCAATGCATTAATTTTTTTTTTAATAATTTTTTTTTTTTTGCTGCTGCTGCAACAGGGCGAACGTGGGGAGGGCGGCCTTGTTGGTGTAGAACAATTGCGGCTGACGGATCACGCTGTGTTATAAATCCCCGGCTCAGAGTTGGACCTTTATCTTTAAGGGACATACAGTAAGGATGACTGCCTCAGAACATGGGCTTCTGACTTTCAATTTCAGGAGCTATTTCTGTCAAATCACTAAAGAGAGACCGATGGTGGCGTTTTGATATTGGCTTCAGTACCTAAAATAATTTACATACTGGAGTAACAGGCTTAGCAAGACGCCAGTGTCCTGCTCCTCGGTCAAATTACACTAAATGCCTCGGAACAGCACATTTGCAAATCATGAAATGACCATTAATAGCATCAATTTAAACTACAATTTAAAACCAAAAAGTGTCAACGCCTAGACCGCGAGGCACACAAACAGGGTTGTAGCGACACAAAGGCGCAGCAGTGCTAGCATCTTCTCTGATCTGTGATGCAGTGCAAAACTGGGGCCTGTAGCACCAGGCAGGCAGTCAGGCAGGATCTGTGCTGCTGCACACCTACACTCAGCACACAAGCAGAGACACAGGCAGGCACACAAGCTTTAGAAGCTGTAACACACAAATGACTTGTTCAAATTCAACAGGCTTTTACCACTGTGGAGTTAAACCTTTCACTCAGATGCCCCCCCCTCCTCGACTTGGATGGAGAAGAGAAGAAACGGGTCGTGTTGCAAGACAAACTGGGTTATTAAAAGCAGGCCAGGGTGACCACGCTGACCCTGTCTCAGTAGCGACAAGGGTCAGATTTTAGGGGAAGTGGGTCTTTTTAAGCCTGTTTTAGTGATTCAATCGCAAAAGTTCTTTGACTTGTGCAAAAAAAAACCAAAAAAAAACGTTAGATTGATACTTTAATGGTCAACAGATCTTGACCAGGAGAAACTCTAGTTTCTGGATCTTTGACATATTTTGACATTTGTAATGTATATCTTCATCCGTGCAAAAACGGTTAAGTGACTTTCCTACATCTATATGTGGCGATGGATCGCAGTCACCAAAATACAGCGAAAACAAAGAAGGTGGTGAGTGAGCAGCATTTTCTTCAAACTGTCTCTCATGAACACCCTTGGTCAGAAATTAGGTGACGAAATCATCATCTACACAAAACCACAAACAGTTCAAACACCTCAACTTATACGTCAAAGTTTTCTTTGGAAAATGTTTGTAAAACATCTTCTACTCTTAAAAGTATACATTAAATCTCTAACAATCTTGTTGACATTTTGGAGCTGGAACACAGTCTGACTGTACAGCTGCATTTCTTTTTCCCTAAATATTTAAATAAGCCCAATAAGCACCGTTACTGCCAAGCAATCATCTGCAAAACAGCGAATACTTGAAATGGGTACTTGATCTACAATATGTGTTTGACCTCACTCTTCTGCAGAACCTTTTCCAAGGAATCAGGCTCAAACGGGCTGATAATGGTGGCAAAGATAAATCCAGGGATATAAGATTTTACCTTTGACAAGCACAAACTGAACTGGATAACTGTCTCATTTCCTCTTTTTAGCTTGACATACTGACACGTGGGCCAGTCTGAGTAAAAATGTCACAGTTTCATGACATTATAGAATTTATTTTACAAATATCTGAAGGAAAATGTGGGAATGGCTAATTGTTTTTTTTTTTTTAATAGAAAAGCATGTCTTTTCTCCTTTGTATAGTAGGACATAAAGAGCTAATGACTTAGCTAAGATGTGCTCCTTAGGTTGCCATGGGTGCAGTAGTCCCCAAAAGTAATAGATTCCTAACAGCTTATTGTTTCCTTCTTGCAAGTGGGAGAGAAGCTTAGAAACATTCTTGCAGCCAGCTAGCCATCAGTGTGCAGCAGCGGGTTAGAGAGGCAGTCTCAGATAAAAGAACTCTATTATCTCAAGACGTTTTTTATTAAAAAGACTTTAAACCACATGAATGTGATGATGGAGATTGTTTGTGATCTTAAAGAAATAACTTTTTTTTTAAAACTACCTTGACACTATGTCAACACACACCGAATGTATAGCTGGAAACTATCCTACTTGTTCTCTTTTTTGTAACATCTCAAGCCCTGAACATGGAATCTCATCTTCTATGTGGCACATGACAAAGTGAATCCTATCTAGCCAACTTTTTTTTTTTTCTTAGAATGAGACTTTACATTGATGTGCAAATGCACCAAAGCATGATAACACAACACAGCAGCTACTTTTCGTTGTTAATATCCCTTTCAGAGATGCAAGGCATAGTTGGGGCTGCTGGTAGAACACGTGACTCCCAGGAGTCCTCCAATCGGGTGCCTCTGACATCGTGCACATCTCACCTTGTGTCTGCTGTTCAGCGGCGTCCAAGTAGCAATGAATTAAAAAAAAAAAAAAAACGGCACATGCGGCCACGTGCCGTGTAGTTCCAAACTGGGAATGGTCCATTAAAGACACCAGCATCGGCGCCTCTATCATCCTCATCACCCCTCAGCGAATGGAGCTCGTGTCCGGCTGCTTACTACTGTCACTACAAGCATCCCTCTTGATCAAAAAATAAATAAATAAATAAACAAATAAATAAATAAATAAATGTAGTCCCACGAATCCATCTTTTGAGGGAGGATCGCCTCTCTTTTCCGCAACGATGATCTTCCAAGGAGGAAGAAGGTGCTCCATCGGCGTGATCCACCGGCGGGGCTCTCCATCCTCAAGCTGCATCTCCCCCTCCGTGCACGCATGCATCCATCGGCTCATCCAGCCAGCTCAGGCAGTCGACCTCCCCCCCCAACACAACCACCCGCTTCTCGCTCCGCTTCCAGCTCGCTCCGCCGTGACGATTGCGGAATTAGTTTATACATTCGGTTCTCTAGCTTTATGATATTACATAAACTCATACAGCTAGATAACCAAAGAGAAAAACTAACCCACGTCTCTTAAAGGGGCCGCCGCTGGGAGCTGCCTGTGTTGTGGTCACATGGAGCCATTGCAATCCGCCTTGCATGAACGCGCCTCCCTCGCTCCGTCTCCCGATCTGCCTTTCTAATAGACGCGCGTAATTGCGCGCACCCACAAAAAACAGGTTATATATATATATATATACACACACACAAGAACGTATTTCCGTGTCTTTTGGTTTGCCACGTTACTAACAATAATAATAGTAATAAAACCTTTAAACAACCTCCATCACCACAACATAAACTCCACCATCCGTCTCCATACTGTTTTTTCCCCTCTTTTTTTTAACTTCAGCTTGTGTAAAAACCTGAATCCTGACGAGCATCTGCAGGGTGAAGTCATGCAGTTGCATGATGATGATGATGATGATGATGATGACACGTCCATCTATCACCGACAGAAAGGCTTAACGACTTCTAATAACCGCGCGTTGCTCTGCTAACAGCACAACACAGTGTCAAATCCAAACTGCTACTCGCCATCACGCAACTCGTGAGCTGAGATAAGACACTTCCTCCGGAGCCCAGGCCCCCTCGCACACACACGGCTGGCTCATTGTTGCTTTTTAAATGCCAGCTCACATCGACCCATTTCAAACCACAGGACCCATAATTTTTTCGCCGCTGAGTGAATTAATCCGCGCATTGTTTGAAAGAATGACAAACTACCACGGGATTGTGCAATATATATATAAATATACAGTATAGGATGGCTTCCAGCAAAATGTCAGCAATGTGACCTCCAAGAAAAACCCAGTCCTGCCTCATTGAGTGGGTCTGCTTTTGTTTCAGTAATTTAGTGATAGTGACAAGCTAAAGGAAACCGAGGTGCTTTCAGGACAGTATTAGTCATCGGGCTCTCCTTTCTTTTTGCTTTGGTTGTTTCCAGGGGCACCGCCGGGGTGTGGCGTGGACTTCTAAGTTTTTTTTTATTATTATTATTATTTTTTTTACGTAAAGCAAAAAGGTGTTCTCTTATTCATTTCCTTGATTTGTTTTAATCTAATAACACATTTATACATGTTTTCTGTTCCTTACTTTGGAGAATTTGTTACATTCATATATAAAAATAATTAAAAAATAGTTCTACACTGACTTGTTTTCACCCCAAGATATCATCTGAGGAACCTAATTAAAATGTTCCTTGCTTGCTTTAAACACTTTTTAGAACAACTTGCAATGACAACAATATACTCTGATGTAAATTGTTAGCCTACCAGAACCTCGCTGATAACAAGCAGCTCCTACTTTTAATTGCGCATTAGAGTTAATATACAACTAAGGCAAAGTAGGTCAACAGCACAGTGCACATAACAAAGACTGCTGTTAAATAAAACATAAAGTATAAACTGGCAGAAATTGTTACTGTAATTCATACTATAAAATATGTTTAAAATATGGTTTAGCTACTATGAAGATTAAAGAGAGGCAATCAAAAAAAATCCACTTAAGTCAAGAAAAGTCTGAAGAATAGTAATGATATTGTTTTTCTATTTAGGGTGCAATTTGAAATACAGTTACATAAATTTATTATGGAATGCGACGTACTTTAACAGCACGGTGACGTAAAGAGAGAACAGCCACTTTGTGCCTATTTAATAGTTTAACAGTGTAGATCCATTTAGATGGGAACAACATGATAAATGAAGATGAATTAAAGTCGTTGATTTAACCAGATGGTTTTTATCGTTTAGTAGGTTTGCTAAAACATGTTTGCTGAGAACGTACCTAACATTTTCTAACCTATTCTCAAGAAGAAGAAAAATAAAACAAGTCGGTTAAATGACAATTAAACACTTACAAGTCTTCATTGTATATGGAAACGAGCTTCCAGTCAATGTGCTTTCCCATCAATTCTTTTTATTTTTTATTTTTGGAAGGGTCTTAGCTCGGTTTAGGGGCATCACTCCCTGGCGCGCTGCACCCATGACGCTGCGCGTCTTGGTAACCACGTGGGCTGACGGCCGGCACGTGAAGACAAAGCCCCGGCTTACACAGAGCAGCACGCACTGTCTCTCCGTGCGTGGAAACAACGCGCACATAAGATGGGGGAAATATGCAGCAAGCGTTGAGGAAATAAGAGGCTTTGAGTGAGTCAGATGTGACACAGGGCCGCTTGGTGCTCCCCACGGGAGGGGTCAGGGGAGGGGGGTGCACACTGCCAAGGGACAGGCACGGTGCTGCTGCGAATTAGGCATGCTTACTGACACGCAAACACGTGGGTGGGCACGAAACAGGATAACCCACGAGACGTGAACATGGATCCCAAATTAGAAGGTGATCTATCTATCTATCTATCTATCTATCTATCTATCTATCTATCTATCTATCTATCTATCTATCTATCTATCTATCTATCTATCTATCTATCTATCTATCTATCTATCTATCTATCTATCTATCTATCTATCTATCTATCTATCTATCTATCTATCTATCTATCTATCTATCTATCTATCTATCTATCTATCTATCTATCTATCTATCTATCTATCTATCTATCTATCTATCTATCTATCTATCTATGGCAGCCTAGTTCTGCTGCATCTCATCATGAGCTCCTTAAAAGTTCATTTAGTTGTAGCTGTGTTTGTATGCGTCCGGTTGGCCCAATGAGAAACATCTGTAACATCTGGCCCCCAGCGGCGAGTTACAGCGGCATAATAACCACATGGTCACTTTATGACTGCTCTATAAAGTGGCCATGTTTCACCCTGTATATGAATATTATAATTATTTTTTGTTTTTTTTATTAAAATGTGATTATAGGTGTAAAAAAGAAAAAAAATTGCTGTTGACAAGTGGATGCTATGAGAAGGTGCTCATGGTTATTTAAAAAAATAAAAAAAAATAATAATAATAATAACAGTTTGGTCACAAATCATTTCATTTCTGTACTGACAACCCATCTGAACAATTTCAGTTGTTCTGAATAATATTTTCAAAGAGAATATCTGAAGGTATATTTGAAGGTTTGCGGACAACAGCCTCAACAGATCCACGATTATTTTAGCACTGTAATTGCAATAACAATAAAATTCAGATAATTATAGCAGAATCTGAGCGCAAAATAAGTTTTGCCTTGCATTCATCTCGATTTGTGTGGTTGGTAAAAACCACCCAGTTGAAATTGAAACTGCCCTGCTACTGTCGTTCTGTGTGTGGGTAATTGTCTAAATGAATCCTTTAAAAATACATAAATGAAATAGGTAAATTAAGGTGGATGTTATTTTCATTCTTTAAAAGTAAAATGTCTCACAAAATAAAAAAATAAAAAAGACGACTCCCTTCCCACACACATTCATTTTTTTCATAATCTCCCCTTAAGACATTGAGGCTTGCAGTAAAATTTATTTTCTCGCACTTGAAATGAATCCTTTAATAATAATAATAATAATAATAATAATAATAATAATAATAATAATAATAATAATAATAATAATAATAATATTTCTCTTATTTTGCTACAATTTATCAAAAGCACAAATTTTAAAAACACAAGCTGTATACATAGCAGGGGGCAAACTTAACGTTGTAAACCTACTGTAAGATCTGTGTGTGTGTGTGTGTGTGTGTGTGTGTGTGTGTGTGTGTGTGTGTGTGTGTGTGTGTGTGTGTGTGTGTGTGTGTGTGTGGGTGTGTGAGGAAGAGAGAGGGAAAGGGAAAGAAAGAGAGAGGTAGAGAGATGTTTTTTTTTTTTTGCCCGCGGCGCAAAGTGAACGTACAGTACAGTACAGTACGTTAATGCAGATTGACTTTCGGTTCTTCCTCTTATCATCTGAACACGCCCCCTGGGTGCGTCACGTCCTACCACATATAAATACCGTAAGCCATCCAACCAAGGTAAGCCTTTAAGCTTTATTCCAGCCTATTTCTTTCTAGCGAGCTAACCTTTTTCCTTTATTTGATTTTTGGTATGCTTTTTGAATATGTTTAAAAAAAAAACAAAAAACCCGCAGACTAGTTTTGTTCTTGCTCCGTGAATTGAATGCCGTTTTCTGGGCATTCAATTCAGTAGGATTAACAACAAATCCTACTGAAATCTAACAAAAATATAAATGTCATATACCAAAATGTTACGGAATGTAAAAATATCGTTATTTTAAGGATAATAAGACTGCATTTCGTCGACGTTGGCGCTCGGACGGAAGAAAGCAGAATCTCTGTCCATGGTGCTGAAACGAACGAAATTATATTTGCTATTTGGATGATGGGTGACCAAAAATACAAAAACAAAAAAAAAAACAAACAAACAAGCAAAAAACAAAATGAAAAACGAGGGAACGTTTGAGTTTGTTCAAAAAGCTTTAACACAACTGAACTCTATTTAGATCATATGTAATTGCCTGTTTGGGTTTTTGGAAAAGGAAAAAATACCATTATTTATTTTATATTGTTTTTTGTTTTATGCGTCGTTACTGTATTCAAATGAGGACCCAACCAAAACGCCTAAGGTGTTTATTTGTTAGCCTAAAGAAAAATGAAAAAAATATTACTATTTCAATAAGTCTTAACTGTAGCATTCTTCCCGAGATACAGTTGCTGCTCATTTTTAACCTGGAAAAAAAGTTTTTTATATTTTTAAAATATGATTTTGCAACGTGCTATATTTTGCCACATTTTGGACTTTAACATTTCCTGGTTGGACCGGTTGAATAAGGAAAGGAAACGCAAAGTGCGGCTCTCAAGTTCTATAAAAGCACATCTGAGCGTTTTTAATGTAAAAAGTGCCGAATTGTTTGTTTTGTGGGCAGCTGCATTCAATTCAAATGTATCGTACTGTAGCTAGCTACCCAGTAATAGCAATGCAATCACATCAGGCCTGTACTTGTTGCATGGTGAAAGAAAGGAAGAAAGACAGGCAGGAAAGAAAGAAAGAAATGAAGAGAGAAAGAAAGAAAGAAAGAAAGAAAAGTAGAAAAGAGAAAGGATGAAAGAAAGAAGGATAAAATAAACAAATAAATAAATAAATGGAGATTTAAAATTGTACTTTTCAGTGTAACTTTCTTCAAACTGTGATTTATTTCTGAAATAATTTCCTTTTATCTACCAAGAGTAATAGACAAAGCAACAAAACTTTAGTTTTTGCTTAAAGTGTATAGAAATAATCATTTAAATTCATGTTATTATTTAAACTAATTTTTAAAAGGGAAAAAAATGACATAAAAACTATATTAGTACTTTTAAAAGTTAGTGGTCATACATATATTTTTTTCAGCTTCAGTGGTCTTATAAATTAATTTCACACGGTTGCTCCGGAGAACATCTTCCCACAAACAAGGTACTTACAAAAAGAAGAAAGAAAGAAAGAAAAAAAGAATGGAAAGAAAGAACAGGGGGGTTAAAAAAAGGTGGGGGGGAGGGGGAAATCGTCCGATAATAGAAAGAAAAAAGTCAACATCAAGTTCAACAGCGTGCTGGTGCTCATTATCATTACAATGCTGTCTGGGAGCACACACAAGTCTTCTTAACAAGGGGCTTTGGCGTCAAGTCCCTCCACCTCCCAGCCGAGGGGACATTTTCCCAGGCTCTGCTAACAATCACACAACTGTTTGCTTTCTAAGCGCCGCGCAGCTCCGGGGCCACTCAGCTCAGCCCGCCTCAGCTGCGCTCAAAGTGGGACGGAACAGCCGGGCTGCCACTCATCAGTCCGGGTCTCAGTACACCTGACATATCGTCCCTTTCAGAGGCACACTTTAACCCACAGGAAACTATTATTATTATTATTATTATTATTATTATTATTATTATTATTATTATTATTATTATTATTATTATTATTATTATTATTGTCGGACAAATTGAGTTCATCTTTAACAAGAGGAATACTTACAAGCCATAAAAAGCGAATAAATTCCGCATCTCCGGTTGAAGTCCTTTCAGAATTTTAAGGCAAGTTTCTACGGGTGGATCTCTCAGTCAAGAGCAACCTGGCATTACCAAAGCCCCAAAACTCCAGGGGGGGCAAACCCCAGTGACACGCGTCTTCAAACAAAGCGGTACAAAAGTGGATCCCATGCAGAAAAAATAAAAATAAAAATTATAAACGAGAGAAAAAAAAAAACATGCAGCGACCACTTCACTGTCTCAGCATCTCCTCACTACCCTTGGATGACAGAATAGAGGAAGCTGCCGGGTCGTTGGTCCCCTCCTCTCTCTCTCTCTCTCTCTCTCTCTCTCTCTCTCTCTCTCTCTCTCTCTCGCTCTCTCTCTCTCTCTCTCTCTCGCTCTCTCTCTCTCTCTCTCTCTCTCTCTCTCTCTCTCTCTCTCTCTCTCTCTCTCTCTCTCTCTCTCTCTCTCTCCTCCCCAAAACACGCACTCAAAGCGGCCGCAGCTGCACCATGTTCTTGCACGACCCGCACAGCAACGCAACAGCAACACAGTATTCCCGGACCACCGTGATTCCCCACGGTTGGAGTTGGATCTCCTTGTCCTCGCGTGGTTTCCAGCATCTGACAGACGTGCTGCGCCACGTGCAGCCCTCTCACTGCGTGGCAGTGACGGGACGCAGAGAGACGTGGAGGACAAAGCCCCAGGACTCCTTTTTTCCCTTTTTTCTTTTTTTTTTCTTTAGACACACATTCATGCCAACTCACGTCCTTAGGTTTCCTTCCCTCCCCCCCCCTTTTTTTTATCCAACATGGCAGGGAGGAGGGCATCAAGAATCTCCACACTTTGATGAAGAGGCGCACTTTCGCAGATGGGGGTTTATGCGCTACAAAAACGAAGCCCTCACATCATATCGTGTATCCTCTTTCTCCATAGCAAAACATCCAAAAGGCAACACACACACACACACAAAAAAACCAAACAAACAAACAAACAAAAAACACCACGGCACCTTGATTGAGTGGTCCCCACACCTGCATGCATGATGCACGTCTCTTCTCTGAGGCACCTGTGCCAGCGTCGTAAGAGAGAAAGGAGGAGAGAGCGAATGAGAACGCCTCCAGCAGCAGCAGCAGCAGCGAACCGGCTGCGCGTTTAAGCGCTGTGTAGTTCCCGTGTAGCTATATGAGCGCGAACCGCAGGAAGGATGCGCCGTTATCGAGCGATCTGAAGCGGAGAGGGTTAAATGCGGAGCACGCAGCGGCGATGTGCGCGGGGCTGATGTCGCAGCGGCCAGCAGATGCCGATGCCTCTACACTGAGCTCCGGCGGGTCACGCCGCTTTACGCGGTGCGACGTAACTGGCAGGACGCACGGCGGGCACTCACGTCTAAATCTCGACTTTAGAGAGAGGTGTTAAAAATGCAACAAATTAAAGCATTATATTCCAAAACCCGGCATTCATCTTTAGAAGAGGCGAAGAAGGCAGCGTGAATGCGTCGTAAAAAGCAGAAGAAGAAGAAGAGAGAGAGAGAGAGAGAGAGAGAGAGAGAGAGAGAGAGAGAGAGAGAGAGAGAGAGAGAGAGAGAGAGAGAAAAGCAGGTGCGCCACTAAAAATTTGACGTGTTAAGCTGCGTGCTGACGTAAGGGATAGCGCGTGCGCCGGGGTATGTTATTCCAAATGTGTTACCCAAAGAGTTATTGTGTGTGTGTGGGATATGCATAACACGGAGGGGCTGGCAAGTTGAATCTGTTGGCATTTCATAATGTTTTCATTTCTGCAACACTATTTTAAAGAAAAGATTAAATGTTGGGTTTCTTTCTGTCTTTCTCTCTCTCTCTTTTTCAAATTTGGAGGTTAAAATACAGAATTTGCACAGGGACACTTCCAGAAAGTTATTAACAATAGTGTGCCATCACCAGAGCTTCAAGAGTTGTGTTGTTCTGCTTCCTTATCCGGGGTAAGGTGAGGGGGCTGGACCGGGAGTGATGGACGCATTTCCAAAACTGACATGTTACAAAGAATTTGATTGAAATCACAATAAATAAATGTCCCGTCACTCAGATTTTTTAAAAATGACATGGGTAAAGTTTGGGTATGCCCTGCAACCTCCATCCTTGTGCCACTGGATTCAGAACAGCTTTCATTGCCTCTCTCCAATAGCCCTAATCATTCATGTACTCCTTTGAAAATGAGTCAATACATGTTATCATTTTCCAGGCAAAGTAGTCAAAACATGTATTGTTATTGTCACTTTTTGGGAAGCGATTTGACACATGAATTAGGCCAACATTAAAACGTAAGCCTATTTAATTTATTTCAATATGCAGAGACAAAACAACAAAGAGAATCTCAGATTGAAAAGTTTAGCTTTATTTTATTTTACTTTTTATTCCAATTTGAGATGTTTTTATTCTCTATCTCTTCATATAGAGGTCGAAGTTTGTTAATTCACAGAAAAAAAAAATCATTTTTAACTATGTACATATATACCATGATGATGAATACTAATGTAAACATCAACGTATATATTCTCTTAGCTAGAGGCCTTTCTGAGGCCTTTTTGCCGAAAACGTTCTGGGAAGTAACGTCAATCTTTAGTGTAAAACTACGGCACCTACTGGCAGAGAGGTGGTACTGCGGAAACTGTCGGGCCTGCACAGATAAAATGCCCGGCCTGAAGCAACAGCACGTTAAAAAAAATAAAATAAAATTACACTAAGCGCCAGAAAATATCACTAATAATGACGCAATGTAAATAAAGCATCCAAATTAAGGCTTTTAAATGTATCAAAACAAGGCATTGCTGCAGGTAAAGTGACTGTGTGTGAACGGAAAACACGGCCTGACATGTTGCATTAATGTTTGTAAAAGCGCTTTTTATTCTGCTCAGTATTATGAAAATTAACCTGATTTATCATCCCAAACTGGCCTGGCTCCAACGAGTTAAAATAAACTTGTATGAATTAGCGAGAGATTTGAACAGGATAATATTTATATATTTATGTCTAAAACAAATCCATAGCAGCCGTTTGGGTTTTATGAAATGAGTTTCGTTTGTTTTTGTTGCGATTTATTTAAAAAAACAAAAAAACAATCATAATAATAACAACAATAATATTAATGCAACCAAATTGCATACATGTTCCATTATATTCATTACATTACTTCACACTTGTAACTTGCATACAACTAACTCGATTGAAATCTTAATGGAATTATTATGAACATTTTATCGCGAGATTTGATCGTTCAACTTTGGCATTTATTAATCTTTGTTTGAAATGTTATGTTTATGGAGAGCAAATTCATTGACAACGTGCGTTCTGGATTGACAGTTCACCCAGAGGTGAGAAACGACAATTGTCTAGAAGCATAATATTTCACTTGTTGAAATCGCAATCTTGAAGAAATACATTGCAATATGTAATGCTGCATTTTATTTACATACATGTGCAGATATGAAAATGCCTACTTGTCTCTTATTTATTGCATAAAGATGATTTTTGCAACAAATCAGCTTCAAAAGGAACGTTGTTTATTCTTTGAAAAATTGATTTCTAGACTTCAGGATAAAAACGTTGCATTTTCATGTTTAATTAATTGGAATGAATTAAATAGATTTTTAATATGCAGATTTCACTGAATTTAATGCTACAATCAATTGCACTTTGATGAATTTGTACTTGAATAATAATAATAATAATAATAATAATAATAATAATAATAATAATAATAATAATAATAATAATAATAATAACGTTGTTCAGCTATATGCACAGTGTGAAATAAAATGAAAAGGCATGGCATTATTCTTTTCTACATATGGACGATAAATAAGACATGACAAACATAAATAGAAGAAGTGGCATAAATTCTTAAGATCCCAATCTTCCTCATCAGAAAACAAATCCACTGCTTTCTGCAAGAATTTCTTCTTGTTCCGCTTAAATCACCACCATCATCTATGACCTAAGTGAGCCCTGTTGGCTTACGTTGCCAATAACTGACCGATTCAAGTGGCCACTTTTGGGAATTGTAATGACTGATCTTCAAAGAGGTCTGACCTGACGCAGGGGCATGAAGATGTCAAAGGTCAGGCATGAGAAACCAACAGGGTGCCAATATTTGTCCCTCCCTCTGTCGTGCTCCCAAATCAGAACCCTACGCTGCAGAGCTGCAGCTCATTCGGCATGTTGGAGATGACCACTCGAATGTGATTACAGAAACTTTGAGATGGACTGAAATTAAATTGCACGAAGATGTATCATCCATACCTAGTGTGGATGAAATCCACCTATAAAACCAGCAACAGCATGTTTCTGATGTCTTTTAAACTGTGGCAAGTGGCACATGGTTTTATTCCTAATCTTGTGGTGCATCCGTAATTACATAATTACTGAAAGAGAGTAGTTAAACAAGAGGGAAAAACGCTTGCAAATGGCATTCAAATAACCAGATTACTCAACTGTCTCCACAACATGAGGCAGCAGCCGGTTTCTCTGTTTTAGATCTTTAAGACCAAACAGTGTGCGGTGCTGCCAGTCAAATCTTCCTCTGTTAGGTTTACCTGAACACCCTGAAGGCATCGAAGACCAGATCAATACCCCAATATCAAATCTTAACAAGATTAGAGCATCTCTTCGGATCCACATAGAGTTGTTGTCAGTAAGAATCATTAAATGCGCTAAAGCTGCAGGAACAAGTGTTTTAATGCTTCAGTTGAGGTAGAAAGCAAAACACCAAACTATCACAATGTTTCACACCAGCCAGTAAGAGAAAAAACAAATTATATAATCCCAGTTTAATGTTCAAACAATTTAAATAAAGAAATAACAACTCAAAAATCGCCATGGACACATCAGCAACTCCAGAGCTTACCCACAGTTCAGCTGCAGCTCCTGGCTCTTTGTTGGTCTGTCTGCAGAGGAGATGCTGGCCCATTCCCGGCCATGTGAAAACAGATTGATGGCCTCCCCGCTCTCCTGGTTTAATTGGGAACAGGCTGAAATTTATGCTAATGCGATGACATCAGTCCCGCCAGTCTCCTCTCTCCATAAAAGAGCGGAGCAAAAAAAAAAAAAAAAAAAATAGGGGGCCAAAGTCGCGCCTCTTTTCTCAGCCAGTTCCGTCGGTCAAGTTCAAGCGCGCCGCCGGTCGCGCTGCTTTTGTCATTTAAATGCGTGACCGCGCTCATCAAATTAACGCAAGGGGGGCGGGAGAGACACGCAGGCACGTGAGCATATCCATGCATCTGGTTTGGTTATTTTATTGGTGAAACTTCTGTGTCACTAGTGTAACAAAAAATGGTTTAGTTTCCACCTACAGCAGAGAGGGATTATGCACCTGTGTTTAGGTTTTGAATTTCAACCAGACCGCATTTGTTTTGCAGCGGCTCTAAAAAAAAAAAAAAAAAAAAAAAAAAAAAAAAACTGTAACAGGAATGCAGCCTTCCAGCACACACGCGAGTGAGACTTTTTAAACATTTGTGAAAATAAGGAGTCATCCGCTCAGATGCGCCAAATTTTGCGCTGTCACACACCGTCCACCTGTATGACAAAACAAGATCGCTGTAACAGAATTACAGACAGAGGGTTCCTTGGTTTTTACAGATGCACAAATTGTGTGAGGACTTAATAGTGGATGTAAGGCCACTTTATGATGTATGACGGGCCTCTTCTTGGGTAAAAAAAAAAGAAAAGAAAAAAAAAGTGCAATCGGTTCCGAATAGCATTGACATCCAAAACTCCCTCCCAAAAAGCAAAATAAAACTTTGTGTGAAGCACAACTACCATCCTTCTTTCTGTCTTATTTATTTATTTATTTCCTTTAAAGTGTGGCTCTGTAAGTAGAGTCAAGTGATCAGAAGGTGGTAGGTTCAATTCCAGCTTCCTCCTGTCACAGGTCGATGTGCCCATGGGCAATTCACTTAACCCCAAGTTGCCTACCGATCTGTGTATGAATGTGTGTGCGTCTGTGAATGTAGGTGAAAGTGACTGTAGTGTAAAGTGCTTTGAGTGGTCAAACTGATTGGGAAAAATTCAGACCGTTTACCATTTTCTTTATCTCTAGTCGAGGAACCCCCTTGGTCATACTGCCCTGCATGGGTAGAAAGCTGTATAATCTACATCAAAACCAGCGCTGACTCTCCATAAAAGAAAGTCAAGTCTGTAGATAGGCATCAAACATAAACACGTTGACCAAAGACCTCATAGTCATATACACAGCCAATATTTGATACAGTGTTATATATAGTGAGTAGAAATGTTGCTGTCTAAATTAAAATTCCAATATGTGTTAATGTCAACTAGGCGGCTTTTTCTGCCTATGTGTATCTATATATATTTTTCTGTGTAAGGCGTCCAAGCAGCAACAACTGGATATTGACACCAGACCCCTCTGTGAACCCGATGGACATAGAAAACGAGCCGATGTATAAAAATGATTCATTTCCTGTATTTGTTCTGTGGACGGTGCAGGGATTAATGAGTATATCATGCTGAACGACAATGCATCACCTACTCAGTCTCTTTCCAGGCACTTCCTTGTTTCCCTTATCCTACCATGAGCCTGCTAATTAACAGTCATGAGTTGAGGTGCTGTTTTAAAAAAATCCCTGTGACAAAACAGATCTGGTCCTCTTTAGCTTGTTCCCACAGTTCACAGTTCTTCCTCTCTCTCTCTGTCTCACACACACACACACACACACACACACATTACTACTGATCATCAGTAAAATTAAGGCAGATGATAAGGGGGGGACAATAAGCACAGAGGGAAAGGGGCAGTTTCCTTTGACAGGCCACCACTGCAGCATTTGCATATATTCAAATCAGGTGGTGAATGCCATGCGTGGGGGTTGACAAAGACGAGCCAATGGGAGGGCTGCGTCCCTGCTGCAGGCTCAGAGGCAGCCGCCAGTCCTCCAGCAGCACCCTGGGAGAAACCCAGGGAAGTGGTGTGGGAACCAAGAGGCCCCCAGAGCTGGACAGAGGGAGGGGAGCCACTTGTAGCCCGTGATGGATTTACATTTTATTTGTGTCCATTTTGCTCAGTAATTTCTGCCCCTGCTCTCCAGCCACAGATGGCGGACATGATAGAAGGATTAGCATTTGTGTCAAAGATGATAATGATGGAAGTCTTTTTTTTTTTCTTTTTTTTTTCACCCAGACAGATTTTTTGTCCTTTTGTTTGACTGGCACGGTAATGTCGGACATGATGGACAAACCTTAAAAACATTTAATTGATTTGGGTATAATTTTGTTGTCGATTCCTGCTTCAAAAAAATGTGTTTCATATATTTTAAGAGTTTTAGAAATTCACAATGGGCGTAAAGGATGTTGAGTTAAGACAAAAAAAAGAAAAAAAAGAAATACAGAACTGGTCTTCTAAGGACAGCGCTTCACAAAAGCATCCTTGCAGCCATGCCATGTTTTCGCTCTACATTGCCCCATGTTAGTTCTTTCTACATTTCACTGAACTCTGACCTGCTTTGCTATCCCTTCTACAGAAAACCATCCCTAGAGGATGGTGCAACCATCACCATATTGAGTTCATGGACATGTTAAGTGTTAGTTTTCCTCCACATATGGTTCGCACGCAGAAAAAAAAAAAAAGGTCAGGTCTCATCTGGAATTCATAGCCTCCTTTTCCACATGTTTGATGTGTCACTTATATTATTTGTTGTTAGAAAAATGTAAAGAGGTCATCCTCTGGCTTTCTTTCAACGCCACAGTCTGCTTCTCTAATGCTTTTCCATGTCACCTCTGTCAGATTAGGTTGACAGAGTTGTGCTACGTTTTGTGCCATACTCTTTCCACTTTTCGAAGATGGATTGAACAGCACTACGTGAAATGTTCAAATCTTGAGATGCTGTTTCACAACTTAACCTTGTTTTGAACCTTTCCACAACTTTACCTCTGACCTGTCTAGTGTGTTTGATGGCCTTCGTGAGCCTGGTTCTTCAGTCATTTACACCACAGCCCTTCAATATGATGCTGCCGCGTTTCATTACTTGATGTTTCAAAAATATCTGTTGGATTGCTTTTTTTTGTGAGTACAGGGGACTTAAATGTGCACCCCACTGTTTTCTATTTTCCAAATGATTTTGTAACCACGCATCATTTTCTTTCAACTTCACAGTCATGCACTAATTTGTGTTGGTCTATCACACTAAGATTCAATAAAATACATTAAGGTTTGTGGTTATAGCTAAAATAAAGTCAAGGAGTTTTAATATTCTTGTCAGGAACTATATAAATAGTTGTAATGTCAATAAAGTATACTCACTTTTTTCCTGTCAATGCGTCTCAAATTCAGGCAAAAACATACAGTTGCTAAAATACCAATAATATAAGCTGATGAAGTAATGTGATTTGGTTTATACAGCTTTGGAAAAAATGAAGAGACCACTGGAAAAATTGATCAGTGTCTCTGATTTTACCTTTCATAGGTTTATGTTTGAGTAAAATGAACACTGTTCTTTTATTTTATGAACTACTGACAATATGTCTCTGAAATTCCAAGCAAAAACTTGGTATTTACTTGGAGAAAATGAGAAATGGTCAAAATACCAAAAAAAAAAAAAAAAAAAAAGATGTAGCGTTTTCAAACCCTCAAATAATGCAAAGAAAACAAGTTCATATTCATTTGGAAACGACAATACTAACGTTTTAACTCAAGAAGAGTTCAGAAATCTATATTTGTTGGGGATAACCAGGAGGTTCTCATTGGGGTTCAGTGCAGTGGGCTCTTCATTTTTTTTTCCCCACAGCTGTATTTCCAGAAGTTTTCCTACCAGAGGCACAGCATGAATCTCCAACTCATGAAATTCCCAATCCTCTCTGAAATGTCACACTCTTGTGAACAAATTAGAAAGGATCAGATGTTTTCTTTTTAACAGAGAGGGAGTCGCCAATTAGCCAAAACTGAGAATCAAAGCCACACAGTGGAAGATCGCTTCAATAACACACCCAGCCTCACATCCTAAACACAGATTTGAATCTCGTTGGCCTAAGAGGTTTAGAAGCAGATACTTTTCGCTGTTGGTGGCACATAGGGATGAGCTGACATTTGAATGCATGTACAGGCTGTGGCTGTGTCATTCAGTCATTAACACTGACCTAGCTGCTCCTGAGCAAGGCATCTGTGCACTCCGATGCCTTTTGTCATGCATTGCCGTCTAAACACAGCGTACATATGTTAGTGGATTTTAGGGTGCAGAAAAACATGCGGGCGGATTAAGAGGCGACAAAGACATTACCTTGGTGTATATTGTGCGCCACACTGAAGCTTTTCTGAGTTTTATCCTTTAAAGTGGAAAAGAATGCTCTGGTGCACAATTACATCACACAATTATTCCTGTTGAGCAGTGTTTTAGTGCCAAAGTAGAGAGGAAGAGGAGCATATCTGAGACCTTAAGCTTCACCATTTGCATATTGTTTGTTTTCATGCAGCGAAATGTTAAGATGCATGATGGTGAAGCATGAGACCTGAGGATTATCCTTAGGAGGATCACGAAGATGCATTCAGGGGTATGCTGAGGGACAACGGGAGGATCAAACTTTACATTTTGAAAAGATTCGATGAGTTGAAGCGTGCTGGTAAATTAAAACTGCTTGTTTGTGACGGTTTTCTCCACGCTGCCCACAGTTTTTATATGTATGGTGGTCAACGTGTTAAGAGAGAAGTGCAGCAGTTATTAACAAAATCTTCACAAACTGTTGAAAATTCTTCAAAGAGTATTATTCATTATATTATTATTCAAACATAAAAAAAAACAGTTTGCGATTTATTCTTACAACATTATTTAGCTAAATTTTGGATATTTTCTAGAATACAGGACACAAATTAAAAAGAAAATCTTTCATTTTCTTTACATGAAAGTTGAATGCAACATCTTGTTGCATTAACTGAATATGTTTAGGCAAACTTACTATTTACTTGGGGTTTATTGGCTTTCCCAAGGGCACATCAACACACGGTAAGAGGAAGCCGGACTCAAAACCACAGCTTTTGGATTCTAAGACCTCCATGCTGTGGGGTGATGGTGGATCAGCAGGGAGGAGATTGTCCTCTGGGTTGCCAGTTCGAACCCCAGATGAATCTCTCTCAGTTGATGTGAATCTCATGTTGATCAACTTAAATAAAAAATGTTCTATCAAACATAAAACATTTTTCATGCAGTCAAACATGAGGCTTTAAAGCTCATTTCTACGACGAACTATACATTTTCTCTTTCACTGAAGTATGATTCTCTGATGGAGTTGAGAAATGATTCAACCTTTTGATTCGGCAAATTGCTATCGTTACTAAATAAGGATTTAAATATGTACGATAATAGCAAATTGTTCCTTTAAAAAGTGTATATATATATGTATTACACATTCTTCTATATAACCTATTAGAAACCCAAAAATATCTATATTTTTGGAACACTGAGAGGTGACAAAAAGCACGGTTTTACCTATTCCTCTGGTGCCTTCAAGAACATCGGGAAGTTTTCCTTTTGCATCGGATGTTTATATTTCCGACGCATTCCTATTATTTTTGTAAAATCTTAAATGTTAGCAGCACGGAGAATATAATTTAAAGTTTGACTGAATTCTGAAACCACAAACACAAACATCAACTGACATATTAAAAATACATAATTAATTTCGAAAATGTTGACGTAATCGTGAAAAATAATTTATTAGAAGAACGGGCAGGAGAGTATGAAGACAGCTACAAATGATGTCAATGGTTTGTTGATGTAAATGGTTGTGTAAATGTAAAAACATAAAAAATAAAACTTGAAACTGACGATTTTCGTGTTTCTTCTTGTTTTAATCATGAAAATTTACCTAACTTTACTGAAGTACATGAAGCTAACTCGGAACTCGCTTCTACATCCGGGGCATTCAGTAGTTTCACATGTAGGTCGGTTCAGCTGCCATAGAGTGCCCTCGTTCAGAAGCTCCGGGTGCTACTCTGGTGTTTACATCCACTTTTGACAGAGATTATGGTAAATATATTCACATTAACTCACCAGTCTGTTTTTGTCTGGCTAACAGGCTCGCTCTATGGACTTCTAGCGAGCATTTAGCTAATGCTAAATGCGACTTGCAGCAGGCTGACAGGTGCTGGAGTTTTGGCTAAATTTAGCATCAGACATCTGCTGAGTTTCATTCATTCTTCCTGGGTCTTTCAGCTAACATATATAGTTTAATTTATTACCTTTTCATTGAACATTCTCACTCTTTGCAAGCTTTTACTTCACAACAAAGTCAGAGTATCGCTTGTTTTCTGGACCTTTTTATTTTGTGGGTCATTTATGTTTCCAAAACAAACAAAAATGAAACTGCGGCCAATTGTGCAGTGACAAATTTTGCCATTCGAGGAAAAAAAAAAAAAATCAGCAACAAACTTCCTGAGAGTAACATACCCAACTGCAGTTGTTAAAAATGTACTTCATTCCTCTGCCAGGCACTAATGGGGATTCAGCTGGTGGTCAGCTTGCTGGCCGCCAGCATCATGCAGAGGATGGCCCCACACTGCTCATTTGCACGATGGCTCGTCTGCAACGGCAGGTAATGTCACACTCGGGCATCAGTTTGTGTGTTACGCGTGTGATATAAACTGTACTAACACACGTGTTTCCTCCCAGTTTGTTCCGATTCAAACACCCGTCAGAGGGAGAGTTGTTCGCGTTGGCAGGAAAACAGATGCCTAAACAGAACAAAAGAGACAGGTGAGTGTTTTTTTTTTTTTTTTTTTACGGATAAACTCAGCTTACATTTATCTGAGTTTGCTCATGAATGTGTTTTCTCCATGTTTTCCCTCTGTGTTTTTTTTTGTGTGTGTGTGTATTTTCTAAGGAGACAGAATGGAGAGAACAAGCCTCTCACGGTGCCCAAAGACATTGACCTTCACCTGGAGAAAGCGCCGGTCAATGTGATGGACGCTCTTGGTAAAACAAGACACTCCTCTATGTTCATCGCATCGATGCGTTGCATGTGTTATTGCTCTAAGCTCAGTCACTAACTGCAAACCGATAAGACTCTCTATGAAATAATCAAAGCCTTTTTGTTTTATTCTTTCTGTTTGCAGTCCTGCGGTTTTTCCTTGAGTACCAGTGGCTTGTGGATTTTGCTGTTTATGCCATGGGTGTCTTCCTGTTTACCGAGTGTTATTATAGTGTGGTAGACGCCAGCAAAGAGGTCAACATCGGAGCCATCTGGTGTGTCCTAACGGTTGTGTTTGGACTGTATCCTTCCGATTTTGCCTTAAAGCTGCTGCAGCTTTTTAACAGCGGAGGCAACAAATGCTCTAGGCACATTTTTGCCATTAGAATACATTTATATCAAAATATGAGATGGAGCAAAGAAGAAGATTATAAAATAACTTCTGTTTAAAGTCTCTGTCCGCCCTTCTGTCCAGTATCTACACATCTTTCAATTAATCCATGTAACAAACATCTGTTTTGTTTTCCATCCATTCACTCAATCAGGTTTTTTTTCAGGGTTTTTATATTTAAACCAAAAATATAGTAAAGCAAAAATATATATATATATATATATATATATATATATATATATATATATATCTGCAAGAAATTTAGAATTGGCCAAAAATGGCTGAGAACTTCAAAAGGTTGAATAATGAAATTTTAAAATAAAATATATTCAGGAACCCTTCAACCTGCTCTTTACTCCACGTATTGAAGTCGTGTTTGTGTCGTTTGTTTTCCATCAGCTCTCGGCCTCCTCCCGGTCGCTCCTCCTTAACCCGTCGTTTTTTCCAGAAAGGCTCTCCACACTCTGACGAGTCACTACTTTCGCTCGGAGGAGGGCGGCGAGCGCTCCGTGTGCCTCGCCTTCGGCTTCCTGTCTCTGCTGGTGGCGATGCTGGTTCTGGTGGTCCGAGAGGACTACCTGGAGTTCGGCCTGGAGCCCGGCTTTTCCAGCCTGTTCGACAACTTGGAGACGTTCGCCAAGCATCAGGGTTACGCCGATTGGTCGTAAGTAGAGACGCGGGTCTTGGCGCGGCGCGCGCTCGCTTTCAGGAGACGCCGCCGTGCCGAACTTTGCGGCTGTTTCTGACGACAGGATCCCGGTGACGAAGCTGACTGTGAAGCTGGGCCTGGCTGCTGTCTGCGCTTACATCGGGTCCCTCCTGGCCTTCCCTGGACTCAGGCTGGCTCAGACTCATCTCGACGCTGTGCAGATGAACTCTGACCGTCCTCTCATTCAGTAAGAACTCTTAGTGGAAACAAGAAAGAAAAAAAAAAAACTGCAGTCCCGTCTTTTTTCAACACATTTACCATCGTGTTTGTATCTCTGATTGCTCTACAGGATTCTGCTGCACATGAGTTTCTTATCTCCCGTCGTCGTGTTGGTATTGTGGGTAAAACCCATCGCTAGAGACTTTTTGGCCAACGCGCCCATGGGAAAGACTTCTGTCACCCTGTAAGTGTACTTTTTTAAACTTTTTATTTTTGTACTCCACTGACTGTTTTAACCTCAGTACAAATAAAGCTGGTAAGTTGTCGGCAGAGAGAAACCTCGCAGTTTGTCGTCGGCAGGGTGAGCAGCGCAGCATTCGACAGCATGCGCCTGTGGATCATCGTGGCCCTGTGCGCGCTGCGTCTGGCGCTGACCCGGTACCACCTGCAGGCCTACCTCAACCTGGCTCAGAAGTGGGTGGAGCAGATGAAGAAGGAGGCGGGACGAATCGCTGCCATCGATATCCAGCGGAAGGTCAGACACATGTTTTTTTTTTTTTTTTTTACATAAGAATAAGAACGATTTTCATCGCCATCACGGAGAAACCTTTTAGCTTGTTCCGCGTTCCGTCAGGTCACGCGTGTGTTTTGCTACCTAACGGTGGTTACGCTTCAGTATTTGGTTCCTATTCTGATCATCCTCTTCTCCACGCTGGCACTCAAGGTGCTGGGTGAGTAAATAGTACATTTTCTAGAGAAACCATGATTAGGAAACCTCGAATGCTACGTCTCATGACTTTATGCTTTTGTAGGGAACTTCTCCTGGGGTTTCGACGTCGAGGAGACGCCGGGTGTGACGCCAGCGCTGGTGCTCCCCACAGCAGCACCCGTGCTGACCAGCGGCCTCGACGAGGACGAGGACGGGATGGAAGACATGGAGGAGGACATCCAGGCCACAGTGGCACGCCTGTCGGAGACGTTCGCCGCGCTGCGCTCCGTCCTCACCCCTCTCTTCCTCCGCGGTCTCTTCGCCTTCCTCACTTGGTGGGTGGCCGCCTGCCAAGTGATCAGCTCTCTGTTTGGCATCTACTTCCATCAGTACCTGATGCAGAACTGAGGAAACTGGAGCGCCGGATGCACGCAGATTACTTCGAGCTCTCGCTGTATGAGACGCTGCTGGAAGGGTGATGGACAGAGGGACGATGACCACAGACTGAGACCGAGACTGGGTTTGGTTGGAAGAGGTAAACCAGCAGGCCTCTGGCATCAGTGACACAAACGTAGAGAACGAACCGTGACTTGTTTCACAAAACAAGTTCAGCTTGTATCAATTTATACGACTTCGCTTGGTCATATCATGGAAGCAGCATTTTTAGCAAAGGAGGAATAACTGAGAATAAATCTGTGTTTCCTTTTCGGTTCAGATCTAACTTGACTGTGTAACTTTAAAGGTATTCAAACCTTTTTTTTTTATTCTCACTCTAGAGCAGGGATCTCAAACTCCAGTCTTCAAGGGCAACTGCTGCAACTTTTAGATGTCCCTCTGCTGCATTACACCTGAATAGAATAATTAGGTCATTAGCAAGGCTCTGGAGAATTTATCTACACAAAAAAAGGAGGTAATTGAGCCATTTCATTCAAGTGTTTAGTACCTGTGGCACATCTAAAAACTCCAGGACTGGAGTTTGACACCTGAGCTCTAGATGAACCAATAGAATAAAAATAGCCATTGTTTTTTTACCTTCATTTCTAATAAATCAATGTCTCCGTTTCCAAAAACACACTCGTCCCCTTGGTGAAAGGAGAATTTAACTTTTATAAATGTTTTGTTGAATTGGTGTGATTGTACAGTGAAGGATTCACAGTTATTTTTTTTAACATTTTAAAGCAAAACTGCAAACTTTTCCAGATGGGAAAGAGCTTTTTTTTTTAGCAGAGAGAAAGCCATCTTGAGGTGGTTGCATATTTATGATGCACATGATGAACATTAACTTCAAATGGCAATAATGGTCTGAGAAAGAACAACAAAAAAGACATTGGCACTGCACAATGTTCTTTGCAGATTTTATATAAAAAAGTTTCTGTTGCCTTTATATTTAAAATAATTTCTTTATTCTCTTATCATGTTTGATCCAAGCCACCAATCACTTTCCCAGTGCTTCAAGTTTCACTTTTTCACGACTCTGATGTTGAAGTCTTAACTTTGACTCCTCGGCTGCCTCTAGTATGGTGATTACAATCCCTTTGGTTCGTCTTGACTCCAGCTTTTTGAGTTTAGCAGAAACTTACCTGGGAAACAGATTTTTTTTTCCCAGGAAAATTCATGAATAGAACTTAATTGAAAGTTGCAGTATTTGCCTGCACAAGCAAGACACAGCAGTAGTTATTCTTATTCTGTGTGTGTGTTTTTGTTGTTTTTAATGTATGGTGTTATTTTGTTTGTTTCTCTCGATGCTCTGTGAACCTTTCTTTTAGTACCGCCCCAGTTTTCAGTTGCTTTTTCTGCTGCTGCTCTGAATCGTCTCAAAACATATTTTCCTTATTTAAAAACAGGAAATTATGGAGCATGTACTCATGGTGATCTGCTGCTACTAAGCGTCTGCTAACACCATAGTGATTAACTTTCCATTCATTTTCTTGTGCAGACCTGCCAATCCTTAGCTTCATTCTAAGAGCATCGTCTGCAGCTTTTGCCATGCATCTGTATCAGTGTAAAGTGAACAGTCTGCTGTTTAATGCTGCATTTATATAATATGTAATGGTACCAGTGCAGGTTTTTGGAGCTGGAAGAGGATATATTTTGTGTGAGGGACTCTGTTTCCCTTTAAAGAACCGATTTAAGAGTGCTAAACAATTTTTTTTTTTCCTTGTATTATTATTTTTTCTTTTTCTTTTTTTAATGTAGAGCTGTAGTTGAAAGTGTCTGAAAGCCAAACACTGAAGAGTTATGTTGTTGTGACCTAAGTGCCTGGGAGCGTCAGGGATTGTTAGTTTCTCTAAAACTCCCTCTCTCCTTGTTTGTTTTGTATTTATTAAAATCAGCTTAATCACATTTTTGTTTTCATATATATAGATATATTCTCAAGCAGATATGGCATTTTCCCACGCTAGATGGCTAAAACATTTCATGCTACTAATGAGTTACTTTTTATTTATTGTGCATCACCTCATGTTGTAAGTAACGTAGGAATTTAGCAGATTCTGACATTTTGATCTTAAATTTTAGTGTTTTCTTTCGAAAATCATTATGCTGTGAAGTTTTAACCGATTTGATCTCAGTTTTTGAATGCATGGTGTGCTGTATCTTAAGATTTTGTGTGTGTGTGTGTGCGTGTGTGCGCAGCCTAATTAAAGACGACTTTCTGATTTTATGCATTTTAGACATTCTCATTCTTATGTTCTGCTTTTTGGGAGATTTCTGATCATTTTTTTGTTGAAGTAGCACTTCACTGATCATTAGCAGAAGTCTGGAGAACGTGACTGCATACCGAGGAAGGTCATCCAGGTGTTTGATCCAGGTGCGTTGGACCAGAGACGCATATAAAAGCTGCAGGACGTCGGCCCTCGAGGACGGGAGTTGAAAGTCCTCCAGGTGTAGTTGATCTGAAAGGTCCTGACTTTTGACCCCAGCCTCCAGAGAGGATCATACTTTATGCACTGGTGACGAGCCGTGAACCCGATGGGCCTGAACCGTCCGGAAAAATCAAGTTTGCCGCTGCTCAACTTAACTGTGACAAAAATACTCCTTGTTAAGTCGGTGGGACGTGCCGTTTCAAACCCCTCAACTGTTTTAATAGTTTGTAAAACTTCAACACATTTTCATCAGGATTTCAGCTGATAGACCAAACTTTAGTCGAACTTAAAATTGCAGTACATGCAACGTGGAAGTAAAATCATGCATTTTCTGTTTGTTTTCCTGTTTAAATGCAAATAAAAATCCAATAATTGTGACATGCATTTACATTTGTGCTTTGTGTTTTATGGTGGGGTGGGTGATGCGTTCAGGGTGATGTGAGGCGTAGGTTTTCCGCATCTCAGGCCCCATCAAAGGCTAACGGCAACGTTCATCCTGACTGCTCTGCTGCTGTGTCTTCATGATGTTTGATCTGTAATATTATCCAACATTTCCTGTTCATTTATGCAAAAGAAGGCAATTAATTAGCGTCATCAGAGAAAAGGAGGCTAAACACGAATGCACGCCACAATTTTGAAACTTGTATTTCTATAAAGTTTTGGAATCTGAAAAAGAGAAAAGTGCCCTGACTGTTTTCTTAGAATGGTCTTGTCTTAAATCGGACATCATTTTCTGATAATTGTGCTTTATTTCCGTTCTTATTTAAAAAAAAATAAAATAAAAAATCACAAATGCCCCATGACAGCAGTCAGGAGATGAAATTTGAGTAATAAAATAAAATATCACATCTATGATTAATCGACATGGGAACTCGGGAAGAACTTGTGTCCGACGTCGTACTGAAAGGTGACTCCATCTCCTCGCCGGTGTCAGTGAGGACAGCTCTGCGCCTCCTCAGCCGACCGCTACTCTGGTTGCTATAGTGATTTCCTATGTATGTCTGTGCAGGGGACCCAGACATACCCCAGCCTGGGTTGAGGCTGTCCTCAGGGGAGCAGACCAGACATGACCCCGGTGAAAGTCTCTTTTCTGATTCTTTGTTGTCTTCCCTCCAAAAAAACAAAAAACAAAAAAAAGAGTCGGTCCATGCTGGTGTCAGCCTCTCCTCGTTCCCCGTTTGGCTGTGAGCGGGAAGGCAAATTCTCCGTGGGTGGGGTTTCCGTAAAATGCTCCTTCACAGTCAACGCGAGACAACCAGCTGTGGAAATGAGCCCTTTTATACTGAACAAATGTAGTTTTTTTTTCTCTCTCTCTCTCTCCACAGACATAAAGGTCTCCGGGCTTTTAAGCAGCCCATTCTGGCTGCGAGGTGAGGAGCATGACAGGGCCGTGACATGATAATGAGGGAGTGTGTTTGCATGTGGGTTCAAAAGATAGAAAGTAGGTGAAAAAAATAAAATAAAGGGAAATAAATGGCATTTTTATCAGCCTTCAGACAACGCAAAACAGGCAACGGATTCGCATTTTCTCTTCAAAGCGAGATATTTAACTAAATGTTAGATGTTAAAGTTAAAAAAAAGACAAAAGCGAGAGAGAGAAAGAAACCAGGAGCATAAGGTACGAATTAAAATGTTTTTTATTTAAAAGGATTCACGACAAATGTCAAATAAAAATCAGTCTCTGTTCTGCTGGAGAGGAACTCAACAAACATTAGAAAAAAAAAGAATCTGCAGTAAAATAAGAATACTAATAAAAACTCTTTTTTTTTTTTTTTTAGATATATAAACGCATAACATAAAAACAAAGATAACTCCGCCGCAGAGGTTCGATGTGGCGACCTCTTTTCACTGAGGTAAAACATGAACCTGAACCTCCATCAGGTCATGGACATCCTTTTTTTTTTTTTTTTTTTTTTTAAGATAACCAATCAGCGACAGAAAGCTTACCGCATACAGCCTCAGCCTTATGAGGTGCGATAGTGTGACATAATACCACCCCCTGGAGGACAGGAAGAGGAAATGATCTGAACGTCTTCTGAACGGCCACCAGCAATTTTTACTACACATCAATGAACCAGATGCAGCTAAAAAAGAGCAGAGCAATAGAAAAGCAAAGATTTGTCACGCAGATTGTCCCATATCTGTACATCATGAAGAGGTGAGAGACGGCAGCCATGGTAACAAAGCCTTATTTGACCATGTTCAATTCAGCACCATCCACATTTATCATTGGTATTAAAGATAAATACAATAAGTTCACTGTTTTTTTTTAATTATTGTAGCCTAATATTACACTGGAAAATGCAAACTTTAATTTATTAATGAGTCCCGTTTTTTTTGGCTACTTGTTAGAAGGAAGGCCTGTATTTTGTGCCAACACACAGTGAACAGAACGGTAAGGGAGGTGAAGAAGGAAAATCTAAGCAAATGGGGGACGTGGATATTTCTTTTGGTTTCGCAGGATTTAACATAAAGCTTGGGGATAGCATTTGCGCATCATTAAAAAGGAAAAAAAATCTCCCTCATTTGGAGATATATATATATATATATAAAAAGAGAGTTAAAGCTTAAAATGTGTCAAACCTGAGAGCAAGAAGAAAAAGCAGCAGGTTCCAATTGTGAGAACTCTGCTTTAAACGAGGCAGGCGTGTTCACATGGAGTCTGAAAACGGTTTGGATGTTAGTGGGTTAGCCTAGCATCGCGGAGGTAATCTGTGAACAAGAGCCGCTCCTACAGGGGGAAAATGAGACTTTTCAAGTTTACATTTATGATTGAAGAACAGAATAAAAGTAAAAGTGATTGCTTTTGCATACAAATTAACTTCACTGCATATTTTTAGACTGGTTCTTGAACGAGATATTTGTTTATATGTCAGACTGAATTCTTAAGTTTCCAATCGAGCCTTTTGTTTGCTCATTTCAAAACCTTTTTTTAAATTATAATTTAGAAGTCTGATTTTGACTGATCAATTAGTCAAAACCGATCAGTCAAAATACAATAATTAGCTTAAGCGTTTTAAAGTAGATTTTCATCAAACTTTGCACTTTCTAAAATAAGATAAATTTCAATGTTTATTCAGTTTTTTTAAAGGGTGCTTCATGTCTTGTTTCAGCCCGGACTCGGAAGAGATGCTGCTTTAAAGGCCAAATGTATTTTCAGAAACCTTTAAACTTCTGGGGAAACTCAGCTAGTCTTTAACTATTTCCCAAAGCTGCAAAACAAACAAACAAACAAAAAAACATAATCAAACTGTATTTTGTTTCAGCACAGAAAAATCTAAACCAAAAGAAGAAAGTCTGTATGCATCTATCGCCTCGTAGGATCAAGCGAGTGACTTGAAGGGAGGATTTCTTTCCCACCCTGGAGAGCCCAGCTCTGTGAGACGAGACGTCCCCAACGGGGTCGGTGGGGGACGCTCTAGAAAACATCTCGACCCCGTCGGGTTTTGTTGGCAGCCGTTGAGCGGGAGGCGGTGGCAGCTGGCTATCTCTGCCAGCCGTCGCTCATCTCCAGCTGCCTGACAGGCTGCCCTCGCTCCTCTCCGTCCTGCGGGTAGCCGGCTTTGGGAAGCTCCTTCGTCCTGATGGCCGGGTGGGCTTCCGGAGGGCTGTGGCGCGCCACGTCGGCGTTGCCCGTGGGCGAATGCTGCCGGAGGTGGTGCAGACGAGGGGAGGACGGAGAGCACATGTGGTCAGGCGAGCTTCGCTCCGATTTGATGCTGAGGTTCAAGGAGGCAAGATGAGAGGAGTTGGAGGAGCAAGACTGGGGTGGGAAGGAGCACCCCCCGCTGGACATCCTGGGAACAACAAGTTAAAGTATCAGTTAACGGCACATTCACACCAAAGGGGCATCATCTTGCTTAATCTCTGATACAGTACAGTGCTGAAGTATTCCTTCCCCTTGTCCTTTTTTTTTTTTTTGCAATTTATCACAATAAAGCAGGAAGCCTCTTGGCTTGTAATGTTTTATACACCAACTCCAAATATCTCATTAGTGTAAAGTCAAAGAAAAATTATTTTAACATGAAATAAAATGTTTTTTAAAAATCCTTCAAAGAAGAGTACAGAGAAGAAAATCATTTTTGGAATAAAGTTCATTTGCAGTTTGCCACAAGTCATGTAGGGACACTGCAAACCTATCAAAGAAGGTGCTCTGGTTAGATAAGACCAGAATGTAACCTTTGGTCCATATGCGTAACGCTATGTGTGGTGGAAAAACTAAGATTGAGCACACCGTCCTCCTAGTGATACAAGGTAGTGGCGGCATTATGCTTCGGTGACGCTTTTTCTTCAGTGGAGATAGAGAAGTTGGTCGGAGTTGATGGGAAGACAGACGGGGCTAAAAAAAGGGCGATGCTGAGAGAAAACCTGCTTGAGACCACAGAGGACTTGAGACCTGGGTAGCGGTAAACCTTCCAGCAGCACAATGACTCTAAACTTACCCCCAGAGCTACAAAGAAACCGTTCAGAACAAATCATATTTCACGTACGGCTTGAAAATATCTTGTTAATGTCAAAGTTGATCCAATCTGACAGAGGTTGTGCTTTTTTTCTACAAAGATGCAAAGCTAGTTGAGACGTGCTTCGAAACATTTGCTGATGTAATTGTGGCAGAAAAAAAAAAAAAAAAGAGCCGACAAACTGCTGACGTTACTACAGTACCGACTGAAGATGAATGCAAGCCACAATTTTCTTCCTCTAAGTAATAATAATTTTTTTTTTTTTTTACTCTTTCACATAAACTCACTAAAAACTACAAAGATGTTTGTGTTTGCAATGGGAAACAACATGGGGCAGTTCAAGAGAGTAGGAATGCTTTTGCACATAATTTCTGCATATTATGTGCAAAAGAAGAAATGTCAGTCAGTATTATGAAAGCATGAACAGGTTTTTCTTTTTTTCTTTTGTACTTTGGTCTTTCCTGCTTTCACAACGTGACATGCATTTTTATCAATAAATTAATAAGCTATTTCTTTGATTTCCTCATATGTGATTCAGACGCGAACGCAGATTGAAAACCAAGGTTTGTAAGACTTTTAGACAACTTCCTCCCGAGGCGCCTGCAGTTTCTATTTCAAGGTTGAGATCCACAAACGCTTTGCATGTCATGGGGTCGGCTACCAGAAAGACAGAAACAAATACTATTTTATGTTTCATTTGCTTCGCTTCTAGACTTCATCTGAAGGTTTTCTTTTGGTTTCTCAAGATTTATTGTTTCATTAGAGCCGGCGTCAATTTTGGTTTTACTTTCAATACAGAGAAGTCTGACCAACACTGTAATCTGCCATCTCTCAGCGACCTGATAGATAAAACAATATTTCCCCTTTTCCGTCACAGAACTCTCTCTCTCTCAGTGTTGAAGGTATCTGTAGATGTGTCTCCTTTTGATAAGTCAAAAACTGCAACATTATTCCTCTGGCTTAAAATAAAATATATGTCTACAGTTGGTTACAGAGAAATCTAACAGAGGTTCCTGCATTTTACTCCCCTAGTTTTCTGAAATCAGATGGAAACGAACATTTGAACAAGAGACTATCTCCTGCAGACACAGGACCAGTTTTATGACTCACCCTGAGCTGATATGAGGACTCTGAGACTCATGCTGCCAGGGATTCACCGGTCCTCGCTGTAAGCTGACAGAGTGAAAGAAACCAGGCTGGCTGTACTCTAAAACAAAGAGACAGACAAGAACGTCAAGAAAATCATCTCCAAGATGCGCGAGACAACAACAACAACAAAACAGCTACACTGCATGAAAAAATACACCAGCTAATTCTTTTAGGAAATAACTCAAACCAGCTTCCTGTCTTAGGGTTGTTGTTTTTAATTTGTGCGCAAAGCTTGAAAAACTGAACAATAAACTACTCTCTGATTGGTAGAGGAAACTAAACTGAGGTTCCCTTAAGTATTTCTCGCTCTTTATATGAGGGGGTGTAAAACTCCAGTCTTCGTGGGTCGGTGCACTGCAACTTTTAAGATGCGTCTCTGCTTCAAAACTTGAACGAGGCTCAACTGTACGCTGAGGAGGTTATTTGGTAATTCAGCTCAGGTGTTCGCGACCAGGGACACATCTAAAAGTAGTTGCGCAGCAGGAACCTTGAGGCCTCACTTCACAATGGTGCATACTTCACGCACTGTCACTTCATGTCACCTGATGACCCTGGCTGTCTCCAAACAGCTTTCGGTGTAGGAGTACGCTGGAACATTTGTCTTTCATTAAGACGATAAAATCGAACTCCATCGGTTTTTTGGAGTTAAGGATGACATTTATGGTTTCGGTTGCGGATTTCATAGCAGTCGGCGCGGACAGCTGCTGCTGACCATTCAGCGAACGCTGACTTGCCAGTTGCTGTTTGAAAGCTGCCTTTGAGGAATGGGCGCGCTCGAGTCAGGAGTCTGCGAGCAAGCTTCACTGTGCTGGTAAACCAGGAAAGTTAAAAATAATCACAAAAACACGAAAAAGCTTAAGAGGAAAATAGAAGAAGGAAGTTGAAACTACCGACAAATTCGTCTCTAAAATGGATGTAGTTCCCAATGCAATAGAGGTGTCACTTTCTTATTAGTGTCACCTGCCATTTTTAGTCTTAACTTGTGAAGAATGCAGCAGGTTGACTGCACCTCAAGCACAAGCATTTACATTTGTGGTCTTGTTGTGACGTCGAAATCTGTCCGCCCTACATACAGCTAACAAGTCGAGTATAATTTTTATCTTGGGCCTGGCTTTACTGAGGGCTTTTGAGCCTTTAGCATAGACCTCAGCCTTGGATCCTTTGCATGTCCATTATGCTATCGCAACATATAATCAGTAAATTAGTGAAAAACTGGGAAGTTAAGGAAAATAATGAATATTTTCTTTTTTTTTTTTTTGCTTTCAGAGCAAACTAAAAAAGAAATACAGTATATGTCCCCCCCCCAGTATATGAAATTTTTTCTTTTAGGACACAACAAACAACAAACTTAACATTGTAAACATGTACTTATACACACTTCGGTATGTATATGTTAAAAATATGATTTGGATTTGTACTCAGGCCCCTTTACTCTGATATCCCCAAAAAACATCCAGGGCAACCTTCATAAGTCACATTTAGCAGACTGACTCCCCGTGTTTGTCATGTAATTTCAGTATAAATCCAGCTGATCTGTAAAGGACTCAGAGGTTTGTTGGAGAACATTAGTGAACAAACAGCATCAGGAAGACCAAGGAACGCAGCAGAGATAAAGAGCCGGATAAAATCACACCAGGGTTTCAAACCTAAACTAACAGGCCAGGCTAGGAGAGCAAGGTGACTCTGGAAGAGCTATAGATATCCACGGCTCAGGAGGAAGTTGACAGGAAGTATTTCAACAAAGTTTAGTCTGGAAGGCAGAATATAAACACACGCTACAGTTTTCAGATTTTGTTTTTGCAAAAAAAAAATTATACACTGATTTCTGTTCGTAACATCAAATCTCTTAAAACAATACAACTTAAAAATAAAAATTTGAAAAGAAAAAATGTACAAAGGGTACACATATATATATATATATCTTTTTTTTTTTTTTTTACTGTAGAGAAAAATAACTGAAAACAGATTTACCAGAGGCTCCAGCAGGGGGAAGCCCGTAGCCCCCCAAACTGTGACTCAGGAGACCTGCTTTACCCATCGCCACCATCGAGCTGCTGCTGTGCAGGCCCTGGTACAGCAGACTCCTCTGATGATGAGGAGGAGAAGCACAAATAGTGAAACACAAAATATGCAGTGATGTCACTCCTTTGTGACTTGTAACCACTATTGTAATGAGAGATGAGGGCGAGTGAGAAAGCAAACTGTGAAATTACGTTACAACTGGCAGGTAAAAGAGTCGTGCATTGGTCTATAAGCCCAGCAACTGGCAGATTGTTTCATTTTTGATCGCAACAGATACTCACAGCAGAGTTGTGGTTTACTCTTGTGGCCCCCATGGCCTGATTAGCAGTGTCTGCCCGCAGGTTTTCGCTGCCCAGGCTCAGAGGGGGAGGGCTTTTCATGTCCAGAGCTCGGTTCAGGTTGCCGTGGGAGAACACGGAGTAGCCGATGCCTAATCAGAGGGAGAGACCAGAGGGGCGTGAATGGAGTCCAAAGCTTACTTCACCTATCGGCGACTAATTTATTAAATGCCACATTCTTCACCACCTTCTTTTGCAAACTAAAAGCTCAACACTAATATATTTCTTGATGCAAGTAAAAAAAAAAAAAAAAAGACCCACAGGAGCTTTTTTGCACTGTGACAAAATCTGTCTCGAGATGACGGAGGTAAAAATTTTGTCATTTAAAACCAAAATCATTGCGAATCGCTACGAGCGATCGGCAGCTAAAGATGAAAATTGTAAAAGAGGCCGACACGACAGGCAGGTGTGATGCATTCGGTGCAAAAACCACAAAACTGGTTATAGCTGCTGTTACACTGGTGGAGGGCCAGTTTCACAAAAAAAGGTTCACTGCATGTCTGGATTAGTGTACACACACACACACACACACACACACACACACACACACACACACACACACACACACACACACACACACACACACACACACACACACACACACACACACACACACACTTCCTGTGAGTTCACAGCCAGCTGCACAGAGGGGTGACAGCATACACATGAAATTCACTGCGAACTCTCAGTGAGAATATAAAAGAATGCTGGATGGATGTTTTTATGCGCATCACTCTGTCTCAAATGGAAAACTCTACGATAAATGTTTCAAATTTTACTTAGCATGAAATTAAATTTTGTAAATTATTTAAGATATTGTACAAATTTTGCTTTTGTAAAAAAAAAACAAACATATATTTATTCATTTGGTGTTTTACAAGAGCTGGTGTGCATACCTGGATGTGGGGACATGAACGCCGCGTGCGGTCCTGCTGGACTCGCAGAACCCGAACGAGAGCTCAGAGCTTTAAATCCGGGGGGCCGGTGGGACGCTGCGCCGGACACCGAAGAGTTGGGGAAGCCGTTCTCACACCCGGCGGACACGAGGAACTGAGTCTCTGGTGACAGCAGAGAGGGAGGCTGAAGGACACAAGGAAAGGCGCAGAGGATCAGAACAACAGCGCAACTTCTAAACTGTCACCACCTGAGCATCTGCGCTGCGAAAAAAAATCTGTCGACTCGAGCGAGTGAAAGCAGAAGTGTGTGTGTGTGTGTGTGTGGACTGACACAGAAGCGCTGGCGAGCCACAGACAGGTCCATGCTGTCGCTGCCGGGATACTTGTCGGCTGCCGCCTGCGCACTCTCCTCGCTGTCGAGCTCGGAGACATCCAGGCCGTGGCCTTTCCTGCGCAGCGTCTGATGCAGGAAAAACAAAGGTTGCATGTTGAAACGTGCCAGTCATGGAAAAATGGTTTAGAAACACATCCTCCCGCGTTCATTTGTTTCGGAGTTTGCCATCTATAGCTTTATGACGCATCATTTTATCAGAAAACGTAAAACATTCTGCTAATAAAACTCTAACAGGGCCACAACGACATCAGTTAGAATATATTCAGATTTTCCTCTCTCTTTTGCAACGTTTCCAACATTTTCTGTGACCTTTTGTATTTTTGGCACAGTTAGATTTGTATATGCAAACTGCAAGTTTGTGTGGAATACAAAAGCACCCAATTATTGCACTCCAAACAGTTTCTTGTGATGCTAATTTAGCAACAATTGACATATTTTGCCTAGACTTGATTTTTTTTAATTTTCTTTTAAACTAATTTCGTGGGGTTTCTTTTACAAAGCTCTCACAGTACCTCCAATATGTCGGTGTTGGTGCGACTCTCATGCGGCTCGCTGTACTCTGTGTATTTCAGCAGAACTTTGTCCATGTCGGTGCTGGCGTACTGGAACAGACGGTTGGTGCTGTTGAAGATGATGAGGGCGATTTCGCAGTCACAGAGCACGCTCAGCTCGTACGCCTTCTTCATCAGGCCAAACTTACGCTTAGTGAAGGTCACCTTCCACGGTGAAGACGGAAAAAAACAAACAAAAAATAAACAAAAAACAGATCAGCATGCTGTGAATAAATGCAATATGTTATGTCCTTTTGAGAGCTTAACACGGTCATTTTTAGTTAATTTAATCAGTTCTTCTGCATGTTTTTAATGAGAATGACAGAAGGACACCGATGACAAAAGGGTTTCATTACTGGAGAGAGAGTTTACTCAGATGGTCTTGTTCAAAAAATAAAGTCTTTTGTTTTTTGTTAGTAAAAGATTACTTATTTTGTTCTAAAATCTAACAAGTTGAAATTAATTTCATTAGCTTTCAAATGCTTGTTCAAATTTAAAAGATCCAGAAAAACTTTATTTCAGAGCATCGGGGTAAAATTAGTTCTTTAAACCGAAAAGGTTGTCGACCCCAAGTCTTAACTGTAAAGAGCACGTCATCAAACAGGCACTTTCTACCTGGACTTCACAGTACATACAGTAATCAGTATGTCACACATGTAACATACTCAAGATATCTCAGACTCAAATAACTCAAAGAACAGCGCTCCACGGACAAGCTGCGAACATCAGTCGTCTTCTGTTGTGACCTCAAGTTTCTTTCATCTTGGCTTTCGCTACATATTTTTAAACTATAATCGTCCCTAAACTGCAGGTTTGCACAAACACCTCAGAGGCTAGCGTCTAAATAGAAAAAAAAATACTGCTGTATGTAAACTTTCTTGACTCTAAAATATTTATTTTCTTCATCCTGACGCAGATTTCCTCTTTTCATTTTGGCCTTTTGGTGTCCTCAATTCATTTTCTAAAACCTCTGCAGGTTACACCATTTTATCGGCAGTAAGAAAAAGTTCCATTTTTGACACCAGGACGTAGATCTGATTAGACTTAGAGCACTGCATCACAGAAGAAGTTGCATCCTCTTACCAGACAATTCAGCAAACTATCATATCGACCCACTTTGATGGAACTATTTCTGTCTTGTCAAGACTTAGATAATAGTTTCAAAATCTTATCACTCCTGAAAGTATTTCCTTTATATTTTTGAAGATACAAATATATTTTATTGTACTTTATCTATTTCTTTGTTATTGTTTTTTTTAACATGAGAGGTGTGCAGAGGTTAGCAGGGATGCAGCAAAGTATAAACCCAAGACAAAACAAGAAAACCCCTCCTAGTCAAAATGCAGCACAATGAGCTTTTCTGCCTATCTGCTAATCAAATGTTTAAAAGTCATTTTCTGACTGAAAACAAAAGTTCATAAATGCGTAGAAGCAGAACATTTTAATCGCATCATACGGTGGCAATTTACATGTCAGATAGGCCAGTCTTCGCTCTGGTTGTTTTGGGACATGCAAAACACCACGGGATATTTTTTCCTTCATCTCAGTAGTGCTGCGTCCAAACATGGAAATCTGAAGAATACTGATAAAAATATGTGCACTGAAAATAACAATCTCTTGATATCCAAACTGCAGTCTCTACGGTACTTTGCGCTGAAAACACTTAAATAAATGTGATCTTTTATGTCGGATTAGCCGCTTCTTTTAGCCCGTTCCTACGCTTTGATTTTACTGAACGTATTTGACTGGGTTTTGATCTTCATGACTTTTATTTGCCTGATGAAGCACGTTAGACGTTCCATGTTCCATGTTGCTTTGTTGAACATTTGAATTGTAATAATGAAAAAAAGAAAAAAAGAATATCGAGAGAATGAAAAAAAAAGTCAGTTCCATATCAAACATCGCTTAGCAACTGATTTGAGACTGATATTAAAAATTCACAAATTCACTCAGACAGTTATACTCGTGGTACTCGTGGTATGTGAAGGCTCACCTGTCTGTTTCTCTGGTCAAGAATTCGAGAAATCTGGATTTTCTTTCTCCCCATGTCTTCTCCCACGACTCTGAAAACAAATGATAGTTGATTACGGGACTTTTTAACGTTTTTTTTGCATTTTTGTCACAAACCTGCCAGCTTCCCTTTCAAGGTTAAAAAGCATCCCCATACCATGATGCTGCCACCACCATGTTTCCATGTTGGTCCCATCATTTACGTTTTTCTGGAAACTGCAAATGGCACTTCTGATGGCTTTCTTCCACCGACTGCTTTTGTCTCGCCACTTTTAAATAAAAGCTGGATGTGTGGTCTGTCACTAATAGATTTTTGTTCAATAATGTTCGCTAATAAATTTATGACAGCAGTGTTTATATTTAAAAAATTTAAGTAAAAACACCTGGACTCTTTTTATTGAGCAGGTGACTCCTGAAGGCAACTGGAAACAGGATTTTTTCGGGTGGTATCTTGTGTGCCATTTAGGCAAAAATCCTGATAAATAAAAAATATATAAGAATAAAGGATATTTCTATGCTCTATTCTTACGTGAACGCAGATATTTCAGTTCAACACTTCTACATCCTGGCTCCTGATGGAATTAACTCAACCTAATTCTGGTTACATAGAACTGAAATAAAATAATGCATACCATAATATTTTACAGAATGATTTACTTTTTCGAGCAAAAAGTCTCTCACATCCGTATATTTCTGATGAGAAAATGTCCTCCGTTTGGTTTAAGTGACTCAGGTTCCTTCCTCTCAGTTCATGGGGGTGAGTGTTTATTTTTACCACCATAAGGCGATGTGGTCTGAAGTCAGAGCCACTTTTGCCAGACCATTTGTCCACGCAGACTCTTTCAGTCTGCGTGTGTGACTCCCCCCCCCACCCCCCCTGCCTAGCAGCGCGGTGCTCGAATACACCGCTTGGCCCCAAGAGACGGGGTTAAAAATACAGTCCACGGCTCCTTTTTAGAGGTTCAGCAGGCAATGGCTTAAACCAAACAGTAGAAGGAAAACGGTGTGTGTGTGTGCATGTGTGTTTGCATGTGCGCTTTTGAAAGATGGCCCGACGACGTGAGCCACCCACTCCTCTCTCATGCACAGCTAGGTCGGAGAAAAAGCGGGACTCTGAGGGGCAGAGGGCGTAGACATGGATGGATTGTGGCTGGCTTGAGAATGTTTTGAAACTGTTTTCTTTATTTACTTGGTGTCAAAAACCTTGCTCTCGCTCCTCTGCTGCAGACCATGGCATTGCAGAAGATAAAAACCTGTTACTTTTGCTGGACTCTTCCGCGCTTTGCAGCAAAACAACCAACTTGCACCTCTTATTGGTGACTTCATGGTGACCGCGCGATGCATCTCCAAACCCCCTGAGGAATTTTCCTTGGTTTTCCCCCTTAATTCTAGACGTGTAGCAGAGCTTTCTAAATTTAGTCGCTTGCCCCTGCTGATGCTGCTTGAGCGGATATGGCGCCCATGTTCCCATGACCCCTGAAGTGCCCGCTTGCCCCTCAACGTAAGTTTGGCACAAAGGCATCTGGGTCACTTCTGGTGGAATCCGCTTCTTTGACAATTACCTTATAAAGAGAAATGAAATCCAATGCACCGGACATGTGACACGTCATCACTAAACCTACGATGCCCTTTGTTTTCGCTCTGGCAAAACAAAGGGTGTAATGGACAAATAGGACCACAAAAACCAGTGTTGGTCTATCTGACTGACAACCTTGATACCACAAAGAATTCACACAAGGCCTCAGGCAAGCTCTTGAGCTTTTTTCACACCAGAAGTGAGACAATTTAACCTCATATCAAGACATTTTATGGGTGGAAAGACAGGGAAGTGGGACATATGTTTTAAGCAGCGCGAAAAGATCTTTATCTCACGTCTTTACAGAAGGTTCCCCTCGTCTGCCAAATAACCAAATTACAGCTATCAAGCGCCACAGACTGCTCTGCGAAAAACACTTTACTAAATGGGTAAATATAGCCCCGCATCCAGCCAGGCAGCGCAGAGCTGGCTGCAGTGCTCTTTGTGGTTTCACAGGTTTGTCAAGAGCCTAAAGGCCAAGATGGGCAGGAAAAGCCTGGCTGCGCCTCACGGCTCATAATACAAGATTTCCCATATTAAAACGGCTACTTGAGGTGCGCGTGTGCGTAGATCTGTAACAGGCAGCCAGAATCTGCCTGCTCCTTGTGACCTTTCATCTCGCAGGTTGACTCCTGAGCAAGCCGTCTCTGAGAAAAGATGAAGATGAAAAGGAAAAGGAAAAAAAAAACATGTCTCGTTTGCATGTACTTGAAAACCTCGTGGATACGAGACAGAAGTACTGTCATAGAGTGTCGACTGCACATGAAGAAAGCTGCTCGTGGGTCTGTGATGGAAAACGACTGTTAGATCCGAAAGACAGCAGAAAACAGCAACACCCAGTGCGGCAGGTTTTCCCTGCAACACACCGGAATCCTCTCACGGATCACCGGGAGCTGCACCAGGATGCAGAGAAAAGTAAAAAGAAGAAAGAAAAAAAATCAAACAGGTACATTTCAATCAGTTCGATTTCAATTAACTCACACTGACTGTTTTACGGTGTAAAACAGTCAGTGAACTTCACGCATGAATGAGAAAGGGAAAAAAGTAGGGCATTTGCACAGAATTGAGGGTTCTGCTTTGATGGTTTTCCTTCCATGAGTCATTCAGAGCATGGTGGCGCGGTTCAGAAAGATGGTAAACACGTGCATGCACATCAACTGAGGCAGATCATAGCTGATTATCTGATATCAAAAGAGAGTTCAGGGAGCCATCAGGAATTAACGGGTTAAATGTGGCTTTAGGAGCCGACCTGTGGTCAAAAAGAGACACTAAGTCACTGTGTTATTAAGTTTGCTGCAAAACAATATTATTAATGTTCTTGACAGTAACTTGAGAAAATTCAGACAGGTGTTTCCCTCTGGTTTAACCGCAGCAGCAGGAGCAATTTGCATAACATCATAATCAATATAAAATTATATTTACAACTGAATAAAGTTTCTTCATTCCAATTCTGCAAATGTAGCCAGAGACACAAAAATCCATTTCCTTTCAAATTTATGACAGAGCAGCGTACTTTCAGGGGAAGGTTCGAAAACAACAATATTTAATCCTTAAAGGGTTAGATCTGTAGCAGCGCATGAGATGTTCTGTGGGGAAAATGTGTGTTTAGTTCAATTGGGTTTATTTGTGTTGCGCCAACATACAACAAAAGCCTCAAGGTACTTGGCAGAAAAAAACAACAACCTTATTTTCAAATTCAGTTCAAACCAGGCCAATTCAGTCTAATAAGGTCTGAGTGTCACATCCAGAACCAATAAAATATTCCTGATCACAGCATTATTGATCCTAAGCATATAATAAAAGTCAGCTGATCATTTAACGCCCATTGGTAGAAAGCAGGGTATCTAAGAGCAGCGGACCGCCTTGAGTCATTGACTTTACAGAAATCCAAGCATGTAGCGAACATGTAGCTTCACATGAACGTCAGCAACACTAACATAGACATAACGTTATACTTATCACTCAGTAATGCTTGGTAACAAAAATCATATTTCCACAGGGCTGTAATAAAGTCCAGGGAACCGTTTCTGTATATTTAGGTCAGTTGCAGTCTTTTTAAAAATAGTGCCGCAATGTTAGTTGTTCAGTCTTTGCCGCTCATTTTTTTTTTAACAATTTATTGCATCTTGAGATTTTTTTTGCTTTTATAAATTTAGGTGACCACTGGGGAAAATTCCCCAGTGGTCACTTTACTGGATAAAGCAAAGTAACTTTACTGGAGAGACCGAGTAAAGTTAAGGAATTATAATAAAGTGGCTAAGTCAATGCTGATTTGTCAGATTTGAACAGCATCTTGGTATATGTTTTAACAACCAGCTTTTTAATAATGCATTATTTGTACCCCTTTTTTAACCGTATTTAATTACTGCAGGAGTGTTAAACTATGCTTCTGGATTATTTTTTTTGCAGATGTAACAAAAGAAATGCAAACAAATCACAGACAGTTTAAAGGAATTCATTAAGTTCACATAAACACAAGACCACTTTATAATACTGTATAAGATTATATTTTTCAAAATTATGTAGCATGTATAGACGTTGTGCAGACGGGTTCGGTTCCTCCTTTCAATTTAAGAATTTTTTTTATTTATTTTTTGCCTAAGTGGCATCCAAGACAAAAAAGAGGGATTCCAATAATAAATTATCTAAAGTGATGGACTGAGAAGGAGCGACAAAAAAATCAGCATCAGGTGTGTTCAAGCAGAGACACAGTCAACCTGCTGGTGACTGGAGTTTAATTCCCGTGCAAAGAAATGCAAGGACTTCAGATCCCAAAGTTGAACTGCATCAAACTTCCCATTAAAAAAACAAAAAACAAAAAAACTTATGGGTTATGTAGCTGGACTTCTTAAAAACATATGTATTTTTTATGTATTTATGTTAATTCATAGCTTCTTAATAATCCACATCGACATGTAGCACAAAAGCCTATGTGTGTATATGTGTGTGTCTGTGTCAGCTAGAGGGTCAGACAGTTCATAAACTCACGACAGGCCCGAGCACTGTAATGGTGAGGAAATTTTTGTCTAATTTTAACTGGAGATAATTCAATTGCCTTGATATTTTTGATCGGAGAAGCAATGGTGCATACTCTGGGCACAATCAGGACATTTGACCTTTCTGTAAATAGAGAACGAAAGATTTCAGGACTTCATGTATTTGGTGGGCAGCCATTTAAAGAATTTTTATTTTGTGCAAATAGGAACTGGGCGTCAGTGAAAGCTTACCACAAAATGGCATGACCTCAATTTCCTGCAAAAATCTATCTATCTATCTATCTATCTATCTATCTATCTATCTATCTATCTATCTATCTATCTATCTATCTATCTATCTATCTATCTATCTATCTATCTATCTAAATAATTTGGAAGAGGAAGTATCATGGCATGGGCCAATTCTCACAAAGGAGAGGTATAAATTGAAACAATGACCTCTATAACCTTAGAAATAAAAGTAATGCCAAGGTACGAAACTGGGGTAAATGTTTGTGCATTATTAAACCCAATGTATTGTTTACGTCAGTCAAAATAGAGCGTTTAAGAATAGCCCGCCTGTCCCCGAGTTGCCAAGCACCTCTGTCTAATATAGCTTCATCTACAGACAGCTCGTAATAACACAGCAACAGGTACTTAACTCACAGCTGTGTCATGAAATCTGCCGCACAGGAAACCCAAGGAAACGCTGCTCATTTCCCTTTAAACAACCCCCCCCTCCCAAAAAAAAAATCTACAATCACAATATCTAAACGCACGCAGTTAACAAGCTTACCTTTTTTCTTTTCTGTCGATGTCCTCTATTTTTTCTTCCTACTTGATTTGTTTAGCAAGTGTTACGCCGCACTTGACCAGTTTGAGAGACGAGAAAATAAAGAGACGTGAAGTTGACAATAAGAACAGCAGATATCTATTAAAACGAGCAGGAGTCGTCCCGACGTGCACTCTGCTGCTTGGCTGATGAACAAATATCCACCTGATGCGGACGCAGCGGGAGGTTCAGGAGCGCCGCGCGCCGCTTTCCAACAGCTGGCCGCTGCTGCTGCGCCGCCCGCCTCCCCGCCACCGCACACCGCCTCCCCGCCCCTGCCATTGGACACAGTCCTCAGCCGCCTCCCATCCAGATTCAAACGCACCCCTCTCCAAAACGTACCCGCAGTTTTTGAACAAAAAGAAAAAAAAAAAATGTATTACATTGTAGTTTTTAAAGACAAAGCAGACGAACTAGTCTAGAACGGGGCAATTTCTGAACATTTTATTTTGTTTTTGTGACTGTAAAGTCTTCACAAGGGAAGCTGGCAGGGTTGGCCATTCAAATTCAGCTTTTAGCATTATGTGATTATATATTTCACGTACCACCTTAAATTCAGCAAAGGTCTAAATTAAAGAGAATGTCCACCTTGAAAAAATTAAATATATTAAATATAGAGTTATAGAGCCATTTTTCATCTGAAATCAAATAGTTACAAAAGCTATTTGAACAGCTTTTGTAACTGTTCAAATAGTTACAAAAGCACACACCTATGTTAATTTATTCCAGTAAAAGTAGATTTAAAGCAGGCTTGTGCCGTCTTCGATGTAGCAAAATCTGTTTTAAAAAATTTTCAAAACCGCACAGGTTTTCCATAAAAGCATTCCGACAATTTGAGGAGTGTTGTAATATAACTGCCCTTCCCCAACTTGCTGCTGCACACTATCACCCATAAAATACACTGTAATTCCACAGATTGTTTGCTTCTTTTTTTTCATGGATATTTATGGCATGGGAATTAAAGGAGACACACCCATCCACATCAATTCATCACTGTTATAAAGTATTTTACAACAGCAGCCTGTCTCTCAACTAGCTGACTGTAGTCTTTGTCTCAACTGTAATAATTAATGTTGCATTATTTTAACATGTTTTCTTTTGTATGAAAGCGATTACATACCACAATGCATTTTTTTTTTTGCTTTAAATATCTATGTTTATTACAGCAACGTCTTTACAAATGTTCATGAATCTTGCAGTGGCTTCAGCCTAAAAGGAACTGATACGGAAAAGAGATAAATAAACGCTGAGCCTCTTCTTGGGTCAGCGCAGAGTAGTTCTGGATCTTGAAGCCCACTTGCTCAGAAGCTCTCAGAAAACATCATCGTGAAATAACGCCTCAGGAACATTTCCCATCATGGTCAGGTCAGTAGCACAACCCCAAACCATGACAACTCCTCCTCTGCGTTTAACAGTCAGAAAGGTGTTGTTATGAAAGCTCTGTTGCTTATGAAAGGAGACCTCTTTAAAGCTTATCAAACATTATTTTTCCATCAATTCATTGCTTTGTTCTGTTATGAAATTTACATCATCTTCAGTCCACCAGAAAGGCTTAAGGCAGCTGAGTTTCAGAGCATAACCAGAAGAATTTGATTCCTGGAAAAGCTTTAAAATCTGCATCACCTGCTTCTGACCTATGTCATTAATAGCGAACTTAAATCTGTCACGTATGCCAGAAATGGTATTGACTGGTTTTGATTAAAATGTTTAAAAAGAACATTTCCTCTGTATGTTTAAGACCATGGCAACAAAAATGTTGATTTACGCTGCCCAAGCCTTGCAGCAAATACTGCTATATAAAGCCTCGACTTCTTGTGAAAAGTCGTCACCATTTGCAAACTTGTGAGCAGTTCAGAGTCATTTCCCCTTTTAGAGATCGCAACCTGGATATCAAGCGAGTTTAAAATACCAACCACTGCATAATCATGAAGCAGATATTAGAGAGAAGGTCATGTATTTATGTGTTTTTGAAGCCCAACTTATCGTAAGACATCTTTCAAAGTGCTGCAGAATGAAAGGCCAAAAAAATGTATTTCGAGGCAAAATGTTGGTCCTAAAGATGCAAAAAATATATATATTGTAAAAACTATGACACTGGTGTGACCTCTCTATAAACATAATGGAAATATCTACTTGAAGATAAGTGAAAGAACAGAAGAAAAGTTTTCATATTCCTGTAATCAAACAGCACTCTAATGTTGTCTAACTTAGTTTTAACAGAGCATTTAAATTTCTTTTGAAGAGTAATTTTTTTATTTAGAAATAATCCCAAACAAAATAAACGTTTATTTCACTGAGCGCCTATTAATTTAGAATTTACCACAGATTTCTAACCAGGTTTTATAGTGAGTCACACTGCAGATTTTGTCCAAACAAGAATGAATCTTTAAAGACAAATAAACACTGTGTTAAAAAAAATGTACACGAAATAGAGAAAACATTTAAATAGGTGCCTTGTTAACCTTCCTTGAAATATTATGGCTACATTAAGTGAGAAACACATCAGTCTACAATAGATCGGTGTGTGGTTTTAAAGTTTGTCAGAATCTTTACAATGCCTGTTATTTAAAAAAAATAAAAAAGAATATGCATTTTTTTTAATGTGTTTTACAAAAAATAACAAAGGGCTCATCTATCTTAAATGGGATTTTAAGAAAGGTTGCACAATATACCACAAATTTACCTATTTAATGCAGCATAAAAAGTTTTAGATGAAGAAGTAGTAATTTGGTTCAGTAAATTACTGCTGTCTTTTGTCCCAAGTCATATCATCGCCCCGATGTTTACTAATATTATCGAGTATTGCACGTCTTCCAAAACATTGTCATGATATGGTTTAAAAGAGTCTCTATTCAGTGTACAATAATCCTATCCAGTCAAAGTATTTTGAATTTGCTGATCAAATGTCCAGTATCCTGATAAAATTGCGAAAAAGCCCTTATCTGCTTTATAAACAGCAACAAAAATTAACATCATTAGCAAGCTAAGATACGCCTCCATGTGCTTTTGGAGTGCTTAGTTTGTGCCCAATACCTTACCCCTCCCCCAACTTCCTACTGACTGGACATGCAAAAAAAAAAAGAAAGAAAAAGAAAAGGAAAAAACAATACGATACCGATAGACGCAACTTCTCTCTGGAGTTCCTGAGTTGCCCCGTGACATCTGACACCCTGAGCTGTGAGCCGTACCGCCTGTGTCCAAAAGCTTTAACTGGTATGATAGTTAGATGGCAAACTTGTCATAAATTAATATGCATATTTTCTTGAAAAGTTGAAAAATTGTAGCCTTTTATTTTAATGTGTACCCATTGCATTTACAAATGCAGAAGGCAGAGGTGTGAAAGGTCCTGTCCATAATTTAGTGAAACGTGAGGGTGTAACACTTTAGCATAAAGAGGAAAGGTCAGCAAAAGCTTCATCTTTTCAAGAAAGAATAGGCCAGAGCAAAATAGCAAACAACTTATGTCTCTAAAAACATTTAGTGAAGATATTATGAAGAGAGTTAGGAGGTTTGAGGGGGAAAACACTAAAAATCCAAAGTGTTCGACCATTTAAGTCTTCTGTTGAAGAGAAATCGTTCACATCTCCGTGACTGGTGTATGAATTAGAAGAACATTTGAAAATCAGAGTCTAGTGCAATCTGAAACTATTCTACGTGTTGGCTTTGTGTTTTATAGCCTCGTACGTTTTGTTGGTATAAGCTCACCTCAGATGAGCAGAAAGACAGTCTTTTCCCTTGCTCTGTGTTTTGGCTGCGCTTGGGGACATTTGGACTTCACCTGCTAAGAAAAAGCATAACGGTTTGTGTGCTTTACTGATCTGTCTAAGGTCCACATTTGCATCAGACTGATAAGGAAGAGAAGAATCGGACGAGCTCAGGCCTCGGAGCTTCTGAATTCCTGTCTGTAGCAAGAATCGAATCAAATCCAATCAATTTGTGTTCATGTCACTGCATAGCAAATAGAACGCAAAACGCTGCATATTGTTTATCTGGTGGTTCTGCACTTGCTGCACCATTTGCCTGACTCCGACTATTGAGGTTGAGGAGTCTCTCAAAATGTTCAGAGCCCTGTTCTTGCTGCCACCCCGAAATAGATCCTGCACAGAGAAGGAGGCCCCAAAGATCAGTGACCCGTTCAGCTCCCCTCACTATCCTGCGCAGGCCACACTCTTGTCTGCCACGTGATGCCACCGTAACGTTAAGCTAGAAACTCTGCAGTGATGCCTAAAATTGGTGAAAGTAAATAAAAGAAGCAGTCGTCTAACTTGCACAAGATTCCCCGATGCAACGTGGGTGGGGTCGAGTCAGTGGGGGATTGTCAGGAGGAAGGCAGGACACCAAAGAGTCATGTGGACGAGCCGAGGGTCAAAATTAAAACAACCGGGGCTTCTTGAACGCTTCAGAAGAACCACAGGCTGATTTTCTCCATGCTGTGCTGCATTGATGCAGTAATTCATGCGAAAAGAGGCCGGATAAGTAACAGCCCTGAAAGCATTTGTTGTTCAGTACAAAGATGTATGTTTCAGTAGCCTCACGTTTTTCTATTAAAATCTTTTTTTTTTTTTTTTTGACAATTTGTCACATTTGTCATTTTCTGAAAAACCTAATTTTGGGTTTTCTTTAGCTGTGATCACTAATAATAAATGCTTGGAATGTATCACTCTTTGTAATAATTCTAGTATAAAAGCTTCACTTTTTAAGAAAAAAAATACAATTATTTAACTGAATTACGTTTTTATGACATTCTAAATAATTGCGATGCGCCTGTAACTTTCTGTGAACCGTTTCTAAATAAAACTCAAATCCTTCATTACAAACAAGCATGCAGCCATCAGAATCTGCTGCTAAAATGGATTAGATCACCTAAATATAGCTGTAAAATATAAAAAGCAGGTGACCAATAGCAAGTATCAAGACGAGAAAAAAAAAGGAAAAATAGGATGATCAAAATCAAAACGGGGAGCAGACATGTGGTCAGTTATTATATTTAGAGGTAATAAATGAATCACAGCATGAGCCACATTATTGTCTATTTCTGGGAGGCACAACAATAAACGGTCCTCCTAAAAATAATAGGGCGACAAATTATTAGCAGAGATAATTTGCGTAAGTGTGGATAACAGCTCCATCTCACTGCCTCACACACCATCAGACAAACAGCATGCAGGCGCAGACACACTCGAAAATGCGAGTTCAGACACACACGGTTTGAAATCCCGAGAGGTTTGGTCTCAAACTGTACATCTGATGCAATACTTAGCAACATCCCCTGCAGACCGCCACAGTCTATACCTCCAGGACTCATCTGTAGAAGAATAATGCTAGGTCCCCCCTCTACTCATACAACAAGCAGATCACCTGCTGCAGAGAGGAATCTTTATGTTTCCAAATGGGATTTTGTTCGCGTATTTATTTTCTTTTGTGACTTTAGGTGAAACCTTCAGCAGTGCAGTGGACCGTCGGGGTAATCGAATGACAACCATATTCATACCATACTTGGAATCAGTGATAAATCAAGTAAAGGAGAAGAGCCGTGCAGAGATAAAGGTGCTTTTGAGATCTTCTCATCTTTTTTTTTTTTTCTTTTTCCTGAAACTTCTCACTTCTGCTTTCGACAAGATCAGCCACGTCCCTTTTAGAGCATGTGGTGAAGCTGTCGGATTCAGAAATAGCCTGCATGGTCAGTGTACATGTGTGAGAGCAATTGTTCACATTGTGCGTCTTTATAGCTACAGCCTTATCTGCATCTCAGCAGAATAAGGGTTACACCTTTACCTTCCCACCAACCCCCAACTTGTAACAGAACAGATAGGCCTTTGTAACAAAAGTCGCAGGCTTTAAGTGTGTCAAGGTGCTTGTGGTTTATCACTGTGTTTATGAAGAGCATGTAAAAAATAATAATAATTTTCCTTAAATTGGATTAAAATGAATGGTAAGGAACTTGCTGTAAAAATTTGGCAAAAAAAAAAGAAGTTTGTCTTATGAAAAAAAATTTAATAAATCTGATAAGCCGTGCTTTTTCTGGAGAAGTGAGAGAGGATTTACGAAAAAACTGAACACAAATCAAAAATTAAAAAGCATGTTTTAAAAAATAGGGAATATATAAGCCAAAAGAAGGAGCTCAGCTGCCTGCAAAGTCTTCAAGCTTCAGTGTAGCTCACAGCTAACAAGGTCCCATTTTGAACACAAGGAATTCTAAGAATGCCCAAAGCATTCGCGTTATTTGTTTCGTCTCTCCTCAGTTTAAATGCTTTATTCTACCTGCAGTAGATGATGTAGTGTCCTGTTGAAAAGACCAGCAGTAATCCTTTAATCACTTCACGAGGAGAGAGGATGGCTGTTCATGCAACAGCATAAGAAGTAGGCTAATCTAAAAGTAGACTGCAGCCTTTTATCATATTATGTGCAGATTATTTTTTGCAAGATGTAGAAGTACGCATAGTAGGACGAATTGATGTTGTGTTATTTGAGTGAGTTAAATGATGCTTCAGGAGTCCACAAAAACTGATTTAGAAATGTTTTTGTTAAACTTTTTTTTTTTTTAGATTATTACTTATGATATTTTCTGTGCAAAACCTACTCTGTATATGACAAATCTGAAGTTACAGAAGCTGATCTGAAAGCCTGATTTTGCAATACAGATGTGAGGTTGTTAGTTTTTCCTAAATATATTTATTACAGTCGTTTATGACCTGTAATAAACAAGTAGATCCACTTTTGGTTGAGTATGTCCAACAGGAAACATCTCCCTCTTCTTACACATTGTAAAAATGTGTAAGATGCTTTGTTGTTTAGCATAGAAGCATCATCTTTTTAATGATGCTTCAATTAGTAAACACAAAGCCTTTAATGTGAGTATGTTTGATAGCTGAGAAGAATTGTGGCACATAAAAAAAATACACATATTTTTTCTGTAATCACATCTAATGGCAGCCTAACAATTCTTGTAAAATAAATGAAAGCATTTTTTTTGTTAACAATACTTTACATTTTAGGTTGATCTGAGGGTCCACTTACTTTCAGTTGTAACCCACGTTTTACTGTTTTTTTGTTTAGAAATGTGACACAGGTGCCCATTTCTCTTGGCCCCTCCTAACACTGGGAAAGGCAGGAGAACATGTTGCTTAATTTACACAAATTTTTGTTGATCTTATTAAAGCTGGAAATGCTGAAGAGAAAAAAAATAGCTTCTGGACTGAACTTACTCACTTTAGTTCAAGTAGAACTTGAAAAGTTTAAAACATCTGGAACTGACGAACGAAGCTTGTAGAGAACACATTCATGACAAAGCACAGCGAGGAGGAAGGTGGGAAGAGGCGAGAAACATATCCAAAGAAGAGAAGTTTTAAGCCTATCACTGTGAGGGAGCTTTAATTTTTTTGGATCTTGTCTACAATCTCCAACTTGTTGAAAATGGTCACAACTAGCAAGCCTGTGCATAGTCACCTGTAAAAAGTTCCTAAGGGACATTTATAGAAAGGACAACTACAGTTGCTGCAATTGCAATAGTAATTATAAAAAGCTTGTTACAAAAGGGCCCCTGGGACCGTCATCCTCATAAATCTGGCCCTAAAAACAGTGACAAAAATGTATTGCATTACAACCGTTTTATTATTAATAATATTAATAAAGCACTTACCAGGAGTGAAAACAAGTGTTTAGAGTGCGATATGTTTCATCTTCAGTGAAAACATGTGGATGAAAACTGACAAATAATAATTTAGTTAGATTAAGTCAACAAAAATAATAATAAATGTATTTAAAAGCAGAACAAATCCTGCTTTACTCAGAATAGTATTCATTTATGTAATGACTAAACGCTTTTAATGTAATGGGCTCATACCTATTATTTGAAGTTGTAATTCTCACAAGATAAATAAAAAAAAGTGAGCACTTTTTATCGACTCATATCGTATGTGGGACATTATGATCAGTCCTGTCATTGTTTGATGACTTTGTTCGGGACGCTCTCCCGTGAATACGCCAAGCCATTGTTTCCGACGGTCCGGGAGAAAAAGTCCATTGTTGCTGCGAACTTTTTAATCTGGGGGATTTAAAGCCCATCACATGCTCAGACAGAGCAGCGGGGCGCCCTGCCACTCAGCTGAAATCCATACCGAGGAAGAAAAGTTTTCCTCCGGACAGGACCTCCGGGAAACATACACTGCAATGCCTGCCCACGGCGCAGGACTGTAGGGACTTGGGGAGTCCCACTGGACGACGGGAAGCTTCTCTTTCCGCCCTTCTGGAGCCAATTTCAGGATAAACATGACGCTCGTGTACAGGCAGAGGTCTTTAATTGTTCTGTCCTTACTGGGAGTGCTGTCGGCCATCATGACCGTCTTATCGGTGATCTTAATATTCCAGCTGCAGTCCCACCAGGCGGCGGTGAAGGAGTCCACCACCGTCGCCTCCTCCTCGGTCATACCCGCTCACGTCTGGCCCGTCCTGCTGCCCGTCTCCACGGTGCTCTCAGCGCTGTCCCTCACCCTCAACTTGAGCTCCGTGGTCGTGAGTCTCCTCCACAGCTACTTTTCCACGGAGGTCTGCAGAGGGGAGCAGGACACCGAGAGGTATTTGGCCTGCTGCAAGCTGAACCGACTGGTTCAAGGAGCAGCCAGTTCCGTCCAGTTGTGACGCAGATTTAAACCATAATTTATAGCTAATTAGAATATTAATTCCACCTGTTGAGGGTTATTCGAACTGCTTTCAAAAATGGGAGATTTACGTTTCAGTTTTTGTCGCTGAGAAGTAAAATTGTTCAGTTTTGGCATGCAGGCTGCTTAGTTTATCAGACTGTAAAACTTACAAAAGCGTCCAACGTTATTGATGAAAAAATACAGTTTTAACCTTCTTGGCTGTTGTTTTAAAACGAAAAACTCCCCTTTTAAAGTGTTATAAGGTGGAAATGTAAAAAAAAATTACTTACTATTCTGTATTAAAAGTTGCTGAATCTTCTGGGAATTTAAACAGCTCTCAGAAAGGTTGATATTAGAACCTTTTGGAATTCTGTCCTCCACATGGTATTTTAAGATTACACGAGGAAAGTTGTAGTAATGCTTCAGGTAACATTCCCTAAAGGTTCTCTAAATGCATAATGAGACATGCAGATACACCTGAGGTTGTGAAAGCTGTAGACAAAATTTGGGGAACCAGCACCCTAACCCTAAGAATCTAATGTTTAGGTTCTCCAATATTACATTTTGAAAGTTGTAGCTTATTATATTCTGTATAAGTTCCCAGAAACTTTATGTGTGTGTGTATTAGTATGGAAAATCAGTAACTTTAACTGAATTTTCTGAGAGGGTCACTTGTTATAATCTTATGAAAACATAATTTATTTAGGGTCAGTAAGGTTAGTTTTTGCTTGGAAAGGTCTTGAATGCTAGTCTATCTTGTTCTTTAATGTTCCATTCAGTTCCAAAAAGAATGTTTTCTGAGATTAAATTGTAAAAATTGTCAACGTTCTCTGAGGATTCTTTCAAGATTATTTACCAAAAAGCTCAGATAACCTTCGGGGAACTTTTCGGGAATGTTCCGTCAACATAAAAGTTGTAGATAACATTTAAGGAACCTCCAAGAACATCATTCCCCTTTACCACAAACTTTCGCTGTCAATGTGGAAACTAACCTTTTAGGAACATTCTCTAAAGGTTCCCTGAAGGTTAGAATACCATTTAAGAGGGAATTTTCTGAATTTTCTCTCAATATGACTCTTCTTTTTTTCCCCTTTGGGTTCTAGTATTTGCTCGGTACGGTCTGGTATGCTAGCGTAGCCTCCAAAAGTTTACCTGTGAATTGTAGAAAAACTTAAGAGAACATTCAGTAAATGGTTCTTTTGCGTGTTTATTTAGAAAGTTATGCCTTTAGGCAACATTTACTAAAGGTTATCAGAAGCTTTTGTCATTGACCTATGGCCAACATTTCCTGAAAGCTCTTTGAGGTTTATACCTGGTCAAAACTTGGGAAACATTCCTTGAAGGGTCTAGTGAAGTTAACACAAGCTCGGTTAAGTCTGACATGCCAGCCTTTTTCTAATAAATGCAGCTCCTCCCAAAGTCGATATATTATTTTTAATTACTATTATTTTGCTAGTTAGTCTAGTACATAAATGAAACACATTTTTGTGTGTTTTACAGGTATCACTACTTAGATTTTCTCATGGCTTTCGTAATTCTTTAAAGTCAATGAAAATAACGTCCTAAGCACGGCAAGTCCTTGGAATTCATCACATATTTTAATTTTAAGAAAAGAAAGTATTTCTGAGCCGCTGCTTCACATCCTACATTGGTTCCTCTTTTCTGTTCAAAACACTGTTGCTACCGGTGAGAAAAAAAAAAAAAAAAAGCTGTTTGCTTGCGTTTCTCCTCGTGCCCACACAATCTTCTTTCGTTGTTAATGCTACTAACCACAGCCTTGTCCTGGATACTAAATTTAACTATTAGGTTTTGTGTAAAGAAAACATGGTTTCAGAAGTATTAAAAAAAATGGGGCTAGCTTATGTGTCAGAGAGCAAAGGCCTGCACTGCAATGCCTTTGGTCAACACCCCCCACAACCCTTATGAATCCCATCTAAACAATGGCCTTCCTCTTATTATGCACCCAGCGCACGGCCTCGCGCTGGCCCTTTCCCACGTCGGTATACTAATTCAACACCAAAGCCTGGGACCTCCCTGCTGACACGAGGGGGCATTCCAGAAAAAGGGGAAATAACTAGTGTCACAATATGCATATCAAATAAACCCAAATACCCAGTAATCCCACGATTTTCGATTGACTAAACAAACTTTTCTGGGAAAACAAACACATAAACACAAAGATATTGTTCTATTTTTATTAACCAATACACTGATTTCAAAAAGTGAAGCATCAACTTGAAAGTGCAAATATATTGTGGAGGTGCTGACATGGGATCTCTTTCAACAGAGCAGACTGGTTCCTTCTGGACAGCAGAGCTGTACGACATGTGGCGATTGGACTATTCTGCCTGGGGGTGTCTGTCTATTTGGCAGGTAGGAACGACAGACAGAAAACAAAACAGTACACTTTCACATTTTGCCTTACTACCAAAGCGTTTATTCTTACATTTGACACTTCATTGACGCCTCTCTGTAGCTAGAAAGCCACAAAAAGCATCCACAGCAATGTTGTGTTAGTTGTGTTTTCAGCAGCAGAGGCATACCAGCGCCGCTGCTTTTCCTCTAATCCGGCCGTCCAGTTCCAGAGAACAATGCATTCTTTGAGCAGCCATGACTTAAGTGTTTCTAATGCTGAACCTGGCGGTGCTGGTGCACCCCGCTCCGCAGAGTGGCGAGTTACTTTAGCAGTAGGGTGGTGGAGGGGTCACTTCATTGTGATGGTTGGTTGTCTCCCCTTGACCCCACTTCAGCCACAGTCCAATGGTAGTGGAGGCCAACTCAGGAGGTCTTTTTACATCCCAGAGTTGTGCCTTTCTGCCCCTTCCTTCAACATTCCTGGGTCTATGGTCCGTTTCCTGCAGGCAAACAGGATATCAATGAGACGAGCAGCGTTCATTATGCGTTTGGTTTACAGTTATCTGGGTCTCTAACGACTGATACCGTTTGCTGATAGTGCATTAAAATACCTTCTGCACGGGTAAATCAAGTTTTCTACGACCTTCTCTTTTTTCTCGGCAGCCATGTCCATTTTCATGCTCCTGATATTTGAGATGGAAACCGGCATCGCCAGCGCCTGCGTACTCTCCTCTGGGATCCTGATCTTGCTGGCGACGGTGATACACTCCCTGGTCAAAGCTTCTCGAAGTGCCAAGCGCTACAAAAGCGACCTATCCGACACCCTCTACCAAAACGACCACAGAAGCAGCAGCGTGCCCATTTCGCGGCCCTGTGAGCTTAGAGTCGGAGTGGACAAACCGCGGATTCACCGCAGCCAGTCTCATCACATGCAGCATCCGCTCTCTTACCCAACGTGTGGCAACGTCAGGCAGAGGGAGCACTATCAGCAGCAGTACTCCCCCACCGAAGGCTCCCAGAGCCACTCTACCGATAAAGATGGATACAGCACAGGAGGGAGCTGCCCTCGAATGCACCGGACCTTGTCTACTGAATCTGGCTTACTGCAGGCCCAGGTGAAACCCTGGAATGGAGTCAACAACGAGATGAGGAGCGTTTTGGCGCGCAAATCAGGGATTTCAGCAAAAGACTCAACGCTTGTGTGAGCCGACATTCTTTTCAGAGGAGTGAGGAATTGGAGAACTGATATCTGACTGCAAGTTTGTGGAGCAAGTGAACCCACACTGCAGAGGGAAAGCTCTTCGTTTCTTCACTGTACAAATGGCAAGTTTATCTTGTCTGGCTGCATTCAAAATGGCCAAGTTTAAGTTATACAGTCAACTTTAAACATGATCCACCAATCTGAATAACACAGGTATTGACTGGTGTTGGATGCTTACAGTATGATAACCTTAACAAAAACTACCCCTGGTTTTAAAGGACTGTGTAATTTACACCACAAATTGAAACAATAATGTATTACATGATCAAATTGCTTTTACATAAAACAAAAAAAGCCACCAGATGCAACATATTTACAGCTACAGATATTAGAAATACCAGCAGTTCTAAAGCCGGGGTCACGACCCCACATGGGCTGCAAATCAATAAGTTCCTCCTCAGGAATCAAATGAAATTCAAAAATTTTTCAGTAGTTGTCAAATACAGGATTTTTTTTAAATTGGGCATAATTTGTCATTTATTTCCTCTTTTGCATTTTATAGGTGAATAAATAACAAGCTGATAATTACTCTGACAATATGCTCGAGTAGCCAACCTGCTGCTTAAATGTCAGGCAGCTCATATATTGACCACTTCATATTGTGGCACTGAATTCAATTTCAAACCAATAACTGGTAATGTTTTTCCATCTACAAATTTAACCAAGTATTCCCAAAGAGCCTTATTTGTCTTTCTCTGAAGTGATGGAGAAATATGGGAAATATTAATTCAGCTGACCAGCAGTACACAGTGGAATTTAAATTATAGGAACAACTCTAAAACCTTGATGTTGTTGACCAGTCCAAAAAAATGAGTTATAATACACCAACTAGATACATGTGCAAACTTTATCATAATACTGTAAATACATTATTTCACTTTATAAAGTGTTTTTATGTCGGAATTGTGTGCGTGGAGCGATTGTATTTCTTGACGTGTTCAAAAATATTTCATGTAGAACCTTAAATAAACTGTAGAAAGAAACCTTGCTTCTTTTCTAGATAAATCTAGAAGAACTACTAACCTTGGACACATGTGCCCAATGTTCATGAGGAAGCAGGTGAGTTTTGTGGAGCAGGTAGGGAGGGAGCAGGAGATGAGGTCGCATCATTTTGTCTGCATGCAGGTGTTGATGGGAGAAAATAAGCAAAGAAATAAACAGAAAAACAAACAATAAAACTGAAAAGGGGTTCAAAATAAGCATACATTAAAATAACAGCAAAAAAAAAGGTAATCTGATGCAAATTAAAAAATGAAAGCACAAAGTCATGTAACTCTCAATTTGTTTACAGTATTAGAAAATCTGGACGACTAAGGTAAAGTCATTTGTATAAAGATGGACACTCAAAGCCCAAACTTACATGGGATTCAAACTTTGACACAAACGTTTCACTGGCTTTTTACAGCCAGAGAAATTCACATTTTACAGAGCGAAAATCAGCACAAAATCAGTACAAAATCCTACTTTTTCATTCCTGTGTCAACAGGAGGTGGCAAGTAAAAAAGTGTCTTGTTTCATTCATTAAACAAATACATAAAATGCTGTAGTCTTGTTTTTGAAGATCTCTGAGATCTCCTATCCAACTATGGTGATCGCTCTCTAATAGTAGATCCAGAAATTGAAATTTTTAAAATACAGAACATGTTATGAAATCTTGCTTTCAGTTTTTATTGTTTATATATTTTTTTTCAATATTTGCTAACATTTCAATCAACTAATAATATGTCCAAATATGTTAAAAATATATATATTTTAACATGATTGCTTTTATTGTACAAACCTGCTGCTTAATTTCAGTCACACATTAGGAGCAATTTTTGGCATTATATAGATTTTTTTTTTACATTTTATTTTTGAAAATCCAGTTCTTACTCACTTTCAAAAATATGGTAACTTGCTTTGGTCACAATATAATTTGAATTAAAAAAATTCTAATGTTGCATGATAAATTCAGGAATGCTGGTACAATTTATTAATTGTAAGGGTAGAGGTGATGTGGGCAAGACTTACTCAGTTCTGACTGTCAATTCTAGTTAAAAATGAAATTACTGAATCTGGAGACTAAGGTCAATAGTTTGAAATATTACACTGCATGTAACCACAGACATTCTCCATTTATGGTCTGTGGAAAGAACCATATGAAAGCCATCTTCAGATACATACAAGCTGAGTTCAAAAGTTTGAAGTGATGAAGAACACATGAACTTACAAAATACAAAAAAGTAATAAATAACGGCAACCTGACAATATCCTTCCTAACAGACAAATGACCTTTCATTTGTACAGGATTTTTTTTATTTTAAAATGGAGTAAACTCAACTGAAACAAGACAATGTTTATTTTGAAGCATGTGTCATACACAGCTGTGTCCTTGTGAAATTTAGGGAGGGGATAAACACTCAACATGGGTTAAACACAGCTCTTAAGATAACACCACAGCATTTTATTCAAGTGCTGGTCTGAACTTTGACTAGATCAAAACAACAATTTGATTCCTTTGGTTTTCTTTAGGTGTCCTTTTGAACTGTGTTCTGGATCAATGTGTTATATGTTTTCCTAATAAGGCTCAAGGTTCAGCTGTCCATCACATATTATATATTTTTTTTTACTCTACCACCACTGTGTTTTAGAGACATCAGGGACTATTAGTAATGTTTCCATGTTTCTAGTGTCTCATTTAAAATGTCTTGTTCAGATTTGACACAGCAAATGGAATACTGTCTACTTTTATTTTTATATATAAAAAAGTTCTCCAGTGTACCCTCCAAAATTACTTTAATGTTGTGTAGTATTGTTCAAGGTGCTTTTTGTTTAAGGCTTATAGATGGGGACATAAACTTTCTACGGGTTGAATTTATACTCATATTTGTACCTGCGTCCATTATGGTTACTGATCTGCTCCTTCATGGTGATGGCTTGTCGAAGAAGGGCGTCAATGTTCTTGAAATACACACTGCTGTTTGTCATACTTTTCACGGCACTGCAAAACACAGACAGAAATACGAGAATTAACTTTGAGGAAAAACGTTGGATGGGATTCTGCTTAATTGAAGCATTCTGAAACTTCTCACCTGCATGCATACTCTACCGTGTAGATGGCTCCCTGACTCTGTTCCTCCCAGCTCTGCATGTCTGTCTGTGGAAAAAAAGGAACAAAGAAAGAAACAAATGTTGAGAAAGAGTTTATCCAAATATAGAGTTAACAGTGCAACTTGATTAAAAGACATCACGTAGCATGCTTCTCAGAAAAATTGATTTCAACAAAACAAAAAAAGAGTTTTTGTGAAAAGATTTGATTAATTTTTTTGTTTGTTTGTGTGTTCCTTGAAATTAGCTGTGATTCACTTTATTTTGAACTCAAGTCATTTTAGACAACTGAGTATTAGACTGAGACAATGGGGAAAAGATGATAAGTTTATTAAGTGGAACTTTTGACAAATTTGATCAGAATTCCCTAAAATACAATACATCATTTAGAGGCATCTAAATGACTTGTTTTAAAAATATATATTGGTTTGGAAAAAAAGAAATTCCCACATCCTTGTTGCTAATGTGCAGCAATAAACACAAGGATGACATAATTGAAATAAAAACAATAAAAACAAGCTTCTCCAAAACACCAAGGGATCTGTTCTGATTCATCATCTGCTGCTGGCTGGTAACACAGCTCCGTATGTGTACTGCGTATGGTAAGCTAAGCTTGTTTTTACAGAACAACAACTCCCACCCGCAATTGTTCTGTTCAGCAATTCCCATAGTTTAAAGTCGTTTTAAAGTCTTGAAAATGACTTTAAAGAAGAAAGTTGGAGTGACAGCCTGTGTCTTAAACATGCCTTAAAATCTAAACAATATATAAAGGTAAGCAGTAACAAAACTACAATACATATGTTCAATTATTCTAACAGCAATATGAACAACTAGGGGAGGTCAGCATCTTACACTGGAGCAATAAATTAAATAAGGTTTAGTGAAACTATCCAAAGCATTCATAGCTAAAAAGCACAACATTTAATGCGTTAGGCAGATCAGAAGCCAATATTTGTTTGTAATTAAGTTTCAGACTCACAGCTGGATAGTCTAAAGATGATTGTTCACTGAAATGTCAATGTGTTGCTGGAAGATGATTTATTTATTTTTCTTTTTTAATGCTGCAGACAACTGGAAGATGTAACATCGAGCTGAAGGAGGAATACCTTGTGCTGCACCAGCTCAGGCAGGGACCTCCTGACGTGCTCCTGCAGCCTGTACAGAGCCACTGATGGCTCGTTAGCCAGGACGTACATACTCTCCGTGAATTTGTCACTCACTGTGGAGTCAAACAGACCAGGACACAGCATTAAATGTGTAATTCGTGTCATGAAACATAACAACAGCGAAACAAACACTTAACGGTACTATATGTAAGACGTAGCTTGGCCGTTAGCTTAAGCAACCATTTCTTAGCGCTGCAACGTTAATGTATGGTTACAATAGAAAGTCATCTACGGATTTTTTTTTTTTTGCTGATGTTTACCTCTCCTAACTTTCAGTTGCATCTCTTGGTCATCCATGACCAAAGCTTGTTTCTCCTCTCAGAAGCCAACAGCGCGAAGAACGGCGTCAGCTGATTCCTGCTTCCGTATTATTGTCCCTCTGTGCAACACGACGAGATTCCGGACAGAAACACTGACTCTAGCAAACGTTTTTCCTTCGCGAATGTAGTCAGAGATGCTTTGATACCCGAAACGGACTGCTGATTCAAACGATATTTCATCTTGTCTGTTCCCTTAACATTGTTTCTAACTAGCAAAAAAACTGAACAACGTGAGAAGTGTACTTTCTAAACTGTTCGGAAACCGAAACGATCCGGTGTTGGAGCGGAAATTTAACACTTTCTGTTTTCCCAAAAGGAAGTGGTGTCTGTGAATGTGGCTGGATGAGGTAAGGAATTTTCCCCGTAGATTTTATAAACTATGTTTGTTAACTCTCCCTTGTTTGTGCGGACACACAATCTAGTATCAAATTGTTTTTATGTAGTTATGATGGAGAGCATAGATGATGAAGAGGTTACAAATGGCCATCACATTCAGCAGTCTAATGCTGCAGAACACTCTTCCAGTTCAACACGTGGAAATCCAAACGGTATTATATCTTCCAAATGTGCTCACATTCTTGACACCTCTTACACTACCAGAGTCATCTGAGGTTATCTGATTAAGATAGTCTTAGATTGGCTGGACTGTAAATAAAATATCACCACTAACATGGATGTGTTTTCTCTGATTGGTACTCTAGAGATGGATGTGGAGGAGGACGACATCTTTAAACACTCCACTACTTTGACCAACAAGCAGCGAGGCAATGAAGTAACAGTACGTCCAGCAACATTGGACTGTAAGTAAACGCACTTAGAAACTTGCAGTTTCAAAAATCAGGAGACTATTTCCAGGCACAAAAGTCCACATTAATTTGGGACTTTTGATGGCGCATCTTAGCCATGCACACAATTGCAGTGTTTAAAAGAAAAACAAAAACAAAACAAGAATTGAGTAGTACACCTATAATTGATTGTATGTTTTAGATAAGCTTAATATAACCTGGAATTTGTCCACAGTGACAATAGTTAACAGTGCCGTGAACTGTAAGGGTGCAGATCTATGGAGAACTATTTGAGCTGTTTGGCCACACTGACAAGAAGTACATTTGGTTTGGACTTGTCAAAATATGGTTCTCAAAGATCAGAGTTCCAACTGTCCACCATGATGGACAGCTGGCGGCTCAAATCCTTCAACACCTTAACAATTACGCCACTACGTATTTCACTTCCATCCTCAACCATATTGACAAATTCATGGACAATGCTTAAAATTGTGCTTGAATTTAAAAGTTCACTTAAATTGGTTGGTTGACCCCAAAAAAGTGGTCATGTATTCAACCAGAAGCTGGTTGATAGCTATGAAAAGTATTCCGTTGGGGTATTTATGGCTAAGAAAGAAACATTTATCCAAACATTGGTCATGATGATTTTATGTATTAGACAAAATCTGAAATAAATTCAAATGCCCAGTGTTTTACTAGATCTCTGAAGTTGTCATATCAGTCCATCCAGATAAAAAAAAAAAACAAGATAAAAGTCGTCAATTGTTAAAAGCCCAAATTGGTTATGACTTTTATTACTACCCCCATGAATGCATGCAACCCTCTGGTCAAAACTGTAGGTGTTTCATCATCGTTTCTGGATTATTTGTATCAGTTATTTTTTAACAGCTCTGTCCATACATCAGCTAGCAGCTCAGGGTGACGTTTTACAAGTAGCTGCACATTTAAGTAAAGGTAAGAAAATCCCGTCCTGTTGTTTTGAAAAGTACACAATTCTACATTTCCGAGCGCTTCGTGCTTTTGTCTTGCAGACAGTTCAGTGCTCGCCACGCAGGATGATCGGGGTTTTACACCCCTCATGTGGGCGGCTGCGTTTGGAGAAAAAGCAATGGTGGACTTTCTCTTGGAAAAGGTTCGGAAAAAACAAAAGACACGCATTACATAGAAACTCCTAGTTGTCATTTTCAATGGAATAAAATTTCATAGAAATATATGTTAAAGGGTGCGGATCCCAGTACAATCGCAAGGGAGCGAGAGAGCGCCCTGACTCTGGCCAGCTCTGGCGGCTACGTGGACATCGTCGAGTCTCTCCTCAGACATGGAGTGGACATCAACACCTACGACTGGGTACAGCTGGGACTTTAGACATTTCCTTCACACATGTTGAAGATATATCAGCAGAACAAGTTATATGTTACAGTACAACCACTGTTTTTTAATTGTTTTTTTTTTGTTCTCAGAATGGTGGAACTCCTCTTCTTTATGCTGTACGAGGGAACCACATCAAATGTGTAGAAGCTCTACTTGGTACATTGCATGTCTTTTTTTATACAAAAAGAAAAAAGAATATATATATAATAACACTCGGTTAAAGCAGGTTTATTCTAACAATGGTAATCTCTTGCAGCCAAAGGAGCAGATATGACCATAGAGTCAGACTCTGGCTACAGTCCGATGGCCTTAGCTGTTGCACTTGGGCACAAAAAACGTATGTATTAGTTTTCTCTAAGGTGTTACATTTGCTCTCTTTTTGTCATGTTAAAAATACAAACTTCAATGTAATTTATTAGGATTTTATGTGATGGAAAAAAAAAAACATTTTGAATGCAAGTTAACAAGTTCAAATTTTTAATCAGATTGGCTAATTGTTTGACGTAACCCGATTTCAAACCACCCAAATGTATTCATGGCCATCTTGTTCCACATGATTGTTCACAAGTGTTCTTTAAAAAAAATTTTAATAAAATTGAAGGCCTTCAAAGTGCAGCTGTAGTTACACGGAGATTAAAATACAGTCAAACTGTTTACCCACTTCTGGTTATCTGTTGCACAAAATGTTATTCAGGGATGTCAAATTAAAATGTCTTGAATAAATATTACAACCACACTTTCAGATTTTTGGTTTATAAAAAAAAAAAGGAACACCATGAATCCATCACTACTTTTTTTTTTTTTTGCATGAAATCCCAGAGAAATTAAAATATTATAGTTGTAATTAACCAAAATGTGTAAAAGTTAATGGAATATAAATACTTTTACAAGGCAATGATTACATTTATCGATTTAAACCATTTTTACAGGGTGTCGTAAATGATATGTAAAAAATTTCTTTTACATCCCCCCCCCCCTTTCTCTTCTAGTTCAGAAAGTGTTGGAGGACCACATCCTGAAACTCTACAAGTCAACATGACGTCAAATAAACCCGTAGGAACATTAGGCGGAAGACGCTTTGCTTGCATCCGTGCAACATTTAGACGGTAAAAACATCCGTCACGTCGGCAAAACACAACAGAAGACAGAAATGTAAACAAATGGATTTATTTATGCACTTAGTTTTTAAAAAAAAAAAGATTTTTTTTTTTAATGACAATTTATGTAAAAACTATTTTTGAAAGAGTGAATGAAATATCAATTGTTCTGTAGAATTTTTCTGAATGGAATTGGAAAAAAAAAGCTTTAATAAAATGCTATTTTTCAATGAAGCGGTTGTGTAATTCAAAAAGGCACAATATACATTTGTAAACGCAGCAAACTTTTTAACGTCACTATGACCATCAAAGTGTCCAACGTGTGCATTTTCTTGTTTTACTGACGTGAAGTGAAACTTCTACACAGACGTCTAAACGCAGCGATACCAAAAAAGGCCACGTTTGCATCAGTTCACAAGGTGGCACTACCAGATGACATGTTTTCCAAGTGTCACCACACCACCCTGTACTTTGGCCACGGGTCATTTCCTCTCTCATGAGAGCATTTTAAAAAAAAGAAAAAAAAATACTCATGAGGTTTTTTCCCCCATAATGTCCAAGGAATAAACAATGATTCTCCCAAAAAAGTCGGTGCTGTTCTCAAACAGTATTTTTACTTTGTCCACGGTGGGGGCCTCCTTTATGGGAAAGCTGTGGGTGTGGAGTTAAGAACGAAATAGGGGGGTGGCGATAATGAACGACATGGTCAGAAAAATATTGTCCAATAACTATTATGAGCCGAACAGAACAGCAACAGGAAGCGTGCTGTTGTTCTTTTGAAGTTATGTTTCTGTAAGAAGAGCAAATACGTAAAACAGTTTCATTTCTGGTTTATATTAACCGCTGGACATCAAGAAAAAATATTAGGTAATTAATGCAAATGTTTTTGTTCTGATTGTTAAAAAAATATGGCACTCAAAATGGCTTCAAGCCGTTACTAATATACTCATTTCATCAAGTCATCTTAATGTACAGGTGCTTCTCAGTGCATTTTTTTTTCAGCTGGAAAAGTGAAAATCCAACTATATAAATTCATCACACAAAGATTAATGGGTCTACACATTTTTTTTTTTTTTAGACAAGTAGCAAGGAACAATTATAAACATACAGGTTTCACTTTTTGAAGTAAAATATTAACAATGTAATATTGGCTACATTACCTTCCTAAAATTATGCTCCAAGTAATTTTTTGCCAAAAGTAATTTTGGCAGAAAAAAAAAAAATCACTTCCTTTTAATTGCCAAAATATGAATAATAGTAAAAAAAAAAAAATCATTTTCGGCAAAAAATGACTTATCAAGCTTTTCCCTAATGTTTAATTTAATGAGAAGCACCTGCAGACATGTCTTGTGAACATGCGACATGCATGACTGCAGCCCTAATGTAAAATAAGTGAGGATATCTGAAGACAGTTATTGTCCTCTGGGTAAAACTGGCTCAGTCCTGTGAAGTTTCCGTCTTTGCGGCAACCTGCAGAAAGCACAAACACAAAAATAGTGTGCATCATTTTGTCATGCTTGCTACAGGAAACTCTAAAGTTAGAATGGCAATTACTTCTTTCAAGAAACCGCAGCATTTACCTTCTAATCTGCATGCTTTAGCCGAGAAGCCTCCCTGGAATTGGAGTTTCACCTCAGAGACTTTTACAGATTGGGGAAACTCCAGCAGCACCCACTGACGGTCCCCCTGACAAAGAGAAGACAGCGATTGAGCCACACTGTGACGTGGACGGTACAATATGTCATTAAAAAAAATGCATGAACTCCTGGAAGTCTAGAAAATATGCTGCACATCGGAACAAAACCCTCATCGTTTATCATCGTTTCGAGTAAATACGCATTCAACCAAATTCAAATAAAAGAAATTCTGATATCTTTAGTTCTGATTAAATAAAAGAACATTTACATGCAACATATTCAGCTGAAGTAATTAATTTTGCTGACAATCATTGTTGTCGACGTTAAAAGATTTAGGATCTATTGACATGTTGCGCTGCAGTTGCACCTTTAGAAAGCAAGAACAACATATCTGTGCAAAAAAATCTTAAGTCTTGGTCAATTATCCTAAATGCCCAACAGAATGCTAATGCTATTGAATGTTTTGTAATACTGTGCTTGGTGCACACACTTATTTTGAGTACAATTCTTAACTCGATAAAAGCTAACGGTATCATTTAATGTCTCGCTTATTTATAAAAAGCATCCTGACCAATATTAGGCCTTGAATCTCTTCTAGTCAAGTCTGACTTTCAAGAAAAAGAAATGTTGGAGAAAAAAAAATCCCAAATTATAGTAAGTATGAGGACTTTGAGTTAAGTAGCATCCGAGTTGAACTAACCATCTTTGGCTGCTACACTCACTTTTTGCACAACAGAAGAAGAAAGTTGAAAAATCAAAACAAAGGAACCAGATTTTAGGGTCAAAGTCGGTATGCTACGGGGATTAAAGAGTGCAAAGAAAAGTGTTCCCACACCATTATACCACCTCCAAACCTTTCTCTTAATGTCGTGTACACCAAATTCTGATCAAACCATCTGAAGGTTACTCTGACATTTGCCAGGAGTCTTTGTTAACACAGTAACCAATCCTTGGATTTTAATTTTTTTTTTTTTCACTTTTTTTTTGACTATTCTCTGGAAACCCGAGATGATGTTGTGAGTCAAAACCCTAATAGATAACACAAAACAACAAGAGGTACAAAGTCACTTAAATCCGCATTCTTTCTCATTCTGACGCTTGATTTCAAACCCAAGTCATCTAGATGTCTAAATTGGCTTTATTTCTTCACGATGCAACACTGATTTTTTTTTGTAAAGTAAAAAAATATAATAATCACATGAACTTGGAACAAAGCTGTCATTTCTTTAGTTTTTTTTTTTTTTACCTGGTCTGAGTTCCAGCAGGTTTCTTCATTACAGTCGAACATGAACTTTTTCCCAAACTGCTTTACGTCTCTGTTTAGCACTGAACTCACCCTGAAAAGACAACAATTGGGGGATATTTAGTACCTGAAGGAGCATAGCAATTATTTCTGAATGAATACCAATTTTATTCACCTGCTTTGCGTTTCGCTACAGATCAACTGAGAAGCCATACTCACAATTTGCCGTCAAGCGTTGTGTCCACGTGGTGTTATTTTTACGACGGTGACATCATGGAGCGTCATGTCTCCCACGGCCTCTAGATGGAGCGCTCGATCCGTCTTCACGTTCTCCTTGAGGTCATAAGTAAAACATTTATGTCTGTTACTGATATCACAGAAAGGGGAAAGAAAAGTCAATGCATATTCATCAAGATCTCCATAGATAACACACTGTATTATTTATTTATTTTTTTTTAAAAACTCTCTTTGGTTAGTCAGGTGTTATTACAGTTCTCCAGCCTGTCCCTGCCATGATCACTGTTGATTAAAGGTCACCAAGAAGAAAGAGGACCCTGGTCAGTGAAGTTGAACCAGTCAGCTTAAAATGATGAAAAGATTAACAAAAGGGAAAGGTTGCACACGTTGAGGTTTTTTGCCATTTCACAGGTGACTGCATGTACGCCATGAAAATAATCAAAAATAATGTCAGCTCAAGATTTTACAGCTTTTCCCAGGGACCATATCCCCACGTCTCTGTTTCATAGCCTGGGAACCAATAACACGGAAGAGCAAGTGTGTGTGACTATGTGTGTGTATTTGTGAAGAGGTTAGCCTATTCATTACTGATGGAGAAGTCCTGCTGAGGCTTGGTCACAGAGTCCCCTCAGTGCAGATAATCAATAGGTCTGAAATACAAAACCTGATGAAACCCAGGCTCCTTGAAGACTGCCCATAGGGGAGTACTGAAAGGTGATTGTATTGTCAGGTTTGGACTCTGCCCAACCCCCTTCTTCGGGAACCCCCTCTGAGACACACACACACGCACGCACCCACGCACGCACCCCCCCCCCACACACACACACACACGCAATCACATTCTTACCGTATCGGCACCCAATGTCACTTTGACTTTGTGATCTATTAGAGGAAATGCTTGCTCCCAAACAGCGATTAGGTAGATGCAAGGACACCCACATGACTTTCATGTGGGAAATATTTCGAGCTTAAGAATGCGCCGCAGCATTTCATTTGGTGGAAGCCACTTTAGTTGTTTGGCTGGTTTGTAAACACCTTTAAGTATATTTAAAGCTGTTAATCAGACGTGCTGCCTCAACAATTAACTTACCAGGTGCTCATTAGTCTGCATGACAAAAATAATGTCCTGAACCGAAGCCGTGTGCGATGCCCACCTGGCAAACAGTCCCACGAGGGTCTCTCGTGAGTGAGTGATGAGCTGTTGTTCTGACTCATAAACTGGTGCCCATGTGGGTCTCTAATGATCCCAAGGTGGGCTGCAAGTGGGTCATTTGTTCTGAGAACACTCATGGGCTCTTTTTGTGTCGCGTACGAGACTAGATAGAACCAGACAACCAAAGTGGTCTTAAGGTGGTTAGCTCGAAACCTAAACTGGAAGACAACATTGTAAACTTTACTTGGGAAACTTCAATATATGTATCAGCAAATTCAGAAACCTAATGTCCAGTGCCTATAAAAAGTATTCACCCCCTTGGATGTTTTACATTTTACAATATAAAAAAGGTGTTTTTATTTTGTCGAAAACATTTTTTCTAAAAAAAAAAAAATATATAGCCCTTTAATCTTAAAGTAAAAACTGTTTTTTACAAAATAATAGCAACTGAATTGAAATATTTGGTATAAAATAAGTGATTGTATAAATATTCATCCCCTTCAAACCATTATTTAGTAGACAGGCCTTTGGCTGGAGTCACAGTATGGCGTCTGTGTGGGCAGGTCCCAATTGGGTTTGCACACCCGGACCCTGCAGTTTTACTACTTTCTTTCTTGAAAATCTGTTCCAGCTCTGTTAGGTTGCATGGAGATCAGCTGTGAACAGCCCTTATTAAGCCCTACCACAAATCGTTTGTCAAATTCCAGTCTGAACTTTGACTTGGCCACTCCAAAACATCCGCCCTGTTGTCTCCAAACCATTTCTGTGTAGCTTTAGCTGGACATTTTTGGTTCAGTGTTTTACTGTAACATAAATGCTCCCTGAAGCCGTACTTCTTTTGCAGATGGAAACAAATTTCCATCCAGGATTTTATTTTTGATCAGTTTGTTTTATCTTCTTTTTCAGAAAAGCCTCCCCACAACATGACACCGCCATGTGTGACAGTGGGGATGGTGGCGTGTTTGTTGGTGTTCACCAAACATAGCATCTTGTCTAGTGGCCAAAAAGCTCCATTGGCCTCACCAGACCAAAACGTCTTTCTTCCACTTGATCATGGAGTTTCCCAAGTCCCTTTAGGCAAATTCTAGGCAAGTGTTTCATTCCCACTCTCCCATAAAGACAACAGGTGTTGCGTTCCCATCTCAGCTGCTGAAGCTTCGAACTCCTTCTAGAAGTCAGAAGTGTCCTGGTGGTCTCCTTCTTGCACACTCACTCAGTTTGTGAGGACAACATGATCCAGGCAGATTTACACACGTGTCATATTTCTTCCATTTCTTGATGATGAATTGAACTGAACTCCAGAGGATGTTCAGTGCCTTGGAGATTATTTTTTGTTTCCATCCCCTGACTTGTTCTTTTCAAAACCATTTTTTCTGATTTTCTTGGAGTTGTGTCCTTGGGTGAAAGACCTGGCCTGCTTGTGGCATGATGCATGGTAGTCTGCCCCAGGTTAGCTGTGGATACAATGTAGCTCACTATCATCAATGGCTACATTGCAGTATAAAGGGCTTTGGGGCACTCTGGACAAGATAAGACACAACATAAGCACAGGCCATTCACTAGTACACTTCAAAAAATTAGAATATGATTTAATGGTGCAATATTTCTTGCTAGTCATCTCAGAAAATTATGATTAGTGATTATGGCTTACAGGTACAAGATACCCAAAATTCAGTATCTCTGACAATTAGGTGTGCTATTACAGCTGCTGCTTGAAGTTACAACCGTTTCCTTTATAAGAATCATTAAATCAGAAGGTGCTTGGAAGATAAAATGCTGTGGAGCATGCACCACGGGAGGTCAATGTGTCAGGTTCCTTGAAGATTTTGGTGTTTGAAGTTCAGACTACAGTCTGCTAAGAGGGACATTTTTGAGGCTGGTGCAGATGTCAAACTGACAATCTTTCTGAGAAAGTTCTGGATAAATTGAGCTTATTACATCGGTGGGGTTGTTCAAGCAGTGTATGCTGCCAGTAATCTAAATATAATTTAAAATCTTATTGAGATGTTTGAATGTTTAGAACAAAATTAAAGTGAACAAATCTGTAGTCCATAATTTAAGAACCTTAATGAGTCTGTAGATGTATTCTTCATAAGTTGTCAGGAATTAATCTAACGTGAAGCCCCTCAGTGGTTGCAAATCATTCAGGAAGACAACATTTGGTGTTCTTTCAGGCTTGCTAGCAAGCCTGAAAGAACTTGCTAGTTCGGGAAAGGGGAAATAGCATCCCCTTTCCCGCAAACACGAGGCACATCTGTCAAAAACTGCAGCAATTACCAGGATATTGAGTTTGGACGCTGCAGTTCCTCGTTTATTTCCATGTAGAAATTTTCTGCTGCTGTTTAAATTAAGATCTCTTATTACGTTATTTTAAAAAAAAACAGAACATTGTTCTGCTGTCTTAATTTTACAGTTTAATCTTAGTGTTGGTTGGTTAGTAAGTGGGCTCATGCTCTCACCTCAAAATGATAATCACAAGAGAAACAAAGTACAGTAGAAAATTGAAACAAGGAAATCATATTTCACCTAACACCCAGACATTTCAAAGGTTTTACCCAACAATTCATTAAAAGAAAAAAATAAAGTAAAAAGCTGGAAATAAGGCTCAAGACACTGTAAGCTAAACAAGACGGAGGCATATGGTGATTTGCAAAAAGCAACAAATTCGTAAGCATGTCTTTGAAAATGTGCACATTTTAGGAACCAGAAATACCATAGTCCAAACACACTGACAAAGCAGATGACGGTTTAAAAAAATAGAAAAACAACAAAAGTAAAATAAAATATGTTTTAAAACATCCAATTATCAGTTTTCTATACCCCATTATCTTTTCAGGGTCATGGGGCGAAGCTGGCACCTTTCTCCAGTGGTCTAAAAATACAATATATAATAGACATTTTCCAAAGCACAATGTTCTAAAATGTGTGCCATGTATGCATGCAAAGATGGCTCAAAAACAAAAAACAAATTTATAGGCTGAACAGAAGTGAAGCAGCAGAATGTCTGAGCTACATCAAAACACTCATAAGCATCAATAAATAAAGGCAGATGACATCACAACAAACACACCATAGCTGAGATAAAAAAAAAAATTAAAAAAAAACGGCTTTAGTAAAAACTTAGTATTATGTGTTTTTCCTCATTCACACATTTGGATGTGTACACAACATGCTTTCACATACTGAGCTGGTTTTGACAATCAGTTGACCTTTAGAGGGTGATGTTTGCTCCATGCAGACCACATGTATAGTTTGTAACTGGATGGATGCCCAACCTCTTGTCAATGTTGTCAAGATATGTTGTATTTTCTACCAATACAACTGGATGCTGTAAATTCAGAAGTGGACCAACATGCCGCTGCAGCTTCGCACCATAGAGAGAGATAGACTGATAGCTGAAACAAAGCCAGGAATACAGCATGAGCGTGGACACACTTTGCTTTGCTAGTTAGGAGATAAAGAACACAAAAAATAAAAATCAGAAATCAAACACTCTCTAGAGACTTGTTTACCAAGACCAGACTAGCTGATGCCTGTCAGTGGACTATAAGACAGGTGTTTTGCTGCTACATATAGCTGCAGGCAGGATTTACAATTACCAGCGGTACGGTTCCTGAAGGCTGTGTGTAGTGCAGTGACAGGTCATGGTTCATGAAACGTGCCTTTTCCTCCTTCATGCACCAGCAGTCAGAATCCTTGCTTGCTCGTGATGTGGTTTAAGGCCCAAAGGACAAGCTTCGATCCCCCCCCCCCACCCCTTACGAGCCCGTAATCCCACAACCATAACTACACTCCTGGCCTCTGATATCTGAGCCCATAGTAATGAGTGAAGCGCCGGCAGGTCTCACAGCAGACCGAGGTGTGATGAGATGCTCGAGCGTGTCATTTTATGGTTGGGTCATGTGGATTTGTCCTGAGGAATAGCAGGGGATTTTGCGGCTGAAGAAATCATTGTTGAATGTACGGGTTCTGGTTGTAGAGGGAGAACAGAACAATGGGAGAGAAATTGGGTGGAGGGAAAAGGCTGTGACATTCTGTTGTTTCTTGAAGGTGCTGGTTCATTTTGCAATTACACACCAGCAACAGAGAAAAGACTGGTGCTTGTTTTCCTTTCTCTGAAGTCAAACACTTCACTGCAAAAAGTCCCCTTTCAAAAACAAGAAAAAAAAGTACAAAAATAAGGTACAATTTTCTTAAAATAAGAAAAATTATCTGCCAACAGAACAAGAAAATTTATCTTGTCAAGATTTTCTAAAACAAGAAAAAATATCTAACCAAGATAAACCTACAATATCTTAAAATTAGTGTATTTTTACTTAAAACAAGCCAATTTTACTTATACGAGTAAGATATATTATCTTATTTTAAGAAAAATTATCTCAAGTAAAGAAAATGTTACTCGACACTGAATTTCTTGAAATAGCGTAAAATTTTCTTATTTGAAGAAAAATGTTCTATGTATTAAGAAAATAAATCTCATATATTCTATTTATATTAGTAAAATTGGCTTGTTTTAAGTACAAATACACTAATTTTAAGATATTGTAGGTTTATCTTGGTCAGATATTTTTCTTGTTTTAGAAAATCTTGACGAGATAAATTTTCTTGTTCTGTTGGCAGATAATTTTCTTATTTTAAGAAAATTATACCCTATTTTTGTACTTCTTTTTCTTGTTTTTGAAAGGGGACTTTTTGCAGTGATATACCTAAATCTAATTTATTTTTATTGTTGCATAGGATTAAAATATATATTTTGTCACAGCTTTACTCAAGGTTCTTATGCTAAGACAAAAATCCAAAAATTGATCCTGTGAATACTGGAACAAGAGATGTTATTGGCTTGCTGAAATGAAGACATGAGTTCAATTACTTTTAACATATTTATTACGTTTAAGTTTCACATAAGCACAATAAAACATGACTACTGGTCAGAATAAAGTCTGGATGGGCATCTGATTCTGAAACAATCCTGTAAAATGACAGAACAATGAAGATCTGACACATCTGCCGCACTCATAAGATGCCCTAAGAGTCAAGCAAACCAAATTGTCCAAAGCAAAAAAAATCTTGGGATTAGATGTCAACAATAGGAGCTTCCTCCGCAATGAACTTCTTCCAATAAGCCATAGCCTTTTATATGTGGAAGTCTTGCCTCAGTTACGGACGGCGTTCTCAAGACGTCTGTCAGCAGCACAGAGAGGAGTGGCCCCACACACGGATGCTGAAAAGTGTAGTAGCTATGATGTCCTCCTTTCAGAAGATCAGGGAAGGCATGGTTCCAATGGCCAGTAGAAAGTTGGTTTCATGATCACCGCAGAGCTGAAAAGTGGTCTTGTTTGAAGTTGTTGGGTCATCTGCTAATTGGAGCACAGACAGAAAAACAATCACAAAACAAACCACGTTTTAGGGACTAATCAGTGTAATGATGAATCAGTATCATAAATTTCTTACCTTGAGAATGTGAAGGACACCGTCACTTGCAATTCCCAAAGTTTCTTGTAGATGGTGCAATACGTGATTGACGATGTGTCTGGCATAGGCTTCACTATGGCAACAGTTTGGTTTACTTGAAAATAAAACAAGTCTTATTTTAGTTCATGTGCTCCATTACAATATTACATGAATTCAACATGGCAAGAAAGTTATTTTAATTAAATCAAACAAGGACTACTTAAATTCACTAATTAAAAATAGTGTTTAAAATATCCTGGTAACAGTGTGGAATATCTAACCTTGTAAACTCATTGCATTTAAGTTTTTAATTACAGCACATAAAACACCCTCAGTTAGTGAAATACTAGGCGGAATTGCCCTTTAACCATTTCCCGAATGAGAAGCCACCTTAGCTGTGTTAAAAAACGGAAGCTACTAAGAACTCGTGTCGATATTATTTTTAAGCCACATCTATTGTGGTTAATGACTGTTCAAAGCTCATATTTACAAGAGCGGCTCTTTAACCGCGGATGAAAATTGGCATTTCACGACATGCTAACTAGCTTCAGTTAGCTTATCTTAGAAAGACAGACAACTTTAAACTTACCTCTGAGTACAGCAGCTATAGGGTCTATACACGTAAAAAAGTCCTCCATCTTCATTCATGTCCAACCGAGATTAGAGAATTTGCCAAAAGAAAATCTTATAAAAGTACAGTAGATAAAAGCTTAGTTAGGCTGTTGCAACTGAATCAACCGTTAATCAGGGCAGTTAAATGATCTCTGGCGTTGCCGTTAGTGATGTGCGGATTGATACTGAAATATCGATTCTTTCGATACCAGAACTTAATTCTTTAAAATCTATTTTCAGATCCAAGGATCAATACTTTCAACACTTTAGTAATTTGAGATAATGTAGATTAACAAGAGCAAGTTAGAAAGTAACAAAATTATTGAGATCTTGCCTAAATGAAACGTTGTTAATGGGAACTACTTTTTCTTCCGCTTGGTAAGTATGTAATGTGTAAGGACGTAATGCCCAAGCGCAGCGTGCTGCTGACGCTCACTCACTCAGAAATGGACATGTTGACAGATTATAAAAGTGACACGGATGTATTTCAGCTGTCATTTTATAGTAGTTTTAATAATTAAACAATGATGTACACTGCTAAAAAAAAATAAAGGGAACACTTAAGTGAACACTTAAGTGTTCCCTTTATTTTTTTGAGCAGTCTATTTAGTAGGGTTATTACTTTACTAATTTAGTTTTTTTAGTTTGCAACTCCATTTTCACATGTTTTGTATATTTCTGCTGAGTTAAAATAGCTTATAGTAAACGAGATTGTTGTCTCAATGTACTTCTGAGTTTAAAATGAGTGCATCAGAGTACATTGTGTTCTTTTTATGAAGCCAAGATATGGATTACATTTATTTTTTATTTAATTAAGAAACAAACTAACTGTCTTTGCACAAAGTATGGGATCTGTATTGCCAATACCAGCTTAAATTTTACTCGGTATTGGATCGGAAAGAAAATCTGTTGTATCGAACATTAATACTATCTCACTGCCATTTTGGGCGCTTTCCCATTTGGATTGTATGATGTCATAAAAGGGGTTACAAACATGATGAATAAAATATTGTTCAAACTAATATTAGTAACTTATATTTCAAATTCTTACTTTATAAACCAAAAGTTAAAATATTTATCATGACATTGAGCTAATCAATATTGTTGATTCTAATCTCATTGTGTGGAATACCAGCCATTTCAAATCACACATCAATAGAAATTTCATGACATGTCAATAAGAGGTCCCACATCTTGCATCAAGAAGATCAGATTAAGGTCCACAGCAGACGGAAACATGCCAAGAATTATCTTGATATATAAACTGATATAGTCTCTGAAATTGTTGTGTTAAATGTCAACCGTTTAAATATTAAATTATAATTTCCAGTACACTCTGCCAACTTATACAAGAGTATAAGTTCATGGGGTTTTTTATTTTTCATTGACAACAACACAAAGGATTCCATTTGGACATAGTCTGTTTTAATTATCTGAAGACATTTCATTAAGTATGTGATTTCGCTTTCTGTGCTTGAAATAAGAAATTTTTACTTATATAAAATAAGTTCTAGACTTGAAGTTTGATAGGTAAATATTGATATTCTAGATTCTAGCACATATTTACTCATAATAAGTAATATTTTCTTAATATTAAGCTTTTATATCTTACTGAGATAATTAAGTACAAAAACACTTAAAATAAGAAAAATATTCTAACATAAATCCCTCTTGGTGAGAAAAATTATCTTGTTAGAAAGAAAACAAGAAAAATCTCCTTAATTTAAGATATTTAATCTTACTAAGATTTCAGTTTTTGCAGTGTTGTCTGTGTTCTCTTCCCTCAGGCAAAAGCTGCCGAGTCTTGGAGGAGAGCCAATTCTTATAGTATGTTTTCCAGTGGGTGAGAATGTCTACACTAACAACACAAACCCTCATCAGCTTAATCTCTCACTGCCTCCCTTCCTTCTCAGGACCGGAACTTGTGGAAATGAGTAGCGACAGTCATTTTGAATGTTCCCAAAATTTGTTGCAACCAAGAACTTTCATGTACTATATTTGGAATTTTATGTGACGAAGCAACACAAAATAATGAGCTGAAACCAGGATGTCTCATGTACTCTCAAGCCACTAAATTCAATCCAGGGCCATCAGCTCGCCTTCAGATGTCACCTAATAAATATAGTCACCGGTGTGTGGTTTAATGACAATATAAATGCATCTGCTCTTTTAAGGAAAATAATATGCTGCACAGCTTAGGGCAGTATTTCTCAAATAGTGGGGGAGAGGGTTCGAGAAGCAGGTCTTTACCCATGCTTGACTGATAAATAAGCCTCCGGTCACTAGGTGGCAGTAGTGCTTAAACTAAACAACAGGCTGCCTGTTCAAGCCAGTAGAAGAAGTAGTTTACACAGTCGCTGGTGTGAACCGAGCTGAGGATACAAAGCGCGGATGCTTTGAAATATGTCAACTACCATAGAGAGGGCAGTGAAAAGATAAACGGCGCCAGAGGTTAGTAAAAAGCAAGTATGACAGATTATTTGATTCATTATTTGTTAAAGCAGTACCAGTAGTACTCCTCATGTTAGCACAGTGTAGGGTTCTCGTGCATTTCTGACTTTATTTTTGTACAACTTTAATCGTATTTAAAACGCAAGCAAAAAACAAACAAGAAAAGGCCTTTTAATCTGGCCCCTATACTCCGTTGTAAGCAAGTATCTGTAACTCGCAGAAGAAGATTTTACTTTCTACAAACTCCTGAGGCTAGTTGTTGTTTCAGCAGTAAATATAGCAATAATTCACTTCATGGCAGGGGTTAATATATTTTTGGAGTTAAAAATATGACGCCATTTCATTCTTCTTATGACAATGCAAAAGCCCAAGCATTATTGCACAGAAACGCTGTTGTAAAATGTAACAGTATTTTACCATAAATGTCCATACTGCACTATTTATATGTATACTATTTAATTCAGTGGGCCAGTAAAGTGCTCATTCATTTGAACATTTTTCACAGGTGTCACATGTGACAAATGAGCTAAAAACTATGTGTTTTAATGGGAATTTATGTTCTAGACCAACAGAAAATAGGACATCAGAGTAATATTGAATACCTTTTGTGGCATGTTTTTTTCCAATCACTCCCCTCGAGTCAATTTGCAGACCTACCTTTTGTTGCAATTTCAGCTGCAAGTCATTTGTTTCTTTTATTTTTTGCCCCCCCCCATTCGTCAATGCAAAATAGCTCAAGCTCAGTCAAATTGGATGAAAAGGATCAGTGATCAGCGATTTTTCAATTTGCTTTTAGGTCTGGTAAACGACTAAGTCATTCTAACATGAAAATACATGGATTCAAACCATTGTGGGTCCGACTGTGTATGTTTTCCCATTGTCCTGTGGAAAAGTAAACCCAGAGTATTTTGCAGACTCTAGCAGCTTTCCTTTAAGGATTGTATTTACCTTCATCATCCCATCAACTCAAACCAGCTCTGAGCTGAAGAAAAGCCATTAATATTCTCTAATTAATGCTCTCCTTGCCAGTCGCATTCTGTGTTCCTTGGTCTTCATGGTGCCGTTTGTTCATAAATGTTCTCTGGCAAACCTTCGAGGCCTTCACAGAACAGCTGGGTTTGTAGGATACACAGTTTAAATTTCATATGAAAAACTCTGTTTACCAATTACATAACTTCTAAAAGCTATTAGTTTTATTTAGGGGGGGGGGGAAACAAGTGAAGCGGCATTAAAAGCAGCTCTAAATAAATAAATACATAAAGAAAATACCAGCCTTTTCAAATTTGAAAACTATGCATCTTACCTCTTCCATTTGACATTCTAAAAACATTTGAAAGGTGTGAATACTTTTGCACTGTATGCAGTTGTGACTTGGAATAGAGAAATAAAAGAATAAACTACTTTTTCAAGGAATGGGTAAAGTAGGCAATTGTATTATAGACATGAGAGTTAGTGATTAGTTAAATACAAGTTTTAGAAAGAGAGAACAAATAGTCTGAATCCAACTGTGCTAGCCCTGCACCTATGTGTTTCTAACTTCTTCACTTTTGAAGTCATGAGATGAAGCTTTGAATTTTTCTCAAAATCAGGTCATCATTTCAACAAGCCATTTTGCCATGAATTGTTGCATATTCATTATACACAAACACGGACATTACCGGAATGCATGTGTCAAAATGGCAGGGAAAATGTCTGTATTCTACATTATGATTGACTCTACCTTATTTTTTATTGAAAAATTTTGTGTTTTATGATGATTAAAGAAAAGAGACTCGGGTACCAATCTGAAACACATTAAAATATGTGAAAACAAATACAGATAGAATATTTAAAACACTTATTTTTCCCCCCAGTTTTTTATGCTTTTGGAAGCACAGCTCATTCTGCTTTGTTTGAGGAACTCCCTCGAAAAAATGCCAATTAGCCTTACCGCATCACCCTCCCCCTACCTCACAATAAGGACGGAGAACCACTGTTCGCCAGTGTGAACTTGTGAAAGAAAACATTGTACGCCTATAGGAGCTAGAGAGAATTAGTATTGCAGGCCGTCACCGGACATAGCAACATGCTTCAAACTGAACAAAGCTGGAGAGATGTGCAGACAGCTGTGATTGTGCATCTGAACTACAGAGGCCATCTGTTTTAACCCCTAGAATTGTTTCTTCAACAATTAAAGAAGATAGCGCCTCCAATTAGGAGTTCTCTGTCTCATTAAAGCTTGTTGTTTCTTTGTAAATGTGACAGGTGGCAAAGCCCTGCTTTGTTCCTAAAGGGGAGGGGGTTATGTGTGCAGGTTTATCGAGGTGACAGTGTGGGTACGAATGTGTCACCGAGAAGATCTGGTAGGTGTTAATGCTGCAGAGCGAAGCAGCAAAGTGAAGAGCACAAGGGTGATGTTGGTTTGCACAAGCCGATCAGGGGTTGCTTGTGTTCTTGTGTGCACTGCGCGGTCCGTGTGTTGGCATGTGCTAACACGTGGAGGTGTTTTCCAGCTGTCAGATGGGCTTCCTCCTTAATCTATGCAGACAGGTTTGTAATTGGAGCCCTAAATGGAGAAGGGAGGAACCCGCATCTGATGGTGCACCCCCAGCCTAAAAGATGAAGAAATAATAGAGGTGGAGGATGGGCTTGGATGTGTGTGTTTAGAGGGGTGCAGATGGGTTAGTTGGTGTGGAAGTGGGGGGTTCGAAGTACAAAGACAAGGCGACATGTTGTCCTGGGGATCAGGGGGCTCTCAGTCTGTCTCCGAGGCAACAGCATCAGTGTCTGGGTCGATTTGCTCGATCCCCACCTGCTCGCCCACTCAATCTGGCCAAAACCAATTGATTGCCTCTATGAATGGATTCTAAAAGCATCGCTGATTTTTGTTTCAGTGCGTTTCATATGCATTTCAAACACTTTCACTTTCAAATCTCCCAGTCGTAGACCTCACAATAATGCAGCCACCTCCTCTGGTCTCGGCTTCCTCTCACAAGCACACCCACAGCACGGGATGATGAACTCACTAGACAGGTGCCATACTGCTGAGAATGACAATTTGCCTTTTGGAAATCAGTTTCTGGCTCCATTGTGTTCCCTAAAATTGAGTTAGTCCATCAGTAGACGCTCAACAGCCCCACGTTTTTCCCTCCCACCTCCCTCTTTCTGCTTCTGTAGAGCCTTTAATGATAAAGTTAGGAGAGGACTGTGCTTTTATGGTAATGTTTTAAATTAGAAAAGCGTAGCACATTATGCAACTCGGAGAGAGAGAGAGAGAGGGAGGGATGCATTTTGTGAAAGTTGTAATAAAATGTTAATGTACTGGGGAGCAGGCAACAGTGCACAAATGGTAACATGTAATTATTGTTGGGATTCAAGCAACTCCTACTTAAGGGCTGAAAATGCATAAGTATATAACATAAGTACCATAAAGCAAAGATCTCTCTGTTCCAACTCCATTACAGCAGACTCACAGCAGCTTGTGTGGCATTTTTTCCTGATGGGGTCAGGCAGTGTGCAGCCAGAGCTAACAGCAAAGACAGCAGTTGGTAAAGCCTCATTAACTACAACATTTAAAAGCAGAGAAGTTGTCTGTCAAAACAAGAGGTTTGGAGATCCATCCATCTCAAGTTCTCCTGCAGAACCATAGGATAGACCATCTAATCATGTTGTATTGCACAGGATGCAGGACTGGGCTGGCTATGGTAAAACGGTGCTCTGATGGCTGGAAGGTAAAGACACCAATCAGGGTAACTTTCTTGTTGCATAATGTCCACATCCAGCTATCTGTAGTTACATTATCTGCTAATTGGTTAGAATGTATTACCCGTAAGCATTTTCATTCAGTTATCTTGGCAAATAGCAACCTTACCAACTCTTATTCTTCTATGAGGTTCAATCACTTTTACACTAGTTCTCGCTTCATATGAGCAGCCAAAGCAATTTTTCAAACACTGCTGATGTGACTCAATATTCTGAACACAGTGGTATTTTGTTCCGCATTTTTAGTGTCTTGAGCAAACCACAGTGGATGTTTTTTTTAATGTGCATCTTTTTCAGTTGTATTCATGACAAAGTATTATTGACCAAAACATATTTTTAGATGTTTTGTGAAAATGATGAAGTATTAGTAATTTAACACTCTTTTTTTTTTTTTTTCTTTTTTTTTAATGCTGACCTCATTCATACCAGTCTCATCCCTTTTGCTATTCAAGAGCTGGCAACTCTAACATAAATGTAAAAGGAGAGATGGGAGATTAACCAGCTTTTGAAGAAAAAAAAAAAACACCTCGGTGAAATAATCTTAGATTGAATATCTCACATCGCCACTGTAAGATGGAAGGTGGGCGCACCTTTGGGAAACGGTGTCAGAAAACATTGGTGTTTTCTTTGCTCTAGATGAAACTTTTTAGTGGCTGAAGACACTGCATACCTACAGAGATTTGTACCTTTCTTCATCATATAGATTAGAAGTTTTCATGCATGGGGTTTCCAACAAGAAAGCGGCATACAATTTAATGTGTGACAGCGTTCTCCAGCTGGCAGCACCAATCTTCAGCAAATTGCAGAAATCTATCAGAAACCGAACAACTTTCTATACACCATCAATGTTCAGAAAGAGAAACATCACGAGATTTCATAATCACAGTATGAGCTATGTCTTATAGTTACTAAGAGAACAAAACGCAGATTGCCAAGTCTTTTAAATTATTTTCAAATGTTTATTTGAACTCCGCCAGAGTTCAAATAATCCCCTTAACTATTACTGTGTTTCAGGGGTTTTTTTTAAACTCAGTTGAGAATATAACAGTAAAAAGTTGACTCAAAATAAGCAAGTAATGTGGATTAACATGAATGTTGTCATTTCAATTATTTCTGTTTTGACCAACAGTATAATTATGACTGAGTGGACTGCTGATGTGGGTTTTATCTATGCCGCGCTCCAGCTATCAAACATGCCACTGTCCCAGATAGTACAATTTTCTCTGAACCCCCTCCGGTGCATTTTCAAAACAGGATAATTGTGTTTTTCTGCTTTGTTTACAATTCAGAATTTTCCCAACTTGTCTGCAGGTGGTGAAATCTAAATGCAATTACTTGGAGGGTGAATGGGAATAGTCTTGACTCAGGTAATGCATCAACATCAAGGGGGACTGATATCTGGCGGTGAAATATGATTTTCTCTGCATCTGCTGAAATAAGTTTCCAACCCTGGTAAAATGAAAACAAACTGCTCTGTTTGCCTTCCACAGCCTGTTTACCAGATGCGAAGGTGTGGATGGTTGGTGAAGTGAAAGAGAAAAAGAAGAAATGAACTCTATACACCTAATATCTAAAAGAATATAGGAAGGTGCGCCATTCACAGAAAGTAGACGTTAAAGATGGATATGGAAGTTCAGGGCTGCACACTCTCTGCTAAGAATGAGATTATGGAGAGAAATTTGATTTGCTCTTTCATCTCTATCTAGCTACTGAGCTTCATGCTCAGAGAGATGTGGGTTTATGAATGTGCTATAACAATATACCCAGCACACCAATACTTGATTTCTTGCTGCAGTGCAGACTGTGATTCAGAAGGCTGTAGTTCAGATGTCTTAAGAGGGGCGAAGTGCGGAGATTTTAATCGACAGTCAGTCAGACAGCAGAGGCAACGATCTCAGTTATGAATTTCGGAAAAACTTTCTGCCAGGAATATTGTTTTTTCTTTCCCTCACAAAATCAAAAAGAAACATAAAAGTCATGTGAAGCCTTTCTCAGTTTTGCACTTCAGATTTATCTAAACGGAGATTACAGTCAAATATAAGGAGCCTATGATGATTCACACTCAACTCTTTCGTTGCAATATTTGCCTAATGAAAAACAAATATTTCTCCAACATAACATGGTGAGCATAACTAAACAATAATTATGTGATGCAAAAGGTACACTTTAGCAATAAGAAAAGAATAGCACTGGCTGTATTTGTCATGACTGGACATGCTTCCAAACAACATATTTGTTTTTCCTATAAATGTACAAGCGGATAGCTGGTCTGGATTATATAGCCAGTAAGTAAGAATTTTAAAGGGACTGATGAAAAACTGCATTGGTTTTGACAGTGTGGTGTTTAATATTCTCAGTATATTCATCCGTCCTTAAGTCCATACTCGACACATTCTCTTTATTATCAGAGACCTTGATAAAAAAGAAGTTTGAAACGGTAGCTGGAGAAGTCATTAGAATGGTAAAATATTAATAAGCATAAGCTTTCAATTAATTGATGCCAAAACTAATGTATAAGCTTTTTGACACCTTTTCCCCATACCAGCGATTTCAGTTTGTAAAACCGGTAAACTCTTAATCAAGTGCTTGTAATCTGAGATCAATGTCTCCGCCTGGCTCTGATATCAAAACTGAAGCTACCTTTTTGTGAAGGACTAAAAAAAAAAAAAAGATTGAACAAATATTTTTATCAGAAGTCCACAGGGCATCTTTAACTAATGGAGCTGAAACAATCCTTCACACCATCATATTCTGTCAGCCCAGTCACTTTTTTGCTATTGATTTCCCAGCATTTATAAGGAACACTGGGCTGAAGGGCTGTTTCTACAGCAGCAGGGGTCAAGCCGAGCACAGGAAAGAAAATTCATGGCAGCTTTTTTTGCTGCTTATTTTTGTGTTTATTTCTCTGCCTGACTTGTCTCCGTCTAACGGTACATATGAGCACGAGCATGGCATATCTAAGCCATGATGGGTAAAATAATAGCTTTTTAGATGAATTGTGATTGTGTATTGATCCATTCAACATGCATGTGCAAATGTTTTTCTGAATATGAGCTTTACTTTGATGCTAAACTCTTTAAGTATCTGGATTATTTCAAGGTGAAGCGAAATAGACGGTAAGAAGGAGGACGATGAACAATAATCGACGATAAACATCTGTTTATTGTCGATTATAAACGGCTGAAAAACAGCAAGGCAAGTTTTTCAGAGCAAAGATTTGGGCCATTAACAAAAAGAAGTATGCAATAGTCATTGTAAAAAGAAGTATTCCTTTTTTTCAATCTAAGATTTATGTATCACAATATAGAAAACTGGTATGCTCCATGTTCTAAATTTATTTAATCTTAGAAACTGCAAAAGGCAAGAAAAAAGCATCCAAGAGTTTCAATAAGTATTAAAATCTTTGTGGAATCTTATGAATGAGTTTTAGAGTTATTTGTATTCACTCCTCTCCTTATTGTTTCAGATCATTGCGATCTGGAGACGCCGATTCTTTTCTTTTCCTGCATTTGTATTATAGATCTACAGCTGGGATCAAAATGTCGATAAAATAGTTTTGCTCAAAGGTGCCCACATCCTTCGGTAAGTTCAGATCCTGTTCTCCACCCCCCTGCATAATGGCTAGTGAAAGGTGTTTGAGCCGATGTGCTGTGTCAGATTTTTTTCAAGAGATGCCGCTTTGCATTTTTAGTAAAGATCTTAACGTTTGTGTGCTCTGCTCAAGCAAGTCTCACGGGTCACTCAGGACCTAATTCATGTTGGCATATTCTTTACAGAAAATGGGCTTTCTCCTGGCAACTCTTCAAAAACAAGTCATACTTGTGCTATCTTCTTCTTTTTGTGCTGTCATGAACCGACAGTGAAGTCAATTTAATTGGACTTTAAAGCTGCAGTACGTAACTTTTATGAAACAAAATGAATTTTTTTTTTTGCATATTAAAACTGTCTCTAAATCTTGACTACATAATATAAGACAATCTATGGAATCACTAGAAAGCAGGAGCAGCTAATACATGGAGTTCTGCTGATAGTCTGCAGAATGGCTAAGCTGTGGGTTTTCCATCTGAACACCAGGGGCTAGGTGTTTGTCCATTGTTTTAATTTTAAGAAAGGTCACTCACTTTCCTCTCCAATTGCCAAAATGCCAGGACTCACGATGAATCGAAGACAGAGACCATGACAAGATGCCACAGAACAAATCAACCAGCTGACGCATTTTGCTCATGGAGCTACACGGCAAGGTAGACTATTTCCATGTTTTGCATTCCCTTCACGAATTTAGTAAATTACTCACTTTGTTACATATTTTCCAACAACAAGGAAGATAATATTGTTTTCCGCAGCTGTGGTTCCATTTAGAACTGAAACGTAACTAGGACTAATACGTGATTGGATCTTTCTGCGTCAAAGGATTATTTGTGGCGATTGTATAGAACGTTATCGGAAATTCCTTTTTAAATTAGTTCATCATGCTTGATTACTTCTGAAACTTAAGTGATATAGTTTCATTTTCTCAGTCGTGTGCCATACACGTCATTGCCCCTTCTGGCATTTTCTTGCACAATTATAAGTCGGTCGCTACACCTGTCTGCAGAAATGTTATCGGTCTGTGTAGGTCCACGGTATCGTTAGCACACGTCCTCACAACTGAGCACAATCAGCTATTTGTATCATTTTAAAGCAACTGCACAGTACACATAAGGACCAAACAGCTTAGTTGGTAATTGCAACGGCTAACCTGTTATTTACTGAAATAGCTGTAAGCTCGCTAGTCTGTACCTGCGCATTATGACCTTTTGTTATTTTTAGGACTTAGTTGCTAAGTTGTGGCAGGAGGAAACATCTGCTGAAAATACAACACGGTTTCTGCTCTGATCTGTCAAGCAGATTGTCAGCAATGAGACGGGCTTGCCTTGCTGGTTCTGGCTCCAAGAACTAAGGACTACCTTTAGTCTTTAAAAAATACAAAATTATATGCAACAATGTAGAAAGAAAAATCAGTAGTTGAAACATAAGAACAATTCAAGTTTTGCCAACGTATAATAAATTACTTTTACAGTTGATAGCATTTTAATACCTTAAAAAAAACACACACATTTGGCAATTGGACCCTGAAATCTTCATTCTGTTATAAGACATCATGAAATTAACACAAGAGAAATTTTGACACATTTGCATTCCGAAAATGCAAATATAGCAGTTTGTTAAAGGGAAGTTTTAGTCCGTTGAGGACATTCATGATCTTGATGTGGACCAACATGAAAATTAGCTTGACACCTCTGCTGTTGGAGATCAGTCGTAATACATGTCGGTAGGCCATATATTGCACTATTTGTCAGTCACACATAATCATAAATCCCAGAACACTCACTGTTTTACATATTAGAAGCCTTTGGCTCAAGTTTCAAAGGTTATCTGTGAGGCATAAGGACAAGCTATTGAAAGGGTTTGACATATAAACACAACCTCTCCTTCAAAATCTCACTCGCCTTGCCACATCTACTTAACTAATGTGTGTTTTGATGATGTGTGTGTGTGTTTACAGTTGTGTTTTAGTTCAAGAAATCACGAAGCAGAGCCGTTTCCATCAAACGGCACGATACATGAGCGGATCTTAAAAAGGGCGGCACCCATTTTGGTTATCTGTAACATCAACTTGTACCAGAGGAGAATAAACATTACCGATTAAAAACACACACACTAAGGATACACAGCTTCATCTTTACCACCACCTCCCCAAACACTTCAGCAAACATTTGTGGGTCCTGAAATGTATTCTTCATCAAGATCATCAGGGGGGAACTGGAGGTAACAATATAGACACAGCTGCTGCCCAGGTCAGTCCATTTTATGACAGGCACATCTTTCCAGACGTCCCAACGGAGGCAGAGCAGTAAATTGATGGCTGCGACTAAGGAAAGTGTCCATTATGGAAAAACGCATACAGATGCAAATTTTAGTTTATTTTAAGGTGGTTTAAAATAGTTGACATAACAAGAGCTAAAGAAACAGAAAAAGTTGTAAATTTGAACTTGAAGTGGCTTGGTGGTTTTGACATTCTGTTTGAGTCATTGTTAGAGATTCTTTTTTCTTCTTTATGCAGGCCTTTACATTCATACAGCTTCCTATGATATCTGACATTATACATGCTTATACAGCATGATGCCTGTCTGTGTAATATAACTATAATGATATATGAGGCAGCATTGCGGCTGCTCTTATATTTCATTTGACTCACAAAGACAAGAGAAGGATCAACATGAAATGGAGGCAAATTTATATCGCCCTAGGCTTATCTCCTCACGGTGAACAATCCTTAGCGAGATGGGATTATTGTGGTTTCCTCTCTCTGTGCAGAATAATCAGGAAAGGTTATTTACTTTCCATTTCATAATATCAAATAGAGCAGCTGTTCTGGTAACAGCCCCTCATTGCCTCAATTTATTTACTGTTGTAAAATTTTGCTGTCAGGCAAATTCTTAATTTTGCACACATTGCTCATTTAAATATAGCACACGCAAAATAGGTTTGCTGTCATGTGCATGTTATACTTAAACCACATTGACTGTCTGCTGGTTTGTGGTACATTTGTCTTTAACTCAGAGTTTAAAACATGCCAATAAACACATTAATTTATTTCAAGATATTTAATAATTGATCTCTACAGCTCCTCCGGAGTTCACATGTGCCTCTTGCCTAAGCGCACTGTTCAGATTTTAATTTCTAGAGCAAACTAGCCATTAATCATTTTACATTTACTCCGTGTTGCTTCTGCCTTCATGTAAACGCCCAGAAAAATATACCGAAAGTTATGGTTGCACCTCAACAGCATAAAAGTAATTAAAACGGTGTGAAACGTTCCGCAGAGCACTTTACAACACCCGAGTCTTATCTGTGGTTCATCTAATTTTTCATGATTTACCTCAAGTAGCTTGCAGTAGCGTTGACATTTTAATGCTTGGCTCACGTTGCTTAATATAGCACCAGAAATCGCTGAAGGTCAGAAATCGCTGAAGGTCAGAGAGGCACAGTGAAAAAGATGAAAGAAAATGATGTGCACGATGCACGAAAAAAGATTCTGACATGAACAGATGAATACAGCCCACCGTGTCGCAGTCCGTAGAGGGGTGGGGGTCTACAGCTGGACACCAGGCATATGGACTAAAACATACCAGGGCTTTTTGTGGCCCTCAATTTTACAAATAGTTCTCTGCGCCAGTCTATCCGCACATGCTGTCTCCTCGGATAAAGCCGGGCTGAAGGGGGTCTGGACCGCATGCTGCGACTCCAGGCTTAATTATGCCAAGCAGCAGACTGAGAGAGGCATTCTCAGACGCTTCAGTTGACAGATCGCTCCGCTGAGCCTCTACAGGGTGCGCTTTCACCGTCCAGCAGGCGAGCCTTTACAGGAGGTTTGCTTCCCAGTCGACTGCCGGCTCTATAAACACCCCTAGTTAGTTTGGATTCTCGTTGGGAAGCTGGAGAGGATAGGGGAAGAGAGAAGGGATGAAAGAAAACACTTTAGGGGGAGGCAAATAAATAAATTACAGAAAGGGAACAAGTACAAGATACAAAAGCTGAAAGCATATCACATCTTCAGCCTCCAATTTCACAGTTTTTTTTTTGGTTTTTTTTGGAGTTTTTCCTTGTACTCAACTGTGCTGCTCTCATTTTTTCCAGGCTGATGAGCAGGACATACTTACATAGCGAAGCACTTATTTTATTGTTCCCGTCATCAGTCACTACCATCTTTGTTGAACAGCCTAAACGCAAAGCACCCGCCACACGGATGGCAAATTAACAGGATCCGGTGAAGAAATGACGAGGAAAAGACGTCCGCTGATATGTGCCGTTTGCCAGGCTTATAATGAAAACTGCATGAGATCTGCCTTCATGTACAGAGTCACAGTGTTCGTGTAACCCATATGCTAATTGATGCTGATCCCTGGCTCATTATGTTGATTTATAGCAGGTCTTCAATAGAGCTGTTGACTGCAGGAAAAAATAGTGCTCCATTAAAAGACATGACGTTAGCATTACTCTTGTGTGTTGCTCAAGGTGGCTCAGAAAAGCCTTTATGTTGTTGACTGATGATGATATGTCCATATCATTCACACTACAAGCTGCACTACTCTGAGACTAGGAGCATATAGCTTTGTGCGATTACAGCCGTTATCTGGAAATGATCTCCGCGTTACTGATGTCTGTTTTCCGAACCATAACTTTGATTTTCTGTTCTCCGCTCTGCCTTTATGTTTCCCTCAATGATAAATATTACTCAGCTTTTAGAGAGTTGAAATTACGGGCAATCTGTCACAGCAACCTTCTTTTGTGTCACGGTCTAATTATCAGAGGGCGATTCGTTTAGAACAACGAGGCTCTTGTGGCATTATTGTGCATTCACCGATTGAGTTTCCGCTTGTAAAACATCCATCCATTTTCTTGCACCCTTGTCCCTCAGTGGGGTGGGGAGGGGTGCTGGTGCCTGTCTCCAGCTAATGTTCTGGGCGAGAGGCGGGGTTCACCCTGGACAGGTCGCCAGTCTGTCGCATGCTTGTAAAACATATGATACAGAATTTTCAATTGTCGTCGAATTGTTGGTAAAAGCCTGAAAACCTGAAACCCCAGAAAGTAAAATGGTAAATGGATTGCATTTGCTGATATCAGAGGAATCCCATAGCACATTACACTACAATCAGTCATCCACCCATTCAAACACTGATGGTGGTTAGCTGCACTGTAACTAAAGCTACACTAGGTCAGACTGATGGAAGTAAAGTGCCTTGCCCATGGACAAAACTAATGCATACAGATGTTGTAGAAATGTAGAGCACACAAGGCTTTATCCAAGCACTCCTTTCCTGATCAGTGCACTTCCTCTTTGTTAGAGACATTGTAGACTCATGTCTAAAACACAAATTTGTTTATTCCACATCAATCCATTTATATTTTTATTTATTTTATTTCATTTTTGCATGAGATCAAGCTTCTTCAAAATGTTACCATTTTCATTGTGTGGAATATTCACCATTACCGTATCTAAATACCATATTTTTTGGACTTTAAGCCGCTACTTTTTTCCCATGCTTTGAACCATGTGGCTTATAGCCCCGTGCGGCTTTTCTGTGGATTTTTCTTCAACCACCAGGGGGCTCTTTAGCAGGAAGTCAAAATTAGCATTGGAAATCAAAATTGGAACTTAAATAAGAAAGCGCTAATTTTCATTTAAAACAAGTCCATGCTAGCAGCAGGCACGACGGAGAAATTTCTTCAAACAATAGAGCCGCTGCACGTAAGCTCGGCCTGAACAAGTCCATGGTTTGGCGTTGGAGATGAGCGGCGGGGATACCAGCTTATATGTATGCTTCCAGTTTTTTTTTTTTCCAAAAATTTGTAGGTGCGGCTCATAGTGAGGTGCGCTCTATTGTCCGAAAAATACAGTATCTTTAGATTCTCAATTTGATAAAGCTATTTCACAAATTCTCTTTTCACTTTCCAATGTGAATTTACTGAACTAAAACCTTCTATAGATACTCAAATGATGGATTTTCTCCTCCACTTTACAAAGAAATCCCCAAAATACAATTTCTTCCATCACAGGAACATATTTGGATTCTGCCATTAACTACAAAGGACACATCAATCTTTGTATTTCTCAGGTAACCAGACTGTGAAGATCATTAAACATCAAACCAAAGCCTTCTTGCTTCTTGCACCTCTGCCAGGTCAGTCAGGAAGCTTGTGATTGGACGAGTGTTTATTACAGACCGAGGAAGGCCCAGATAACAACCTCTTTTCTCCCCCCTAGCTTCATTCATTATAGATCGCCTGCCCCCACCAGCACGGCTTCATTACTCCTTCATTTACAGCTCCTCTTCTCCCTCATTTGCTGACTCCTGTTTTTTTTTTTTTTTCACTGGAGCCTAACAGGCCTCCTGGTGCTGCTGTCTCAACCCCCCCATCAGCAGCCCTCCTTTCTTTGCCTTTGTCTTCTTTCTCCTCTTGCTGTCCTTAGATCCGTCCACTGCTCTCCATTTTCACTTTTTACCATCAGGTAATTTAACTCCTCATTCAGGCAGGGTCCCTCTTGATGATAAATGACTGAGCGCAGTGCACTGATTGCCTTTTAATGCTGGAGTCAGTCTTTTCGGGGTCACTGACCCAGGTACTGGGATTTTCACGGGTTCCGACTCCAAAACATTTGGTAAGCGAGCATGCTTACCAAATTTGAAGGTGACAACAGACCCCTTTTTTTCCCCCTTTTTGTTTATTAAAACTTTGTTTTTTATTTATTTTTAACAACAGTGACACTTTTCCACAGTTACACTCTTCTGTCTCTCACTGATGTATATCTTCTGCATTATAATTTGACAAAAGGAGATGAGACGGCAATAGTACTGACAAACGTTATATCAATGAATACAACAGAGAGAGCGGTAACAAAAGAGAGATAAAGGCAAAACACACAATGAAGTCCCCTGTGACGCAAGATGGTCCACACATTCTTAAGCCCAATGACGGTGTATACTGGTACAAAAAGGCAATTCTTCAAGTTTGTCACTGAATTAATTAGGGCATGACTTCTTTGTTTTATATTTTTGGAATTCCTTCCTAGTGACTATCGAAAGCTGATTGTAAAGTCACGCCACCTGGTCAGGTATCTTAGAAATCAGAAAATAGCCAGTACTGGAGGCATCTTCTCCCTCAGACTGCAGTTGAATCTGACATTTACACAAACTGTATAGAAAGCACGTAAAACCTTTTTTCACCGTCTGACATTAAATTAGAAAAGACTAGCCAGGGTTTCCAAAATTATGTCCTAAATACCAGAATAATGAGCATTTTTTCTTAAAGAATTTCTTGTCGCCTTCTTTAAATTCTAAGGTTTACATACATTACGATTTCTACAGACCGTGCATATTTATAGGCAACACTTCAAACGCGCATTGCTTCTTTTTTTTATGACATCATGGAAGAAAACCAAAAGAAATCAGCCAAGATAGCAGGGAGAGAATTGCACATCTCCACATGTCGGGCTCTTACTTGACTACAATTTCCAGATGCCTGAGGGTGCTACGTTTATCTGTTCAAACAGCGATACGAAACACCGTGGGGATGTTCAGCCACCGTACCTTTCAGGAACGAGATGCTTTGTGTCTTTACGGATTCTAAATAGGACAAAGGTGTTAATTTGTTGAAACATGTCATGTGGTTTGATTATATACATATGTGTGTGTGAGTGTGGTAACCATTGTTACCTTTAAGGCAGAAAAGGGGAAGTGTGCATTCCTTTATAACACAATTCCAACTGTGAAGAGGGACAATATGACAGCATCATATTCTGTGGGTGTTTTGCAGGGGAAACTAGTCGACTTCACAAAAATAGGAATGAGGGAAAAACATTTTTGAAACACTGAGGCAGCTTCTCCTGTTATGCGTGCTCCGTTGTGCGTTCTTTTATCACCTTGTCATGTTGATAGAACTGGGCTTGGAGTTTTAATCCTTCAATAAAATAATCATTAGCAGGCCTAAACATTGTACAGCTATAGGATCCATTTATCGTAGACTAATTGACCTATAAAAATGTACCCCTATTGATTGGCCTTGGGGTTGCTTTTGATTAATATTCCATTACCTTGTTTGGCCAACTCTCTGTTGTAACTAACCCGATACATGTACCTTTTTTTTCTTTTATTCTTTAAACGTTGCCTCTAAATGCACTTGCAGTGCCCATAAAAACAAAACAAAACAAAAAAATCAACCAGTTCCACCGTACATTCTCCTATTACTATTCTTTTTGTGTTTTCAGCTCAGGATGGGGGTGCTTTAAATGAGCTCCCTCAGAGGAGGACCTCTGTTGGAGTTTGTGCTCCACCTCTCTGCAAATTAGCACCGGTTTGTCGGGAGTGGTTACGCAACCTGTTAGGATATTCTACCGCTACATGAAAATTTAAATGCAAAGATTTCTCAGGCTAATTGGAAGCAGGAGGGCAGAAGCGATATCTGTGCCAAAGGCTTCCTGCTTTGTTGATCAAATGCACCACGTGCATGTATTTGTGGGGATAAATGTATTTGTAGGTGGGACTGCGCTGAAGGCATGGCTCCAGGGAAGGGGTTAAGTGCTGGGAGCTGCTGTGATTAACTTTATATTCTTTTTGTTTCAGGTATCTCTAGCTTGCTCACTTTCTGACTGTCTGACTCCCTTCTATTTTCCTTCTTTTTTTTTCTTCTCTCGGCCCCCGGGCCCCCCAGTGGGTTCGAGGCAGATGGCTTCCCTTTCATTGTCTGGTTTCTGCAGGAGGTTGCTTCCTATTAAAAGAGCGTCCTGCGCTCTGGTGTCGCCTGCTGCTCTGTGCGTGCTCCGGACGGGGGTTTGAATTGAAGTGAAGGTTTAATGCTGGCTTCATTAGCAGGACAACAGTTTGGGATTTTGTTATAGTCAATTTGACTTTATTTCATAAAAAGGTATGTCAGATTTAATACAAATGGACAGCATAGAAAAAGGCTTCATAAAACTATGGGGTTATACATTTGAAGCTAACAGCACTGAAATGAACTGAAGTGAATTGGTAGGAATAAACTTGATCGAACTGAAAGCAATGCGGTTTAATTTGGACACATTTACATTGCACAGTATTTTGATATGCCTTTTAGTTAATTACAAAGAAATTAAGTGAATCTTGCTCTGCATTTAATATTCTGAAGTCTGGATGATTGGGTTTTAAATTCATGATCCAAGTCACTGTTCAACATTATCATTTTTAACCATAAAGTTCTGTTTCTTTTTACTCCACCTGAGTAAAAAGAAACGCTAGAATAAATTTAAAAAAAAACCTATCAATGGGTGATGTGCTGTTCATGGAGGAGTTGAACATCTGCTCTGGGTCAGGGTAAAGGCCTGGTTGTGTCAGTGAGTGCTCTGCATTACGAGGTTTGCTCCACCTCACCAGTTGGTGCTAGTGGAGAAGAGTTGACCCTCCAAAACTCCCCAGAAACACAAGAAAAAGTGGCTGGATTAGTGCTGTGAATGTTCAAACCGGAAACTCGGGTCTCTTTCAAAGCATCTTTTTGACTCTTCAAGCGTCTTCCTGGTTTAGACGATCTCTGCAATGCGTACCTGGAAAGAAATCACTCAAGAGCTCGCTACAGATCCAACATCCTTAATCTACTTTCTTCTGTCTTTCTCTCTCCCCTTGCCCACAAACACCACAGGAAACAAAGCAACATTACGTTTGTACTTTGGTGTTTTAGTACGTCTGAGTCAGAAAGCAAACCTTTAAACATGACAGACTTCCTCACGAAGGCCTGCAGGGACTTCTAGTTCTGTACATAGAGCTACTAGAAAAGTCGGCAAAAATGTTTGTCTGAAACCATCTCAGCTTTATAATATAACAATCTGCAATATCTTTGGTAATGACATCTTCACGATCTAATTTTTCTTTAAATAAGTGTTGAATGTTCAATGTCAATGAGCACAAAACAAAAGCTAAGCAGTGACATATCTATATCTGAGCTCTGAAATGAGAATGGTGCTGTAATTCGGACGCCTGTGTTTGTGTACTTTTGAACAAAGGTAATAAGTGAAACTCATAAAGATGTCAAATGACAAGATTTTGTTAAAATAAATAATATGCTAAATATAGAGTTTAGACCTTTGAACTTGGCGTGTAGACAGAAGCGGGCAGAAGACAGAAATAAATGAGCCGATTGCTAAAAGATGTCGAAACTTGGCAGAGTGCCTGAAACAAACTCAGGCAATAAACAAAACAAATGGTGGAAGGAGGATTCTCAAGAAACATTAATTAAACACAGAACTGGAAAAGGAGTCATGGATAAATAATTCAAAACAACAAAGTGCTAGGTGGATAAGACATAATATGACAATGGTGATACCAGCAGCGAAGATCAAGAACACGTTGACAATAAAAATAAAATAAAAAAAGGTATGTATGGCTGTGGGCTGCGTGGTTAACAGGTGAAGGGCAGATAAAACTAATAAAGATGGAGGAAGCAATCCAGAGCCTCAAAGAGAAATGCATACAGAGGATGCAAAACTCTTGAAAGCGCACAGAATGATTTAAGGCACGAGAAACGTAAAACGCACAAAAACGATGCAGAACAGGAACGACAGACGGCGCTTGGAGATGTAATCTGCACATCAGCAACAACAAGAAGAAGAAGGCACAAAAATAACAAAAACTTGTTCAACGGTGGAGGACGACACAGAAATGAATGAATACGTCCTTAAATTGCGCCTTGCAGATTAACTTGAGTGGTAGCGAGAGGGTTTGTTCACCGTGCAGCATACGACCCCATAAAACCCCCCTTCATAGTATTGCATATCTGCTTTGCATTTAAATTAAGTAGAGTGATTCTCCGAAGGTAAATAACGCTCAATAATTGCCTTCCTATGGAGCTCGCACTATAGTCTACAAAATGTAATCATTAGCTAACCAAGTATGCCACAAGCTTTTTGTACCTCTCAAAACAACTCTGAAGGCAGCAGGAGGTTCTCTCATTCGACGTGAGCCCATGCTAAAGCATTTACATCTGCTAGAAAAGTGTTGTAACTGTAACACAATAGTACCCCTTAGTTAACTTTATTTTGCAATACACAAACACTCTGCGCCAACACAGAGTAATATACTCTGTTCTACAGCAGCAGAACAATGGGAAATCCTACACCTTTGATCCCAGTAGACATGAACTATTCAAAGCCGTGGGTGCTTTAAAGACTCATTTAAAACCATTTCAGAGATTATGTTGCACAAAATCTGCCTCATTTCCTCATATTTAAACTTTGATACATTTTTCAAAATGTCCAATACACAGAAAAGAATCGCATTTTAAATATTAAGTTATGGCAATGATCTCATTCCATCTTATTTCATTTAATGTCGTAACATGTGCAAGAGGAGACAAATATTAGAGTTTTAAAAACAGAAGTACACTTTCTAGTGGAGACTGCAGCTAAATTAAGATCTCCAGTGATGGGAAAACAAAACGGCACAAATTTTCCTCAGTGTCAATATGTCTGCTGTTAACAAATAAATCGTCTGTCACTAAAAATCAAAAAATAACGACACAGCTTCAGTGATTTCGTTGGAAACAGCCCCAGCAGCAACAATGCTTTTAAACATTCCCTGTAAGTTTTCGGTTGCTTGCTGTTCCAGCTCATTTGTACTATGTGTGTGTGTGTGTTTTTTTACAGCTTACAGAGTTAAGCCAAAATGCAAATAAAAAAAAAATCCCCTGTCACAAATGAAGGGGCAGAAGCAAAGTTTACTCCAAAGTGCTCTCGGGAGGGGCTGGGGGGAAATATTTCTCTGCTCTGCCTAATTATTCCTCGGGGTATCAGGGGTTGCTTGACAGTGTTCTCCGTGGATTTATTTATCTCTTAGCTTAGCATAATTAAGGTATTAACAAAATCCAATAGACTTTTGCCAGAGGATGCTTCAAAAGAGAGCACAGCTATAAGGATGCACTGAGTACGTGTCAGACGTGTCCTGTAGTTCGTGACCAGGTTTGCTCACACTGCAGCAGGGATTCTGGCCATCGCCACCAAACAGATCTTCTCCAGGTCTTTTGGGCTTTGTAGCTCCCTCCAAATATTTTCATAGGGTTTTAGGTTTAGAGCAAACACTGAGCCACCCCACTCGAAATGATTCTGATGGAGCCACTCCTTAAAATAAATGGTTCTCTCATACTTCACCCAAAATGTCGAAAGTGGCTCTTATTGACTTACTCAATGTTCGCAGGAAGACATTCGCCTCCCCTTCTCGACACCAGGCGTGGGTTGAACTATTAGTGCAGCGTGTTGTGTGTTTGGTCAGAAGTGTACTTCCTTGCTTTGCACAGACATGTGCTCCAAAAGCAATGTTGATATTTCGCGTCAAGTATCCATTTTTTTGTATCCACAGGAGACATTAAGTACTTTTGAGGAGCCGCTGGTTGCATCACAAGAGTGACTCTCGTGTTTCTGCCCACAGTCATTTCTCACTCTTTTTTTCTTTTTTTGAATCAGATAAAAAGTCACAGACAGAACCGACTGTCCAACGCAGCTTTCATGTACTTCACTGTAGAACTGTGTTTGCATAGCATACAAATCGTGCCCCACTACTTTTCGGACTCTGGGGCTGCTCATAATATAATGACTCCACCCACTGGACCTCTCACTCGATTGTTATGGAAAACCACCCAAGTTGGTTAGAGTCGAGGGGAGTCGAGTCTCACAGTTGAGGATTAGCAGGAAAAGGCTACAAGGAGTGATTCCATAAGATGTAATTGTGGCAAAAGCTTGTACTACAAAATATTGACTGAGAAACACTGAATATATATGAATGGTACATTTTTCAGATTTTTTAAAGAAGTTTTTCTTGCACCTCCCTGATAACATGCTGGTGATGGTCTATTAAATCAAATCCCAATATGATGTATTAAAGTTTTGAGGTTGTGCTGATGTGAAAAACAACTTTTACCTTTTACTAGGCAAAGTAAATGGTAGAGAACTTAATTAGTCCTCTCTGTGCTCCACTTGTATCATCAGTCATTTGTAAAAAATAAATAAATAAAAATCTTAGTGATACATCTTCAAGACTTTTAGACATCAATATTTCCCTAGCCTTTATGTTAACTCAGGGAAAATATTATGTGTTGTGCATTGTCCAGTTTGAAATAAATAAAGAACAACAACAAATATATTTCACTGTGTTTACGTGTTTGCTCTCAGTATGTGATTGGTTGACTTTAGAAAGTTAAAGTGATTCTTAAAGCTCATTATACGGGGAGTAAACTCACTCTGATGCACAGCACAGAGCTCATGAACCAAGTGTGCGGCTTTCTACGATAAACCGTTTGAGGTTTATAAGCAGGCATCATAGTTCTCTGATTTGAACTATGAAAATGACTTTGTTGTTCTAAAAAAGGCCTTTTATCATCTAAGAGGGATAAGCTCTAAGCCTATCTCTCACAGTCAGGCACTGAGTGACTATTTCATGTTATTAAAACACCACAAGCTGCAACTAATATTATCTTTTATGCTCTGTGAACGCTTTGATTTAACCACAGACAAAGCAAAATGCAACTTTCCATGAGTTTTGAATGTGGTAAAAAAGGAAGGAAATCAATTTCAGCCCTTATGTCCCCGGATTTGCTTTTTAAGTTTGTCTTACAAAGCTAAGGAATTAGCTACATGACCCCGAGTCCTGCTGTCGCCGTTATTTGACCCTTTAGGTGTTTTCCTGGCCAGGACTTCTACAATCCGCTCTTCATCTACAGAGCACCAATAGACGGCCAAATGAGCTAAGGTCAATAAAACTGCTGACAGTTTCTCATGAGTTAAAGTTATACTTTGTCAGCATAGTATTTACATAATGACATGGATGAGACGAGGCCAAGGCAAAGTATTTCGAAAGACCTCTGCAGTATTTCTCGCTTCACTTTAACACAGCCCGTTGGTTCTTTTAAGCAGTTTCTTTTTTTCATTTTGAAGATTTGAGCCAAACATTTATTTTCATGTTTCCATTGTTGTATGCCAGGTTTTTGGTTCATTCACCATACGTAAAGAAATACTGAAATAATGACAGGAGCTACACTTCTATCACCCGAGTTATTCCAAAGTGCACTCTGAAGTTCACATTAACTCACAAGAGCACACAATACATTGATAAAAGCAAACACTTTTTGATTTAATTCTGGATTATTTCCAATGAAAAAGGGCCAAAATTATGCACACCTACTAAAATCTGCATATACATCCTCATTAATCTTTTTTTTTTCTCATTAACAAGCAACATAAATAATCATGGCTGAATGTTTGACTAGTCTTCATATTTAGTAAAGCTAATTTAAACTGTCCTAATTCTCAGCTGTTTGTGTTTTGGTTCTCACTTATGTTTGCATTTTGATCATTTTAGTGTTATCAGGGTCTCCCTACATTAGTTCATTCCTGTGTGTTGAGTTCTTCATTCTTTCTTGCTTTGTGTTTCTGGACATTTGGTGTAGTATATTGGTTTCAGACCTTAGCTTAGGTTAAATAGCTGTGCTGCTGTGTTTTCACTCAGGTTCTGCACCAGCTGCTCTGCATTTTGATTTTACTCACCTGGTCGTCATTTCACCGATTACATCTCCACAATATTACAGCCCCTTTGTTTCTCTGTCTCACTTCTCTATTCTTCCGTTTCCTCCACCCTGGTTCTTGTATGATCATGTCCTGCATGGCGTGGTGCTGTGTGATGGGTCATCGTTACGGTCTAGAAGAAAGAATAGTTCAAACATCGTCAAAAGCCCAAAATTAATGACGGTAATGACAAAATTCTGGGATGCACTGTCATGTGATTTAAACAATAAAAAAAATGTACGTGATTATAAAAACAGAAATTTCTATGCCTTTTTTCTTTTTGTTTTGTTTTTAATTGCATGATTTTAAACCTGCAGCTGGATTGTTTCTTATTTGACTCGATGCCAACAGTCAGTTAAAATTTGCTCTTTTTTGTTGAATTCAGAAAATTCTGAAGAAAAAAAATAAAAGGCATCAAAGCATTTCTTTTAACTTCTGACATTTTCTCATGTCTTCAGAACCGTGGACAGCTCCTGTAGTCTAAGGACTAGTGGCGACATGTAGCTTTTAAACTATAAAGGTTCACCTGCAAAATGCCTTTTGGATCATTTTGCTGCACATAGTAATAATGCGCTCTGTAAAATAAATATTTCATACCAAGAAAAACAATAATGCAAACAATCCCAGCCATGCTTGAACTATGTGAACAAAGCCTTAATCTTCCTCTCACGGCCATGGAGGTCCTCAGGGAATTATTAGCCCTCACATAGTGACTCCTAAAGTGCTGGATCTGTCTTTGCTATGAATGTATACAAACAACTCTTTTGCAAGCCATTTTAAATTAGTCTGACCCTATTTTTTTTTTCTCCACATGTACCCTAGACTTAATAATAACTTCTATTATGCAAAAAAGGCATTTGAAACCAAACCCGATTGTTTGCCAGTTCAATCTTAAAGCAAAATTCTAGGATATTTTCTATGTAAATCTAATTTGATAGCCTTAAATTGGATATTACAAGTAAAATCTTATGTTGAGATCATTGCTGCGCAGCCAGAAAACATAATTTAATCCCTATGGTCATTATTATAGACCAAATGGAACTGTGTGGGCTGCACAGTGGCGCAGTTGGTAGAGCTGTTGCCTTGCAGCAAGAAGGTTCTGGGTTCAATTCCCGGCCTGGGGTCTTTCTGCATGGAGTTTGCATGTTCTCCCTGTGCATGCGTGGGTTTTCTCCGGGTACTCCGGTTTCCTCCCACAATCCAAAAACATGACTGTCAGGTTAATTGGTCTGTCTAAATTGCCCCTAGGTGTGAATGTGTATGTGCATGGTTGTGTGTCCTGTGTGTCTCTGTGTTGCCCTGCGACAGACTGGCAACCTGTCCAGGGTGACCCCGCCTCTCGCCCGGAACGTTAGCTGGAGATGGGCACCAGCAACCCTCCCGACCCCACTGAGGGACAAGGGTGAAAGAAAATGGATGGATGGATGGAACTGTGTGGAGCACCTTTGCTTGAGGATATCAAAATCATAACTGCACCTTATCATTTTCTAAATAATTTTAAGGACTCAGTGAAGTGCCATTCACAAAGAAGCCAAATTATTTGTCAATAGGCACCAAAATTCAACATGTCAACATTTAATCACTATAAATGATATTATGGTGTTTATGGACACAGAGCTTTGCAAAAGTATCTGCATTGTACATGTTGGCCTCCGTGAAAAGTTCTGTGTGGCAGAAAACGAAAAGTTAGTCGACATGAACAGACTATGACCACTTTGAAACACTGCGGTGACAGCATCACGCTGCAAGGGTTCTTCTCTTTAGCAGGGACCTGGCGTCTGGTCAGGATCCATGGGAAGAGGAGTAGAGCTCAAGCAAGGCGTTACTAGAAGCAAACTTGATAAAGACTTCAAAAGGCTTGAGGCTTGAGTGACGGTTCACCTTCCAGAAAGACAACCTTGAACGTAAAAACCATAAAAACCAAACAGAAAATGGAATATTTTCCATCCACCTCAGAAGGATAAACTATTTTTATTTCATTAAATGCTTAAAAAGTAAGCTTTTGATGGTACAGTGGTCTCTAAAGGAAAAGAAAAACTTGTAAGGTACATATAAACACATTAAAAAATGTTTTCGAGTCTCCTTTCATAGTGTTTTGTAGAAACTTCTGGTCTTTGTGCCATCCATAGACATCCCCCCACTCCAGCCCATTATCTACACCCACCGTCTTTCTCACGCTGGGCCCCCTCGTCTTCCGCCTCCTCCCCCCTCCCCGCCGCCCCTCTCTGCTATTTGAACAGAGAGCCCTCGGAGCTCTTTTGTTCAGTAGCGCTCAGCTGCTGGAGAGGTGAGCACCACTCCGGCTGACGCTCATCCTCTCGTCGCGGCTCCTCCTCTCCAGAGGACTCGGCTGGAGCTCCAGGTGCATTTTCACTCACAAAAAACAACAAGCTTTTCTGTCGTTCCGTTTGCCGACGTGACACCTAGAAGCGGCACTTTGGACCCGACCGAGCCGGACCCAAAGGCTTTGATATATAATTAAAAAAATATATATATTATTATTATTATTTTCTACGGCGTCCGTTGGATGGTTTAGCAGGTTCACTCTCTGTGGCGCTACCACCTGCACTCTTATCAAGGCGACGCTCCTGTTGGAAAGCCTCAGCATCACTCTGCATTCCTGTGGACGGAGCCGGATTCTTCAAAGGTGAGCGCAAGTTGTTTTATCTGCTTCGGATTTGTCATGACGGGAAGTAAAGTCATTTTAGGTGCTGACTGAGCCTGTAGCATATGCAAAGTAAGAAGGGCTGTAGATCAATTAGGGATAAGCTTGGAAAAGACGGAGCTGTGAAGCTGAGTCCACTTTCGGGAGCACCCACACTAAACAAGTGCACTTTTGATTTTTATTAGCATTTTCCAGTAATTGCGTGACCGTGATATCTAAGACAGTTAGATGCTGCTAACCTTTTCAACAGCTTTGCTTTATGACAAAAAGTGTCTTGGTATGCAGCATCTGTTAATTGCAGAGGTATGTTGAAAGTCACCCCCCCCCCCCCCCCCCTTTTATTTTTGTCTTCGCATGCTTAAAGCTTAAAAAGACATCAACTGTACACAGACCACGTTTGGTTGTAAATCCCACTTTCTGATATCTCGAAAGGCTTCAGATATGTTTTGCATGAGACTAAAGTTGATGGGTAGTCCTGTGTAAAGATGCCACAGTCAGAGGTGACAGCAAAACAAAGGGGGAAGAAAAACCTGAAACAGTATCTTGGGTGGCACTAACAATCAGCCAAAAAAAGTCTGCGAATACTTTCTGCTGGAGGAAACTTGGTCTTCTAGGAGTAAGCGCCTGCAAAAACCACCAAAGAACATGAGGTCCGAGCCACAGTTATGTTCTGCAGCTCGGTTCCTACTTGGATATCTCCTAGTGAAAGGTGTTGTTGGTTACCGAGGGTGAAAAGGGAAACTGTGTGGCTTCATTCCCCCCTCCCCTCTCTCCCCTTTTGTTTTAATTTTAACGAGTGTATGGCAGTATTTCAGATTTTGGATGGTGGAGGGGGTGAGGGGGGGATAGAGGGATAGAGGAGAGCTTCTTATGACCCCATGGGAAATTAAGCAGAGATCCAACCAAGCAGTTTGTGAAACACTTCCTACTCCCGCTTCCTTTCTCGTGCCTCTTTTTCGGTCTGTCTGCCTTGTGCTCACGGCATGTCTCAGGTATTTGTTCACGCATGGGTGCACAATCATCTAGGCTGCCTTTTGTAGGAGTTTGAGGCAAGGTGTCCTTCTCAAAAGCTGATCTAGTGCTCCTTGTCATTACCACCCATTATCCACGCCGACCTCCTACAGGTATATTTTGCCTCGGATTGTTGTGTGCTCGTGTTTAAGTGGGCCGGCCGCTTCTGAAAGCCAAGTCAGAACCTACAAACAAGCCAAACTGTTTTTAATTGAGCAGCCGTGTGTGGATCTTTGTGTATGTGATATGTGCCAGCTGCTGCTAGTTTCTAATTCGTTTGGGCATCCTTCGCTTCTGGCGCATGAATAGGGAAGTGGTTCCACACAGAACGATGTTTAAGTCCCCCTGCTGCCATTTAAGACTACCCTCTTCTTGTGCTTCCATGCATACCATGCAGATCATCTTTTGTATTTTCCCTCCTTGTCCCCTCCGTTCTCTCAAGATCTTAGTCTTTTTTTGCAGCCCCCTCGTATCACTCTTGCGGCATGGTTCAGCAGTATCGTCATTGTTCTCAAAAGAGGTGTTCTCTTCTCATGTCTTTGCCAGTTCGCTGCTCCTATTTTCACATTTCGTGTGCGATGAGGCATCGCAGTGGATGAACAATATTTCTTCTGAGAGAGGCTCGCTGCCTCTTTGTGGCTCCGCTCCAAGTGTGGTCAAGGCCAAAAGCGGCGCTGAAATGCTGTCATTACATCTCACGAGCGATGGAAGGAGGGGAGGAAAAAAGGGAAACGGAAAGAGCCCGGGGCCAGTTTGACGGCATTATCTGCTCCTTGCATGGGGTTGCATTTGTCACATATTTCAATAACGTGTCTTTTCTGGCTGGCTTTACTTGGCTTAGTGCAGACACTTGTAGCTGAAGATGGGGGTGGCGGGGTTTGGCACTGATTCAACTGTGCTCTTGAGTTGCGTCCAAGCAAATTTGGTAAACTGTGAATTTTTACAGCAATTTTTTTGCTAATGTAAGACGTTAATATCCCAACAATGAACCTTCTGCTATGCTTAAAACCAAACAAAGCCAGTCTGGCGTGGAAACGGAGGGGACAAAAGGGGTGAGAGGAGCAAATCGGTTCCAGAAAAAGACGATCTGTTTGGCTCAATTCTGGTTGCTGAAGTCATCCAAATCAATTTGTGTTTATCCTTTTTCTTTTTTTTTTTTTTAAACCTACCTTGGGAATCTCATAAGACTTTTATAAATTCAAAACCCCAAAACATGCACACCCAAAATGAAAATGCATGAAAGGGTCAATGATTTGCTGACTAATGGCACATGCACATTCTCCAGCCTGCTTTACTTTCACTACACCACAATTTGGGATGTAAATTTTGCTGTCCCTTCAAATGGCCATATGCAGCTCAGACCTTTGCAGACATCTGGTGTATTATATTCTTCATTACTGTCTTCTAGAAATGCATCTTGTGAGAAGGACTTCAACAACCCTGGATGGCTACTCTGTCATTTAGACTTCTGGATTGTTTGCTAAAATTTTGCGCACAATATTAGTGGGACGCGGCAAACAGGAAAAGAACCAACAGAGTCTGAAACCACGTTCTCTTTTACAACTTTCAGTAAAATTTTAATTTAGCCCTTGAATTTCATCCAAGAAAAAAAGTTTTAAGTTTTGCTATTATTTTGGTAATGGAAGACATTAATATTCTAACATAAAACCTGTACTACACTTAAACTAAAAGCTGACTTAGCGTGACAAAAAAAAAAAAAGGTTGAGTGCAGCCATGCAAATGCAGAGTACCAGAAAGGTCAATCGGTTTCATTTTTGGCAGTTCACCTGGTGAAAAACCGGTCAAGTCCAGCCCGGAATTAAATTTTTAGAGCTGTGGTGCTATGAGTCAGCTGGGGTCCTGTGGTGCTAATAGCTGTATATATTTCCTGTACTTTTATAGCAGAAAAATGTGTGATTCATTGTGCAATGTACAGAGAGGAGTCCACAAGAAGCTCAAAGCGGGCACAGTAACGAAGTCTCAGAAATCAGGGCCTGAATGTGAAACCCTCAGTCGTAGAGAGAACGAAGAACATCAGGTTCCTCAGAGCACAGTGTTTGATGACCTCACCGGGTCAAAGAACACCATTTGGATCTGAAACAGGTCCAGCAAAAACTGGGAACCCGGAACAAGCTCCTCTCCCTACCGGCAAGCTAAGCGCCCTGCAGAGGAAAGCAAGAGAGGTTGTTTATGGAGATCACCACCTTCAGTCCAGGCTGCGTTTTCAGAGTTACATCAGGCAAACGATGCAGAAGTAGTCTTGGTGTAAAGCTGTCTTACTCTGCTGATGCATTGATTCTACTCTGAACTGGCAGTTTATTGCTTTTAATATCATCAAAGTGTGATTTTTTTTTTTCCTTGTGTGTTTTTCGCAGCAATCTTACAGAGTGCAGGTTTTAGTGTGGACAAAAATGAATATACGGTTTTAGTCCAAGGTGACAGAGCAGAGGGGGAAAGCCAAAAGACTCCTGCAAAGAAGAGGTAATTCTCAGACTTGGATAACCCTGATCCAATTAAGCAGTGAAAGCCCACACAGCAGCCTACGTGCATCCTATTCAATGCGCATTCTATAAACAATCGTGACACTACGTGCTTTGAGTTGTCTGCCAAAGCTACGTAGGTGCAGTTTAAATGAGGGTACGTCGCCATTTCGACTGCCATGTTGCATTGGAGAAGCTAAGCGGGATGCAAGACTTAGTTTCTCCAGGTAGTTGCTTCGTTAACCTCGATGAAGTTCGTACCTGTCCTCGCTGGGGCACGTCACTCAGCTTGAGTGTCAGCCACACGTCCTCCAACCCGGTGCCACTGAGCAGATGGGGCCAAGCAGGAGTGGGCTGCTTCTTGGTTCGCTTTGACTGAGAGTAAAATAGCCTGGCTTGGCACTTTGAGCCAGCTACTGCACGTATAGGGCCAAGCAAATGAGCAGCGCAGCTGGGCCATCGTTGGTCAGCGGCTGAGCACACAAAGCCCAGGAGACGCAGAGGCAGAAAAAAAAAAAAAAAAAGGTAGCTTACCACAATCCCTTCAGACGCTGCTCGTTAATATTCATCAATCACCCACCTCCCATCCGCCCCCCAGGCCCCCAGCTCTGCACCCCTCTTCCCACCGAATGCATTATTCAAAGGTAGCATTTTCCCTATTAAATACTTTTAATAAATAATGACATCTGGTAACAGTTTTGTCTGCTGAATTAATGACAGCCGAGTGTATTTTGTAGCAATCGGACGTGGAGTTGAGGTGGATTTCTGTTCAGCCGCCTCTCCTCTCAGTGCGTTCTCTTTGTCTTGGCTCTTTTGTTAATGTCAGCCGGCCTGTCAGTGGATCAGAATGGAACCGTGTCTGTCTCTATCAGTCACCTTCCACAGCACGCCCGAGGAGAAGCAAATATGCCGAAGCTGTTTATTTTGCCATTATCTCCGTGTTTTCCTGGCTGAGATAATACTTGGGAAAACACAAAGCTCCCTCTGGCCGCTTCGGCGCCGGACACCGAGTTGTCTGTTTTGTCCGTCTTATTCCCTTTTCTATCATGTTAACATAAACTCAGTCGGGTTTAAGCATCACACGCATAGGGATGCATTACTTAAGCATACTGACAATGTAAGCATCGCCGTGTACAGGCTGTAGCTGTCAGACTCTGATGAGCTGGTAAACACATAGTGCTTGAGAGGCCACAGATGGCCAGTGTTTTCCCCGTCTTGTGAGCTTAAATTCCCAAAGGAAAGGCTTGCTTTCCCCCCCCCCCCACTTTAATTTGAAGCGGTACAAAAAGGGATGCGGCAGATCTCGTAGCGCAAATCCAGGCAGGAGCTTCGCGACTAAAGTTGGAGAAGAATAATCTATTGTTCCTGAACGTGATTTCTGTTTGTCTTCCTCCGCCTCACCCTGCCTGAGTAGATTCCACACAGCAGGTCTATTTATAAAGCCGAGGCAGCCGTGCGACACTTATAAAGTCTCCCTCACTAATCAGAGACGTCGCTCTGGGGTTGTCGAAACCAATCGCAGGGAAAAGTGAGGCAGAATAGGAAAGTTGTGTGATTAATTTAATTCAGAATGCTGCCACAGGTCCGGTGCGTTGTCTTTGGCAGCTTCCGCTGTGTTTGTTGGTCTTTCTTATTGAAGGCGAGGGGATTGAACATGCAGACTTGCTTTGTTTAAGATTTGTCTCTTGTGCTTATTTGACTGGGGTTAAATGTGAAACACAGACACAGTGTAATGCGTAAACATGAGCGAGTGAAAACAATGACATGGTTTTCAAAATTGAGTATCGAAAATGTGCTCTGTGTGTTTGAGTCGAGCCCCACTGAGTCGGTACTTAATGATTTTCTGCATCTTGAGATTTAAAACTTTTCTCCATTCTTCTCGGTAAATCAGCTCAAAGCCAGTCTGACTGGATGGAGAGCAAGTTTGAACTTCAGTTTTCAATTCTTGATACAATTGAATTGAATTTAGGTCTGGACTTTGAATGCAACATTCCTATGTCCTTAAGACCCAATCTCAGCCATTTCTCTGTGGCTCTGGCTCTACTTTTAGGGTTGTTGTGCTTCCATGACTTCTCTGCATAAAACATCTTGCAGACTTCTCTCTGACGAGCTTCCCTTTCCCTCCTACGGTTCTTCCATGTTTCGTTGTCATGTTACTGTATGTTCAGTTTATCGGTCTCTATTAGTTTTCCACCACAAATCGTACAGCAAGGTCTCATCTGAAGACACCATTTTTTCCTTTAATCCACTTGTTTATCTGTGGGTTCGAGCTATGTATGCTATGTATTGAAATTTTCTTAATGGATTGGAGTTTATGCCGGCTTTTATGTTTTGTTTTTTTTCACATTTGATATTTCATTTTCTGAACCAGTGACTTTGTACATTTCAGTGGATTCACATACAGGCAGCCAGACGTATAAATAGATGATGATATAAATAGATTAAAACACCTGGATGAAGTTACTGTGCCTGCATAGAAGGGCAGCAGAATCGAAGCAAAAGTCTCTCTTTGGTGACATGCTGTGTGTAACGTGTCATAATTCAACATCAAACAAATGGATTAATTTGCAAGACAATTGTGCCAAAGCTGGTTGGTGTTTAAACCTAAAGGAAAGACTCTGATGCTGTCTCTAGTTATGGAAAATGAGTAATTCTGGATTATCTTCTTTAGCTAACACTAAGCAGAACATGTTTGACTCAGCAACTCTAAACCTTTCTGTCGTACCGTTCCTATTGTTCAATGTTCTCATATTAAAATGCTGAAAAACATGCTGTCATGACCAGGAGTTTTCATTGGCTGAAATCAAGGAAGCACCTATTGATACTCCCTCGCAGTCAGCTGGCTGAAACAAGGCTAGTGCATCTTTCCATTGCTTACAAGTAAGGAAAATGTCCGCTGTTCTCAACTATTTACAGTTGCAAAAAATACTAAATATCACACCTTTGTTGGAAACTGTAGTTGGCAACATAGAAGCAGCATGTCAGAAGGCTAAATATCACCAGATAGTTGAACAAATTAATCAGCTCATAATACCAATGTTACTCTATGAAGAGAATTGCAACTGAAAGATCAAAAAGTGGAGGTTACTTTTTTATATTTTCATTTACATTTAAGTAAAAAAAAAAATCAAATGCATAGATATTATTGAATTGCAATAATAATATGTTGTAATTTTTGTTAAACACGCGCCAAGCTCTTCTGGCGTATTTTGCTTTTTAAATTTCATCATCTGCTCCTGTCCACCAGGGTCCGCCAAAACTCTCCACCGGGATGCGTATGAGACGCAGATTTTTGTAACTGCACTAAATGTGGAGGGTGGCAGTGAGATCAAATTCAGCTGGTGTAGTCAAATCAAGCAGACAAAGAGGAAAGGGTCAGACAAGGAGCAGAAGAAGAAATCAGGTGTCCAGCTTGTTCTGAAGAAATGCAGCGTGGGTAGATTTGTTGTTTTCCCATTTTGGAGAACTGAATTGTCGAATTCAATGAGAGCCTAAATGCATAGAGAAAAATCTATTGGAGTGGAAAGCTGTGGTTCTAGCAGCCCTAAAAAGACCTCAAATACGGGCTCACTTGTTAGCGACCCTACAAATATCCAACAAATCGACAAAAAATATCTTGTCACAATCAATAGATCAAGAGATTTGGAAAAAAACCAGATGCACAGGACTATTTAGGAACAGCAGCAAACCTCATCTTCAGGGATTTTGGTCAGAATTGGACAAACTCCTGGTTTAGGTCTCAAATGGATTTGTAGCTCATGCCAGTTTTGCTGCTGATAGCAACGTCACTCCAACCCTTTCGCTATGTGTGGTTTTGTGAAAGCAATCTGTGTGCGCGTGTGTCTGAGTGTGTGTGAATAGGTTCGAGAAATCCACAGATCTGCTGAGCTAAACAGACTGAGCAAGGGAATTAAAAAAGGGTGAAAAGGCCAGTGAGAGAGTTATGTGCAAGCGCTGACGTCCCTGACATTCACTGCTAGACGTTGACTAATCTTCCCACCTAATTTGTTCGCAATTAGTTCTCCCAGGTTTTCTCTGTGCCATACACAGCAGTGAAACGATAACATCTTGCCCCTTCTTTGATCCTTTGTGAACATATAATAATAATTAAAAAAAGCAACTCTTCAAAGAAATAATAAAAAAAACAAGACCGAATGTGATTTAACTCATAATTTGTAAGGCTCGTAGCAGGTCAGATGTCCCGTCCGCGTAATTTGCGGTGTGGTTCTGGAGTTGGTATGAGATTGCCAATGTTCCACCAAAGTGGCTTTTATGTGGAGCCATGAAGCATGCTTCCTCTAAAGCTCTGAGGTATTGGAGTTAAAGGTAGCAGAGGAAGGCAGTGCGGTGCTGGTGTGTGTGTGTGTGTGTGTGTGTGTGTGTGTGTGTGTGTGTGTGTGTGTGTGTGTGTGTGTGTGTGTGTGTGTGTGTGTGTGTGTGTGTGTGGGAACAAGTAAAGGCCTCAAACTTTCTCTTCAGAAGTGTCCCTAATGTGAAGCTTAGTTTTTTTTTGTGGAAGCAGGGCATTTGCTTTGTTTGATCCCGCACAAGAAAATTGCATTTGTTAAAGGAAATTTACATTTAAATAGCTGCAGGTCCTCACTTTGTCACAAACACAAGAGTGCACGAGTGTTGCCAAACAAAGGGAAGCTACTGAGCTATCGAGAGATGTGGATAGAATGTGGATTTTTAGTTTTTATGACACACACAACGCTTATTCGTTTAATCTGACAAACAAGCTTCATCAGAACACATTTTCCAATTTACTGGATAACACTGCACTTTTGTGCAGGGCTAAGCTTTCAGGATTAAGCAGATATGCAACGAGCTGAATTGTCCAATGAATACTCAGCAAAATGAGATGAGCTGGTGATAAAACATCAGTCAATATGTTGTATTTATATTTATTCTTTGTTTTGTTTTTGTTTTTTTGTTTTTTGTCTGTAGACACTTATAATCCACAGATACGTAATGTAAAAGCAGAATACAACGAGGTTGAAAATCACTGCTTTAGGTTAAATCCTATTTATTTGTTGGAAAAGTGCCATCAAAACCAAGACTTAAATGCTATTGAGATTTAGTGGCAACACTTAAAAAACCATGGATTTTCACAAAAGCTCTTCATCTGGTCTGAGCGTTAGCTGTTACAGAAGGGAATGGGGCAGCTGTGACTGCAGTATAAGGTTGTTCAAGGTGCGTGAAAACAAATTTATAAAAGCCAAAGATTTTAGAGTTTATGTGGAAACATGTTGAAAATGTGTACTTTGATTCTTCTTAACACGAATGTGCTAGCCTGTGTTAGGTCATCACACAAAAACTGTTTAAAATACATGAACGTTTGTGATGGCAACATGACAAAAAACAAAAAAACAAGGAGTTAGAAAACTCTCACACGGGATTCTGTGAGCTTGTTCAAGTTTCACCACTTTGCTTATTAGCATGCATCCTCTGCATGCGCGTTCCTCTCGGCGAATGGTGCAGCTTCTCAGTTCTGCTACAATAAATTCAAAATGAGCTGCTGGGATGCATACCACTTCTGTATTGTAATTAACTGTCACGCTGCAGAATTAATAGAGATGAAAATGAAGAGCCTTTTGCTACAGTCACTCAATCGCTAGTTCCGCAAAAAAATTACACTAATCATCTCTGTGTGTTTGTGAGTCTGTCTCTTCTTGTCTGCGTGTGAATGCGCAACTCAAACATCTGTTTCCGGCTTGAAGAAGGCTTCATCTGCTCCGTCCGCGTTCGATAGGGATTCTACCCTTCAACAGCTGTAATTAAACAGGCTGTCTGTCCTAATAATACCCTGCTGGAGCCCCCTGGATTGCTCCCTGACTCCTTTGATAAATTTGGCTACTGCTTTCAGATGCTTTGCTGGGCGGCCGCTGGTGAGTGCGTCTGTATGTGTGTGCTAGAGTGGTTGGTGTGGGAGTTCTGCTGCTACATCCCCATGTGTCCACCACCTCAGTGTAGAGATTTATGGGATAGGGGGGGCTGCTGTCGGTGATGGATCTCTGCTGGACTGTGGGCTGAGCCATCTGACTCGAGTCTGTCTCTGCAGGGGTTACAGCAGCTGCTCTGGAGACCGTCGGAGAGCTGGGTGTGCTTAGTCTTTAATAAATAAATCTAACTTCTCTACTGAGTCCTAACTCGCTCCCACTTTTACATTAGTCTACCGTCTTCTTATAGGGGAGCTCAGCTGAAAGAAATTCTAGAGGGAATTTACAAAAGCTGCACAGTCCTTTCAAATCTTTGCCACTTTGGACATGCTGTCTGCATTATTCCTGCATCAGATTCACAAAGCAGATTGCATTAATTATGTGCAGACTCAAATATGCTCGAGTCCAGCAGATGGGAGTACTCTGAACTTGTTCTGTCTTCAGTCAAAAACACAGCAGATAGCATTAAGGTCAGGCCCGTGCAGAGACCACTAAAGGGGCAGATGCTCAAAAAAAAAAGGGCACATCTAACTGCATTCTAGGACCGAATATTAACAAAGCCACTCAGCTTTCAGAGTTTAATAAACAATGATAAATTACAAAAATGTGAGATATACAATCAAAGCTAACGAACATCTCTATATAGAGAGCATAACACTATGCTTATGTAAGATATTTTATTAGTAATTTCTTTCTGCAGGTCTATTTTGTTATAGGAAAGTATTGCAATATTCAAACCTGCAATTTAGCAAGATATGTAAATCAGAGCTAGACCACCAGACATATTTTGTCTTTACAGAATTACACTATTAAAAATATAAACAAGGGCACAATGCAACCTTTTAGTATAATCTATAAAACAAAGAGCTGCCTGTTTGCTGCAGGTGAGATGAAGATGGTCCATTCAGGAAAGCAGAGCTGCATCAAACTTTAACGTGGAACTGCAGAAAAACGAAAAAAAAAACTAAAGCAAAAATTGAATTGTTAATGCATGTCACCATAGTGACATGTTTTGCTTAAAAAAAACGTTTTTAAACATTTAAATCACATCCGTCTCATGAAGTGCATTTTTTTTTGCAAAACAAACTTATTTTGCATGTCAGAAATCTTTTCTTAATCTAAGTTTTTGTTGGAGTCAAAGTTTAGCTTGTGATTCTCATATAACGTCTTGAGCAGGGCCCAAAATCGCAATAAAAGATTTCTGATGTGTGCAAATAAGATTATGTTAAATAACTTTAAGTTGACAAGACAAAAATTTATTTAATTTAAAAAAGTTTTTAAACAAAACTTTTTGTTTTTTAAACAAATCATTATAATTCCAAAAGTTTTGATTACAATTTTATTTTACTTAACTGAGGTTAGTTTTTTTCCCCCCATTGAATAATTGGGAAAACAAATTTAACTTCATACTCTGTGAACCAGACCCTAAACTTAAAGTCTGGATTGAGTTTTTTTCCTCTTCATTAATGACACTTTTATTACATACATTATATCTATCATGGTAATTCAGGGTGAGTTATTTTTAATTCTAAATGAATATCCTTGTTGGACTTTTATTTAAGTGTTATTCTCCTTCAAGATACATTTACCTAACGCCAGAATAAATTAGATGTACATTGTGTAGCAAAGGAAATTAGAAGATTGGACATATTTCCATTATGGAGATGATCGGTTTTGGACGGGCGATGTGCCCTTATTGCATAATAAATACTAAAGAATGACTGATATCATTAATGATACAGGGAAGAAGCTTTTTAGTTATCTTGCTTTGCTAGCAAAGTCGTTAGCTTGCAGCTAGCTAATAGCACACCAACAACAGCATGTCTGTATGATAAAAACACTGAATCGGTAGATAAGAACAGTTTCTCCTCACCTGGCTGTCTCCTCCCACTCAGTAGTTCATCAGAGAAAGGCAGAGGCCTGTCAGTGTCTGTTGTATTTCATTATCTCTCTGCTTAAACCGCGACTCCGAGCTGAAGCAGAAACGATACTTCAACGTTTTCTGTCATCTGACAAGTAGCAAGTCTACTTCACTTTATTCACCACAAACGTTTTTTTTATTCACCAAAAACTGCTCTGTAATCTGGAACGTTCGCTACGTTTAGCTCCAGTTAGCCGCCTTATCGCACTGCGCGAGAGGCAACTGCGTCATGCGTCACGGGCAAAAGGTCAAAGGTAACAAGGTGACCGGAGGGCTTATTATGTTATACAAAAAATAATAAAAATATTTTTAGTACATGTTATGTGTCAGAAGAGGGCTTAGAAAATAATAATACAAAAAAAAAATAAAAATAAAAATTGACCAAAAGGGCACTTGGGGGCAAGGAGCAAAAAGGGCAGGTGCTCAAGCACCCCCAGGCCCCCTCTGCACGTGCCTGATTAAGGTGATCGAGATAGGGGAAAGGATTTTACTGTTGTTACTTCGTTTAGCAGAGAATATCAAATTCAGGCATTCAAACTTTAAAGACATCTTACTGGAGGAATCTTGTCAGAATGGCATCTCTAAATCAGTAGGGAATGCTGTAAATTGTGAAAGATTGTGTAATGATACATATGTTTAACAAATTTATTCATAAATATTTTTTTTATCGGACTATAAAACTATTACGACGCTACACCCATAGACTGGACTAAGCTGTTGTTACATCAGATTAAAAAAACATTTGTCCAGCTGTCCATCACTTGGACAGCTGGACAAGTGACCTACCAATACTTCTATGACCTACCAATGATCTTTCTGCAGACTGTATTTTTGTCATCCAATAAATACAACGTAAATAGCTATTGTCTTACAGAATGTTTCGCTGTTCACTCTTGATCCAATATGCACAAATATGGCCATGCTTTCTCACAAATGCATGCAAATGCATGTGTGCCATTTCATTTGAATGTGAGCAAACTACACAAACAAAAAGAGAAGCTATTTGCTTGGTAGCGCTATTTTAGAGTTGCTTTTTAATGTTTTTTTTGTGTTTTTTTTACATTTAGTGCCTGTTTTTGTTGATGTCCTTCCTCTTTCTTTGGAAGCCCTTGAGATGTGTACAAGTCCAGTTGTTTGTACAAAAACCAACCAATAAACACATAGAAAATAAGTATTTTTCAAGCTTGGAGGGCTGCGGTCACCTCAGGCATTTAAGACTGAGCTCTAATTGGGCCTTGTCTTGGCATGACCTTCATTCTTTGACAGAAAGGGAATCGGAGGAAGACGCCCCGAAGCCGAGGTTAGCTCCTCTTTCCTGTTACTGTCCTCTTCATGTCAAACCACGAACCTTAACAGGGGAGGAAAGGATGTTCGAGCAGTCATTAGCTCACCGTTCCCCTTAAGTTTTTCCAAAACGATCAAAGCTGTCTGCGGTTGTGGACTAGATGTTTTAGCGCTGTGTATTTCTCTCTCTCTCTCTCTCCCTCTCTCTCTCTCTCTTTTAGACTGTATTTTGTGTATCTCCTGATTGTGGAATCGCAAGCCTTGGATCTAGAGAGTTCACAAAGAAATGAATTAGCTCTGCAGAGCATGATACGATTGACCCCAGAGCCATTAGTAGTCGAGCTGTGTGTGCTTCAGGTGTTCTCAGAGGGAATTGGCAAAGGCAATGCGCCCTGCTGCCTCGATGCACCGATTTTAAAAGGTCCCCCATGATTTAGTTGGTAAACATTTCTGAGACCACCTGCCAGTACTTTACATACCTAAAGGCAATAGACACCGTGGGCACATACTTGAGCGGATTTCAAGTGGCAGGTAGAAGTTCGCAGGGAATCATTAGATTGTCCTTTGAGTGATTTGTGCCCGAGTGTATAAAATTGTTTGCCATCACGGTGCCTTAAATTTATTACTCGAGTAAGGAAATGTCAGCTTTCCCCCCTTTGTTCTCCATTTAAGTCGATGAATCAAGGCAGCAACTGAACTTTGGCACCGTGAAAGAGGCCAATCCCGCAATCATGCTTCTTGATTGGAGTGTTTATTCTTAATCAGGATCTCAGACAGGACAGCGTGTTCAACAGCTCATCAGCACACACCGCAGTAATCACAGCATTTGTGATTTCTTATGTGTTTCTACAAACAGCCTTAATTGGGGTCGGCATCTCCTGCGACCACAAGACCTTTTGCAGGTTTAACAGCACCATCTCCTAATGGAGACGGGCATTAGCATTGTAATTCTCAAGACCACAATTGAAGTGATTATTTTTCTTTTTTTTTTCTTTTAAACAACTCTTGTTTTGTGTGCATTTACAGAGCACTTGCCAGCAACATGTACTCTATAGGCGACTACGGCCGTTTTGGCAAGTAAGAATTTGCGGCGGCTTATCTTGTCATGGATCTGACCGGCAGCGCCCTGTTTCCCCCTTGTGGCATCTGCTCTTTACATTGGCTGTCAGATAAATGAGTTGTTTGCTTTTCTTTGGCAGAATAGTACCTTTCAAAAGGTCAGGGTGGCTTCACTGGGGATAGGAAGCTCTGCTGATCGGGCCAGGCTCTGCTCTTTGAAATACCCACGACTCCAAAGCGTTGGCCTATTACCACAAATCATGTGCGGCTAAGGTGACTGCCATCTGTGTCTCAAACCTAGCTTTTAGTATTGCTTTTCGTTCTCCTACTTTTTACTGAACAACTGGTTTCTATTCCTTCGCAGTAAAAAGAAACTATAACGCTGGAGATTTTCTGACGGTAAATAACTAATCGATATTTGGAGGGTCAAAGGGGAGCTGGTTTCTGTGGACAGCGGTCAAGTGGGTGGAGAGTCGGGGTACAACCTTACAAAGTTTATTCCCCAAAGTGGTTTCCATGCTAAACCAGCGCTAATACTAAGAAGCCCTTCTATAAAAGAGTTTTATTTTTCACAGTAAGTGATCCAGTTTGGTGCCTTCTCATTGCATCACTATATACAACTCATTCAGTAAATATTAGAAATGTATGTTCTAAATTTTGAGGATTATTACGCAGGAAAGCCTATGAAAACACTCATATCCTATTACTTATTTAAGAATCTTCAACAGTTTCTCTACAATCATTAGCTGAATTTACTGCCACAATTTTCACAAGAGGTGTTTGAGACAGTTTCAGTCTCAATTACTTGATCTCTGACTACCAGCAACGAGGGAAAAAGGAGCTAAACTCAGCATTTGAATTATTAACACCGGTTAATGATATTATAAATCTGATGGTGGTTAAAGAGTGTGGATGGAAGTAGCAATTATGGATTTCAGTGGAGAATGTGCTACCTCTATCTCTCTGTGATGCTTTGACCCACTCAATTTTAATGAAAGGTGATTTTATAGCAAATGTTGGTAAAGATACAACAGCTCTTCGCACTAATCTGAGTGTTGAATAACTTCAATAGCCATCATCTCATATTTATTAAATAATTTAGCAGCAAAAGGAGTTTTTGAATGGAAAATATTGCGTACTGTATTTTCCATCCATCCATCCATCCATCCATCCATCCATCCATCCATCCATCCATCCATCCATCCATCCATCCATCCATCTTCCTCCTAATTATTGTCTTTGCCAGCTCAGCCTAACCTCTCTTTCACATAAGTCAAATGTTACATAAGCAAAGACACAAAGAGGTGGAACATAAAATGCATTGATTAAAGTCATAAAGTGACATTGAGCTTTCCTAAACTTTTATGACTCCTGACGTAATGTTTCTCCTCTTGGTTTTTTGCTCATTTTGGTTGCCTAATTGGACATGTCTTAACACCGAATTGTAATTTTTTCTGTTTTGTATCTAGTCAAAGCTTCCGTAAATGAGATACGGTACAGCGAAATGGTCCAGCGGAATGAGAGAAATCTTCCAATTCGATCTGTTGCCTTTCTTAGATTTGGGATTACAGTTTCTTTGGTCCGCTCCCGGCAGCACAGCACATTCTGTCTTCTGGATTCCTTCAGGATGTTTCAGGGATTCTTGTAGCTGTCAAAATGGATCAGATGTAACACATTTCTTTAGGTAGAAAACATCAAGTCTGTATCCAGACAATTCTTTTCTTATCAATTTTACAGAGTTTCTATTCCCAAACCGTGCTGCCAAACGTTGCCGAAAGACAAACTTTATTTTATTTTATCTTTATTTTATGTGACAGACCATCACAAAGTATTCCAACAATTGTGAAGTGCAAGAGAAATTGTAGATGATCTTGGAAAATTTTTACAACCAAGAATCCTATAAGTGTGGTGGGAATTTACATTTAGCCTCTCTGAGTCAAAACCACCTTTCACTGCAGTTAACTGTAACTTATTTAAGGTATGCCAACTTTTCTTATATAAAAACTAATTGTTGGTGTCAGGTTTGGCCTTTGACTGGACCATTCTAGAACTTGAATATTCTTAGAGTTGCTATTCCTTAGCAACTCTAACCATACGTTTAGATCCATTTGTCCTGCTGTAGGGTGAGCTGCTTGATGCCTCTGATATGTTTTCTTCCAGGTTTGTCCTATCTTTAGCTCAGTCCATCTTTTTATCAACTTGAACTAGCTTGTACAAATCCCCTAAGTATGATACTGCTGCCACCATATTTTACACACAGAGAATATTGTTGTCGAAACTGCACTTCCTCCAGTTCAAACAATATGAAAAGTTCAAATGATTTGCATCTTTTATTCCAAGGCACTGATTATGAAAAGATTAATACAGGCAACACAGAAAGATTTTTAAAAAAGGCTTTTAAGTTGTCTACATTCCTTATGCACTTTGTGTTAGGAACTTAAGACTTACCGTACTTACTGTATGTGTTACTTTTGGGGTACATATACTGCATGTGCTGTTTGGGCAAATATGAAACCACAAGAAATAACTAGCAAGGCAATATTATTTCCCACTTCTGTGCTCACGTTTATCTAATAATGTAAGATCGCTTGACTTTCGGTTCCTCTTGATTCATAAAATCTGGGTAATGAGAGCACAATTTTGCAAAATGTTTGTATTCATTTTTTTAGCACATTTACTCTTACACTTTCGATCTGTTAGTTTTTGAAAATAAATATTCGGCTCCAGCCACAGTGTTTATTTACCCTTGGCTGGCAGCTCTGGCAGTTCTTGGCCCAGCTGTCTTTGTTTTGGGGCATAGCTATTAGCTGGTAGCATTTTGCCAGAAAACTAGTGTTCCTGTTATTGGAGCTCAGAGCTTTGTGCCCTCGCCATTGGCAAAAGACACCTATGTTTTAGTTTGACCTTCAGATTATCATGTTCAGTTTTGTCTTGTTTTTTTTTTCTTACATATTTTTCTGTATATTTCTCATTATCTTCTACTCTAAGTCCCCCCAGTGACATAATTAGACAGCTAATTTAACACTTAAAATACAAACTAAAATGTGTGGTTGTGACTGAACTGAAATTCTCATAAATTTTAAAACAGATTTTTAATCACGTATGTACTTTAGTTAACATGAAGTACAATTGTAAGGAAAAGACCGATAATACTGAGACAGTTTAACCCAATAATCTATTTTAAACAATATTTATTTAAAGTACGCTTTTGCTACATAAAAGCTAACTAAGGATGCTAAAGGAGTAAACAAAACTGATGCGTGTGAACGAGAACATAGAGCTGGAGTGATAGAATCTGTCCTCTATGGCAGATCATCAACATATTCAGATCTTTTGTTCTGGAAACAAATAATGAAACTGCACACCTATAAAATGTAAAAAGAAAAATCAATTCCAAACCTTTAAGTTGCATTGTCATGATAAAAAAAACATACTTTAATATCCCTTTAACTTTATTTCCTCCTGTGCCTTTTTACATGATAACAGTAGAATAATTACAGTGATGCTGATGCGTCTCAGAAATGGTTATTTCCTGCTAAACATCTCCACCAGCCATATTTTTTCCAAAACTTTACCGCACTGAAGCATTGAGGCTGAAGTAAGGTCATCTGTTCTGTCTAGACTCGCGTCCTATGGTTAAGGCACTAGGTAATGGCCGTATATTAACAAGATGCACAGTGGTGCTTCCAATATGCATTTCCCTTTATAGTCTTATTTGTTTTGACAGGAGCCTATACCTTTCATTGCAGCTTGCAGGCATGATGCGGAAGCCCGGAAAGCCTATTTTTAAGGCATGACGCAGAAACTAGAGAAAAACATATTCTTCTTCTTCTGACATTTAAGTTTAATAGAAAGTAGCTTGTACATTGGTCTTGAAACTAAAATCAGTGCATTTCTCTCAGAAATCAATTGAAGTGCATATGTGAAGCAACGTTTGGAATCAAATACATCCCCGTTTTTCCCCCGGATGAAAACAGGAAATGTAGGGGGGAGGGAATGAAGCCCTTAGTGGGACAGTTGGCTGCTCTGACAGGACAGCATTTATCAAGCTTGATGGATCACAGCAGGTTACCAGCTATGAGACTAAAGAAAGTAATAGCACTGTGAACAGGTACAGGCCTATTCATAAATATCACATCAGCATTCAGCTGATGTATCACATTATTGCTTGCAAAGATCAAACTTGGTTGGATTTTTTATTTTTTTCTGGGAGATAATTACCAAACTGTGTTTTGCAATTTGACTCGGTTGCAGCAGCGGGACCTACAATCTGATACAAGAATCAGAATCGTGCATCATCATGCCTGCAGAGTCCCATTACTGCGGGAAATGCAGGAGGACGGGCGAGGGAGCCCGTGGCTGTGTGTGGTCATGGCGAGATGTGTAATTATCCAAAGCTGGCTGACAAACTGCTGCAGGTGCAAGAGGGATGGCGGCAAATGAGCCTGAAGAGAGGTCAGAGGAATGCGTCAGTGACGCAGCGTGCCAAATTCAAGGTTGTGACAGTTTTGTGCAAAAACTTGACAATATTTCTTTGGTTTACCTTTCTGCCTGAGCGTCGATATGCGAAAGCAGCATTCTCCTGCTGGTGCCGCCGTACGGCGTATTGCTCATTCAGAGCGGATGAATAGCGCCGCCGCAGCGTGAATAGATGGTACACGAGGGTACAAGGCTACAGTATGAATCAGGCACCTTGTTTGCACTGCTAAGAGTCCAGGTGGAAGAGGTGGAGGTTAACATCACCAATCAGGGTAATTAATTGCTCCAATTTTGTCATTAAGTGCCGAGTTGGAACTGAGAGCTGGCACCTGCAGGGTCTCAGAGGGGGGAAAGAGTGAAACACACGGGGAGACGGTGGTAACAAAGGAAGTAATGACTGCGAAGTGCCAAGGAGCAAATAAACTTGCAGAAACTGAAATGAAATTTGTTCCTGAAGTAAGTGATGTTGCGGTACAAAAAGAATATGGATTTTGTTCGTATTGAGGTTTTGGTGTACATGAACGCAGACTTGAACTCTCGCATATGGGAACTTCTTTTCTTCAGGTAACCTCAAAATGCTCTTACCATTCTTATTTTACCAAATTAACCTCTCATCCCTCGGCGATGTTCGAGAATCTCTGTGTATATGTATGTATTTTTTGATCCATAGTTTGTTATAACTTTAAATATCAGTTTTTCATGTGTTAAACTCTAAATGTGAACTCGACTTGAGATCAAACTTTAGATACGGCTGTGATTTATGTTGACGTAACAAATAACAGAATCATCTTCTCCATGATGTAACATGAGAAAGCTGAATGCAATCTGAATTCTTTCTCTGAATGGCTAATCTGCACCACGGGAAGTCTGGCCTCTGAGGAAGCTGACTGCTCAAATTCAGACATAAAAAGAACCAAAACCCAGCGAGATGTTTCCGTAATCGTGTCAACGAATGGCCACATCAACTTGAAGGATTTCTGTGTACTTAATATATTCTATATTTTACATTTTTGTGCATCATACACTTCTACACTGGTATGTTTGTAAATTTGTTGCGTCGAGTTCCTTAAAAAGATGCTTGTGTTGCTTTTCCTCCAAGTCTTGGGCATGTGCTGTCAGTAATAATGTCCTTAAGTGTGTTACACAGTTCTAAATCCACAGCAGCCAAATATCAAGATGGTGAAACAAACTTAGTCAGATCTGAGGTCTTCCAGTGTCTGATTGGCCAAGAACTCTAATTTTTGAAATGGTCCCATTCGGGCGCCTTCAAACTTCAGTGCTTTGTCGAGAACCGATGCCCGTTTCCACCATATGGGGAAACCGAACATGCACCACCAAAGGTGGTGTTACAGAGCGCGGTGGCAAGACGGTAAAGCTGGCATTTTTAGCCAGAGGATAACTGGTTTTGATTTATACTAGGAGAGTTATTTATTAATGTAAATTCATTTGGTAACTTATCCGCTCTAGATAATGTGAAGCTGTGCATATTCACAGAGGCATATGTGATTGTGTTCATTGTGTTCCAGGCAGAGCTGCTGTGTTTCTGTCTCCTTGCAGACATTTTCTTACTTTTTGTTTGCAAAAGTAAAAAGAAAGTTGCCATTAAGAGCGTCGATAAATTCTGTGTTGGAGACTTGTTTTAAAAGCTTGGGGTTTGGGTTGGCCCTATAATTATTGACCTCTACGTCTCTAGGAAAAAGAGAAAGTCCATGCAGTGTCCTCTGTAGTCAGAGATACGCAGCTGTGTGTGGAGGGGTGTGTGTGGACTGTGTTTACAGCTCCTGGGGGTTTGGACCTTCAATGGGCCCTGCTTGTGCCAAGACACTCACCGGTGATCACACAGAGAGTGAAGAACAAGGCAGGAGCCTGGAAGGCGAAGAAACGCTTCAAAGTCAAGACAGACAATGAACGTCTGCAGAAGCACAAATAAGAGACGGACTCATTTCAAGATAGTTTGATGCTCATTAAAATTTCTTTATAGTGGTCAACGGTTTTTATAACACTGATTGTTATATTTAGATACAGAAGAGCTCTCGAGCATATGAGGCAGCTGGAAGATAATTATGTCTCACTTCATAAAATTATGAATTACAGCGAAAATTAGTTAATTGATACCTTTGTTTCTACCCTTAAAACGTGTATGTTTATTTGATTCAGCATGTCAGATAAAATATTATTTCTCTCATTATGCTCTGAAAGAATTCTACCTGATTAACTTTTCCATTTTTGTTGTGCTGTCACAATTGTCTTTGGATAACCTGTGACACACCAACACACATAATTCTATAATTTTTTGAAGTAGATTAAAAACAATCCATAGTTTTAATTTAAGAATAAAAATTGAAAAGTGTTGAATGCAGCTACATCCTCGTCCCCTTTTTGTTTCTTATCTGCTTAAATCTAGTGCAACTCCTTTATTTTCAAAGTTTATCCCATTGGTAAATAGAGCCTGTAAGGGAGTCATTTAAATTTTGTATGTGTGCTCAAGAGAACACTCTCAGATATCGTGCAGACCAGGTAACATGCAACATTTTATAGCAGGTTTAGGTAACATACCAATGTTGCAAGTTTTGAGAATCAAAATATCTGAAAATAGAGAGAAAATAACACAACTGAAAGCTAACTAATACATGACATGGGGCTAGGGTTAGATTAAAATTGAGATTTCTGTTGCATAGCACTTTTTGACTGAAATGCTAAAGAAATGTATGTGGGTTAGAAAACTAATACTGTACCATGAACACATCATCTCCGTCCTGAAATACAATTTGGCTGGAAACATAGCGTGGGGACGCTTCTCGCAGCAGGGAGTAAGAGTGGTCAGCGTTAATGAAAAGATGATTGTGGTTATACTGGAAGAAAATTAGAGGCTGTAAAGGACCTGAGAAACCTGACAAGGTTCACTTATTAATGGGACGGTGAACCTAAACAAAGAGTCAAAACTACAATGGAGTGGCTTTGATCAAAATGCATGTTTTAAAAAAAGGATGTAAATACTTTTTTTTAACGCTAAAGTGAGCCGGAAAAAAAGTGTCCCACTTTTAGGCTACAGATGAAGGACAAGCAGAAAAAAAATGCATTAGAAAAGTTCAGAGGACAGCAGATTAGAAGCATGTGAAATCATATACGTTTGGTTTGCATATTCAGAATCGCCAAAGACCCTGAGTTAGATTAATGTATTCCAACAACATGAGAGTAGGACACAACAAGCAAGCAAAGAAATTATTTGAAGCAGAACCTTTGATAGACTTACACACTTATGCACGCACTTTGAATATAAACTACGTAAAAGTCCGTTTACATCCTGACTGAGGTGAGACAGAAAATATCGGTTCAATAAACCTTTCGTTCATTTCAGCCTGCAGGCTTAAAAGCCTTTTGGTGAATTGGTTTAAATGTTCCTCATTCCGATTAAAAGCACCTTTGTGCTTCAGCAAATAGTTCAGTGAGGGAATACAGAGAAGCAGGGAGATAAATCTCCACTTTAAACAACCCAATAAGTAGGGTGTCATCCACAGAAATAGGCTCTCCATCTGTGGCCGTTGTGTACATGTGGGTTTCCACGTAACAGATGGTCTAAGCAAAGTTGGCCTGATAAGGAGGAAGAAAGTTAACTTTGCACACTATCTCAACTCCTAAATAATTTCTTATGTTAACGATTTCTTCCAGTTTTTAGTCTGCTTGGCTTTGCATTCCATTTTTATTATTCTTTTTCATTGAATGCTCTCTGTGCTCCCTCACCTGCTCTTCTCTCTGCTGATATGCCTCGCTGGTGATTAGCAAACTGCATGTTTCTACTTTTGCGCAGGCTGTAAGAGGTCACTCTGGCACCGATACCCAAATGAAGCTCTTTGTTTAATAACATCGGTTACAAAAATCTGTGTTTGTGTGCTTGCATGGGCGCCCTAATCTCTTCTGTAGTGCACCACATGGGAAAGGCACTAACATGAGGTTTGAAATTAAAAAACGGACTGATTAATTTTCTATAAATAAAGATATATATAAATGTCAACGGGTGCTTGCCTGCCAGAGTATTTGCTTAGCTGCCAGGATTTACTTGCAGTGTGACTGAATATGTCACAGGAAGATTCATACTAAGCCACTGCGCATGAAACCGAGGGTCTGATATGACAGACTAATAGCTCTGCTTTCAAGCAATAGCAGCGTCGTACAACAATAAGTACTGTTAGGCTTTTATATTATTACAATACATTTAATTAGCAGAAGTGCTGATCTAAACGGCTTACTTTGGGGGGCATTGTCGGGTTCAGTGTCTTGTCTTTATGATTAAAAGAAAACCTCCTCACCCTAACATAAGCATTTTTTAGTTTGAAGAGGAAAGTGTAACTGCAGTTACATTTCATTAAGCTGATTCGATAAAGAAGCAACCGAAGGAAATAACAGTAGTTTCATTCAGTTATGTTACAATTAGTTGCTTTGCTTTTTCTTTTTTTTTTTTTGAGCTGCTCGGTTTCTGCTTTTGCCATGTTTCCAGGGCTGTAAATAGTTCCTGAGAAAACACTGACACTGTGGACTGATCAATAAGATGAGTGAACTGTTCTGGCTAAGTATTCCCTTTCAGCCACTAACGCTGTTGTCAGCTGTTCAAACAGGCCGTTTCTCCTTCAACAAAATATCAGTGGTAACTTTGTTGCTGTAAGGTCAGACTGGGGCTCATTATTTTCTTTTCCTGAAGATGGGTACAGTGGATGTGATTAAGCACTTTCTGCATGTCTCTAATTAGACTTCAGTAAGAGTTGGGTTCCATTTTCTTAACAGATCTTAAAAAAAATTACGTGTTGTAAAAATAGTCTCTTTTTTTAATCTCTGTGTCCATTACAATTGAAGTAAACCCAAAGCAATATCTATTAAAGTTTAATATATATATATATATATATATATCAAGTGGAGCATCAATGCAAAAGCCATAACTCTCCACTTGTGAAAGTAAAAGCTGTTAGGCCTCGACACTCAGACAACTGCCAGGCTTATAATACACTGGAGGAAACTCTGAATAATGGTAAGTGATTACATGAAAGCTTAACTGCATACTCAGCAGCCAATAATTATAACATCATTACCAGATATTACTGTATTCCTCATTATTACACTTTTGTTTGGCACAGATATTTTTGCAGGACTTCACCGCCGGTTCTTCACGCGCCTTATTAAAGCTTTCTGAATCATCCGAGGTCCATCATAGCCTTTTTTAGATGCAGGTTGAAGAAGAAGCATCCAGGATGTGAGGGACTGTCAATTACTGGTAGGAACATGTTAGAGCTGAGATGATCAAAGACCTGCCTCATGTAGCCTGCTTTCTTTGTTCCTGTCTCGAGAGATGAGGGAAAGCAGGGGTGTTGATGCTCCGCTGCATCTGGCTCACACTCGAACGACTTCTCCACCAGATCAGGAAGCGAGCGCACGTGGCGTCACACCAACATGCGCCCATAGCTGCTGGTGTGCCAACATGCACGTCTACATATGTAAACGGTATACGTTCAACATACCACCCATTATCCTGCTGCTCTGCCGGAGAGACCGGCGCAGCCAGAGCAATGATCGCTGCGGCGAAGATTGATTCAGAGTGTTGCTGCTCATTACTTTATTCCAGCGTCTCAACTTTGTCTGTTGAAATCAATTATCAAGCAGTCTGTGGCGTTTACACGGCCAGGGTGGCCAAAATCAGCGTCCAGCATTTGGGTTGTGTAGAAAGATAGCAAGTAAAAAGAAGAAATCGGTTGTTCTACAAAAACAACAAAAAATTACATTGCATCGGTGTTCAGTCCCAGTCCTTAAATGCCATATAACGTATGCAACAAACCGTTTTGGGGGCTATTTAAGGTGGCAAAATCATTGTACTAATTTAGCCCAAATATGTTGAACCCAGGCAATTCTGCTACCGGAACATCAGTAATAGCGTGGCCCTGTATAAAAACACCACATCACCACATACTACATTAGTAAAATGATCAATTTAAAACAGTTTTTCCTCCAAACCTACCACAGTCACCAAACAATGGAGCATGTGGGCCCAACACACACCCGGTCACACACACACCCAGGTAATTGACACTTAGCCACCACCCTGCCAGCTTTTGACCGTAAGGAGGCTGCGACACCTTGTGCTGCCAACTGTTGCTTATAGATTTAGCAGGGATGCAAACTTACAATAAAACGGTAGCAATCACATTTTCCTTCTGAGACCTCAGTCCACCCTATTAGCCTCACAGTTTTACGACCAATTCACTCACCGTGGCGATGATTAGGAGGGGTTAAAAAGTGCTGAAAATGGAAAATGCCAGGCTCTATGTCTAAAGAGAAGATATCCAGGCCAATGTCAGTAGAAGAGAAAATTACAACAATGACAGCATGTAAACTTTGCAGCGCAGTGTAAAGGCAACAGCTGGTTAAAAATTGATGTCGGTGGCAGCAGGCAGGCAGACAGGCTCGTAATGACATTGCAAAAACAGCCCAAAACTAACAATCAAGAAACTCCCCCGCCCGGCCCACTCCCCGGGGGACATCACTTTTTTTGTTTTTTTTGTTTATTATCTCAATTTGATTTATGTACAAAAGCCTCGCCAGCCCACTGCATGCTCAGTGCATCACCATCTACCATTAGTTGTCACTCTGCGACAGCGCAAGCCGCTGGAAGCCACAGCAGGCACTCCTTTACCCTCGGACAGAAAAGAACGGGGCAAGGGCAAGCGTCAGATAAATAAGTGAAGGCAGGTCTCATCAGTTCAGATCCTCTCAAATGAGTGCGCTTGAGCATCGATCCGGCTCGGGGATCGTGCTCTGTCTCCACCTCAGACCCAGGAATTGTGCTTGCACTGAGGCGTCGCCGTTCCCCTTTGCAATAAAGCTGGAAATAGCAATGCGTTGCCATGAAACCCCTCTCTGCCCGTCTTCCTCCCGCTCCATCACTTTTCTCCTTCCTCGGTCTCTCCTCTCATCTTCTTGCTCTGAGGCCTCCCCGCAGCTGTTTGTCTTCTCTTGCATCTTCCCCTTGCTGCACGCCGGAGCACCGTCTAACACCTTCCTCTCCCTCCTTCCTCTCCCTCCTTATTTACACTTTAGCAGCTCTCTTGCTGCTTTGCCTCTCTTAAAAAGGAGTCTGGAAACATCTGCACACTTTCATGACTCATTAGCCCCTCAACATGTGATTATTTAATGAGCGAGGCGCACGTTGAAGCCACTGCCACAATTAGCATGCTTACTCTCCTTCCTCCCTTCCTCGCCTCTTGGCGTGTCTTTTATTAGTGTTTTCAGCATTTGATTTATTCTTTCACTCCAGTACCTTGATTTTTTTTCCTTCTGCCTGCACAGTCTCCAAATTTAACTGTTTTTGCCTTAATGCCATTTCATTCTCTAACCAGTTATTCCCTACGGCCTCAGTTTGAGAGTGATTCCCCCCCCCCCTCCCTCAGGTTCTCAAATGATCTCGTCTCAGATCCAGCATAACATCTCCTTTTGCTTTATGTGCCATTCCCCTAAATCTACATCGTAGTACATTTAGAAACAAAGAAGAGTTGAGCATATCCTTTGTCAATTTGTCCCAGAGCGACAATAAATTATATTTCGTTTCCCATATGGAGTCATTGGTATTGTGTTGATATTTGACTGAATCGCCAAGACCTGGACGAAGCTAAATGCTCTGTTACCGTCACCATGACACATTATTGTGTCATGGTGACGCATACCAGAATTATTCTGGTATTAAAAAGAATATATTTCTACTTCTGATTGAGTTAAACAAAGGATTAACACCTGCTAAATGTGGGTGTGACTTTTCGGTTCTGTTGAGTAATAAACCTTATTTATATGTCGAAAGCTCATCTGGGCTGATTTCACACCGTTGCCGTTTGGCTCACTTTGAACAGATCAAAGTTAGTTCCCTTAGACAGTTCACTTTGTTTGACAGCTGCAATCGCTCATCTGAACTCTACTTCAGACCAAACAAGGGAGCAAAGTGACTTTTGCTTTAATTTGAAAGGATCTCTTCTTTTTTTTCAGATCAATTACCGCAGGAAAACAAACAGACTGTCATGAACCAAAGAGAGGAAGAGGGAACACAGAAAGGATTGACATGTGATTGAAATGATCAATATATCATCTGAAAGAACTCGATAAGCATCTACATACCCATGGCTGCATGGAGTCTCTTGCTCTCTGTTGTTTTTCTCAGCAGTGCAACTTCCATTGAAAGCATAAAGAGCGGCCTGCTGTGTAGCCGCTGTTTCTGCCTCTGCTCTTACCGAGTAGCGTGTTGTGATTGCGCCCCGAATGAGGAGCTGATGTAAGTGCATTAATTTGTCAAATGGTTTGGTCCCCTTTCAAAAGTGCAGCGTGAAAATGAATGCAACCTGATTAGCATTACTGTCCCAATTAAACTCGGTTCTCTTGGCTTATCAACGTTGAGTTGATGCGTAAACCCCAGTTTGGATGTAGACATTTTGTCTAAATTTAGACGTAGCCAACCGTCTTGGCATAAATGTGGCCTGGCTGAGATATTTTATGTGAGATATTTGCGTGCACCAGTGAAAATCATCAGGGCAATAATTTGGATAATTTTTTTTTTTTCATCTGGTTTTCAGTTGTGATAGTGTGGTGAAAAAATATTTGGAAAAGGTTTTTTTTTTTGTATTTTTAAGAGCAGTTCTATTTTTAGAGTTGTCAAACTTTTAGAAAAGTGGTTTCCAAATGGTTTTCTACATTTTGTTTTGGATATTTTTGTGGTTCTGCAATTATACATAAAGTAAGATTTTAATTTGTCAGAAAAATGTTGCCTTAATGGAAAAAAAAAAATCTCCCTTTGCCTCAACTGGCTGTACTGACAAGCCAAATATGCACCGTTCTTAATTTGCAGTCGGGAATTGCAGAAGATCAATCAAGGGGCCACAATTGTCCCCCGGGGGCCACACTTTGGACACCTCCTGATCTAAAGCAACTGCTTCAGACATAAAAAGTGTTTTACTTGAAAGCAATTATACACCAATTGAAGCCGAGACGTCGTCACAGACTTTTATGGACCGTTTAGAGCTTGATTAGACGTATTTTCAACTAACAGCAGTAAGTGCTCGCTGTGGCACTGCTTCTGACTTTTTACTGAAATGATGTTTAACTGTAGAGGCAGAAATTGTATTTCTGAAATTGCCTGCCAGTTTCAGATGTGTTATTGCTCTACCACAGCTTATTCACCAGGGCCATATGATCCAAATATCTCCTCAGCATGTCAAAAGCTCTGCAGAGGGTTTGCCAACAAATTTGATTCTGTGTGAACCAGGGGACAAACTTAGAACATGCAGGATGTTTGACTTTGAGAACTGACTCTGGACTTCACATTTTAATGCAAAATAGTGATATAATGTAATGTATAAAGGATTCCATTCGTGTGAAGCAAATTTTGCCTTATTTTAGTAAAGGGGATTCAACTTAAACAGCTAGTGGAAGAAGAATGCTATTTATTTTGCACTGCAGCTAATTGATTGATGCTACGCCTAAAGGTTTTTAGTCTGTAGCTGAAGTTTAAGGTCAAGTCTTTCTTGGTCTTTTTTGGCTAAGAGGTTTTTTCATAAATATTTGTCGTGCTGGATCAGATATCCACCTCTGTGAATATTATTCAAACACGCCTTTCAAAAGTTGGCAAGCCCTTTCCTTAGATTGTTGTGGGGTTCTTGTTGTGTGTGTGCGTGTGCATGTGTGCGCGTGTGTGTGCGTGCGTGTGCGTGTGTGTGTGTATGTGTATGTGCTTCAGATTGATGTATCTGTCTGGCAGACACGGATACTGTGCTTGTTATAAATTGAATACTGCTTTAGCCGTCTATCAAAGCAGCATATTGTGATTTTGTGACAGAGGTCACAGATCTGGATGGTTCCCAGGATTTAGCCTGGTTTAGATGTCAGTAATACTGGCAAGATGAAAGTTGATTTAATGACCTCAGATCTTTCGAAGCGGAGCCACTGGGCATGTCAGACATACAAATTTATCTGCGCGCACACAATTTGTGCCATATATGGGTACTCCTTTCTTTATATCTGACTGATTTTCTTTTACTGCTGCTCTTCTCCCACAATTTCTGACCTCCTGAACTCTCCCGTCGCTTCATCTGTGTTCTTTTTCTCTGACTGCCTCTTAGCTTCTCCTTGGGCAAATAAAAGGCAAGGATATACGAGCTTCCTGAACGACCAGCAGCTCTCATACCTCTTTTAATTAGTCTGGTCCCTCAGAGTGACTGCACAGCATGACAGGATAGGTGGAGGACAGTGAAGGAATGAGGATACTGCTGAAGTCTGTATTTTAAAGGTTGAGGAATGTTTTACCTGCTTCCATGGGCTGGTAGTGGATATTATATGATTGTTGTCAGACACAATATAAATAATCCTTCAAGTATTACGTAATATGAGCCGACTGTAGTTTGATTTTGAGTATAAGTGTGCTTATTTTGCTCTGTACCATTTTATTTTTCACTCATTATTTGTCAGACAGTTTATACTGCTGCCAAAAGGTTATTAGTGATTTTGTTCATTCATAAAATTTGATCAGTTTTAGTTTAGTTACTCTAAGGACAACAATTCATTCATTGACCTACAATCAATTGTTGATAATTGAAAACATAAAATACACAAAGATCTGTTTATAACCTGTACAGCACTGCCATGTGGGGTTCTGCATATCATTTCTCTGGATTTTATATTGCACCTAATTTCCATTAATCAAACCGTAATGAATGCCAGTTTTACCAGGTGACTCTAATGAGAAATGAGAAGGTGTGACTCTTAATCAAATCAAAAATAACTAAGTCATTTCCTGCTAGCTCAAAGCTCAACATAAACACTCCACTTCCACTTCCTGTTTCAAAATAAGAACTTTTTCTGCTAGCTTTAAATAAGGCATTTAAAAAAAATTCTAGTTATCTTTCTAAACTGATGTTCCTGAGTTAATTCAGTCCTTTAATTTTTATGAACTCATAATTTATTAATTTCATGTGAAATCTGTAACTGTTTTGTAACATTTTTACAACAGTAATCTTGAAAATTAATTTGCAAGTTTTAAAATTTCTATTTGAAACATATTTTTGGGTTAATGCAGCAATTTGATTTGAATATTTCAAATGGTAGCTTTTACTTGATTATATGTATGTAGTAGCAAGACTGCACAAAAAAAAAAAATCAAAAGTATGACTGTAAACCATTGCAATCAACACAATCATTATAAACCTGTGATCGCGTCCTGTTGGTCAGAGGAACGTCACTGAATGTAAAACGGGTTGTTGCTGCGGTGCCGGGTTGATACCCCAGCATGATGACTCAGACCTCTGCACCTCTGAGTTTGATTAACAGGGGAGCCTTCACAACCTGCAGTCAACAGCTGGGATTTATTAGATCCTATTCACACTGGGATCCCACAAAGACAGAAAAACAAACAGAGATGTTCAGCTGTGGGAGAGACGAAGTACCAAGACTTGAGCACAAGAGAGGGGAGACAAGAAGCAACAGAGAGAAAAGTGAAGGAGAAGGTGAAGGACATGCAGCCGGGACAAATCTGGCAGCTTCCCGACCTGAACTACGTCCCGCTCCCGGCCCTGCTGTGATAAATTGACGACATCCGTTCACCACAACTATCTGCAGGTGAACGTGAAGCATTTTTGAACCTCAGTGCTCAAAATCAAGAAAGAAGTATTTACTTTTAAAGAAATAATTCAAAGATCATTTGAGACAAGATGACTTACCATGAAAACACACAACTGTTACATTTTCATGTTTTGTTGTGAGTCCAGTGGATTGTGTAGATAAAGAAATTCTAAATACAATAATTTTAGCTTATAGGATAAACACTAGACACTTGATTATAGCCAAAAAACAGAGAAGCAATGGCATTAGCACAAGTAAATAACATTTCATTACTAATTTATTCATGTCTTAGACTGAATTTTGTAATATACTTGTACATTTTGCTGCCTTACCATCAGATTACTCTTTAGTCTAATTGTAGATAACAAATAAGATTAATCGGCTTATTTATTTTTAGTATTTTGTTTCTACAAGACCTTTAAAACATTTGACCAAAGTAAAAATCAGCAGTAATATCATAAGAAAACATAAGAGTGCACTAAAAAATAAAAACCGAATACAGGATTCCTATACTTAGGAGAACAAATACCAAAGTTTGTGCTTGATTGTCAATTTCTGTGTCGTAACAATGAATATTTCACTGTTGGAAAACTTGTTCTTTCCCTTTAATGCTATCATACTGTATAAGGAAAAATACACCCATGGCTTTGTTACAATAATTTTATGCTAATTTTAGATTAAAATAATATTAAGAATTTCAGAATAACATGATGTACTGCATAGCATTAAATGTAAAGTCTATAAATAGGCTTACAATACAAACACAGCTCTAACTCAATACAACACAATGGTAGAAACAAATAGGAAAGCTAGTAAAAAAAAAATTACCAACCTGTGCAGCATTCACTGACTTTATTTTGCTTTGGTCTAAAAATCCTCATTCATTCATTGATACACCTACAGACTCTTTCCTCAGAGGTATTTACCACACTGCCTTTATTCTGTGCTTGTGAACAAAATGTTGAAATTGCTTCTTTTCCATACATTCGCCTGGAGCTGCATTTACATTCAGGGCGGACGCATTCGGACGCCCAAGTGGACCTTGATGTGCTCACAACAAGTTTAACATTTGCCACCTTTACAAAGTGGCTCTGCAGGCCAGCAAATGAGAAGTCTGAGACATTTGAAAATTGCCATTCCCCCACCCATCATGGATGTAAAAAGCTTTCTGTCACCTCATATTTCTGGAGGATCTCTCTGTTCCTCTGTCTGCTTTCTCCTTGCCCCTTTTCATTTTCTCATTGCGGCGTCTTCCTCGCCTTTCTATGTTTTTTTTGTTTTTTTTTCCCTTACCCAATCTAGCCCATCTTTATTCACAAATAAGATGAGCTTGCTGTTTCTGCTTTCGCAGAGCCAGGTAATATGTTTGAGGCAAAGTAATGGAAGATATTCTGCTATCCTTACAGGGGGGCCTGGCCGCATTGGCGGCTGTAAATAAGAAAGACCCGGGTGGCTTTCAGCTGTAAGTAATAGCTCTCTATATAGTTTTGGGCTGCCCTCTTCACCACCAGGGTGCTTCACAGGTTCAGTTCAGCTAGCAATCCTAAATAAGACACACGTCCTAAATCTGTAGTTTTTTTGCCTGGTGGATTAAAAATGGAGGTCAGAAGAGAAGAACTTTATCAAAAATGGATCAAAGTGTGAGACTTTCAGTCCAACAACATTCCTTAACGAACAGCATACAACGTATTTTTTGTGGGTTTCGGTTTGCGAGTTCAGGTGAGATTATGTGGTGAAGCACTTCTTTGTAACTGACAGCACTTTTACTTTGTGTAGTGAAATTTCTGCAACAATCAGAGCCTCATTTTTCCCCCCTTCAAATTTTTTCTCAACAAAGAGCCCTTTCATCCCGATGTCTTTCTCAGCGGAAGCCTAGATAAACTAAACATTTCCTGTCAGCAGAAGGAGCTCATAATTCATGCTCAATGGTCAACATATATGAAGCTATAGTAAGCAAAGTATCAAAGAGGCAAGTGAAAACTAGGTTTAGATTTGCATGGCACAAGAAAACTGGTGAAATTATCACAAAAAGCTGCCGAACACGTAAATTCCTATATCAAGGAAAATGGAGGTGAAGTAATTTTAAAAGAGATCTTTCAGATTTATGGATTTGAACGTGAGAGTATAAAAAAAATACAAAAAAATCCCCTACCAAGTCTTAGATTGTGTAGCAAGTTTACACAAATGTGGACTTGCAGCACATCATGATGTGGAAGATGTGATTAGTCTACACCAGCGCAAAATAAAGTTTACCAGAGCAGGATTTTAAGTTATGTCTTTGCTGTGGCTTAAATCTTGTTACAGTGATTCATGGGCTGCACAAAATTGGATCATTTCAGTAACCTACATTTTGTGGATGATCAGAGCAGAAAATATGGTCCATTTTTTTGCTTGCTTATTTGACTCAATGGAGCATAATGGGAAAAAAGAAAAAAGTAAATAAAACATTTAGCTCTAAAATAGGAAATGTTTTTGGACAGCTGTGACCAAGCCTGGGATTTCTCAGGATGGCGACTTAAACAGATGTTAATATAAACTGGACTGTGTGACTATGACTGCCACTTGGTTAATTGCTGACCATTTTCATGGAGCATTAAAGAGCACAAGCATGTAAGCTGATTTAAAATGTCAGTGCTGTGGATGTTTTGTGTGTAGTTGTGCACCGGAGGGAAGGATTTTATAGATTTTTTTTTTCTTTTAATGCAGAGCAATCAGTGGCTACTAAGTTGATTTCATCATAGAAAATGAAACCAAGTGCTGTCTGGATTGGAGTTTTTGGACGGCGCGACCTCTTCGAAGGTGACAGAGGACGCAAGATTTAAAGATGGCTCTCATCAATCAGTACCGATGGGTGGATGTAAAACATGTCAGCTGGACATTAACACCGTTTAAGCGTTTGTTTGTTTGTTTGTTTACCGCAAGTCAGATTGTTTCAGCAACATTATTGAACACGGCATGTTTCCTTAATATCATGCTACTTTAGTCAAAAGGCTTCTAAAGTGTGACCGTTAAAGACTGATGATGGACACCTCTGCTATTAAAATAATAAGATTTTAAAGAACATTGGCAGATCCATTATTTGTGTGAGGATCTACGCCTCAGGTGTCGTTTGTCTCTAATTATTAATGCTTATTAGTGATGTTGTCACTTCAACATTTAAAAGGAGTTTGTTTTTTACTGTCTTCTATTCATCCGTGTTGTAAATGAGTGAGATGCACACAGTTTCATAAATCACCTGTAAAACTTCACTTTTGATTATTTCTGCACCTACATGTATTTGGCACATATTTCTCTTACTTATATATAACTACACATGTGCAATAAGTAGTCCTTCCTCTGTCCATATTGGTACACCTCAACCTTCTTACTCAGCCATATTTATATTTGTATATCTGCATCTGTGAGGGGTTTTTTTATATTTAAGATTCAGTGTTCTAAATATAACCAGCATATTTAAAAAACAGATTTTTTTTTTCTGTCACAGCATGCACATTTTTCTAACTCGGTAAATAAGGTACTATTATTTGAGTGTGCAAAATCTGGGCGAAGGCGTTATGGGAAAGGAGTGTGTCAGGGTTCAGTTTTCTGGATTAAACTCGCACGATCTGGATTATGTCCTTAAGACACCGTATATTTTTTTATACTACAGCACTAGAACAGTCTTGCCTAAATTTTAGAAGAAAAACAATAAGGTTACTAATAATATCCATGCCTTCCCTTCATTTTTACATTTTAGACTTTTTGTTTCTGTATTTGTTTTCAGTCCTTTTTCGCCCCCTCACAGTATTTGGCTTAAAATCAACCATTTTTACCATTTTCTTTTTCTGTCCGCTCCAAGATCCCTCCCAATTTTCATAATAACAGGGTAGATAAATAAGTTATCATATCAGTAAGTCTACCTCAGGTTGCTCTAGTTTTTGTTTCTTTATTGAACTTTCTGTCTGGAAAATTCTGGGAAAGTATAATATCAGATTTCCAAATTTTCAATTGCAATTGACATTTTTTTTTATGTCCATGTTTTCTGTCTTGTCTTGTTCATAAGTCATATCCATCCACTCACTCACTCACTCACTCACTCACTCACTCACTCACTCACTCACTCACTCACTCACTCACTCACTCACTCACTCACTCACTCACTCACTCACTCACTCACTCACTCACTCCGTGGCATTTTGTATACTTATTTGAATCCTATACGAATCCTCTGATGAACATGACATCATTTTAAGATGTATTGAGTCTTAAAACAATTCACCCACTCATCTAGTTTTTTTCAATCTTGTACTTATAGCTCACAAGCAACAAAAGAAAGTGACAAATGAAGACTCATGCCATGAAGCAGACACACACACACACACGTTTTCCTATTGCGAGGGGAGAAAACAATTTATGTCTGACTCAGCGTGACAGGTTGCATGCTAAAACCTTGGTAATATCTCTGTGGCAGAAAAACAGGCCTTTGTCACCTGAAGGGGTTGCCTCATTTTTCATTCAAAGGATCTTATTCACAGACACTGATTGGCCTAACACCCCCTGTGATAGCAGTTCTGGTGTGTGTGTGGGGAAGGAGGAGGAGGAGATGGGGGGTGGACAGCAGCGATGTGGAGTGATGGAGAGACTGACAGACGCTTGAGTGATTAATGAGCCTTTTTGGTGGTGCGCTATTGTGAGGAAAGGCTGTGTGGACAATCTGAAGGGGGAAGAAAGAAAATAGAGGATGAGCACATTACAAAAAAACAAACATGAAAAGACTTCTTCGGGGGAAAGAAAGCTAGGAACAAGTGCAGATTGGCAGCCAATTTTGTCCAAATATAGATAGACAAAAAAAAAAAAAAGGTTGCAGGGAAGATTGGGACTGAATGACAGATGGATTGGACGAGTCATCCACCATGAAAAGAGAGGGTTGGGTTTAGAAAGGCTTCTGACAGGGATTGAAAACAAGATGTGACAGCTTGGCTTTTTCTGTTTGTATGTGCGTCTTTCTTGTCTGTTGATCTCTATATAACCATCTCAGCTGTAAATGTCCCATCGCGTTCATCGTAGGTGCGGGACGGGAGAACATCGCCGTGTTGTTTCGCCTAACAGACTGCATGTTATGCCACATGGCTGGTCAGCAAGTGCTGATGACAAAGGCAGTGTTGACTTCTCAGATATGCGTTTAATCTCAACAAACTGTTGGTGACGAACTGCTGACGATGAGTTGGAGAAGTGCATTGTTCTGAGTAAGTTCAGACTTTCAACACTTTGAGCTAAGAGGCTGAAACACGAGATCCTTCAAACTCCACTAACTTCTTTTCTTTCTTTTTTTTACTGTGAATTTTTATTTTTGTTTTTTAATTATTCCTGACGTGTAGCTCAAGAATTCTGACTTCCAAAGGCAAACTGAATGCACCACTGAGGAAATCGTTTAGCGATAAATCGAACACACGGAAATGAGAAAATAAAATGGAAAAAAACTTCTGTTTTTGCCGTTTTCTTTTGCTCTACTTGGTGCTATGACCATCAAAACAAATATTATTTGGCTTCTGCTTAGTTCCCTTCTGGTTAAATTGGATCTCAGCATGAGGGATTGCTGCAGAGTCAATGACAGCTGGACTTGCTCAGATAACTTTGTAGCTATTGGCATATTATCAACTAAATTGTTGCATTATAATAACAACTAGATTGAATTGTATCTCATTGTAGTAGAAATCACTGGACAAATTTTATTGTGTTTTTCTACTAACCTGGGCATTAGTTGGACAAGTTTATAATGTGCCTTGAGGTAATGTTTGTTCTGAATTGATGCCATGTAAACAAATTGAATTTAATCTGTATTTCAATTTGTTAAGTTACTGTCATATTGAGTGGATTTAGAGGAGGACCAAAGTGCAGACTGGAGACTCAAATGGACATATAGAATTTATTAGCAAAATGGAGAACTTATAAAAAAATCGAGCCAGGCAGATAGCAGCAGGGCAAAAACAACGGAGGATTCAAGAAACAGGATGGCAGATGAGCGAAATGAAAGGAGCCAGTAGAGAACAACGTTCACTGTGGAGGGAGTGGAAAGGGGAGCAAGTGACCGGTAATTGGCTGCAGCTGGGGAACGGAGCACGGATGGGCAGGTGAGGCAAAATGTATCAGCTGAGATGGGGACCAGGAAGGTTGAGGGTAAGGAGAAAACAATTAGTAAAAACCAAGAGAAACGAGAAAGGAGGGCTGAAGAAAAAACTTCAACCTAATAAAATGATAAACAGAAGCATTAATGTAAATAAATAAATCCAAAATACTAACCGCAATGACTAACTGAACTGACACAAGGGAAAAACCGAGATGGTAAGAAGTAAGAAAACAAACAATAAAAAAATAAATAAGTAACACAAACATTGATGAAAGTAAAAGTATACCAGCCATCTGTGGATTACGAAAGCTACTGGCTCTTATTATTATTATCAATGCTTTCCTTATTGACAATTCAGCTTATGAATTCAAAGCAAGAAATCCAGTTTGAAAACCCCCGGCTGCTACTCAGTAGTTATATTGTATCGGGTCAGTGTTTTTGTCCTTGGCTGTATCTTTGGTTCAGAGTCAAACGGGTTCAGCACCGCTGCAGCTGACACCGGCTGTAATGTTCACCTTCTGCACCGCCATCTGTTGAAACCTCCTTCCTCCCCGCCCTGCGGCCTCCGGCGGCCCGTTCCGTCTCCTGAGGTGCCGTCTTCATTATTTACACTCGCGGCCCGCAGCTCAGAGGCCGACTTAACTAATTTCGTCTCCGCCGGCTGCCTCTTGTGAGACGCACATTAAGTGATAGTCACATACAAACAAAACAAATTTGATATATAAACACAGGCAGACATGGTAATTACTTGAGGTTTGTTTGTCTCCACCTCTTGTTTGCTCGCTGCTATCTTTACTCTCCGAGACAACTTGCACAAACCTGAGAGGTTGTGAAGAAATTTGTGCCAGGAAGCGTTTTGCAACTCTTGACAGCAGAGATAGTCCCTTCATAGTGTATATTTTATGCTAGGCATCTTCATTGAAGAATCAAAGGCGGTGTATTTGTTAAGAGTTGGTGGGGGGAACAAAATAAAAAATAAAAACAACAAAGTCCCTTGTTGGCTTTTTTAACATACACATATTGTTTTCCCAAATAATCCTATGTAGACGTAGCAGACACAGCTTCTGGCAGCCCAAGTCTCAAATGAATGTTGCTCTATTTTATGTGATAACATCAATGCAACTTTGATACTCCTGCTCACTTGAGCTTTAGCTCGGTACGTTGCAGCCTGGGAAACAGCCAGTTCAATTCTGCTGTTGAAATGCATCATTATTTGTCTGTGCTGTGCTTTAGCTCTAACTTTCTTTTTGTGCTTTTGTTTGGTTTATTTATTAAGTACATTTTACAGTGCCTTAAAAGCTTTGGCATGTTACAAAAACAAACTTCAGTATTTTTGTTATTCGGATTTTTGTGTGACCAAAACATAGTAGTACATATCTGTGAAGAGGATGGAAAAGGATACATAGCTTTCAAAAGTTTAAATGGGTAAAGCAAAAACTGGTTTCTATTTAGCAACTCTTCACTCTGCTAGCCCTAAAGGTCTAGTGAAAATACTTCCACTCAGAAATCACCTCAGTAAAACATGGTGGTGGCAGTGTGATGCTGTGGATATGTTTTTCTTTTCTTTTTTTTCCCACTCCAGCACAGCAGGAAAGTTGGACACAGTTAGGAAGATGGATCAAATTAAATACTGGGGAATCTTGATTTAAAAACCTCCTGGAGGCAGAAAAAAACTGGAGAGTGGTTTCCAATATTTCCAAATATTAAGCGGAACTGTTTAAAGCAAGGCACATTAAAATATTAAAGTGGACTAGTCCAAAATCTATGACCTCAATCTTTGCCAATGCTTGAAAATTGATGTACACCGACACTCCTTTCAACCTGACTGATCCTCAGGTATTTTTAATGAGCAAAACTGGCAGACACACAAAATCATACCTGCAGCTACAACATGAGCAAAAGATTAGTCTGTAAAGATTTACCCAGTACAAACGTGTCACAGGCAACAGTTTTTAATTGTTAGTAATTTGTGCTGGTCTTTCAAGTGATATCCCAATAAAATACATTATTTTTGTAACATCAGCATGTGAAAAGGGTTCATTGTGGATTGATACTTTTTACAAGGTTCTGAATGTTTCGAACTTCTACCAGGTTGTGTCGTCGGTGGTATCGACTCAAAGAGAGAAGTACCAAACTTTGCTTGGTACCGTCTTCCTGTGTAAAGTTTTCAACTTTTCTTTCTTGCATATGTTGTTTTTTTTAACAAGATATTCCAGCTTCTTATGTAAATGCAAAAGTCATCCTTAATAAATGGGCTGGTGATTGTTGACGCGATACGTGTGCTGTACTTTGCAGGCTTTTTGTCTAGTTTTTCCCCAGTGTAGCCCCCTTTAATGGACCGATGACTTGTGACAAACTATGAGCTCCTGTTAAGAAAATGAATGATGTCTATTTGAATGTTTGCGACTTAACATCAGCATCCTTAAAGCCTTGTCATCTATGAAAGACGGGTTGTTTTCTCTGTCTTCGACATGGCATGTTGCTATTGGTTTCATCACCTTGGATACAAAGTAATTTTGAACACTGCTGAGTGAACCAATTTATTTCCAGCAACACTTTAATGTGAAGTAGGAAACGGATTTGACACAAATCCTTAATTGTAATTTCGACGGTCCTGTCTCGCCCGTGTCGTGAAAAGCAGTTCATCATGACCTGTTGGAGTTCTCTGCTTAAAACTGCTTAAAAAAGAAAGAAAAAAATCTAAAGTTTGTGAATTCACATCCTCTTTTCTTGTTTCCGTCTTTGCCTTCAGGTGCAGCAAGATGCTGGGTGTGCAGCCTGTGTACGGACTAAAGCTCTTGCTGGCCCTGATAATGCTTCACACAGCCGATTCAGGTGAGTACTTATTGCCAAGGGTAGGCTTTGTAGGAAATGGCTTGCATGCTTTTAGATTTTCGTTTTGTAGCTTGGCAACAACTGAGCTGTTGAGGTCTGAACGCATCGACTGCATCTCAAAGTTAACTTTCTCTATGCTCAAGGTAAAGAGCTGAACAGTTCAACAAGACAATGCTGCTCTGTCTCAATTTTCTGTTCGACTTATAGGCTGGTAGAGAGGAATGAAAGGTGTTCTTCAATGTCATCATTAAAGAAAAGAAAAAATCCACATTGCTTTAACATTTCCCATGGTAACCAAAGGACTAAATGGTTTAACCCTTCTCCTACAATACCTAAGTTACCCTCCTGCAAGGCATCCTCATTAACTTGTAAGAGATTGGGGGTTTTAGTTGTGCTTCACAGAGCTCAGCCAGCTGCTGTTGTGTGTAAATAATGAGTGCTAGGAAATCAGCCGACTGCCCAAAGTCTTAATGACCATTCGACCAGAAAAAAAAAGCTTTCAATAAGACCTCCACATGTTGAAATTTTAACATTTTAAAATCACACATAAGGTAGAGCTTCCAGTTTTGGGGAAACTCTACGTTTAGGTCTAATTCCAACCAAGAACGAGGTTTAATAAGAAGAGCTGTCACATGATGTATTTGCTTAAGCAATTCATGAGCTTGAATTTTTTTTCTTTTTCAAATCCTGTGAAAGTGACATCATTAAAAATGGATCACAGCTTGCTTTAAACTTTGCTGTTGTTTTCCTTTCAAACTTAATTATTCATCGTGCAAAGCTGATGAAGAAAATTGCTTTTCAACTCCTTAATTTTTTCCTCTACCAAATTGCCAAATTGCTTGTTTGTTTATTAGCATAATTAAAGGTCACTCTGGTAAAAACAAAACAGCCAAGCATAAAAAAAAAATAAATAAAAAAAAACTTGGAGCATTCAAGGATGATTTACCATAAAGGTAATAATAAAGCTTGAAATGCAAATCAAACCCAACCAGGCAGAGTTTTTTAGATCCCTCAGTCACACTGGCATGTCCATTTTCTGCTGTGTCTCCTGCTCCTGTCTAAACACTTGGCAGACGTCCACATGAACATATTGCCCATCTCTCCAAGTTTGGCTTGTGATTATCCCAGCAGCTCTAAGAAGAGACTAAAAGCATGAGATGTGAAGATGCAGAAGTATTCTGATCCACAGAGCTTAGATTTATCTTTTAAGCCACGTCTAAGAAATTGAAATGTATGTTAGGCCTGATTAAACCTCAGAGATATTATATCCAATTCCAGTGAGGAAAGCTGATTAAACTTTCTTTTGATTTGTCTAAAAAAAAATAAATAAATAAATAAAAGAAGCTGAAATTTAGAATGTTAATTATGTAATTATACATCATCAAGTCATCCAAAGTTTGGCGAGAGTCTAGACATTTTGCGTGTGTTTGCCTGTCTGTCTGAGTGACCTTTCGAAACCGCTGACGGTGATGAGCGAAGGACAGTGTGGCAGAGGAACAAGGGCCGGGGCATTCGCAGAGAATTTGTGTGAAACTGTGAGTCGTTTGTCAATCTGCGCCCAGGATCTGGTTGCCCCAGCTGCCTCCCGATCTGTCCGTTTGGCAGTTTTATCTGTCTATTCCAGGGGGCTCTGCGGGGAAATGGAGGGTGGGGAAAGTATTCACATCCGTCAGTCATTCTCTGGCCTTTCTGCACCCCGCCTGCGCGCTGCTGATGGATATCTGTGTGTATCTATATGTGTCTCTGCGTATGTAGGGCAGACTTCACGCCCCCGCGCTGCTCCCCGGTGTCCTCGCCGACCGTCTGCTTCGCTCCACGTCGTAGCTTTTTTTTTTTTTGTTCTTCTCGGCGTTGACTCGGGCCTCAAGTTTGCAGGAGCGGAGACGGTGAAAAATCCAATCAGCTTTCATGTGTGTCTATATGAATATGTATAAAACCCTCCAAGAAACTCTAACTGTGTTACAATATCCTGATTTACCTTGTATTACCTCCTCCCCCTTCATGGATTTTGCACTTTTATTTTTCCAGCTAAGCAAAAAGTCACAGGGAGGTAAGAGGACCACTGGGAGGGCTGGCATTAAAGCTCACCCCGTGACACCTCGCTTGACGGCGCAGAATTGGAAAAAGGGTGGGATGTGAACGCAGAGAGCAGATTAAGGAGGGGGGTGAGGGTGGTAAGCTTTTTGTACGTGTGTGTGTGTGTGTGTGTGTGTGTGTGTGTGTGTGTGTGTGTGTGTGTGTGTGTGTGTGTGTGTGTGTGTGTGTGTGTGTGTGTGTGTGTGTGTGTGTGTGCGTGTGTGTATGTGTTGGTAATACTGTGCTTGCACTTTTAGCACCACTACTCCATTGCCTGTGTATCGTGCTTATAAATTTTAAAATGTTGGGAGCTTGTCACACAAGATAAATGCACTATAACGCCACAGAAGGTGCAAAATTAGTCACGGCAGAATCTTAAGGGGAGTTTGTGTAAATCCCAGCGCAGCCTGGTCTGAAACGGCTCAGCTGGGAAGAGAGCTGCTGTGAGAGGGTTAATATCTGTCAGAGAGAGAGAGAGAGAGAGGTGGAGGAGACGGGAGCATGCTGGTGGGGTCAGAGAGGATTTGAGGGGATCTGATTGGACAGCAGCACTTGAGGAATATACCTTGGTGATATTCAGAAATCTGCTCCTATGTGGCTGCGAAGGTTTGTCAGATCAGAAAGAGGATCCAAAACGTTGCTATCACAAATGTTAACGTTTTTATATGGGATTTTATATGACGGGTCATATTGAAATAACATAAGTTTACAGTAGAAGTGGGAAAAGTATATTCACTCTGCTCCCCATCATTCTGATGACCTTAAATATAATCCCTTTAGGGTTTATAAACCCGTTTCCTCCAGAAGTCACCTAAGTACTGAAAAGGTTTCACTTCTTTGAAGATCTTAGAGATTTGTAAGGAAATATTAGTTAACAAACAGAAAAAAAAACATTCTTTCTAAAAGTTATGTGCTGCAGCTTTACACATTTAAAGAGCTCTCATAACACAAACATGAAGACGCAGCAGCCAGTGCGGTCTGTCTTTAACTGTGAAAGTCGCAGTAAAGACCGAAGGAAACTCTGTACAGACATAAACAAGCTTTTACAGATTTGCATTAAACTTACGTTTTCAAGCCTGCCTTCAAGTTTCGTTAGTAAGATTAATAGTGAAGACGTAGATCTACTTTCATCTGGTTATAAACTGTTTATCTTATGCTTTGATTAATTTTTTTTTCCATATTTTCTAGAAGTTTGTATTTTGACACAGTTCAAGTTCTATTATTTTTTTTTGACTAGCTTAAAATTGTTGTTGTGAAACTGAGTTGTTTTTTAAGTTGTAGAGAAATAAAGTCATGTTTTAAAGTTATTCAGGGCAGGGTTGCAAAAAAAAACAACAAAAAACAACAAACTCTGAAGAAGTCTCCAGGAAGCAATTAGGGGGAGAAGTAGAAATCTCAGACCCGACCCTATACGGTCTCTTCAGACATAAGCCTATGAACTGCACTTAACAAATCTGTTTGCTCATTTCTTTTCTTTTTTTGCTTATTTCCAGTGGAAATAAACTTATATTTACTTTATAAATCTGTATTTCTACCCTTTTTGTACATGTAGCAATAAATCACACTAACACAAAGGTGTTTTGTGAGTGCAACATGTCAAACCCAATTCTGAATCGGAGATATTTTTATCGACCGCAATCTGACGGAAACGCATCGGGATTTTCACAAGCAGTACAGGCTCGGAAAAACTAAAGTAGATAACACACGGGGATAGAAATGACTCAAAGAAAAACTAGAGGTGACGCAATCCAGCATAAGATGTTGGTGGAAAATACAACGGGAAACGCAGACGTGGAAAAGTCGAGAGGATGACTCCTTGGATCTCAAGTGAAGGAAACGAGAAGCTACAGAAACTATTTAGGGAGCGGATCTCGTGTGAGAGGATGTCAGCTTTCAGACTTTATTTCTGAACGGGCTTGTTTTCCGCCAGGGAACACGAGCGCACGACCAAACACACAACATTAAACAGCGGCAGTTACAGCTGGTGGTTGGAATCCATCGTAATGTTATATGCGCCTTTAGGATTGTGTTCACTTTGTGTTGACGTGTGCAGATCGGCGATCAGACAAAGCAGAACGGTGCGGTTATTCATTTCATCTGATTTCTCAGAACCTTGTACTTTGCCAGACGTGTGTTTCTTGTGTGTGCTTTCACAGTCGGGTGCAAAACTGTAATTTTTTTTGTGTGTGTCTGATGATAAACTCGGAGTCGCTCCTCCAAGACTAAGAGTTTTGCTGAAGTTTGACTTCATATTCGGTTAGAGGAAAGAGGGCTGGCTCCTGTTTTGAGAATGAAAAGATTTTCAACATTGAAACTGTAATTGATGACTTATTCTGTGACAACAATTACACTTATGTAAAGTGCTGTGTCAGTTAACACTTAATAAGAGCTAGATCTCTCAGGTTCAATAACTTCACTCAGATTAAAATGAATTATTTTATGTTTAGAGCATTCAGGTGGTGAACTTTTATCTCCCACGTGAATTTGTTCTATTTTATTGGTCATATGTTCTGAAATAAGTAAAAATACTTATTTCATATACTTACATCACTTTAATTATGTCTGGTCCTCTTCACTCATGAACTACAGTTTTCAATACCTGCCCTAATTCACCCAAAACCCAAAGTCATTCTAAATGATTGACTGAGAAGAGGTCCATCAGGACACTGTTTCTAATCGCCTCTTTTAAAAGCACAACTAGGTTGGTTTTCTTTGATAAAAATCCAGATTTTGTTTAATCCTAGGAGTCAAAATCAAAGATAGTGTCTCTGCTGGTGTTTCAGTTACCTGTACGATGATCAGGGAGAAAATTTTAACCTCACAGACTGCATACATTTTGAAAAATAAAAATAAAAAACTAAATGTTTAGAGTACAAGTAGGCCTGTCTCGATAAACGATAAATCAATTAATTGCGCGATAAATTAAGCCTATCGACCTTATTTTAATTATCGGTTTTATCGTCCCTTCCTGCCTTTTTTCTTTCTGTTGATGACACTGAACGAAAAAGGCTCAACTCCGGTGCTCTCCACTGACAAATCCATTCCTCATTTCCTTAGTGTAATGTCCAGCGCACACTACAGGAGTTGTCGGCCGATTGTGGGAACCATTTTCAAAATCTGAGACCACACATTAGCAGACAGAAATCCTAGGTATAACGGTTCAATCGGGTTCGATCGTGCTGTGTGGTGTCCAGTTAACTAATTTTAAAATCAGGCATTAATCAATGCTTTACTAGAATCTACCTGTGATGCATGTGGCTAGAGTCAGCAAAGTCCTGACTGAATGAAAATCATTAAAGCCTATTTATGTCACAACGAAGAACAGCTGAAAAGTTACCGGGTTTATCAACTGCGGTAGCAATTTGACTCCAACTCCTCCCCTTGTCATTTCTATATTCTTTGCACGACATGTTGAATAAATATTAATCTTGTTTCCACATATCGTCTGCGATGTCCGCTGGACTTCGGGTTGCGCCGTGTCAGCTGTTTGGGATTCCTCTCCGTCATTTCCCCTCAGAAAGCACGGAGGAGAATCCGCGCTTTCTGATTGGCTACCTGTCACATTCAGAGTTAACGCTCCCAGTCGGGGAAAACCCGTGATTCAGATCGAAGCGGCCACGACGATCTAAATCACACTACAGGATGATCGGTTACGAAATCACCAGCGAGAATCTTAGATCGGCCAACGATCTAAGATTGTCATAAGGGAAAAATAAGGGCAAAAAAATGGTGTAGTGTGAATCACTGCATTAGGTAGTCTGATGTCCCCATCTTCTCTATCTAAATCTAGTGATTACTGAAGGGCAATATAGTATACAGACTTCATAATTTGCACTCTTTTGGTTGAATGTAGTATTTATTTCCACTTTGGCTTTATGTTGTTTAGTTTTTATTCAAGTACGTTTTTTGTTAATGGAGACTGAGAATCCATTTTATTTTTGTTTTTGGTTGTTTTATTTATTTAGTTTATTAGTTCCAGTGTTATCTGTTCTTTTGAAAATTAAGTGTATCTCTCTATGGCAGGAAATTGCATGCCTTATTAATCATTTCCATTAAATCAGCGTCAAAAGGTCTTGAAAAACAATATTGTCGTTTATCGCAATAATTTTTTAGACAATCGCTCAGCAAAATTTGTTATCGTGACAGGCCTAAGTACAAGCTTTTAAAGAGAAACAAGAATATGTTTTCTGTCAATTCCCTACAAAGGGTGCTTATGAGTTGCTTTTATTTGTGCCTCGAAACATAAACAGTTGAAATTGTTGATTTGAAAGATTAACTCCCTCTGTCCCCACAGACAGCTGAAAGCAGTTATTGGCAATTTAAAGCTTTATTGTAGTTTGTTGCCAAGAAATATGAGTTGTAGAAGAAGTTAAAAAGAGATAAAATAACTAGAGTGATGAAGAAACTCTATCGATTCAAAATATGAATGAACTTGCACTGCATTATACTCCACCCAGTGCAAATCAGTCATAAACTTTGCATTTTAATCTCATTTACCAGAGTAAAGCTTATAAAATCTTAAAAATTAATTAAAAACCGGTAATTAAAACTAATTATTTAAAGTGTATAATTTATGTTTGGCTTAGTCTGCCTTGCTGCTGTTATTAAAATGTTGGCGTACATCATTGTTCATACTGTTGAAAAGCTTTTTTGATAATAATGAAAGACGCAAAGGCAGGTGAAGAATAGAGAAGGTAACTGCAGACAAAACAAAACAAAACAAAAAAAAGAATAGGCATATATTTAAAAGTCAAAACAGGATACCCTAGGCAGCAAAGAAAACATGGAAAATAAAGAGAAACAATTTTAGACTAAAGCAAACCACTCAAGAGATCGGCGAACAAAAGATGCATCAAAAAATGACGGTGCACAAGAGAAGTTCACAACTTTACCGGGATAATTGCACACAAGCAAAACGTTGCGCGTTCTAATTACAAATTGTGATGAGGTGAAATGGAGAAACAGGATTCAAAATAAACAAGTGACGAGGAATAGACAAGGAGAACAAAAACAAACACAGCCTTGCAGTTTAGGGGAATGTACTGGGAAACAAACTTTCACCTGGCTCATGTCTGAAAGAGTGGGATCAAGTACTTTTGCAATAACTGAAGGCAGAAGTTGGGACATTTACTCAAATGTTTTTTTTTGTAACTTGGGTAGGACTGCCTTGCTATATATGAAAACTCAAGTTTTTTTTTTTTTGGCTCTCGTGGCCTTTATTTGAAAGTAGTTCAACAGGAAACAGGGTAATCAGAGAGGGGGAAGACATGTTGCAAATGTCGCCAGGCCAGGAATCGAACCTGCAACCACCGCCACAAGGACTAAGGCCAGAATATGTGGGTCATGCTTTGCCCTTGCGCCATTACAGCAACCCCAAACTCAAGATTCTTCAGTACATAAATCTGGACCGTCTAATTAGGAGCAGTGGCTTTGTGGTTGGGATGAGCCTGAAGCCTTAGTGGAAAAGAGGCCCCATCCTATAAAGGGCCCTATCCAACTTGAGGGCAGTTCTGGACAATACCGGCCACCTCCTGAACACTGGTTTGTCCCAGCAGAGGACCACTCTCATGGACAGAGTCCTGTCAGTGTTTAACTGAGAGGCTTACCACGGGCCATTAGACTCTATAATGCCTCTCCTGGTAGGAGGAGGATGGGTGGGAAACAAGGAAATTAATGTTTCTTTTTGTCATAGTGTTTAACTTTTTATTGTGTTTATTATATAAGGTTTTTCATCTAATATTTGGATGGTTTTGTCTGTATGTGAGCAACAGTCTACCTCATAGTTTCTCCAGATTAATAAAGTCTCACCTAACCTAACCTATTGTTTATTTAAAGAGTGTAAAATGTAAGATTCCATTAGAGCCTATACATGCCTCACTACCTTCCATGTTCCTTTTTTTTTCTTCTTTTAGGGAGTGTTAATTAAGGCTTATTTAGAACGACTGACATCATTCTACCTCCCTGTCTGCACACCACAGACCAGTTATCTGTACGTGAACTAAATGTTAATTTCCACTGTATAATAGTGCAAAAAATATGTCCTCAATAATATTAGATTTTGTTATCTTAGGTAGTCAGTGAGGATGTGGCTTGCAGATGATGATCCACAGATAAATCTGATTAAACTGTGGAAAAACCAGAAAATTGATGCTTACTGATCCAGTGTTAGTGAGACTGATTGTGTGCTGCATTGTGTCTTAATTCTTTTAAAGTACATATATATTATAAATTTTTTTTACACCTTCTTTCTTTGTCTTTTGATTTTCTTTCTTTTTTTTTTAAATTCATACTCAGAATTCTGATCCCCCCCCCCCCACAGAATTCTGAGAAAATGCTTTTATTCTAACTTTTTTCCTACAAATTTAGACATGTTTCCTCTGAATTTCGATATTTTTTCTCTGAATTTTTCAACATTAAATTTTTAGCAACCACTTTAGTACTTCTTGATATCATCCCATCTAGCATGTCTCATTTCTGTGAGATTTATTAACTCGTCTAAAAAGTAATCTAAGATGCATCATCTTTAAAGACAAACATGTAAATATCATTTAATTAAATCCGAATTAATTTGAGCAGCGCGATCAACTTCCACCACTTCTAAGCAAACTGTCAGCCACAGTCCGGTTGTTTTGTTGCTTCAGCTGCCATTTCTTAATACAGTGATCAACTAATGACGACAAACTTCTGTCAGATGCTTACGTGTCCACACTTATGACCTGCAAATCCTTCTGCGCTAACACACTCCCACACACACACACACGTAATAAGCTGATACACAGGCGAAAGGAGCGGATTGGCGGCGGCTTGCCTCGATCAGTTTCTGCTGCTCTTCAGTTTGAACGATCGACTCTGCACACTCTGTCTTTATCTTCACAAAAACATTTCCACAGGAATTTTCAAAAAGAACCGAAGAGGAAAAGAAGAATACGGAGAGGGGGGATGTGGAACGGTTGTCTGCATTCGTGTTCCTATTAAAATGAAAATGCCATCGCCGCCCACCGTGTGTCTGTGTGCAGCTCGGCATCAGACACCCAAAGCCTTTTCAGCTTTTTTTGGTCATTTGCATACATCTACAAAGGGAAGGAAGACGAGGCGATGCTGACAATCACCTTGGTGATCAGGTTTCTCTATCTGCAAGCTGCAGGAGGAATATCTGTCCTCTCAAAAGACGAGGTTACTAAAAGACCTCTCATCAGGCTTGTGTTTTGTTTTTTGTTCTTTTTTGTTGTAGATATTCTCTAATATTTACATGATAATCTCTCTGTTTCAGTAACAGCCCAAGTGATTTACGCATATGAAAAATCGACAAAAATTAGTAAATGTATTAAGTTACGTGCACTAAATAATTAAGTTGTATAATGATTAATAGAGTTCAATACATGAGAAAAAAAGCTGGATAAAGTTAAAGAAAATCAAGAAAATTTAAAAAAATTTCTTCTGAAACTGGATCACACCACGAGGCAATATTGACAGTGAGTTGAGGCGACGGTATTAATAATTTGAGGGGATTAAGTTTAAGCAAAACTAATTTGAACATCTCATAACAACACCTGGTTGTTTTCCTATCACAGTGACATTGCACTAAATCTGCTAAAACCAATCCGCTCTGGTGTCTACAGTAACTCCCAGAAGTCGAATTTCTTCTACTTAAATAATAGCTGTGCCGTACGCAGACTATATCTACAGAAACACAGGAAGCATTGTGCCTCACTGGTAGGAGACAATGCCGAGGCCCGCAGGCACAAAGGACAAGTGATTTCCTTCTACGCATCGAAAAGTCTGAGAGAATTCAGAAAAAGTGAAATAATCCAAACGAAATAGAACCGATCCAGTACAGATAGCTAAACTTCTGAATGTTTCTGTCAGCACCTCTGAGACTATAGCGTGGAAGTGGAAAGAATCTAATTCCCCCATAAACTTACTGCAACCAGATGGTGCTCGCAAGATTTCAAACAGAGAAGTTAAAAATGAATCAAATGACATTAATCAAATGAGTTGCCAAAGCGCCATTTGACAAACAACTTTAGAAAGACCTGACACTAGCAGATAGATTTTTGTTGTTGTTAAATAAAAAAAGAAGTAATGCGCTCTATTGCAATGACTTCTGGGCAGGTTTACTGTCTAAGACTCCACTGCTGTAGAAAACTGCTCAATTCTTGGTTTTGAAGATTTGCTGGAGAATATTTAAACAAGTCGGTACTGGAGGAATATAATCCGGTCTGTCTCTTTACATTTTCTTGAATGATAAATAACACCATGAGATTCTGTTAAGATATGAAGACTGATTTCTCTACAAAAACTGGTTTTGTGGGAAAATTTCAAAATGTTTCTCCATACAGGGAAATATCTCGAAGGCATCAGAACCAACAAAGACTTTTCTATGAACAATTTTTTTTTTAAATTTCAGTGACTATGTTGAACACGTATTTACTCTGTCCTTTTGCATTACTTTACATGAAAAATCTAAAGTTAGCACACTTTTGCTGAAGGTAAATCAACTAATTTGTGTTGCTTTTTATGTGTGGCATATTTGGGTTCTTATGCATGTCTTGTACAGATTTAATGCTTTTTACCTGATTAGAAATATATTCACAGATGAAAGTGTTGTTTTCAGTACATATTTTCTCCACTGTGTAAGTGCTTGTTTTATAAAAAAAAAAAAAGCATCTTTTTCAGAATATTTGTACAGTGAAATTATGTTCTGTTATCTTACTTTCTGGCTTTGCAAATATGACACACGTACAGATAACCAAACAAAAGTTGCGCCTCTGACAATGTTTCCATGTAAAAGCAGATTTTAGACAACGGCGAAGTTTCGCTCCGTATTGTTTTATATTTACCTGCACTGAAAAAGAAAAATGTTCATAAATTCAATTTTCAGAAGTGAAGTGCATTACAGGGAATCTGGCCTGATGAAGAGAATGCTTCAAGTTTTACCTTGGGTTTCATCTTTGTGAAAGAGGTTTTAACATTAACAAAGATGAATAGATTTTTGTTGTTGTTAAATAAAAAAAGAAGTAATCCTCTGTTTATTGTCCTCCAAATAAACAGAGGACAATAAAGCGCTCACCTTAATAAACTTTTCTCTGCAGTAACCTGAGAGGACATTTTGGTTTCACCAAAAGAGACAAAATTACCGACATCTCAAGCTCCAGTTCTGTTTTGTACAACTCCTATTGAGATTAAATAATTTTCTTACGCTACAGTTCTATTTCTAGTTCACCTCTTTCACAACTCGTTTTCAAAGAGCAAATACCAAAACCATCATCAGATGAAAAGTTGCTTGTGTGATCAGCCTAGTCATTCATTGTATGTTTTCCTTCCCGATTCTTTTATTTTCTCCTCTTATTGTGCTTTCAAAAACCCTCTCGCTCTTTTTTTTTTTTTCACAGGTCATCTCACTTGATGGGCTGAGATTCTCTTGAGTGCTGAATCAGAGGCCATTTCAGAGCACAAATCCTGTTTGGTATTGCCAGCCAAAGTAATATAGACCAGCTGGGGTGGGAGTTAGACAAGTAGCGCTTGTCTAAGCGATGCCACTAGGAGAAGCAAAGGAGTGGATATTTATGTGTGTTTATGCGCCTGTGGGGAGAGGAAAATGTGATGGGAGGGCTGATGTTAAGCTATCAGGGAAGAAGCACTCAACCTCTTACAGTGAACAACTGAAAAAGCATAACGGCTGCACGAATGAGCAGTGACAATTATTCATGTGCCTTTTTGTGTGTGTCTGTGTGTGTTTTCAAAGGCACTTTGGCCAAATATCAAGGGATGACACATGATTATTGTACGTTCACGCGATCTAATGCTCTCAAATGTGAAAATATAAACAAAGACTCCAATATGGTGCTAATATTTAAGGACCTAACTTGTCAAATTTTTGTCACAAAGTGAGATTTCGTCTGTTTTTGTTCCAGTGTCGCATTTAAATGTTTCAGAAAATCTACCAAATTTTAATGTCAGACAAATGTAAGCTGATGAGTAAATACATGTACTCAGTTTATATTACTGATATTGCTTCCAGGCCCTGCGACAGACTGGCGACCTGTCCAGGGTGTACCCCGCCTCTTGCCCGAAACGTTAGCTGGAGATGGGCACCAGCAACCCTCCCGACTCCACTAAGGGACAAGGGTGCAAGAAAATGGATGGATGGATGGATGCTTCCAGGCTTGTGTAAACAATAAATGACTGAAATAAAAGTAGCATAACGTGAAGCAGGCTAACAGGGCTCCAAACGCATCATGTCCCGATGAAAGGGATTCAAGAACAGATGAGAAACAAAGTCACTAACATCCATCTCTCTGAAAAGGGTGACGGAGTTTTATTTTTATGACTTTTGGACTCTAGCAAGGCAGAGTGAGAGCAATTATTCACAAAAAAACATAAAACACGGAAGAGTGGCGAATCATCTTATTCAGTAGCTCACAAAAGCACCAAGAACAACATCTGAGCTGCCGGGCATCACTTCCCTCAAGTTAGGGTCAGTGTTCATTATGGTACAATAAGAAAGAGAGCGGGGTAAACGGCTTTCACAGGAGATAAAATGACTAAAGGGAACAAAAATGTCCCTTTCACCATTGCAAGAAAATAACTTGACGAGCCCGAGACTTTTTTGGAAAACGTTCTGTGAACTAATCAGACTAAAGTCATACACTTTGGAAAATGTGTGTTCAGTTACACGTGGCATCAACGAAAACAGCATTTCAGAGAAAGAACCCTGTACTCACTGTATACCACGGTGGTAGAGGTGGGATGGTCTGGGGCTTTTGGTGCTCCTTACCACAACTGAGGGGGTCATGAATTTTGCCCTCATGGTGAACATCCTTAAGCTCGATCTCTCTTGGGTTATGCAGAAGGACCAGGATCTGGAGCGTGCCAGCAAGTTTTCCTTGGAATAGCTTAAAAGCATCCTACTTAGAGAGGTAGGTTGGTTTGGATTGATTTCTTTTCCCCTGTAATACATAAAATCTGTGATGTAAAGTCATGCAGCCCATGGAATCTGTTGAGGAAAGCTTCATCAGAAAAACACATTTAAATCTTAAATAATTCAGCTAAAGTCATTGCTCTAAGACGGACACAATCACTGCAGACTTTGGTCATCCAGTTGTTGGGCATGTACAACAGCACAACTGAGTTTTTTTTCATTGGAAATGCAGCATTTGTCACACTGTACAGCCCTGCAGTTTTCAAGATTATAAAAAAATAAATAAAAAAATGGCAATACATATTTGCAAGGCTACAGGAGAAGCATGGTCAACGAGTTTAAGATTTTCGTTAGAAAATATTTATTTATGTCGGCGATGTGTGGCTTTCCAACATCTTTTCGCGAACGCAGTGTTCCCATCATGTGAGTCCTAGTGTAAAATCAGCATCTTTTTCAACAAGGATAAAGGAAAAAGTAAATCTGTCATACAAAGATGAAGAGAAAATAGAGAGAAAAAAAAGATGAGTTGAAATAATGGGTTTTAAAACTGGCATGTAGCCCGAATTGTAGGGCATGAATAGAGAGAAGAGAATATGCAGGACACCGGGGGGGGGGGGACAAAATGACAAAACAGCAGTGTGTCGTGTCTGTGATTGCTGCAAGTTTACTGTTTAAACAATCTGACATTTAATTACAGACAGGACAGACTGACCCTGTAGGGTGTAGCGCTTTAACATGCATTCAATCAAGTGAGTCCGCAGAAGGACAAATAAATAGTTTGCAGTGGACGGTAGCACTAAGGGAAATAAATCAGCGGGCTCTTTTTCTTCATGTTTGTCCACCGTCATCTGTGTTGTAATCAACAGACTTCATGAATGTTCATCGGCTTCCTTCAAAACTCAATATCCGGACAAAAACTGGTGGCTGGGATTGTTTGTGGTTAGGTCTAGATGACTCCAACAGCCTTGTGCTCTATTCACTAGTAGCTCGCTTCATTTTGCAAACAGTTTTAACACATTTCCAACATTTCCCTGCCTCTGCTGAAGAAGAGAACAAGCATGATCATTTTACCACCATCATGTTTCAGCATTGGAATGGTTTGTTCACGTAGTTAGTTTTCCATCGTAGCTTTTTGCATCAAGCTGAATCAACTTTAATGCAGTTTATTTTGCCTTTCTTTCATTGGTTGCTTCCTTCTTTCCATATGTGAAGTACACATTTAATGGTCGGACTTTTGACAAACCTCCGAGGCTTTCCCAGAACAGCTGTGCTTAAACTGAGATTAAATCACTCAAAGCAGGAGTCTATTTACTATCATTAATCCAAAAGGTAATGGTTTGCTCTAGAATTCAATCAAGGGAGTCAGGGTTGAGGCAGCTGAAAACAAATGTGTGCAACACTTTTCAAATTTGCTAAATAAATTTGAAAACTGAGTCCTTTTGAAATAGAACCAAAATGTATCAAAATGTGTTTGTTGTTGCACCTTGACATACCGTGACGCAAGGTAAAGATTTCTAATAGTCAAAGAATGAAACCAGGAAGGCCACAGTGAGTTTAAGAAACACAGAAAAAAATCAAAGAAATGGTGAAAAGAATTAGAGTAGCATCTCTCTGTCTCTAAAGAAAAATTGGAAAACTAAGAAAAGAAAAACAAAGAAATAAAAAAAAAGTTCCCCCTTTGCTGTTTAGAAGGGTGGAAGTTGTGACAGACAGCTTCTGCTCCAACACCACTCCTGTGAGAATAACCCAGCTGTCAGAGATGTTAACTGGGATGTAAAAAAGACGGAGCGAGGCAAACACGGTGAGGGCCGCTGTCACAGTGACACTGTCTGATGAGGGGCTCAAAGCCAGGGAGATCATGACAGCAAGTGGGCATACAGTATCTGGGATGCTTTTTTTTTTTTTTTTGACAGATTCACGTTTGAATTTGAATTATTTTGACCGTGAAGAACAACAACAGAAAGCTGGATCCCTTTTCTGTGGAGCGCGTTATAAGTATAGATTTAACCATTTGCCAGCTGACTGCTGAGAACAATGTAAGGGTGTGATTTTGTTCATTCTGGACGGACGTTGAAATTCAATTCCAGCGCCAATTCTCAACAAATCATGTCTGAAGGCTCTTTGCGACGCAGACCCAGGTTTTGTTCCAATATGTATGCAAAGTGACGATATAATTTCATGAGAGACCAGTGGAATGTTTTTAAATGAACATCTAACCCTAAGGTAATTTATTAAAATAATAATAATAATAATAAAAAACAATGTTTATTGCTGCAGATCTCTGCTATAAATTAGTTGTTTCAATTCAGCTGTTCAGGACCTGCTGTTTAGAATATCTCGGCTTGTTTCTTCATTCTTAAGGTCGGGTTTCTCAGCGTTGTGTCTCCAGGTCCAAAAGAATCCGCCAGCTGTGGCTCACTCAGACGCTGTCCGCCCGGGGAGTGCAAACTCAGCCTGCAGGGGCTGCTGGATGTTTGGAGCAAATTTAAACAACCTGCAAAGATGCCTTCCCAAAAGTTTAAAGTGTGTTCCAGTGAATGACACAACACGATTAAATTGTAATCCAGGTTTGTTTAGTTCAATTCCATTTGCTGCGTGGTTTGATGTGTGTGTAGTTGGTCAGAGAGGCATCGTGGTGTCATGCCGTCGCTTCATCGCTCGTCGGCACATTACTGATTCCACTCTCAGAAGCAAACAGAAGAATAGCGTTTCTGCCATGTCTACATCAGATTTCCTTTAGGGAATTATTTTTTTTTTTACATGTAATGAATTTTTTTCAATGCCAGAGTGTCCTAGAGAGACTCGATTAAAGCATCACCATGTCGAAGTCTTCCTTCAAAGTCTGAAACCTGCTCTGAGATTTTCTTACTTTTCTTTCTTTTTATGTTTTGGTGTATTTGGAATGTTTGTTTTCATGTTTGGCACTTATCTTTAAAATAGCCAAAATAAATAGTCAAACTGAAAATAACACTACATTTCAGGTCAAAAATATACAACATATTTTCAATGCGTTGATCTAATAAAATAACATTTATTAGATCTCAACAAAACTTGATGTTCTGTTACATGTTTAGTCTGCGACAGTTGTTGAAACGGGTACATGTTGAGATGCATCCACCAAAACTTAAATTGTCTACCTGAGGTTGACCAAAGGACAGCACTTTAATCAATCTGTAACTCTGGGGTCGTCTGCGCAGCGGGTCAGTCTGAGGAGTGAGGATTATACCAAAGTGCTCCACTGAGTGACAGATCTGCCTCTAGCAGCGTGGCTAACAACTCGGTCAGCTGATTCAACGTGCATGCACCGCCACGGGTTTGTGGAGATGTCATTTAGAGAATGTGCCTTTTTTTATATATTGTTCTTAGACGTAACAGGAAAGAGAACAGGGAAAGGTAAGAGAGCAAGAAGAAAAAGAAAAAAAAAAATTGCTGTGTGCGTTAAATATAAACAAGCACATGTGGATCAGAAGCTCTTTTCTAAGGTGTTTGCCTCTGCAATGCAAATGATGCAATTATTTTATTTCAAACAAGACATTAGAGCATTTTGATAATGTATTATAAATGTTGTACATGCAGACAAACATGAGATCTTGTTAATATTACGACTAACACCTTCTTCTTGGAGGCAATGCTTTAAATAACAAAGAGGTATTTGGTATTGATTTCGCGCTGCATATTCAAGGGGTGATGTAAGGTTTATCAAGCATGTTTGACGTTTTCCCTATTCACCGACTTGTTCTGTCAGCTGCAACAACAACCCTCTGCTAGATCACTGAAAATCATCAAAGACATCCAATGAGTTTCTGACTACTTTGCTTTTACTCCACAAACAGGAGGATCGTGATGGAACTAAAGAAACTGGAAGGAAAGCACACGTTGTGGCCGCGCGAATCAATTAACCGAAACCTTTTCAGAGTAATGAGAAATAGCGCTCGGTGGCCGCATTTACGAGAGCGGATTGATTTTTAATCTCGCTTCTTCTTTCTTCCCCTTTCCCCCTCGGCTCTCCTCAGGTTTAACCAGTGCTGACACTATGGTGAATATGCGGAAGGTCACTCATCAGACCATTACCGAGGAGCTGTCCAAGACGGTGCTGCTCCCTTGCCTCTTCACCCTTCGCCCTGGCGGCAGCTCTTTCCACGAGCCCCCCAGGATCAAATGGACCAAGGTTTGGGGTCAGAGAGGCTCAGATGGCCTGCAGAAGGAGCAGTCGGTCCTGGTGGCCAGAGACAACGTGGTCAAGGTACAGCAGTGACCAATGAAATATGAATCACTTCACTGGATATTAACTGTCTTGCTCCACAGTTATTATAATCTCTTCTTTTTTTATTATTCACTCGTTCTCCACATTTTTCAGGTGAAAAAGGCCTTCCAGGGTCGCGTGTCGCTGCCTGGGTACAGTAAGGACCGCTACAATGCTAGCCTTGCTCTGACCGGGTTGCGGTCCAGCGACTCTGGACTCTATCGCTGTGAAGTTGTGGTGGGCATCAACGACGAGCAGGACACCGTTCCACTGGAGGTCACAGGTAAACAAAGTGTTATATATATTTGAACAGTTGTTTGTAGGTTGCTGCGACCAAGAGGTTAAAATAAAAAGCTGCTCTCAGATACAAGAGCAAACTTTTAAGAGATTACTCTTTTCGCACTGGTCGGATCAAAAGGCTGGAATTTAAAAAGACAAAAACACGAAAAAGTAAATTTCTTGTTTTACCTTTAAAACTGGACTCGAACTGGACATGTGGTTCTCGAAAAGTGTTTTGAGAGACATTGTTGCAATTTGGCACCGATTTAATAAACTGAACAAAATCAATTATAAACGGAAAGAACTTCAAAAAGCGGGACAAGAAAAAACGAGAAGCTTGGAAGCACACTGTGGTGCTGGTTCAGGACTTTTCAAAGATTTGTGAAACTGCATATAATTGTGACTATTTCCATTTTCTTTTACTTGTATAACTGTGTAAATTGTTTTTGGTAACGCTTTATTTGACGGGGTATTTAGTTCCTTTGATTTGGAAAACCTATAGTACAGAACAAAACTATGTCATGAAAAAAATCTAAGTCTTAAGGCTCATAACAGCTTCACTGTCATTTCCACTCAATTGCAGTTTAATCAATTAAACAAGTTCTCCTTCATGTATTTAATTTAATTTTCTTCTCTATCTAATAACTTTACCTAAAAATAACTATCTACACATATCAAAATGACTAGAATGTACGAATATCAAACACTAAAAATATTAGATTATAGAATATACTAAAACTTGAGTTTATTCTTATGAATAAAAAGAATAATCAATTCTGTATCCTAGCAGTTCGATTGACATCTTGCAAGGACTAAAAGGCTCTGAGCCTTTTTTTGCTGCTCTTTATAAGATTTTGCTTTCGAAATTAATTAGATGTCTCACATACAGCGGCTTGATCGATAAGACTGCCTTCATCAAGAGACACGGTGCTGATTTACGGCCGCTGTAATTTCTTTGGATATTTATAATTGTTTAATTGATTATTCATAATTACTCATCAACCCAGATACTCAGAGAGGATCAGTGAGGACTTTGCTACGCATAACAATAGATTCCTGTGTAAAACGCTGCCTCATTTTAAAGTACCTTCTTTGCTCAAAATAAACATTTCTGCACTTGCATTGACTTAGGCGGTGTTTACCCAAGATCACCGTCTGGAAACCGTGGGAATTTTTGGATGATGGTTGGAGAAACGGTCCATGTTTAGACAAGACTACCTTCAGTCAGCTGTAGTTGTCATGCCAGGCCAGTATATGGCGCTGTGATTTTAGCATGTTATCGAAACGCATGGGCTTATCTACCACCTCATTTAGAAAACACATGTTTCTGTCTACTACGAGCCAAGTGTTCGGTTGTTTTGTGGTTTTCAGCCAGACAACACAAGCATCAGTTGTCTCATCTCTGAAAGGTTACGGTTCCACTGAAGATCGGCTCTGGGTAAACAGAGCCTTAGTTTTATTTATGGCTATACTAAATAAAGAGTTGGCTCCATGGTTGGGTTTATTAAAATGCCAGTTTGAAGTACAGCGTCTTCACCTAACATTAGATTACCAAAAGTACAGAGACCCTCCTCCAAATTATTGAGTTTGATTGTTGCGATCACTTCCATGGCCACAGGTACATAAAGGCATGCAGACGGCTCTTACAGCTGCAAGGCGGATTCAAATCTTAAGCTCTTTAAGCCTATGTATCAAGACTGGAATTTTATTAAAGTTCATTAATATATAAAGTCAGGCGTTCAGACCTGTGGGAGTACAGTGGACCCTGGCCTGTTTGCACTTCAGTATTCATGAATTCATGGATTTTTCTGTGGAATTAATTTGAACTGTTTCTATTATAATCTATTAACAGTTCACGAGCATCGGTGCTTCCTAAACCATGCAATTACCACGTGCACACTGGATCGTGTGTGTGATTATCTAAACATCTGACATTCTGTGTAATCCTGTACCATTTTTCTGCATTTTTTTTTCTCAGTGGTTCTCTGTGACGAGTATTTGAAACCACTGAGTATTTCCTTCGGAAATTTGATTTCATCTGTAGAAAACATTCCTTATCAAAATCTCTGCTGCACTCGATGGCTGCGTTAACACTTTGTCTTCCACGTCTGCAGCAGCTATGAATACTAATAACTCTGTTTTCCATGTCAGGTTAATACAATCGTTACAGCTGTTTACTGTCCCTGCTGAACGTGTGATGAATGGTGAAAGGCACTTGGAAACATTAAAGATTATCCCACCAAGCTATTTCAGTACTACTACTACTACTACTACTACTACTTCTTCACCGGCTGCAAAGTGGCGCAGTTGGTAGAGCTGTTGCCACGCAGCAAGAATGTTCTGGGTTCGATTCCCAGCCCTGGTCTTTCTGCATGGAGTTTGCATGTTCTCCCTGTGCATGCGTGGGTTTTCTCCGGGTACTCCGGTTTCCTCCCACAATCCAAAAACATGACTGTCAGGTTAATTGGCCTTTCCAAATTGCCCCTTAGTGTGTGTGTGCATGGTTGTGTGTCCTGTTTGTCTCTGTGTTGCCCTGCGACAGACTGGAGACCTGTCCGGGGTGCCCGAAACGTTAGCTGGAGATAGGCACCAGCAACCCTCCCGACCCCACTAAGGGACAAGGGTGCAAGAAAATGGATGGATGGATACTTCTTCATCTTTAGCCTTGTATGGTTCTTTGGTAACAAATTAGCTAGTAACAGCTTGGAGAGTTTCAAAGACTTTGTTAAGGTGTTGTAGTTTTAAAGCTGTCGCCACATTCTGTCCAGTTCACTCATGTTTATGTTTAATGGCAAGCTGCTATAATCACCAGAGCAACTGCACACCTTGGAGCAAACTGTGCGTGTATAAATATAGCTAACATCAGCGCTAAATGCAGTGACCTTATTATTTTGGAGAGGCGCAGCATGCTACAATAGCCACTGTTTTAAGTAACACAAATATCATTTTCTCCTTGTCCGTAAATTACCCTTAAGGGAATATGTGCAAACTACAATACAGGGAAATCAGGCAATTGTGTCTTATCCGTTTTCCATTTTTCTAGGTTTTGTCTGAGGGATGTAGAGCCCAGTTCTCCCTTCTTAAATAGCAGCATCTTCATTAACCCTAATATGATGCTTTTGAGAGCCTGTGTCCTGCAACTCCTGGCCAATCACTGCCTCTTGTTCAGAATGAAACCGTTTATGAAGCCGGTGAGGAGCAACCGTCTCTGCGGTTTGGTCTTTATTGTCAAGTCCTGCGACGTGACAGCGCTCGACCCTTCTCGCTAATTCTGTTCAGGCATCAAATTGGTCATTTGCAAGTACTGATACTGCTCGACTGTATCGTTACATAATACTCCACACCACTCATTTCATGTTCAGAACTGTGTTTCATTTTTTAATCTTCACTTTCTTGTCCCACATATTCTCTCTCTCTCTCTTACAAGACTTATCCATTTTAGATTTGTAAGTGGCTACATGAAACTAACAAGTCAAGAGGCAGAGATTATGTAACTCTGAAATGCTTTCTGAATATATTTGTACTATGCTCCATAAAACTTTGAGCCGCTTTAAATACAACTCTAAACTATATATAATTTTGTTTGCTATTATTTTTGAGTAGTAGTCCTTGTAGATGTGTTTAAAAAAAAGAAGTTTAAAAATAATTTTGCACTGATGTTAAAAACAGCGATGTCCCCGTTGGATCAGATATTGGTGGGCTGCTGGAGAATCTGTTCACCACTATTTTCCATAACTGCTTACAAAACAAAAATAATAATTATAATTAAAAAAAAACAGAGTGGAGTGAAAGGAGAAAATGAGTGCAACATGTTAAGAGGAAATTGTTGGTTGTAAGAAAATAGGCTCACATTCAGTCTCGTTTCTGTTTCCGTTCCTCCAAATGATTAAATTGTTGTCAGTGTGGAAAAATGCAACTTTATTAGTAGAAATTTTGTTTTGGAGCTTTTTGACAAACAGACATCTCACTTGAATATCATGTTATGCTGTTTTTCTCCTCTTTGAATAAATAGTAGACACTGATCGACTTGAAAGTTAGTCTGTATTAAAAAAATCAATAACTTTGTAAATCTAAAGAAGCTTATTAGTAGTCACTTAGTATAATATTTTGTTTATTCTAATGTGGCACATTTAAATTGATTTATATCTAAACCTAAATAGTTATTTAGTATTTGTTGAGCAGTAAATACAATCTATAATAATTCTTAGTTAAAAAGCAACACAACAACTTACTGCTTGTTGGAATAAAATTATTTTAGTGATTAGAGATTCATATGTGCTCTCATTGTGATTTGTTTCATGACATATTGAATTAAAGTCTAGTCACTTTAATATCTAAGAACAATTTTTGAGGTAATTACATTATTTTCTTCTTTTAATTTTAAACTGGACTGTCTTAGTCATTCTCATAAAGTCATAAAGCTAAGAACTGGAAAAAAAATCTAAGTTACCAGTATTACTATGAGAATTTGAGTTTTAAAGCTCCACATTTAAAAAAAAAAATGTTATTAAGCAGATCCTGTCTAATTTCCAGTTTTTATTCCAAGAATCAAGAGCAGTTTTCCCTCCTAACTCTTAGCAAGAAAGCAGATGAGCATATTTCATAGACTTACGCCCTAAAATTAATGTTTTGGATCCAAGTTTTATTCCCGTTGTTTCAGAGTCATCTTGAATTGAAATTCTGCGTCTGCTTTCACAAATTAATACAGTTATTTTTATATATTTGTTTGTCTAACAATGACAGACAGAGTTTGCCTAGTACACTGCACCCTGCCAGGGGGGCAAAGAGTACCAGCTACTCACCATGCTGAAACGAGGGCATCATTCAGTCACATATGGTGCCTCTCTGCTCTTCCCCTTAGAGACCATGTGAGGATGTGCAAAGATGCTGAGGGTAAAAATAAACATAAGGTGCTGGGCATTCAACCCTCCTGTGGAACAGGACAGGGTTTCCTCTTACTGAGAGGAAAGTTATTTGTCTCTCCTGCGTACATATTAATGAGCAAACTAGCATCTCTGCTTGGACAAAGTCCCACAGCCTCAAATCAAGGGGATGAAGGATGAAAATAAGGGCAAGAAAAAAATAAGGAGATATTTCAGAGGGTTTATGCTCCATATAGCTGAGAGAAGGAGAATGACCGAAAAGCCAGACAGTCCGCAGAGACCGAGGAGAATTCTGTTTGCATATTACGTTCAAAACACCGGCGCTAGCTTTTTTTTTTTTTTGCACTAAAGCCTGTAGTGTTATTCTAATACTTAAACGGCCTCTTCGGCATCCGTCTCACATGGAATCTCTCACTTTCCCAGACAAAGTCATAGAGGATAAAGGAGGCAGAAGCACGCAAGCTTGCAGGACACTGGCTGGTCCTCGGGGGCGTGTGAATGTCGGGCAGAGATTGGTAGATGGACGTGTGGACCTTTCACAGTTCAACTGAGCTAGTTTCTTCTAGTCAATTTCATTTTCTCACCACCCTTTTTCAGCATTTGTGCGTACCCTGAAGCCTCGGTTCGCACGCTGCGGTACAAGCGGTACGATGGTACTTGGACTGCTTGTTATCGTTCTTACTACAATTTAACAGTGGTGGGAAGTAACTGTACTTAAGTACAATTGTCGTGTATCTGTACTTTACTTAAGTAGATTTAATAATGGGTACTTTCTACTTTTACTCCACTACATTTTACAGTAAGTATCTGTACTTTTTACTTCACTGCATTTCTACAAAAGTGTCGCGTTACTCGTTACATCCAAGTCGCGTTGCGCTTTTTCTCCGTTAAAATGTGAAGTTCAGGGACTTAAGGTGGCGCCGTAAAATCCAAGCAATAACGTGACTTATGTGTCTGCTGTCACCCATGGGCTCCACCTTTACTGGCACGCGGAGCTCCAAGACATGCGCAGTGGATATAATAGCCCTGCATAAATTGATATGGCGACATGTAAAATCAGCAGCGCTTCGCTTTCACAGACGGTGGGGACTTCGTCCAACTTTTAGCATCACTTGGAAGGAAAGCTTAAAAAAAGGTAAGATCTGTGATGCTAGCAAAGCTAGCTGTACTGACCGAGACACATGTTGCATCTGCGATGAGAAAAAGTTGTCACTCACGCGTTGAGTGACAACGCGTGAGTGACAACTCAGGCGTTGTCACTCACAAGGCGTGAGTGACAACGCGTTGTGAGTTGTCACAACGCGTGACAACTCACGCACAACGCGTGACAACGCGTTGCCACAAATATCAGTGTCCCATATTTGCGACACTGAGGTGTCGCAAATATGGGACAACTCTGTGACCAAAGTCTGCATTGATATGACATTCAGGAACGATCTGATTCTTCTGGACTGATCTTTACTGATTAAATTTATTTCAGCTCTAAGTATTTATTATCTAGGTGTTTTATGGGAATGTGGATCTTTCAGATCAATTTGAGAAGCAATTTTGATAGGTAAAAGTAAATTCTTTTGTGTCACGTAGCATGGGGTGCTGGTCTTGAGTTGGTCTTGGGTAGGTGGTCTTGACTACAACTCTGCTATTGGCTTCTTGGTTGCATGTCCGCCCCCACCCACCTTCTTTCCATCCCCTTTCTGTTGGATTTCTTTAAAAATAAATGCCACTAGTGGCAAAAAAAAGTGAAGTTCATGTTATGTTAGGACAGGAGACAAGATGTTTCCATCCCTGAAATTATGATGCATAGAATCACATATCTAAATCTAAACTGTTACAGAGTAAACACAATAAAAACATGCTTTATCTGTGGCATTGTTCATTAAAATGGCACATTTCTAAAGTATTAAAATTAAATATGGTCGGTACACTTAATGATATTAATACTTAAGTATTTTTAAAAGCCAGTACTTTTTTACTTTTACTTAAGTACAAATGTTAATGTGGTAGTTTTTACTTTTACTTGAGTACATTTTTGTCTGTGTATTTGTACTTTTACTTAAGTCAATTTTTTGAGTACTTTCTCCATCACTGCAATTTAACGGTGTCATAGTTTTAAGAAAAAGTAATTGCCTTTTTTAAAGAACAGTTTGCCAATCAGCTTATACTTTAGCAACAGTCATAATAAAACAGTTATGCTTCAGTAGCAAGTGTTGTGAGGCTCTCCTTCATTTTTCATGCCTTGAATGTTTGTGTTTTTTTTACTGAAAACATATCCAAAAAAACTACTTCTCTTTTTGATACTCGTATAAAAAAAAACAACAAAAAAAAACATAGAAGCCATGTATCAGCCAGCTGACCATCAGTGAACATCAACAAATATATGAGGTATAAATTATGACATACATTTTTAGCTGTTTTGAAATCATACCTTGTTATTAAGAGGCAACTGGTGCTGATGTAGGAATACAATCAAAGCATAAGAAACTCTGCTTTGGTTCAAAGGTTAAAATTTGTGGGATTTTCACATGGATGTGCTCAGTGTGACCAGACTAAATATGTATTTCTCTGATTTGTATTCACATATATGGTTGTATATAACGGTGCCTAAAATATAAATAAATTTTATTTATTCAGACTGGCCGTCTTGTTTTAGATGCAACACGGCCATTTTGGTTTTCCAACCTGAAATTTAGATTTCTGACTGAAACTTTTCAGTTTGATAGTTTCATTTTAAGAGTAAAGCACTTTGTATTGCCTTGTTGCTGAAAATGTGCTATATAAATAAAATTACCTTTATCTTTAAGAGAGCAGACTGCAACACTAATGTGATACTTGTCGTAAAAATGCTAAGGTGTCACTGCCTTTAAGAATTCAATACACATACCTGCTGAAAGCTTTCCGTTTATGCATCTGCCTTTAATATGAGACCTGACAGCGCTGTTGGTACCCACATCCAGCAGCCGCTCAGTGACGGGGATTTTACACCCTGGCAGAAGTGCCAGTCTATTGAAAGCATTGTTGCTCCGTTTCTTTGTTTGCCTTGCTTGTCATTCCATCATGAACTTAGAAGCAGGGACAATTCAGCACAGAGACTCTGTGTGTAGAGCTGAAGCAGTAAGATAAATATCCCCACTGCTTGTCACACACTGTATCCAAGGGCAACGTATGTATTTTTATTTTCTTCCTTTTTTTTTAATTGAGCCAATCGACGACCTGATGTAAATCAGATACATGCACAGTACACGCAGGTTGCTGAACCCCAGCTCTGCCGGTTTGTCCTGCACAGATGGAACAATGTCAACACATGATGACTAGAGCTAGAGGGCTCCACTGTTTACCTCCGCGGATGAACGTGCTCGTGCTTTAATGGCACCAGGTTGCTGTTCATAAAACGTGCTGAGATTTGCAGGCCGTAAAATTGGCATTGTTTTCTGGTGCTGCCTCCCTGCTTGTTCCGGTGTCTTGTGTCTCGTCCATCAATGGATCACTTTTATTTATAAAGCAACCCTCCTACTAAAAGCAGGTCAAAGTGCTACACAGAACTATAAACAATAAACCCACAAAATGAAATGTGCCTTTTTTTAAATGTGTGGAAAGTGGATGGACTGAGCGCGGATTATCCGGTTCAGGAACCGCAGCCAAAACAATGTCTGAGTGCCACATCCTCTGTGGCACTCAGAGAGCGTACTATTCCACAGATGGCTGTCATAATACTGGAGAGCAATATTTCCTTAAGTATTCTTGGGCCTGTTAATAGATCAATGCCTGAGGATAGCGGCTCTGCAAGTAAACGATTGCCTAAGACCATTAAGACCATTTAAAAGCCACTAAAAAGAAATGTAAAATATATTATGAGACGCACAGGGAACCAATGCAACGATTTTAATGCATTATCTTTGTTTATATCTCAGGTGTAGTGTTCCACTACCGGGCCCCTCACGATCGCTACGCCTTGTCCTTCGCTGATGCCAAGAGGGTGTGCATAGAGAACTCGGCCACCATTGCAACACCCGGCCAGTTGCAATCAACCTTCGCCGACGGCTATGAGAACTGTGACGCCGGCTGGCTGGCAGACCAGACTGTAAGGTGAGGCAAAAAGATTTCCTCTCCTGTGCAGAGTTTCAAAATCTATGCAAATGGAATAGTAGGAAAAGAGGATTTAGGTGTTGTACACATTTGTATAAGTATGGGAGGAAAAAATACTCGAGTCTCTCTGCAGCACATCGTCTTTTTCTGTTGTTTCTCCTTCGGCGAAAATGTAGCCAGACATATGATTGTCTGGAATCCAAGTGGCAGAATAGAATGCTCTTCATGTACACTACAGCTATATTCGACTATCAGTTTAGTTACAAGGCTTTCTGCAGTAAGTGAATATTTTAAGAACTTCCAAATAGCTTCACTTCTTATCTTGTCAAAATATGTGAATTAAAACCGTGCAACAGAATTGAAACTGATTGCCTGTTTGATGACTGGAAAATGAGTTGGTTGCATCTGCACCATTGGAGCTGCCTGTAAGGAGGCTCGCATGTGTTTTATTTTACCATTTTCTGTTAAATCCCCTGAAAAAAAAGAAGAAAAAAATACCTCCCAATGAGATCTTGTCTAATTCCCCGTATCTCCATTTTAATTCCAAATCACTGTTGCTTCGGCGGGCAGACACGCTGTTTGTTGTCCTCCTGACAGCTTCTTCGCATCCTTGCAGTGACGCTTCTTTCTTTCCAGTTGTTCCTTCGGTCCTGCAGCCTTGCTGTTTTTTACTAGGTGGCCATCTAATTGGTCCAGATTCAAGAGTTTCTGATGGCACGTCAGCCACGAGGGAGGTGTCCAATTAATCCAAGAGGAAAAGCACAAAGAAAGCCATTGTTGTTTGTTCAGCCACAAACAGAAATAGAGCAGCAGAAGCCATATATATATATATATATATATATATATATATATATATATATGCACACACACAAGTGGAAAGACTTTATGTGCACACTGTATATTTGACTCTATATGCTTTTTTATTTTTTACAAGTCCCTGTATACCTATTGCAGTCTTTTAATCATCTTCTTTGTTGTGTCCCGGTGCTACCGAAATCAATGTTCTGGAGGAATAAGTGTAAAAGTTTGGCCCCAGTATGGATCGCCGTTTCTTTCTGCTGTTCAGGCATACCGAGTCGCTGCAGGAATTACTGATTGTTTTACCCTCTGCTTTGCTTCTCGCCTCTCCTTCTCTCAACGTTTCTCTGCTGCCGTCCTACGGAAAACGTCGCAACATAAGAAACGGTTTAGGCATAACTTGAAAGTAAAATATAGCTAAAAACAAAACAGTTAAAAAGAGTTAAGGGAATATACAGCATATGTCCTGCTCTTGGCATGACATAGCTTTTACTTTTCTCACTGTGGTATTACTGTCAGGGTTGGGAATTTGAGTTTTTTTTGTTTCTTTTTTCCTTGGGAAGATGTCTTTAAACTTACTGTATTCAGAGCAGAAAAATGATAAAAGTGTTGCTGGGTTTTCATCTTCTACTCGGGTGCATGGACCCATCCCTGGGGGACTCGGTCTGTCTGCGGCTGCTTTTTTTCATGGCCAAGCCATATAAATCTTGCTCTTTCTTCTTTAACTCTCTCTATGTTTGCTCCTTCCACTTGGTTTCCTCTGCAGGTACCCCATCCAGTCGCCTCGGCCCGGCTGCTATGGTGATCGGGAGGACTCGCCCGGTGTTCGTAACTATGGCAGCAGGGCTCCCGATGAGCTGTTTGATGTCTACTGCTTTGCAAAAAAACTTCAAGGTGAGAGTCAGGAAGCCATTAATTTGAGTTAATTCGAGCAGGTCTTTTGGTTCTGGTCTGCTTTCCCAGCCACAGAACCAGAACCAAGCATGTAGAAGTAGCATTCAGCTTCTATGCTCCATAAATCTGGAACAAACTTCTAGAAAACTGCAGAACAGCCAAATATTATAAATCGAGGGTAAAACCCACCTGTTTAGGGTTGACTATGATTAATAACAACTGGGGCATCTTAAAGTGTAGTGTGTTTTTTTTAAGTGTGATTGTTTTCCTTTACTTGCCTCTGCAATGTAATGAGGTTTGTCCTCAAGTATGTTGTTTTCCTTCTAATCATGTAAAAATAATTTGAATCGCCTCAATATTGCGTTAATATAAGATTCAGTACTTATAATTGTCCATGTAAACATGCACTAAAGGATTACTGATTCCTAACTATACAGTGGTCTCCTAAAGGAAGTATAGCGTTTCTTTCACTGTGAGATTTCCAATCTCCAGTTTGCAGAACTACTAAACGGTATCACTTTTACAATGTAGTTACAGCTCCAGATTAAAATCACTCTTGCTCATAAGTCAGTGTGTCACTGTTTTAATAAGTGGTCGGATACAAAGCTACCAAACTGCAAAAATATAAAACGACGTCGAAGCAAAAGTGACCATTGCCGACTGAAGTCTAACTCTGTATCGCCTGAATAAACAGCTATTTATTTTCCTCTTTAAATGTTTCTTACACGTTTTGTAACATCTAACATCTTCCCTGCTTTATGAATTTTACCAGTGTTATTGTTATGCAACCTATTAGTGTCCAGTGCCTTCACTAATTAGGAAAAGTGTCTTTGTTTATGTTGAAAGCTGCAGCAATGATCCACTGAGTGGGAAAAAAATGTCCCCTCGAAATGACTAACTGATTGACGACACTAAAAGCCGAACTAAAATACTGTTTGGTTTTCAGTACAATTGGAGGCCTTTGTGTTCATTTCTGAACAACTTCACAATATTTTGCTAAACATTACACAGAAGCGTTTTTAGTAACCCTCTATTTATTTTCTTCTCATATGGCTTTACTGTTAAATCTGGGCCAAATGATTCATTTCTTGCCTTATCCTCCTGCTGAACATAATTTAAGGTTGGCATGGAGAATGGTATTGCAGATTCTCCCTACTGTAAATATCAATATTTGCACAACAATTTGAGTTGTACTGTTCATTGTACTGCACCTTCATTATTTCCCTTTCGAGTCAGTAGTTACAGTTACAAAAAAAAAATGTAAAAAGTTACAGCTACCGCTTAGAGCGTACTATTTTTCTTCCTGAGTCGCCGCTTAAACTCCTCCCTTGTGTAATGTTCGTTCCAGAGGGGAAAACGCCACCGAAATAAATATATCCTCCTGCTGCAGGTGTTTTGTTTTGTCTCCTTATTCTCTGGTTTGTGGTTAGCCTTACATTCCCATTCTCCTTCCTCTTCCTGTTCCTCCACCAGCAGCTTCTCAACTGTTTTTTTTAATTTTTTTTTACTATTTTTCCCCCAGAATCACACAGTGAAATAGTTCTGCTCAAACCCGTCTGTGAAGTAATTCCTTCAAACATTTTCAGACTTCATTGAATTCGAACTTAGCCGTGTGTATTACAAATGTTAACAGCACTTTAGCTGCTAAAATCCATCCAGCGTTGGAGGTTTAGTTTTGCTCTACGAGATATAATGCAAACCTTTTTCCAACGTATTCATTAATTTTGCACATCGCACAAAACTTCCTGTCACTGTAAACTGCATTTGCATTCCCAGAAGCTCGACACTCGCAGCAGTAAATACGAGGTTCTTTTTCTCGCAAACAGGTATTTGCAAAGTTTCAGATTTGTTATAAATTTTAAATGGGTCTATTAAGTGTAATGAACTCTGAAGATGATGAGAAGCAAGATGGATTTACATTTATTTTTTCTTATATTAGACTCTGAACGCTTCGGGAGTTCAGACTTTGCAAATATTTGTATTTTTTGAAAAGCTCAGGGGAAATGATCACAGTGTTTGCACACAAAAAGTTTGGCACAAAACAAGCACAGAATTACTCATTTTTCATGAGGCGTTCGTGTTATTAATTGGTTAAATCTGCTGCGATGACCAGCCCACAGTTTATCCTCTGACACTTATAATTTATCAGCTGTACTTTTTAAAACAGTCTTAGTTTAATGGTCCTGCTCTTTTAATGTTTTCACCAGAACTGTTTTCCATGACTTTGAATATTGTTCGTGTTGTAAGAGGAAAAAAAAAATTGTAGTAGACCTCAAGTTTACCTGGCTGGGCGCCACAGCAGGTGGAGGATGGCTACTGCCTTTCTCACTTCTCTAAAGAGAACTGGCCACTCCACCCAGTTCTCTGCCAAAAGCAATTTAAACCATAAGCAGAGGAGTTTTAAAATATTCTCTGAGTACTTTCTCTGCAACCCGTTTCTGATCCATATAACAGTCTGTACGGACTTGAGTGAGCCATCAGTGCTAATTTTGAAAGGCATCTCCAGACCAAATAATAACACAGCACATAATCCACCTTGATATTTTATTTAATTTTAGTCACCAGACTGAAATTAGATGCTTGCTGTACTTTAATGACCTCCTCCCTCGTACTCCGGAGAACAACTAATACAGCAGCAGGCTTTTAAAACCACAGCCTGACCTTCTCAGTGGGTGAGCTTATTTCGGTCGTTTATTATGAGGCGGTCCAGCCGCAGGTATCATCAAATGTAATGGAGAAAGGTCAGACTTTTCTAAAGCTATTTACACTTTATTTATATGTAGAATGCCACCGAGATGCTAAGGAGGCAAAGGTTGACTGATTCAATTAATTATCTTTTTTTTTTTTTTTTTTTTTTAATAAATGACTCAGTGGAACATTGTGAAAAATATGCATCCATCTATTTGATTATATCTACTGAATTTTGAAGGGTTGCTGGAGGCTGGTGCTTAAACCTGGAGGTAAAAGGGCAAAAGGCGAACTGCATCCTGGATAGGCGGCCCAGTCCATTACAGAGCAACACACAAGACAACCAACCGTGGATGCATGCTCACTCTCAAAACTAAGGTCACGATTGAGAGACTAATTAACCGAACAGTCATGCTTTTGCACATGGAGAGTGTAATCCTTTTCAAACATTTTGAGGTTTTCTGCAGTAATTAATTATTTTACAACATTTTTTTTTTCTGTTTTTTTATGTCCCGTCATACTTCACATCTGCTTGCATACATTCAAACTTATCTGGAAAATTAACTCAAATTTCTTCCTGTTTAAAGATACTTGATTTTGGAAAAATGTGAAACGAGGGCAGAAGCTGGTGCTGCTTTCATGCCTTAAAAGCATTTATGTTTTTCATCATAAAACAACAAGAAGCTACAGACTCAAATGTATTTATAAAGCTAAACCAACCATGAAGCCTGTTGAAAACGTCTCCGCCTCCAGGTGAAGTGTTCCACTCCACGGTGCCAGAGAAACTGAGCCTGGCCGCCGCCTCCACCCACTGCCACTCTCTGGGAGCCCAGCTGGCCACCGTCGGGCAGCTCTACTTGGCTTGGCAGGCCGGTCTTGACCAGTGCGATCCCGGCTGGCTGGCCGACGGCAGCGTCCGTTACCCCATCAACGTCCCACGCAAAAACTGCGGCGGAGACGAGCCCGGGGTGCGGACGGTCTACAACAACCCGAACCGCACCGGCTTCCCGGACACCACCGCCCTCTTCGACGCCTTCTGCTACAGAGGTACCGAGAGCTCTCTGGTGTCTGATAAGAGTCAGTGTAACATTGTTTTGGTAATTTGCCATAGCAACAACTGCGAGGTCTCGGGACGTGCTTTTCCATTCAGATTTTTAATTAGCACTAAGTGTGTGTGTGTCACACATGAAGGAGTTGGAGGAAGCCTGTGACATTTGTGTTCCTCCTGGTGGATTTGAGAGCTGGTGTGTCGGGTGCAGAGGAGAGGCAGATGAAAAGAGGAAGAGGCGAGAACAAAGAACATTGATTATTTGGCCGACGTCGTCGTTTCATCATGAGTCAGACGAAAGTTGAGGGATTTACAGAAAAAAACTATCCACACCTTTTGAGCTGGTCCATAATTTGTCACGTTATAACCGCAACATTCTAGCACATAATTGTGATTTGGTTTCTTTTCACCTTTAATACTTTACTCCTAAATATTTACTATATTTACTACTGAATCTTTAACTGAAATTGAATGAAAGGTTAGATTATAAAAATAAAAAAATTGAGCGTTGATCATCGCAGGGAGTCGACTAACATTTCACACTAAACAAACATCTAGACACTGAAACATGATGCTGTTATGGGAAAGTGAATGAAGCTAAACACGTGGCAACGCTGACTTAATAAGATGATGCAAAAGGCTTAAGACTATGACAGCAGTTGAAGAGATAAAACAGATGCAGCTAGAACGTAAGAGGATGGTTTGGATCAATGCATATTTATGTGTTAGAATGGACCAGACAAAGTACAGACCTAAATTTAATGGAATGTTCTTGGCAATAATTGAAAAATGATGTTCAGCTGTGCTTTGCCATCCAATCTGATGGAGATTAAGTTATTTTGCAAACAAGAATAGGCAAAAGTGTAAGTTTCTAAAACATGTATTTTTTTCCATCACCTTTTCAAATACGTGCTACTTTATGTAATCTGAAACTCAGAATCCGCCCAAAGTCGCCTTTTGTGGTTATGATGTGACAAAGTTGCAAGTGGATCCGAATGCACTTCGGCTGGGCCACTGATTTATTGCTTCTAATTTTATGGCTTCGTATCGGTTTGTCATCTTGTGCCGACTGTAAAATGTACCGGCTTCATTTTCGAGACTGACATTTCCATAGATGAAGAAAAATGTCAGTTTCATCTTTCAAAGTGTCATCGCCAAAGTGAACCATTTGCATTACCTCAAATCGTTTTAAGTGAGCAAGAGCGGGCGTGGAAACAGAGCGGCTGAGAATCTGTCAAAACAAACATATGATGGATGAGTCCCTCTGCACGTTTGCATTAATATTCAACGCAAATCACGCCTGCTAAAGTGAGATGTTAAATTGTAATGTGATCTGTTTGATAACAATTTTTACTTACACGAATCTCATTAAGACCCATTTATATTTGCTGGTTTAAAATGACAGCAGCTTGTTTCGGAAAATCAGAACCTCGAACAGACTTGTCATTTTTCATGTTTGGCATTCACTCCAGCGCTGATTGTAATGACAGGTGTTGTGCAGCTGCAGATAAAGCAAGTGAAGCGAAATGTGAACGTTGTGTGTTGCAGCCCACCAGCCAGCGGCGATCCAGGCTTCTGAGGCGAAGGCTTCGTTCCAGCCTCGGAGGCCGGCATCGGAGGCCTCGTCTTTAGACTCCGAAGCCCAGAGACGGGGCCCCTCCATCCTAACATCCGTCTGGGCTGACTGGTTTTCCTTAAACAAAACCGCAAGCCCCTCATTTAGTAAAAACGAAGAGTCGTCTGAGACGTCCGAAGAGCATGATTTAATCGACTTGAAGCCGGAGGAGAAGTGGGATGAAAGACACAATGGATCCACGATCGGCCCGACGGATCCGGACGCTTCTGACGGAGCTGGCAGCAACGTCACTTCCGGCTTCCCGGACCTCGAAAGTGCAGAGAGCCGTGTGGTTTCAGCTCACGAGAATCCGGACCACAGTTATCTTGGATCAGACGCGCCAGTGTTACCCCCCATTGCCTCTTCCACCCCCCAGCCTCAGGCAAGTTACAGTCTTCTCACTGAATTTGTTAACACTCTCATGAGGCCCTTTAAGTTCTGGACAGGGAGCAAAGGGACTGACAAGACAGAGAGGGAACCCACACTGCCTGAGGAAAAAGCTGCAGAGAACCAAACACAAGGAGAGGCGTTCGGCGAAAGTCTGAGCATTCCTAAACCCGGCGGAAACAAGGGCAGCATGGACAATGCCATCCTGGAGCACAGAAGTGGCACTTTCCCCCTCAGGGGTCCCAAAAGTGAACTACAGAATTCAGAAAAGGGGCTGTCAGAGCAGGAAAAAGAGCTGATGCCTCTCATTAACCTGGTGCCTTCGATCCAAAATGCCGAGCAAAAGCCCAGCGGCGCTCACCCTGCGAACGGAGGAACCGGCTCGATCAATGACGACCTGCAATCCACGTTCAACGGTAAGACCTCAACTGTGATTTTCACATGTCCGATATGAACTTACTGCAACCCCAAAAGCAATGCTGTTTCGTTTGCAGTTCAAGCCGAAACAGAACCTGTTTGGCTTTGAATGGAGGCGTGGTGCATTTAAATGCTGCTGGTAAATACGGGCTCTATTTATGTCACCCCTTTTCAAACAGCCTCAGCCTCTGTGCTACACTTTCAATCCTTTCCCCTCGAGGACCATGTAATATATTCCTCCGCAGGGCAATTTGAGGCGTCGCGTGAAATTTAATTAAACTGTAATTGCAAACAAACAAAAGGGAGGCGTCATGTACTGTATAGAAAGCTATCGGCGGCGCTTTGTTTGCCGTACAAGCCTGGCAAGCTCGAATCCCTCTCACTCAAAGCAAAGCCGACCTGCATCCAAACTTGCGGCTTATTCCTAGGAGTCAAAGATGCATCGGGCTTAAAAGATTAAATGCGGTGAATAAATTAAATGAAAAGAAAACAAAAACAGAATTTTGGTCTTTGTTAACCAAAAACACAAGAAGGCCTTTCTTTGAGGAATGTGTGGATAGAAAAGGGCAACAGTTTATTAAAAACCCCTAATTTTAGCAGACTTACTGCAGCTTTAATGAGAGTTAATGTTGGAGGGAAAAAAGTATGCAGGGGTTTTTCCCATTTCCTGAACACTGTGGATTGGATATCTATTGAATGTGGTGCAGATATAGCAGCTAGTTTCCTAGGGTGCTTCTCTACCAGCTTTTCTCTCGTCGAGACTGAAATTATTGCCCGTTCTTCTTGCAAAAATAGCTCAAAGTCAACCAGACCGAATGAAGGATGTCTGGGATCATTAAGGTTCAAGTCATGCCACAAATTCTCAAAGTAAAGGGTTGTCCTGCTGGAAGGTGAAACCCTGTCTGAGTGGGGTTTTTTTTTCTCTCCCAGTGTTTAATAGGCTTTCTTCCAGAATTGCTCTGCATTAAGCTCCATTCATCTTCCTATAAACTCTCACCAGGTTCCCTGTCCTTGCAGAAGAAAGGAGTCCTCACAGCATGTTGCTGTCTGTCTACCACATGTTTTATGATGACTGAGGTCTTTTCAGGGTTTCTACCACATATAGAGTCAAAAAGTAACATTTATTCCACAAAAGTCGCGTTGTGGAGTGTTTCGAACAGACTTTTCCCACCATAGCAATGGATATCTGCAGCTGCACGAGTCTCTGATTAATGTTTTCCTTTTCTGACCCATAAGTCTAAATGGGTGGCCACGTCTTGGTAGGTTGTGCCACTCTTTTCATTTTCGAAGATGAGAAAAGAAACAGGGCTTCCAAGCTTTAGATGTTGCTCTAAATCCTACTCCTGCTGTAAACTTTGTTTCTGGCATGTCCGCCATGTTCGTTGGTCTTCATGACTCTGCCTGTTCCATGATGTTTTCTAACGAATTGCTGAGGACGTCAGCAAACAGCTGCAGTCAATCTGGGATTAAATTACAGACAAACGGATTCTGTTTACTTTTCAGATGGCTCCCGGAGACACCTGGTTGCACTGGCTTTTATTTATGAGGATTAGAGTAAAGTGGGGGTGAATAAATATGCATACCACACATTATTTCTGAAATCTAAATCATGCATAATTTCACACCCAAAGCTGAGAACAAAAATCTAATGAAATTTTAGGTTAAAAAAGACGATTAAGAGGTATAATTACTTCTCTAAGGCGCCGTGCATGCTAGAAGATTCCTAAACCGAAAACTAACCAAGCAATACGTCTGCCGTAATAGTCTGGGGAGACGCACAAAAGCTGTAGTGGAAGGTGCAGCACAGCTCATGGCGAAGGGAGGCAGCTCTGCTTCTAATAGCCATGGCAAAAGGAGAGGACAGAGTAAGGCAAACACTCTCAGACAGCTAGAAGAATTATTCAATAAGCGCTCTGCTTTTCTCACCTTACAGTTCCCGGCTTTATTAATATAAATACTCACCGCTGTGCTACCTGAAATCCCCTGGCAACTCCATATCAAGGTATTAACGAAAACTCAAGCTTTAGTCGTCATGCATTATTTACAGCCTTATCCAATTAACGCGGAGGCAGGCCTGCGCCTCCGCTCGCTCCAATCTCCATCTACGTCTCAGCCAATTAAGGGCCCGGCTCCTCTGAAGGTAGACGCTAATGATCACAGTAGAGGGTGGGGAACAAACAAGACCACAGCAAGGAATCGGGCGGGGGGAAGATGGAGAAAAGACAGTGAGGTGAAGAGTTTTCTCTCTCTCTCTCTCTCTCTCTGAAGCTGCTGTGATGGGAAACTGCCAGGCTTAGGTTCCTTCCTATGGACTCATCAGAGGGCTGAGCTAACTCTGCCACAGCACACTGCAGGATGTCTGCTGGATCACAGCAGTCCTTTGCAATTAAAAGTGACATGTTGAGTTTTTGATTAAGGAGAACGCTTTGCTTTGCTTTGCCGTGGATGCGATGCATTCTGGTGAAATGTTCATCGCTAAAGCATTGAGGTTGTTGCCAACGACTGGCACAAAATAGGTATTGATATTTGATTTGCTGCAATATTAAAAACTGCATTTAAAACAAACTGACATTCCTCTGAGTGGAATCATTTCAGCCAAATAAATAGCATCTTCATAGAAGAAGAAAAAAATCGAATACACTTTTTATTGTTGTTGCTACAATAGCGGTATAATAATACGTCAAAACTGAAAACAATATAAATAAAAACAACAGATTGAACAAAAGAAAAGATATTGAACAAAACATAATTTCTATCCAGCGGTCTATGCTTTTTACCTGAATCTTTTACCCGATGGGAGGAGCTCAAATTTTCAACAAGTTCAATGGGATCATGGGAGACGATTCGATCTCTAGGAGCCAGAGGCCAAATTTGAGATGTCACATTGCCAACTTAAGTTTCTTTTAAGTTATGTTTGCTATATATTGCATTTTTCTAAAAAAAAAAATAGTAACTTGATTATTCTATAAAATGCCACTATGTGCCTGGAAAATACATGATGCCACCCATTTGAAAAGCACTTTCCAGACTTTCACAATCACATGACTGTCTCCCTCTAGAGACATTCGATTGGCGATGTCTAGGTTAGGATGACTTTCTAGAAACTAGCCGCTGATTATATTTGGACAGCTTTGACAACCAGATGAATTCACAATGAAGGGAAAGCAGCTTGTGGTAAATTCTCTCTTTTGTCATAAACCAGACTTATTATTCAAAAAGCAGATTTGGAAATTACTTTTAATTCAACATATTCTCCATTTAGATATGCTTAGCGCCCTCAAATTGAAAAACAGTATCTTGCAGGCTAACAAACAATTTTTTTCAGTCTGTAAATTACGTGTTTTTTTTTTTTTTTTTTTTTTTTACAATTCTTTGATTCTATTAATTCCACATTATCCCTTTAAAAAACAACAACACACACACGCACACACACACACACATATAGACTATACGTCTCACATCCGCCCAGTCACAACCTGAGCCTGAACTGGTGCGGTTGAAAAATGTAATGTAGACGCTCCTGACATGGTTCATAGAGCCCTGCAATAAGTCCTCAGTGTATTTTATTAGACGCCTTATCTGTAGATGCTACAATGTTTCCAGCTCCCTTTTTCCTTCTTCCCTTTGTCAGGCTCCGCTCTCACAATTTAATATCATGTCTGCCTGACCCAGGAGATTCTTGCAGCCCGCTTACCCTGGTGAAGTGGAGTGAACGCAGCCGAGGCAGAAGCACTTACAGTTGGAAGCAAGCAATTACAGCCTGAAAGGGGCTTATTATAAGTTTGTTTTGCAGCGTTTCTGCTCCGGGTTGATATTTTTTCTCTTTCTTCTTAGTCTGCTGCCGACAGATTTACAGCAGCACTGACGAACTTAAGCAGTGCTCTAAACGCTGCCGTGAAATCACCCGAACTTACACCTAATCGTCACATTTTATTTATTACATGGGTCATTACGTAGATGATCAAACCAGATTAATGTGTTTAATTATTTCCACTTCCATCAGCGTGCAAAGTAAAACTATGTAATTACCTATTTGGATTATTAATAGGACAATTATGTCTGGCTACAAGGCTCTTATGGTAATGAACCCGCAACTCATAAACCTCACTTAGGCATAAGGCAACGGAGCACCTTCTGAATAATTTACGTCCAGTTTAATGTTTTATGCATGGACATCTCTGTGTATGTTCTGGCTCGTGCTGTAATTTGTTGTGCCGCCGCACTTTTAGGACATGTTAGGCAAGCCAGAGAGAGAGCTGAGCGAAGATGAATGCTGCATGCATGCACCGGCCCCCTCGCGGATGCGGATGCAGCTGCAGCGCTGCCCTTAAAAAAAAAAAAAGCCACCTCATACCAGCCATGACTCACTCATGCAGACAGAATGAATTATTGGTTTATAGCTTGTAAGCTGATATGGTACAGTGGACCACTTAATCTAAATAAAATGACCCCCAGATGGTGCTGGTCACAGAGCTAATTATTTGACTATCGTGTTGCAAACGCTCCTGTTTGTTTCCATACGTCCTCCACCGCTGCAGGTAACTGTATATCAGCGAGAGGCTGTTTGGAGTAAAACACTCCACAGGGACTGAGAGCAATGAAATTACGTTTAGATATAGGCTCTCAGTTGCTGTGTGTGTGTGGGTGTGTGTGTGCGTGTGCGGGGGTGTGCGCGTGTGTGTGTGCATTTACCTAATTGGGGCCTGCCATAGCAATGCATAGCCTGCCATAGTCTCCATGCATGGCATGGCAGGCACCTATTGTTCTACACCCAATAGAATGTCTCTTTATTATTATAGTTTATTTATTTTTCTTCCGTCACGTCATGCGGCCCGTACCGCTGCGTGCACCCCCACAAAAGTGGTATCAAAACGTTCAGCTTGATCCCTAGAAGGGAGCTATTACTTTTAGTGGGATTCTGAGTTAAAATGACGACATAAATTGATAAAAACGAGAAAAATCGAAAAATCAGTAATCTTTCTCTCTGAAACGCACACACAGCACAGTGGATTTCTGACTCCAAAACTCTTTTAACTCCCCCTCACAGGCACAAATATCGCCCTATTGGTCTAAAAGTCGGTCATGACATAGATACACATGCCTGCTCCCGTAAAATATTTTAAAAATTTTGCTAGGGCTTATGGTTTTTTGTCAGGGTCCTTGAGACCGACGCTGGGTGTCTCACAAGTATAGAAACTCCAGCATACTGTCTGACAGAGAGAGCCAGCCCAGGTCCAGATAATTAATTACCATAGCAACGGGGCCCAGAGAGAGGCAGTGAGTAGTCTCACAAACAGGCGCAGTGACAGGTCTCACAATGCATTGTGGGAAGAATACACATTTCCTGTGACGTCATATTTTGCTTACATAAAATTATTATTTTTCTGAATATTTGAGTGTGAATTAAAATCCTTAGTATGAAGGCTGACTTTATTTTTTTTATTATTTTGGACCGTGAGTAAAAACCACATGTGCGAAGCTTATAGTCGTCGGTCTCGGACTGAATTTTATTGTGCATCGGGTTTAGCAATTGTGTTGTTTTAAGGTGTTTTCGCACTGCAAGGAACGGTACAGAATGGAACGGTTTTGACCGTGTTTGCATTAGAACTTGCGACCGGTTCCAGAGAGAAAGTTTTCCGCCGCATCTCTGAGGAAAAGGCTTCGGCCGCTACATCGAAACCATTGTTTAGTTTCAAAAATAATGACATCAGGTACCGCTTCGATGGCGCCCTCGGTGTATATGCAGACACAACAGGGCTGGAACCGTATCGTTCCGTTCTGTTCCGTTCCTTGCAGTGCGAAAACGGCTTTAGTGAACTGTGTCAGCCATAACATTATGGTGATGGACCTGGCAAAAGCTTCAGTTGTTTCACTTTGGTGATGAACCATATCGGCACGTAAGTATTGCACATGTGCTCCTGGGCAAGTCCAACTGTGCAATCTGTAGCTGGAACGTTGGGTCTGAAGTGACGGGCACACTTTTGCACTTTTTCTGTCAACTTTAAACATTTTTGACCCCAAAACATGACGGGCCACTGGATGGATGAGCCTAGCGTCCAACTACCAGGCTTGGGAAGTTTTCTAGGGGAAATCTTGAATTTTTATAATTTTTCAGAATGTTCTCAGACACCTCAAAATAACTGCCTCTTCCTAGTACCGTTAATGCCGCTTGTACCACTGCGTGCCCCCTTCACAATATATACACCAAAACGGTGCGGCTCGATCCCGTGAGGGAAGCTATTGCTTTTGTTGGCATTTCGAGTAACTGTGGCAGCATAATTAACACAAAACGAGGCAAATTAAACTCAAAACAAAAGTCTGACACAAAACAGTGCCACTCAAAATAGACGTAGACTTTTGTCTGCCCCTCTTATCTGTTTATATGTACAGATTGCTTAATATACAGTTATCAGCTTTGAAATAAAATGGTTCTGGAAGTTGTTGGAAAGTATTATTGACATGTTTAGATTGTTTTTTCTTTACATGAGTCGAATCTGTTTAGCTATATTGTGTCTTTCTGTGAAAATGTTGGTGTTCAGGAAAAAAAACCCCAAATATATTGTATATTTTTTATGCAGTAGCAGATGGGGGTTTATCTGAGACTTAAGTGTGTGACATAAGCTGTACCTTTGTATTAAAGGATATAAAACTGTTTATTACAGGAATAAGTATTGTCTAGAATGACAAAGAAAATAACGTGGACACAATGATTATTTTGAAGAAAGAGCAGATATGGTGCTGTCTGGAAATGTTAACTATTTAACCAGAATAGATTCCAGGAGGATTAGTGAAGCACAGATTTGTTTTTGCCTCATCACTCCTACCTGTTCTAGACTTTTTACAGGAAAATCAGCATCTGTTACACCGACACCAGCCGTGATGTGTGGAACACATGCTACGATTTTTAATATGTTTTCTGTAGATGTTGGCATCAGGGCCGCTGCTATAAACTCATTGCATCTCTGAATAGTGCTGTTTATGTTATATCATCTAGTGGTGGAAAAAGCAACAAAAAAACTTATGCTATGTACTTAAGATGGAATATAGGCACATATATTCATGACATGCTTTGATTAAAGTAATTTATCCTCGGTGCAATTCCAGTACCGAAAAATTAACTTTACACCAGGTGAGTCTCTCACCTGAGAATGTGAACCTACTAGGCTGATTCTGTGCCTTCAAATAATTTTAAGTGGAAGATTCATAACTTATAAGTTACAGGAACAGGAGCAGCAGGAGACACTGGTAGTCTCCTGCTGTGGACAACAGAACTGACATTAAAATAAATGAGTAAATACAAAACATTTTAATAAAAACCATCTCCAACAGACATCTTGAATAAGTTGTGGTGAGGTGTTGAAAGGAAACCAATGGATAGCAAAATGGTGCAAAATTGTCATGAAACATCTGTAACGAAATCGTTTCATTTGGTATTAGTCAGACTCCATTAAATTATATTTCTATAATTTTAAAATAGCAGTTTAACCTGAAACCTGGCATGGCTCGCCTCAATAAAGCCAAGCTTGTGCTAAGATAGTGGCATATTTTCCTAATGATTGTAAAACTGTGATCTGTTTTTATTGGCAATTACAAATCCATAAATTTACATCCTCACCAAGTGTTCGAGTCATATTAATCGCTTCTCCGTGTCTCTTTCTTTCTTGCAGAATTTCTTCCTTCTGATCCCATTGAGAATTCCTCACCTTACAAACATGTCAACAGATCTGGTCTTCAGGGTCCCAGACAAGGCCATTTCCTTGCTTCCGTCTCCAATACTCACTTCCACTGGCCAATTAAGTCAGAAAACGGTCACAAACGAGGTCGTCCTGCGAATGTGGCCTACCTGGATGAGCAAGAATCTTGGGAGCCAAAAGAATCTAAAGCAGGACCTGTGGAGTTGATAACGCTGCCCGACCCCCTTCATCAGGAGAACCTGGAGAACTACTCGGGTGAAGGCAAAGATCAGGATCTAGAAGGCGCTTTGACTGACAAAGGCAGAGCTGTGTCAGGAGAAGAGAAAGACGTGGAGGGAAGTGGAAATGGAAGCAGCTTTCCGGCTGGCTTTGAAATGAAAGTCAACACGCTGGCCAGCATCGGTGTCAAACTAAGTCCCACGCCCAAAGCTTCACCCAAACCAAGCAGTTTTGTGACACTGGGAGAGCACACTACTCTGTCTCAGTGGCTGTTGGTTAATCAACCCACCGTCTCTCCTCAGGGTGCCATGGAGTCAGACACAGCTGAGGAGGCAAAGGGAGAGATACTTTATGTCCACAGACCGACTGAGATGCTCTCTCTGCCGTCTTCTTTGCAAACACAAGATGAGAGCAAAGAGACGGGGATGGCTTCCACACCTGCAGCTTTTCTGGAGGTACTGACATCTTCTGAGGTGACCACAGTGGAGCATTTGGCCACAGAGCCAAACATAACAGACCCTGCCACCACAATCATTATCTCAGAAAATACTTCAGACACCTCTTCTGCAGAGGAAGCATCTATTTCCATTTCATGGGTTCAGGAAAAGCAGGAGAACATTAGTATACCAGACCAGCAGAACCCTCTCCTGGTGACTCTGTTGCCTACTGAAGGAGCTCAAACTGGAGTCGTTCAATTGAGCACCAAAGCCACAAACTCTGAAATTGGCCTGACAGGAATGGAATCCAGATCTGCAGTTACTGAATCTTTTGTTGTGGGAAGTGTCCGGACGCCTTCCACAGAGTTAAAACCGGAGGAGCTCAGAACCACAGAGGCCACAGAGGACAAGGACACAAGCAACCCGTTTGGCGGTCTTGTACCTGACTGGGCTTTTGGCCTCATCCCATCAGGTAAGTTCCTTTTACATTATCAATGCATTCATTTTCTGGTAAAGTCACATCTATCGGTGATTTTTCTTATAAATAGGAATTTCCTTAAGTGCCTTGCGGTGAAAATATGTTTTGTCTCTGACTGAATTAATCTATTTTTGTGTTTATGTCACTCTTAAATGTTCTCCGATTGTGAACAATTACCCCTCGTTAAATCACATTTTGTGGTTGACATTTTATATGATTACGCTCAATTATATATAAACAGCTTTTGCATAAAAGCTTTTTAGAATCCACCAAACTGCCCACAAATCAAGATCTTAGAGGTTTTAGTTTTGTGGTCATCATAGAATAACTGCAAACAATACATGCACACACAAAGAACGCAGAAACACGGTGGGTCTTACTTGTGTTCAATATTCAAACACAAGAACGAGGCAAAAATTGAATCCATGGAAAAAGTTCCAAGGTGAAAACTACAGGTTGTTTTGGGTAAAAAAAAATTTTGTCTCTTAATAAATAAAACCATAATTTTGTTTGATATTAAAATGTATTTTAATTAGATGTCTAACATCTAACTGTGGCAAAAAAAATAAATAAAATAATAACAGAAGATATCCGGAAGACTCTGTCTGTAGGGGACTTGATGAGAAGCAAAGGATTAAAGCGCCAGCAGGATGTTATCATTGCTGCATGGATGCCATCTGACTTCAGAGTTTCTATCAAATGTCTCAAATTTAAAACATCCAGTCCCCTGTTTCCTCCCCTGTGTCGCCTGTTGTTTCATTTTGCCTGTCCCCTCTGCTTCCTTGTCTAAAATGGATTTTTATTCAACCCTGGTACTCGTTTTTTTTTTTTTTTTTTTAGATTTCTCCTTCTTTTTCTTGTCCTTTCTCTCACTCCCACGCTATTACAGAGACAGCTGCAGACAGCGAGGCACTGCAGCGAGGTGAGACCAACTAGGTCTTAGGCAAGTAATTAGTGGGTCAGAGTGAGTGCAATTAGATGAACTGGGGAGCGACGGAGAACCTAGTGCCCGACAAATCAATGCAGACACAAAGATGGGACTTGTAATTGACTGCGGTCTCTTCACATTTTCCAGTTTGCTCGCATTCACTCTGTCCCAGTTTTGGGTGCTGGCCTCAACTTTTTTTTCTCTCACGCATTCGTTGTGCACATGACAGGAATATTCAGTTGTTGTTTTTTCTCTGTGCGCTTTTATTGATTTTCTCTCTTTTATTTCTTTAATTGAACTTGCTACTGTGGCAAAGTAACGCAAAGTAGATGAACAAACATTGCTTTCTATAGCCACTTAGTCCCATCCATCCATCCATCCATTTCTGTACACCTTGTCCCTTAGTGGGGTCGGGAGGTGCTGGTGCCCATCTCCAGCTAACGTTTTGGGCGAGAGGCGGGGTCACCCTGGACAGGTCGCCAGTCTGTCACAGGGCAACACAGAGACAGACAGGACACACAACCATGCACACACACACCTAGGGACAATTTAGAGAGGCCAATTAACCTGACAGTCATGTTTTTGGACTGTGGGAAGAAGCCGGAGTACCCGGAGAGAACAAATGCATGCACAGGGAGAACATGCAAACTCCATGCAGAAAGACCCCAGGCTGGGAATCTTCTTGCTGCAAGGCAACAGCTTTACCAACTGTGCCACTGTGCAGCCAAAAGGTTTTCATTGTAATGTATTACAGGAGAAGTATGTTTTACTATTCTACTACTGTGTTTGTCGTTTTAAAGTTGCCTAGTTGTTTTTGCATGATTGGATCTACCGCAGAGACAGTAATTTGCTGGGATTTATAAGTCATTCATGTTTTATCTACAAAGACCAGAGTGCTGTATGTCATTGTAGTTTGTTTTTTTTGCCTTTATTGAGAATTGTGCTCATGTTCACTGTGTGATTTGAAGCAGTGGACTCGCCTGGATCCATTTAATAATAGCAACCAGGGGATGTTCTGAATAGATCATGGTCTCAACAGATCACCTCACAGCAAAAGACCAAACACTGTTTGCTCCAGACTGAGTGCGTGCACTTAATATATTCTTTGTGCTTGCCGTCTAGCCTGACAGTGGCCCATTATGCAGCCATTTAATTTAGTGAATGTGTAAATATGTCAGATTGATTTGTTCGCCAAACACAAGCTGATTCATGTAGCTTCATGTCTGAAGGTCATTTTCTGTCATTTATTACATCAAATCTTGCCATGTCATTCCGCTGCGGCTTGCATAATAACATTTAGTGAAATCAGTCAGGACAAGAAAATGTTTTTCTCCATCCAACTCATGTTTCACTGGTGCGACTGGCCTCGCAGTTGGCAGGGAATAAGAAGCACAGCGCCACCTAGCTGGTGTTGTTTGCAGCTGTTGCTTTTTGGTGCGGCTGAAGTCACAGCAGACAGAGAAGAAGGAAAGGGTAAGAGGACAGAAGGAATGCGAGAGGTGAGCACGTCCTCAATGATGCTGTCTGTATGAGTACATACATCTTTTTAATCAATGATCAGAGATTACACTGACACACACAACTACAGAGACTTTATTGCTTCTCTCCATCTTTGCCTTGTTCGTTTTTTTTTGTTTTTTTTCTGTTTCGCATGTCATTCATTGTTATCAGGCCAGGCTCAGGCCCCTCTGTGCTCTGTTTGGCAGTATATTGCTTTTGATAAGACACTGGACTACTACATAACTCCACATGAACCTTTTGCAATTCCCCAATGCGGTAGCCTCCAGCTAAAAACAACACAAAGTAGTACACACACACACACACACACGCATACACATATTATCCAGCTAAATCTAAGCAAAGAAGCACAAGCGAGGCAAGTTCACGCTGGAGAAAAATTCAATAATTTATCTTTTGTGTCACACCATTAAAAACAAACACAGAAACACACTCAGAAAATGTCTTAATTCCTCATTTCATACCCTGCAAGTCAGCGTACACGTTTCGTTTTATATTTCTTTTGTAATAACTCTCTTGCTTTCATACTGTTCAACTCCCAACCCGAGATTTCACAAAGTTTTGTAACAGTTAGTAAAAAATTACAGAATTGATTTCCAGTCCAAAACATGCTAGCTGTAATGGAAATTTACAGCAAGGAGGCTAGGCAGCGCTGACATCCAGCCCCTCTTGGGTGATGAAGCAACGCTGGGGCATATAGTATTATTGGCTATCTATCCAGCCTCTAAATTACTGATGCCAGTCTGATGCTCTGGCAAGCAGGGAACAGGATGCCTCTGAGTTATTGTCATCTTGACTAAAGCCTTGTCCCGGACTAAAGATGGATCAGACCCCTGGCAACATCAATAACATGGCAGCCAGCCCACAACCAAATTAGAGCGCTAGATTTGGAGGAGAAGAGCCCGTACGATGAGTGTGTGTGCTGGTGTGTGCATGTGACGGGGACAGCCCTGTGGTGGCAAATTGTCAGATTGGGTATGTGGATGGATGTTCAGTCTGTCTGTTGGGGACCTTGGATGGGCTGTCTGCAGCAGAGCGAGGGCATGTTCTCAAAACTGCATATAGAAGTCTATTGATTTTTCTACTGTCTCCCTGTTGCTCCCGACTTTATTCCCACTAACCTTCTTTTTCTCTCCCTATCACCTGCTTACTTTCTTTTTATCTCCCATGCTTCTCTTATCCTTGACTTTTCCTTTTATTACTCCTCTGCAGTGGTGGAGAAAGTACTCAAAAAATTTACTTAAGTAAAAGTACAAATACACAGTCAAAAATGTACTTAAGTAAAAGTCAAAGTACCACATTAACATTTTACTTAAGTAAAAGTAAAAAAGTACTGGCTTTTAAAAATACTTAAGTATTAAAAGTAAAAGTACTTGCTGAATGCATTGCCTAATCACTAATATCATTAAGTGTACCAATCGTATTTAATTTTAATACATCAGTAATGTGCCATTTTAATGAACAAAGCCACAGATAAAGCATGTTTTTATTGAGTTTACTCTGTAACATAGTTTAGACTTAGATATGTGATTCTATGCATCATCATTTCAGGGATGGAAACATCGTGTCTCCTGTCCTAACATAACATGAACTTCACTTTTTTTGCCACACATTTATTTTGAAAGAAATTCAACTGGCAGAGGAGGACATGGAACCAAGGAGCCTCGTAGCAGAGTTGTAGTCTAGACCACCGAACCAAAGACCAAATCAAAACCAGCACCCCATGCTACATGACAATAAAATTAAGTGCACCTATCAAAATTGCCTCTCAAATTGATCTGAAAGATTCACTTTCCCATAAAAACACCTAGATATTAAATACTTAGAGCTGAAATAAATTTAACCAGTGACAATTAAAACTCTTCTTCATTCTGTTTTGCTTTCATCTCTGTGCCACAATACACAGAGGTCTCCTGCCATCCCTAAAAAAATAACACCCTGGGTGGTTGCCCATATTGCCAATGTCAGAAATTGCACCATTAAACATAGCAATTAACAACGCTCAACTATGAACACTGTCCAAGGCCCAATAAGCAACAAGTAACCAAGCAGGAGGAGCACCGTGACTGTTCTCATCCTCCCTCCTGCTGCAACGTCTGCCACCATGACAGGTGATGAAAACAAAGAGCAATGAGCATGCTCTGTGTTCTTACGTTCTTGTTTTATTTATTCGCCAATTAAATATAAAGATATTTTAATGAAATAAAATAGCTACTGCAGTGTACACAGAGCATTACAAGAACAAAGAACGGCTCTCAGTGAGGCTTCAGCACTATAGGACTTGGTCAAGATCCGTCCAGAAGAATCGGATCGTTCCTGAATGTCATATTTCTATATTGCACTTTGGTCACAGCGTTGTCCCATATATGCAACACCTCAGCCAACACCTCCACACAATAATTTAGCGCATGAGTGACAACTTTTTTTCATCGCAGATGCAACACCTCTCAGTCAATACAGCTAGCTTTGCTAGCATCACGTCCACAGATCTTACCTTTCTTTAAGCTTTCCTTCCAAGTGACGTTAAAAATTGGACGAAGTCCCACCGTCTGTGAAAGCGAAGCGCTGCTGATTTTACATGTCGCTATATCTTATGACTTATGCAGCGCTATTATATTACTGACGCTCAGAGGAAACCACTGCGCATGTATTAGAACTCCGCGTGCGAGTAAAGGTGGAGCCGATGGGTGACAACAGACACTAAGTCACGTTATTGCTGGGATTTTACGGCGCCACCTTAAATCCTTGAACTTCACATTTTAACGGAAAAAAAGAGCAACGCGACTTGGATGTAACGAGTAACGCGACACTTTGTAGAAATGTAGTGAAGTAGAAAGTACAGATACTTACTGTAAAATGTAGTGGAGTAAAAGTAGAAAGTACCCATTATTAAATCTACTTAAGTAAAGTACAGATACACGAAAATTGTACTTAAGTACAGTAACGAAGTACTTGTACTTCGTTACTTCCCACCACTGCTCCTCTGGTCATTGCTGAGGCAGCCCCTGGCATAATGTTTCGATAGCTTCCTGAACTCCAGCGTGCCACAACACGGCGACGTCAATTCCCGTCGAACTGTAAATGTCCTCTGGACCCGTCGAACCTCGCCAGTCACCTCCCTGTAAATCCATCTGCGGATTAATCTGCCATTGTTCGCTCTGCTTCTCCTCAGCAAGTTTCTCTTTTTCTTTCTTCTAATGGTGTAATTCCTCAATTTGTCCATATCAAACACTCTTGCTGAATCTAATCCGGTGCACTTGGCGGCCCCTTATTAAATGAGTGGGATTTGTAACAATGTACCCTTTAGGGACACCAGGTTCCATCATAGAGTGTGATGAAATGGATTTACACACCACTGTGTGGTGAGAGAGAGAAAAGACTTTCTGTATCCCCTTGAACAGCAGAAAGGGTAGAAAGCAGTGACCGATTATACTGTGGAATTATGCTTTTATGCAAACGTGTTAATGACCAAGTGTCGGTGAGATTCTCATTGTCTGATTGCCTTGAGTAAAAATATCAGTGCCAAAGTATATTCACAAAAATCTAGGGTTTTTTCTACCATTTTAAAACAAATTAAAGCCAGATTTGTCTTTCTGTTGTTAAGACTACACAGCATTTTAATTAATGTAATCTTATCAGCCACAGTTATTGAAATGTTTTTGTGTTTTTGGCACTGAATTATTTCCAAAACACACAAATTGGACTTTGCTGTAAGCAAGGGGAAAGTTGAGTTGCCTCCTTTTAGCCAGCTAACCAGTAGTCCATGACAACATTTGGGTTAGGGGCATTGCTTTGCTCCATGCAGCCAGGATAGACTTCAGTCACTCCTGCACTTTCTGTGGCATCTCATTAAAAGGCCTCTAACTTGTAAAAACCATAGGAGTGAACATTTAAGCAGCTTTGGAACCACAACTTTTTAAATCTTGGTAGCTTTAGTTAATTTCAGTAAACTCCAAAAGAACTACTTTTACCAAAAGAAACACTTAAGAATCGGTCCATTGCTGATCGATAGTATTCTGTATTAGCGTGTATTGTGGCGGATGGTATGTTCATGGCGCACACAATTTCTGGTAAATGTCAGAGCGTATTTGGCAAAAACTGCAATGAAAACATAAGAGTCATGCGGTCAACAACCGGATGTTACTACTGCCAGAAAAAATGAAGACGACAGGAAGTGGCAGGAGGATGGGGGCGCTGCATGTTTTTTAATTACTTATTGCCTTGACAAACTTATTCAGATGTAATTTCAATAGAAACGACGAAATTACAAAATTGTGGGGTTTTTTTCAACATTGGCAGAATATCAGCAAAGTTTTGCTCACATTTTTAACGGGACGCAGTTACATTGAGAGAGGGAGCTGCAGCAGCCAGTACACTCAGACTCTGTGTGGGCCTGATGGAGTACTTTATCATGAAATATCATGTATTAATGAGCAGTGTCACATTTTCTACATTTGTACTATTTTCAAAACACTTTTGATTTTAATCTATTTTGCACAAAATGACTTTGGTGTTCAAGGAGAGAGAAAAAAAACACAAACATTTCTGGTCTTCTGATGGATAGTAGCTGTTATCTTTGCTCGGTGACATTTTGAATGAAAGTGTTCATTTAGACCAGTTATGTTTGTAAAGCTAATGACCCATCAGGATTTTCACTTAACGTTCTGCAGATAGTCAGAAAGGCAAACAAAAGCTATTTGGAATCGACTTTTCCTTATAGCATCATAAAGTGCTTTATTATCTTTGCTGCCACAACAAAACCTGGCGATCATTCAGCCTCCAGGAGTCTCATCACAGGAAGCTCTGTTTTTATTTATTTATTTATTTATTTTGGACTGCATGACCCAAAGCTGCTGTTATAGCAGAGGAATGACTGAATCATTGTTCCTCGTAGAAAACCTCCAGGTGCAATAAAAAATAAAATGCTATATTGTTCTGAATATTTTCTCATTCTGTTGCCCTATTAAAATGTTTTTGGAGGGCAAGGCATGTGCTAAATTAAATTCACTTCCTGGATTTCTTGAGTGAAAAACATGCTGTTAAGCAATGTATTTTTTTTTATTATTACACAGCCTAAGTTTATCTCTTTTTTTTTTTTTTTTACTTTCCTCACTGAATGTTTCATACAAGCCAAGTATGAAACATTTTTCTCCTTTTTCTTGTAATTGTATCGGACTATTTAGATCAAATGATTCACTGAGGGGGAAGAACAAAACATTCAGCCACACGGCAGATGAAGCCATCAGCCATCTCCAGGTGGCTTCATCTCCACCTTTTTTTATCGCAGTCATTTTCATTTAAACACCTCCTTAAACCAGATAAAAGAAGACCTCTGCTGAGCCTTATGTCACCCCATTAAAATCTCAGCCTGCAGTTCAGTGAGAGAGGCCTTTTTATTTCTTTCCCCACTATGAATCCCTTCGTGTCAGTGTTTACTGTCAGGTACAGCCTTGGGGCCCCCGATGGTGCGTGGAGTTTCATAAAGCAAAGAACAACATCACCTCTGTATGCCACCAATTGGGAGATTACGGGAGGGATGGATTGAAACAGATAGCTTGACAGCAAACTGTCAGACAGAATAAAATCCTCTGTGTGGATGTCACTGTGTGTGTGTGTGTGTGTGTGTGTGTGCAGACTGGGAAAGTCTAACCTGGTGAGGTTATGCAAGCATCACAATGGAGCATTGAGACTAAACCAGATTAAAGACCAGAAAATCCTTCCTGCAGGTGAAAGAATATTTCACTTTTCCACCTGCTGGTCCCTCAGGAGATCAGAGACGGGGAAACAAACTGAGATTTCAGATCACATTGCACGTACGGTGCCCTGAAAAGTATCCATGCCTCTTTTTCGCACATTTTGTGACTTTATATGTCAGACCAACACAAAATAATGCATAATTGTGAAAGGGAGAGAAAAAGACATATAGTTCTCTCTGTGACTTTTATGATCTCAGCCACTGAAGATGCACGTTGGACATCATGTGCAGATGAAGTCAATCAAGTGCCCAAATAAATGATCAAAGTGTGGTAGTATATGTTCAAGCTTGTCTTGCTAAAAATGCAAGTGCAAAACTTTCAATTTCAAGGCGCACAATGCTGGTAGAGGCAAAAAAAAAAAACTGTTTCAAACTCCCTTATTCCTTCCACTTCACAAAAACAATGTGCCACTTCATGTTGGTATGTCACATAAAAGGCCACTGTGACAAAATCTAAGAAAAAGCGGCATGAACAGCCCGAGCGACACCGTTCAATGTTACATCTGACATATGAGAATCCAGGCGTGGTGAGCGATGGAGCGGCTCTGAAGAGCTGGATCCTTGTGCTGTTATTCTGGGTCTATTTTTAAAGTTGTTGTCAGACAAATGCATATCCATCAACAGTTTAGTCAAAAATGCGCGGCGAGGCTCGTGTCCTCGGAAATGGAGTCGGCTGCCATGAAGGTTAACACTGAAATGTATGAGTCCAAATTGAGGTCGCTTTGAATCTATAGAGGAGCGTGAGTGAGTGCACCCATCTGGAGTTTCTCACAGGTTTCAAAAACGGCCAGATGACTTCTCTCCCACTCAGGGCGCCGCGGCGGCTGAGGCGTTTGGTGGTCCCGGGCATCAGTCAAAACGAATCATGCAGCAGCCAGCCCCCACAGCAGGTGGATGTGATGGAGGAGGGGGGGATCTCTCTGTGCTGATTATGACAGACACGACCACTGATCTGTCCTCACAGCACAGATTTGTGGGAAGGCAAGAACATGACGAGTAACAAAGGGAGGAAGGCCTCTAAATATGCAGAGATTATAGACGGCGTGTTGTGAATTATGAAAAATGTTGTACTGTGCTGGAAAGTCTTTTTTCAGAGCTGCTACTTGGCAGGAGCTCATTCACATTGTATAAGGTGGGTCGTTGTTAGGATTCAGACATAGATTGAAAGCCAATCTTTCCGTCTACCCTGCTGTCAGGATACCTCAGGAGGTCAGCGAAGCTGGAATGGTGTGGATGTGTGTGTTTACTTGGGAATGGGTATTCAGCAGCTCAGAAACTTTAAACCGTTTAACTGTGATGCTTCTGTTTATGGTCCTTTTGTTGAACTTTATAAAGTCGATGGAGATGGCAAAATTAATAAAATCTTTTCAGCCAAAGAGAGACTTATTAACCAGCTTTGAGTCAATCAGGGTCTCAAGGTCAATAATGGGTTGTTATGAAAGAAAAATTTTTGTACCCCATAACCTGTTTTGTTTAAACCCCACAATTAAAGCGAAATAGAATAGCATCTTCTATGAGCAAATGAAGAAATCAAGCTCCAGATGTAAACCAGTGTGCTTCATTTAGCAGCAATTGATACAAACAACGGTATTGCACTCAAAAAGTAAACCGAGCTAAATGTCGTAGTCTTCTACACAATTTGAATGTATGTTGGACACAGGCTTGCCTTCATAGCAACATTTCACGTCAACACAGACTGAAATATACCTTACAAACACCAGGGGGAGGGGAGTGGTGCTTGGCCGCTGGGCTCGGCCTTCGCCGGGGGACGTGGCGATGCGTTGGTGTTGGTTCTGTTCTCTGCATCTGTCTCTGTGCCTCTTCGGCCTGGGGGCTGCTACTCCTACGCTTCACTGCTGACCTGCCTCTGTGCCGGGTGTGCGGCTACTCTGTGGAGGCGCCAGGTGTTTTTCTGCCTGAGGCTGCAGCGAGCTCCAAGAGCCAAGACTACCTGCCCATGGCTGTTCTTTGTGCCTAGCAGTTCAATCTACCATCCTCACCAGTGTAACTACCAAAAACCTTATCCACACACACACACACACACACACACACACACCTACTCTGTATAAACACACGTACACACGCAAACAAGCTCACGCATTCGCACTTACTCACCCACACAAATAATCCAAAGAGAGTATAGAGTTTGATCAAAGTGTTTAGATAAGGCCTTTGGAGTATCCATCCAAACTGACCACAGATTTTGCTTAAAATTTAATTTAAAAAACCTACAAAGAAAAGACAAATACATGAACGACTAGCGAAAGGAAGGCATCACAAACCTCTAAAGCAGCATTTCAAAGTTTGTTTCTTTTTCCCATGCATAGTTTGGACTGCTTTTACAGTCTGTCCAATTGTGGCATTTTTAAGCAGAACATAGATATCGCTTCAAATATTTGTGGAAAATAAAGTGGAAAGTGTAGAGTGGCTGCATGAGGAAATAAGCTATTCCAGCAAATGGACGTAAAGTGCTGCAGTAACAGCTAAAGTTTTATATTTTCCTTGCTTACAGATTCATGTTGGCCTCAGTGCAGGACCAGCTGAAATTACAGGGAAGTTTGAAACAAACTATAATCAGAGCAGATCACTGCTTTCCATTTTATGCTCTCATCACATTGTGCCCATTTGACACCCCACCTGGTGCATACGTTAGTTAAAAGAATTGTGTTTGCTCCAATTTCCAGTTGAGAGAAAACACACCGACAGCAAAACATTAGTGTTTTTATAAAATACTAACTGGATATCTGTTGTTTTATGGGTCTATTTCGGTGCTAAAAAGCCCAAATTCACTCAGTAAGTTAAAGCTGGTTAAAAAAACATTGTACATTTTTTACATATTCTTGACGCCACTCTAAAATATGATCTGAATGTAATTTCCCTTCTCACATAATCACAAATGGAAATACTTGAACACTGATTACCGTATTTTCCGCACTATAAGGCGCACCTAAAAACCTTCAATTTCCTCAAAAGCCGACGGTGCACCTTATATATGGACCAATACTGAGCCACAACAGGTCTAGCAACTACGGTAAGCAGCCGCCGACTTAATTTTCACCCGTAGAAGAAGAAGTGCGCGGTGCATGCTGGGATAGGTGTCAGAACGCTGGTTTGTTAATAAAGTTTGATAATACATTTAAAGCCAGGGGGGCGGAGGGGCGGGGGAAGAGAGACAGAGACTGCGGCGGCAGCATGTCGGTTGGTCTGTGTTACCCAGAATGCAGTTGGGCACAATATTCGCAACACCAACACAGTGATTGAAACAATGACTGGGGCAAACTACTATATAAAGTACTGGGGGATCACTTCTTTACAAATGTGGATGTGTAATAATAGAGTACGGAACAAATTGACAACCCAAACTGAAGTGTCTATTCTATGCGCCTTATATATGAAAAAAGTTTTAAAATATGCCATTCATTGAAGGTGCGCCTTATAATCCGGTGCGCCTTATAGTGCGGAAAATACTCGATTGTGCACAAATTATTTACATTTAACACGTCTCTGCCTGTATGTTTGGGTTTCCATGCACATTAACTGACCCAGAGGAAAAGACACAGGATCCAATCTGCATGTTATGAGAAACTACAGCAGGTTATTTCCCTGCCAATAATGCTTTTTGTTCAGGATGAGCAGGGATGCTACCAGGCCGGTGTTATAACGACAGACTCTCAATTTGTGCGTCAGTCTCACTGTGGAGGCCAGCGGATCGAACTGCCGACACATTACTCCTCCCTCATCCTTTCCAAGCCGATTCACTGTGATGCTCCAGCTACAAGGTTCTCACTGCGAGCACATCTGCTGCTTTCTGCTGTCTCAGGCTTTTGGCTGTGTAGCTGCGTGGGCCGGAGCCGCGCTCTTTTCTGAGTTTGTGTACTGGCACGCACGTGTGTTTTGCTTGTGCGGGTTTGACGAAAACAGTGTATGTTGCTGAGAAGAGGCAACGAAGAAAGTAATTTACAGTAACTGGGTGTATCCGGGGGTGGGGGGATAAAAAGAGCAACTTGTAATTCTCAGAGCTATTTTACCGTAATTCCTTTTTTAGTGTTTCTAATTTTTGTGTCTTATAACACAACATGACCTTTCAGAGATATTCATGAATGTCAGAGAACATACGTGACGAGTCGGGGATAAACACAAATTTAAAATGGGGCTGGGTTAGAAAAGAAAATCTCGACTTCTAAATATTTCATAAGATATCGATCCATTATACCAAAACTGAACAAGAAATGTATATCTCCAAATCTTTGAAGCCCGTCCAAATCAATTGAGAGGATGGTAACGGAGGTTGTAAATCAGAGCAGCAGCTGAAGATAACTATGGAGGAGCTGTAGATATCTTCTGCTCATGTAGGAGAATCTCTTCACAGGATAACATTTTGTCAGCGAATGCAAAACTGTTGGATGCTGACAAAGACTTGAGACAGAGGAAGCGGTCCCCCCTTCCAGCAGGATAACAACCCTAAACATACAGGCAGAGCTACTATATATATATATATATATATATATATATAAGCATTCAGTATGTATATGCAAAGCTATTAGTTGCATCCCCAAAGGTCATGCAGCTGAAATTGCAGCAAAAGTTTGTTTTCTAAAGTTTTAACTCGTGGAGGCAGTGAAGACAAATGCATTCAACATTTTTTAGATTATTTGTAAGAAATGTTGGAAACCTCATGTAATTTCCTTTCCTCTTCGAAGAAGAAATTACGCACTTCTTTATGTTGGCTGTAATGAAACATAGTATGAAAAGTATGGAGGCTTTTCAAGGCACTGCACCTTACTGGGTTAACTTGGAGCAGTAAAGTGTGAACCAAATTAACAGCGGTCTAATAAGTAACTGGCAAATAATCCCACAAATGATGACTGAGCTGGTCTAAATATACTACACGTGGAACGGTTTAGATATGAAATGCTGTGCCTGACATAGCTGAGCAGATTCAGCATCCAGAGATGTTTTCATCCCCGGACACTCTGTTACGCAGACACATACGAGTGTGTGTGTGTGCGCGTGTGTGCGTGTGTGTGTGTGTGTGTGTGTGTGTGTGGGGGTGTGCGTGTGTGTGTGCAGTTGGACTCAGAGCGCAGCATGTGGTCCAAAGAACTGAAATAGCGGCTCTGACCCCTGCTGTGCTCATCAGTCCTAGTTTGTCAGAGTCTGCAATGCTCAGGATCGGTACAGTCATGACAGTACTGTGCCTCCTCCATGCGCAGCCTTCCCTTTAAAACATGAACGCACTTCCAAACCGTGCAGGAGGCTTTGGGGGGAATCCGGAGACTCTGGTCGAGGTGGAGTCGAGGTTCCATCGTTTCACTAAAAATCACTTTTGGAACTTGGTGGGCGCTCACCTGATCTTCAAGTAGTGATGACAGAGCTGTACAGCCACATGTACTGATTGACCTTCCTTCTTTTACTGCATACATGTCTCTCGTTTTTACCTTTGGAGATATTTATTTTGAAGAAATTCTATTGCACATTGATAAAACAACCAATGTTTATTTCAAATAATCCCTTTTTACCCCAATTTGATTTTCTGTTTGAACTTTGGCGAATCAGTTTTGATCAAGTCCAGATGCTGAAATGCACTGAGGATGTGCTTTCATGGACCAGTTGGTTTTTTTTTAATTGTTTTTTTGTATGTTTTTGGGGCAACATTAACCGGCTGGTCTTACTTCTCTGCCTACATTATCCATGGAAGCAACACAGTATATCATATCAATTGTGCTTGACTATTAGCTTTTGGTTTATCCATCCATCCATTTTCTTTCACCCTTGTCCCTCAGTGGGGTCGGTAGGGTTGCTGGTGCCCATCTCCAGCTAACGTTCTGGGCGAGAGGCGGGGTCACCCTAGACAGGTCGCCAGTCTGTCGCAGGGCAACACAGAGACACACAGGACACACAACCATGCACACACACACTCACACCTAGGGGCAATTTGGAAAGGCCAATTAACCTAACAGTCATGTTTTTGGACTGTGGGAGGAAACCGGAGTACCCGGAGAAAACTCCCTGTGGGTTTTCTCCGGGTACTCCGGAGAACCCATGCATGCACAGGGAGTTTTCTGCAAACTCCATGCAGAAAGACCGGGGCCGGGAATCGAACCCAGAACCTTCGTGCTACAAGGCAACAGCTCTACCAACTGCGCCACTGTGCAGCCCTCTGCTTTTGGTTTATATTGTTAAAATTAAAGCAACAGGAGAGGCAAACATTAAAAAAAATAATCCAAAATTAATTTATTTCCATGTGTAAAAGCCTCTACTGCGCATACATAATCACACACAGGCACAGCAGTCACAAGCTTTTACATTTTAAATGAATTCCCACCTGTATTATTTATATAAAAAGTGAGTTTCCCCTAAAAGATTCTTAGGTTACAGTTCTCATTATCTCCCAAATTAAGTTTTATGAATGAACAAGCTTGGTCAAGTTGGAGTTATCCAAAATGTTGCTGCTGCTGCTGAAATGATATTCAAATTAGCAGCAAAGCAGTGTTACACGGCAAGATTTGAAAAACATGATACCTGAGGTAACACGCATTTTATAATGGAAGTAGACTGGTTTGACTGGTTTATTATTCATCCCTGATTAATGTTTGGCATTTATTTAGAATGACAACCAAAGAGCAAAAGCCTTGTTTTCGGTAACGTGAAGTCTTCTCTTTTGGGATCATGACTTCAAGGGAAACCGGTTCCAGATTTTAGAGTCAGAATAACAGTCGTTTGTCTTTTCTGGTGACCGCCGGGGCGTCTGCTGACGTCACTTGCTCCAACACGCAGATTCATCTTTTTGCCTCTCCTCTGCCACCCTCTTGCCCTCTCTTTCTCCTCACAAGCCAGCTCCGTAAATGAACCGCTTTGAAGAAATCCAAGGACGCGCTTGGTTCTTCGTCCCCATCTTAGACTGCATTTTGGTCTATATTTCAAAAATATGGGTCTCTTGTTTCCATCCCTGACTTGTTTAGCTTGCTTTGGCAGAAATTATAGCTCGTCTGGAGCAAATGAGTTGCTTGATTTTGGAATGCTGCCTCGTGACTCCGGCTTGAAAGTTTTTTTTGGTTTCAAGAAGGTGCATGTATTCTCTTTTTCCTCAGTTTCTTCAACCATCTCATTTAACACTTGATTATTTCAACTTATAACAAATCAAATGATAAGGTAAAGCTTGTCTTGGAGCAGGAAAATCACAGAATGTCGTTTCACATTACTTTACATAGCAACAACCTTTAAATGTTTTGCAATGTTACAATCCCTAAGACTGTATTCTTGTAATTCTCCATCTTGTTATGGATAAATGTAGCTGTCACAACATTTTCTGGTAAGACATACTTCAAGTTTTTATTTCAATGTTTTAAAATCAATATCACATGTTCTTATCTTTGTTCAGCTCAGACGCTGAAAGCTCCCGACTCACTGTGGGCTTTCCAAACGGAGCCGAGTCGTCAGACCTTCAAGGTGAAATATAGTTTCGCTGTTATGAGGCCGCTTTTGCCGATGCATAATTCATGCCTTCTTAAATCGTACAACACATGTTTTTGCAGCCATCATGCAAGTGACGGTATGAATATTTTACACCTCGGACTCATTGAGCTCGTGCGACGATCACAACGACGCCCGTTTAAGACCTTACTTTGGAGATTATTTCCGCCGCGCATATGGCTCCAACCATTCTGTGCTTCAGTACCTCTTAGCGACGTAGTATAGCATTAAAGTTTAAAGCTCTTCCCGGGCCCAGGTGATGGCTTATCACTCTCATAGAGGGGGCAACACTTGAACAGGCTGAAGCATGATCTCTGTCTCAGCAAAGCTATTACAAGGTTCACTGAGTCTAAGCATAGCCACACCGCAGCTGGATGAGCAGGTGTATATATACAGTGCATGTGCAAGTTTGCCTTTTTTTTATGCGTGTGTGTGTGTGTTACACATTTATACATGCAGAGTTCATTATTACGCCATTCCAGTTGAATTTGGAAACTACTCAGATTGAAAGTTTTGGGGGATGTGCAACGTTGCATACACGTGATCCTCTGTTCGGTGCATCCCAAGGTTTTCAGTTTGCCAGAAAGTTTTACATTTCACAAACTTTGCCGGGTTCGATATTTGTGGCAATCTGGGACCTTGACTCCCAAAGCTGGATCTCTTGAGAGTCTTACGTAATCTCTCTTTTCCTGTTTCTGCCCTTCTTCGTTCGTCTGTTTCATCCTGCTCTGCGCAGGACATCCATGCCCTTCTTTGGACTCTTCTCTCCTCTGTTTCTTTTTCTGTGTGGCAGAAGACAGACACAAAGTAGGGAATGGGGAAGCAACCTATTTTAAGACTGGTGTGTAATTAATCATAAGCTGCAGCCAGCATTAAGACACGAAAAAATGTATGATAGCTTCCCTCATCCCCCCAGATGATGTTTTTTTTTCTCTCAGCCTCTTCTTCATGCTAAATTTTAATCCTCTCATCCCATTTTTTTTTTTTTTTTTTTTTGCAGACCAGGGCGTCTCCCTATCCCATTTCCCCTCTTTCATGCTCGTTTAATCTGTTTTTCTTTTGCATATTAAAGTTTTGCTCAATCATCCCTCATTAAACAGCAAAAGGCATTGGGAAACTAAAAAAAAAAAAAGAAAACGTACTAATATAAATATTTGAACACAAAACCAGCCACAAGAGTTTGTGTATTCAAGCTAAGCATTTTCTTCGTGGTAAGATGTTGCTTTCGTCACACGGTCGATACCTGGAGCTTGGAGCCTGCAGGCTGTTCTTTGTGGACAGATGGTGATGAACACGGCCCCATTTGGGTGTAATAAGTCGTTACTAATTGTCTGCAGATTGGATCAATGTCCTGTTCTGTTGCAGCTCGGCTCACTGTGTCACCACAGACAGCGCGACCGCCATATTTCACTTCTCGCAGATAGCTGCTAGAGGACAAGTCCTTTTAAAGTCATTATTAAGGCAATTTCGCTAGGACCAATTTAATTAGGCTGAGAAATGGTTTCTTTCAAAGAGGAAATTGGACCAATAGGAGGACGCTTTCAGAGCCGTAAGAACATGCTCAGCCTCAGAGGAGTAAATACAAACTATCAAAATGTTCTCAAATCCCAAACAGCTTCTGAATGACTGATTTTTTTTTGTTTTGTTTTTTTCCGCCAGCGATTTAAAAAAAAAAAAAAATGCTGTGTGTTGCATTAATGGAGATTGCAGCAGGAGCTGCAGCTACTTTATCACCCACTGTGGAGTGACTGACAGCAGAAACGGCCGTGAGGAGCTCACGTCTGCGGCTCCTGAGACCTTACTTACTATGACAGCTTGATGAACTGGTGCTCAGCTGTCAGCTATACTCTATGTGTACCACCACCACAGTTTTTTCCTTGGCGGACACATGTGTCTGTCTCTGCGGTCACATTCCTGCCGTTTGAGGTGTTCTACTAATGCTGCATGCAGGGATTCGCAGACGAAAGAGTAACATTGTCAGTACGCTGCCTACCACCCTTCGAAACAATCTGCAGGAGATTTGCATTTTGGAAGGACAAAGACAAGACTATTCATAGCACTCAAACTTTTTTTTTTTCTGTGTGTTGCATAAATGAAATACATTGTGGTATATGGTTCCAATGTGAAACAGTGAATATCTTTGCAAGGTTTTAACTGTCCAGCTATACTATCAAAAGTCATTTAACCCCTTGCCGCTGTTGTCACAAATCAGCCTTAAGCTATGAAGCTACTCAACAACAGTGATGCATACATACCACCAATGCACATACATACGTTACACATACCGTTCATTGTATTGGAAGAAGTTTTCCTCCATGTAGCAGTCAGAGCTACGCCAAAATATGTCAGTTTTTCCTATTTGCATACAAAATGCAACGTATATTTCAACTGTGTATGCTGGGTTGACGTTAATATATACCTAACTTATAATATAAATGAAAATCCCAGGTTTTTATAGATGTAAATAAATCCCGGCAATGTGGGGCGATGAATGTGAAGATTGTAGAACTGTGCAGATTTACATTTCAGTAAAAGCAACATGAAAAGAAACTGTGATTTTTACTGTAATCTTTTAGTTCTTGGGGGAGAGTATGCTCTCAAACACCGGACGCCGTGTAGGTGTTATTGTTCTCGATGGAAAATCGTCTCGCTGTCCACATCTGCCACCCACACGGCTGAGTCGGTCCTCTGAAATTTGTCGAGTTTGTCATTCGCAGCCAGACTGTTTGTCCCACCGCAGCTAAAAGAAATGACACTTTCGCCCTACAATTATATAACATGTGGTGTCAAACACACAGAGAAGACAAAAAAAAAAAAAAAAAAACACAGACAAATGTGGTTCTGTTCGTTGTGAGCAGCAGAATTTGCAGTTCAATTCTGTGTCCTGACAAAGTTGGCAGATTTTTATTTTTTTATTTATTTATTTATTTTGGTCCAAACAGATGAAACAGGAGAAGGAAATACAAAGTCCTGACAACTGACAACTTCTTTGTTTTCAAATGAGCTTTTTTGTTGTTTTTGTTGAATATTTTCATCTTAAGTGAAAGAATACAAATCAAATGAATATGGGGTTATTGTAGAACTTAGTAAAGTCAAATCGATGTCTGCCAAACACCTTTGTATGTCTCTTTAGGTCTATATAGGGTTTGTACATTTCATAAGATCTCACTATCCTTCATGATCCAGCATTATTGAATACTGTAGTTTACATAATAGTAGTCTAGCAGACTTCAGATGGATGAGCATTCAAAACCTTCATCTCAGTAATTATAATGCTGATGTTTGGATTATTGGGATAAATAGGATTTTGAAGGAAGTAGTTTTCCTAAATGTTTAGATGAACCAAAGAAGTCCCAAAGATTAAGTCTTAGTTGTCTGCAACGTGTGGCTCTTTGGACCTTCCATAATGGCTCTTTATAACTTTGGTGAAAAATACCAAAGAATCATTTCATGTTTTTAAACAGTTTTTTTGGTGTTTTTAAATAAAATACCTGAAATGAAATCTCCTAACAGAATGACACTAACGGCACCAATTATATTTTTATACATATTCTTCTCATTACGTTAGAAACTGTTCTTTTTTTCCCCACAGATATCAACATCCCATAGAAGACAATGTATCCAACATGTTTTACAAAAGTTTTCTGTTTTTGTTTATTTTAAGTCTAAACAGAGAAAGGATTTTTTTTTGTGGGGGGGTTAATTCATGTTCTGTTCAGTGAATATTTCTAAAACTTTACAGTTTATTTCCTCCAGTTTCTGCGTTTCCAGGATTTACCCATGCCTTCCCCTCTGCCTCGGCTCCCTGTTCTGCCTCAGCTGTTGCTCACCCGCCAATTTGACTCATTTGTTTTACATTCCAGTAACGACATCCCCAAAATTGAAACCTCTCCGTTCACTCGCTTTTGATTTAGATCCCCCTGTTGCCTCAGTCTGTGCTGACCTTTACGTCTTCTCATTCCCATTAATGCACTTTGTTATTTTTTTAGTCATTTTATCTTTATTACTCAACTGCACCATGATTCTGCCTGCCTCCTCCTTCCACTTGGGTCGTACATTTGCAAAAATGCAGCAGGTTTCTAAGCTTACGTGTTCTTCATGGCGTTGTGTTATATCTAATTATCCCCTAATTAAAAAGTGGGCACTTGCACAAGCTTTATTCTAATTTGTTGCACAAATGTTTTATTTGTTTTCTGTGCTTTTTTGCTGCTATTTTTAAACAGAGAAATTGAGAAAATACATTCTTAGAAATTATATTTTGTGATATCTTGGAATGATAATCTTACAAGCTTATTTTGTTGTCATCCCAACTTAGTAATTAACTTGACATGGCAAAGCTATAAATCTTGATATAATTAGTGTATCCGGGCAAATACAGTTACAGTAACCTGATTCTTTCTCTGTTTCTAATGAGAACTGAAATTTTTCAAAGTGACTCTTGGGCATGTAGCATTTCACCAAATTACAGTCATCATGGAGGGGAGGATAAACTTCAACACAAATGAATCGTAGTGTGTTGAGAATGCCCAGATCTACTTTCCTTTCATAATTGAACTCCTCCCAGAACACAACATTCCTGAAGTGTTGACAGTGGCAGCAGCATGCTGTGGGAACTATGCTCTTGAATTGTTGGATGAAGACGAATGGAGCTAAGTTTTGATCATGACCGTAAGAAAAGTGGTTTGGAGACTTCTGCATAAAGTTTAACACCAGGGTGAAGGTTCACAGGACAAGAACTTTAAATCTAAAGTTCTTGTCCTGGGTTAGGACAAGAAATCACAGTCATGTTAGAATGTCCCAGTCAAAGTCCAAACCTAAACCCTCTTCAGAATCTAAAGATTTTAAGAGCTGTTCATTGAAACTGAATTTCAAGTTGTTTTGCGATGAAGAATGGGTAAAAGCCTCCGTTTCTGGATTGCTTTGTCGGTCAGAAAAGACGTGCCACTGTGTGAAGCTGTATGCATCATTTCCCTCACATAAAATCAAAAGAAAACACAGAAAAGTTTTGGTTGTAATATGGCAAAATGCGAAAACGTATCGTGAATACCACGTATGTGTTGTTTCTGTCTTATAGCCCCTTAGTTATGGTTAGACATGTACGTATCTTGATATACACTCGCTTATCTTTGCACACGTCTGCATGAATAAACAAACTCACACCTAATAGAGGGCATTTCCGTGCTTCCATGTGAATTGCATTCTGCACTCTGTGCTCTGCTCTGCGTCCCCCATGCTCATACATCATTAAGTGAGTCTGGGTGTTATTACGGAAAAAGAACGCTGTATATTAGATGGCTTGACAGATTGTGTCAGGGACGTCCAATCCTATCAGGACTAGAAATTAGAAAGACACTTAATCTACCTAGTGCCTAACAGTCTCTTTTTGCACACATAATAGTCGGAAACTCTGTGATAATCACTCTTTGCTCTAACTGTCCTTGTCGTGGTCTCCTCTCTCTCTCTCTCTCTCTCTCTCTCTCTCTCTCTCAGTCAGTCCCCTTCTAAAATTTAAGAGCAGTGATTATAACTTAATCCCCTCAATCTCCAGCATTTATCTGCCAAAGCATTTTCCATGAAGAGAGCACGGAGCAATTGCCAGCAACCTAAAGTGAGTGTATTGCACTTGGTGCATAACGGCAATATATATAGAATATAAATGGATTTCTGCGCCACTTCTGAGCAGCTAATTAATTTGGACGTGGACTCACTGGAAATACTTGAGTTGCGAGAGAAAAGAACAACAGGAAAGAGGGGGAACTCTTTCGAACAGACATGATCTTTCACCTTGTGCAAAGAAAGAGAGGCGAGGACAAATCAACAATCTCTCAGCCCACTCTGCTGCTCCATCTCTATTAGACAGTGTGGGCCGTATGTCAGACAATGACTTGCTGCTGCTCATGTTCTAACTAATTAAGGAACATTTGTAATTATTTTTCTTTAAAAAAAATAATAACTTGAAGTTAACCTTCCTATACATTCTGTCCATCTCTTTGTACAGTGGAGAGTAACCCGTGTCAGACCAGCCCCTGTCTCCATGGTGGGAGCTGCCTGGAGGAAGGCGACAGCTACAGCTGCTACTGCCCTCAGGGCTACTCTGGAGAGAACTGCGAGATCGGTAAGTCTGGGCCAGGTGAAGCCAGAGTGCAGACACCTCGTAGAAACAATGGCTGCCATATGCTGAGGCTAACATCTGTACTCCGCCGTGCAACGGATTGGTGAGGAAAAATGCCAGCTTCTCTCTGCTGGCTTTGTTTCCAGTCTGTGCCTGGAACTCTGGATCCAATCTCTGAGAGGCGACTGGTACGCTGGCAGGTCCAGGGGTTTTGGGCCAGGCTCCCTGATTGAAAGCGAAAAGGGAATATCCATATGCTGGAAGTCAGTCGCGTGTGACAGAGACTTTTGGTGGTGTAGATGCTCAACTGTGTGTGCGATTGTTTCCGCACGAATGTGTATGTTTTCACCTTCTGCCCCGTGAGAAGTAGGCAGCTCATCTTTCCACTCAACTGTGAGATGGGAGAGTGTGGCTGGCAGAAAATGACGGTGCAGTGATTTAGGTGTATGAGCCTTTCTGTCCGTGTGTGTGTGTGTGTGTGTGCGCGTGTGTGTGTGTGTGTGTGTAGGGGTGCGCGCGTGTGTGTGTGTGTGACAGAGGCATGCAAGGACAGACTGTCCACAGAGGAGCTGTGAGCTCGGCGAGGGGTGGAATAGCTGATTAAAGTGCAGTGGCAGCAGGCAGCACAAACTGCTGTAATGACAAGACAGAAAACAACAAAAGAAAGAATAAGAAAATCTGTGAAAGAGGATTTGGAAAAATCACCAACAGCATCTCGGCTGAAATTAAGTTGCCTCTTAAACAAGTCAGTTCACTATAGCATTTGGACGAAGTGTAAATATCTTTTATACGTCGCGGTGCGTTGTCGCTGATTTCCAACCAGCAGCTTTGACCTGCCGGCACTTTTTCAGCTGTTTCTGATTGCTCTTTAAGAACTACTGAGTACAATAGGACTCCGAAGGACTCCAAAGTATGTTGTGCTGCAGTCAGTTTTTCACCCACTCATATACACATTCAAACACTGATTTAGGTAAGCTACATTGCCACAGCTGGGACCGGCTGACGGAAGCGAAACCGTCATACAATCAGTGCAACTGGATCCTCTGACCATCACCAGAGGACGGGCAGAGCGGCAGCTCAAACTGGTAACTCATCGATATCGTCAAAAACATTTATTTTATAGCCTTCATGTTAAAAGTAGTCAGTAATTATTTATTTGTAATTGTATTGTATTCTATCCATTGTCCACTTATCCTCGGATGATTGTTGGGATTGGGGATTATTTCTGGTTGCTACATTTAGCGTGGTTAGCATTACAGAAATATTAGTTTCCATATTTCCAAGGAAGGAACTTCTTACCCCAAGTCAAATAATTTTTTTAAAAATCCATCAACAGAGATTCAAGCTGATTTTTTTTTCTCACTTTCTCTTTCTCACTCTCTTTGTCAAGCATTTCTTCTGTAAATCTTAAAGAAAAAAAAACTGACATTTCACTTTATTTCAATGAAGGCACACTTAACCACGTCAGAGGAGAGCCTTCATTAGTCAGCTTTGATAATGAAGGCAAAAGTAACAAAAGTATGTTTTAATCTTTTTAAATCTCTTTCTCTTTCTTACTGTTTATTCAATTTCACATGCTGTTTTATTTTTTCTTTAATTATGTAAAGCACTTTGAAATGCCTTGCGGTTGAAATGTGCTATACAAATAAAATTTGATTGATTGATTGATTGATATTTTACTCGGGTCAGTCAAATATTATATGACACCAGATTCTTCTTACACGGGAGCTTGACTTGACTTGTGAGGTCATTTCATTCATCACACACAATTCAGGAAAAGTCAGAGAACAAAATGCTGAAAGGCTTGGACATAAAGAGCAGTAAATTATATGGCATGTTGGACTCAGTCAGCTTAAGGCAAGCTCAAGTGCATTTCCCAATGATTTACTTGGATATTAGCTTATCCAAGCTAATGTGATTGTTACATAAGTATCTTTGTTCCTGAAATTTTCTTGGTTTGGGTCATAATGATTTGCTTGATGGTCAGGTCACGCTTTGGCTTCTGTGGTGCATTTGATAAACCTACAGTATTTAAAGCCCATAGAAAAGCAAACAAGAATGCATGATATAAAGTTTTGTTCATCTACTTACTGTAGTCTAAATAGAGGAGTTGGCAGCTTCCCCCTGTTGAGCATAGAAAGAAAGACATTTTCCTTAAAATTCTCTAACTTATGTTAGCCACTCAATGGAGGAATTTAATTTCGCCCACTGTTTAGCCGTATCTCGTAGCCATAGGTTAGAGTCAAAGCGTATGAGATCAGTAAATTGACAGCTTTTTGGTTCAGCTCTTTCCTAAACACAAGAAATTGCAGCATTTACTCCATCATTGTAGATGAGGCCCCCATCCATCCATGTCCTGCTCCGTCCTGCTGCTCATAAATTAGAGTCTTAAGCTCGTTGCTCAAGGCTGAGACTGACCCGTGACCTGGACAGAGGAGTTCACCCTCACAACCTTTTGCAGTAGTTTTCTTCTTTATTTTAACCCATCGTTTTCTGCACTACTATAGAGTTTTGTTTGTGTCAGTGCTACTTTTGATTATCTCAACTGTTCATGGATCAGTCCATTACCCTGTGTCTGTCTGTCTATCTGTTGTGTCCTCTCACTCGGGTTTGCTGGGGGGGCTGGTACCTATCTCAAGTAATCAATGGGCAAGAGGTCAGAACACCCTGGACAGGTCAGCAGTCTCACCGGCAACTAAAAGCATTTCAGGCCGAAGCAATCGTTAAATCCATTTGGTGCGTCAAGTCCGCATATCGTTGATGCTCTTAATGCCTTTTGTGAGACTTTTTTTTCCAAACCGTGGGTTTTAAAATGAGAGTGTGAAGCATTAATTTCTTCAGGGAAAATGTTTCACATCCATTCCTTTTTTTTTTTTTTGTTTTTGCAAGACGCAGTGTTGTTTTTTTTCCTCAGACTTGTTTTTCCAGAGGTTCGCAGACTTTTGTTTCGTTCCTTTGTTTCAGTAATTAAGTAATTGCTAAAGCAAAGAATTATTTGCAGTAAACGTACAGTAGTTTCAGGTTTAACATTCCACAGAGGATATTGATGTTGATGCACAACCTTGTTCCAGCTTTTATTGATGCAAAGTTGTTGCAAACAGCACTCAATCTGGCACATCGATTGTGGCTCCTGGGGAAATAACTGTGGGTTGAACTGCTTAAAAATATGGATTGCTTACAGGAACCACACTATGCTAGATATGGATATTGAAGAAAGTCCAGTTTAATGTTTTTGCCCTTAGTTCAGTCTCAGTTTATCCTTTTACATTTCTTAAATTATCCCTAAGAGTTGAGAGTTCAACTACTGCTTATTGGAGCTCTGTAAACCTCATTGATCCACACAGATACAATACTGTGAGCAAGCTGCGGCTTTGGGAGTAACCACTCAAAAAAGGTCAAAGGTTAGATGGATAAGGTCAAGAAGGGCATATTTTCCTTAGGCTGATTACCAGTAACCTTTAAAGGCCTGACAAAAGAAACCCTCATTATTCACTTGGAGATCAATCAGCCACGGGATTGATCATTTTTAAAGTTAAAAGCATGTTTTACTTACACACACAGGCTTATAATGGCTTGCTTTTGTCTAGATTATTTTGATGTTTTATTAGGTTTAAAAGAATTGCAGCAGTTTTCCATAGGAACCTGAAGTAAATGCTGACATTTATATCAGGGTAGAGATATATGAAAGTCCATTAATACTATAATATTCTATTAATTGATTACTTCCAAGTCCTTCTCCTTGGGCATATTTCTCTCTGGAGAGTTTAACTGCACTGTATTTTTAAAGTGTTTTCATGCTGATTAATCAGTTTCCTCAATCAGCAAATGGTTCAGTTTGCTTTTGCCAGTGCAACGAAACGCTGCCCTGAGCATGGTGGTGTTCGTTGTAGCGCTCAGGGTCTCCTAACCCAAAATGTATTCAAACCAATACAGGATTCACTATAACATCTGTTGTAGGCAAAAGAAAATACATTTTAAGCTAATATTGCACTTGAAGACCGAAGATTTTGCCCCAAAACACTGGACAAAGATTGCACATTGATATAACAGGTAACATTACTTTGGCACAGCTTGGTGGTTCTGCCACATCTCTGGCTGCTATGAAAGGGATCTCAACAAATTCCTTACAACAAACCCCCACTCCCTCTCCACTGTGGTCTCATTGACAGATTTCCCACCTGGGGAGACACGCACACCTCCAAATTGCATAAACAGGCAGGTTACTGAGATACCAAGTGACGTTGTCGATATCAGTTCTTCAGACTACAACTCAAAATCTAAATTTATTTAGTAGATTGTCAAAGATCAGACCTGGACATCCTTTTCAGCAGTGAGAGTAGCACATTTTAAGGTAATTGTGGTATAACATTATCTCATCATGTTCAGTAAAAAAAAAAAAAAAAAAAAAAAAAAACAGATTTCAAATTTCCACTTATATTTCCTTCTGATTGTAATTGTAAAGGTCTTTTACAATTACAGGTGCAACAAGCTAAAAATTTTTTAAATAAATTTTCAAGTTGCACTGTGCTCTGTATTTATACAAATAACTAGCTTGCATGCATCCTCTGATAGGTGGATTAAAATGCCGTGCTTTCTCCTACAAAGAGGCTGAAATCAGTTTCAGAGGTAAAGAAACCTGTATTTACTCGTATAGGGAAATGCAGGTTTCGCTGTAAATAGTTTATTAGAAGCCACACGTATGATTCTCATGGCGACTACATAGTAACAGGAAGCAACAGGATGGTCAAGGAAGCAGCAGAAAAAATATGTACCTATCAGAGTGTTGAATGTTCATAATTGCTTTCACACTGAAATCAGGTTTTCTAAATTTGCTGCAATCCAGTGACACTTGAACTTGTCAATGAGATGCAGTGGGACATCAGGTTGTCCTAATTCTGTGTAGAAAGATAAAAATATTTTATGGAGATAAATAGATTATGGCTTGCGGTGGTTATAATTCATGAAGTGTAGTATACACCATCTTTCTGTCTGATAAATCCTTTTTTTTTTTTTTTTTTACTTGAACCGCCAGTGGCTGTCAGTCAAGACACAAGCAATATTAATCTAAAGTTCTGCATTTTTTTTAAATCCCTCTGATGATAAACTGTAGATCCTGCAGCTGAATATAAATGATTAGTGAGTCAAGTCACAGCTTGGCAGCTTGATGGCTCTGTGTTATTGTGACAATAATACATTCTATTGTTCCTCTAGCATGAATATTTGTTTAGAATTGCATGACATGCAGACAGCAGATTTCATCCCAATGACTAAGAAAAAAAGGTAAAAAAAATATATATAATAAAATTGTCTTTTTTTCATGACATCTGACAAAAACAACCAAAAGTTTTATACTAAAGGAGTTATTGCCCATCGTTTCTCATGCCACACCAACAGCGATGGCTTATTTCTTCTGTCTGCTTAATTTTTCAAAAAGGAAATGCAAACAAGTGCATTACACTGGATCTTTCTGCATGTTTTGCCTCTGTTTATGAATATTCTAAATGTTTCATTCAGAAACGGTTACTGCATCATTTTTAGTCAGTCTAAAAAATAATACGGTAATGAGCCACGCTTACTATTTTGTGAAAATAACGATTCTGTAGCTTTGAAACGATTCTCCAGAAAATGCATCTACTGTGGAAGTATAAAAGCAGACTGACCAAGGAGAGTCTAAACTAAAGTCCAGTCACGGTTTTGTTCTGCATGTAATTGCAGCTTAAATTCAGACTTTTGTGTTTGTATTGCAACGTTGTTTATAGTTATCAGTTTGTCACTAAAGGCGGTTTTCCATGCAGTTTATCCTTTCCTGTTTTGACAGAAGATTAATTCATTCTGACACAAACACCAAAAATAATATACAGTTATATTCAATGAATTATAATATTAGTGAAAAGTTAATATGCTTCAGTAACTCAGCTGTCAAATAAAACATAGACTGATGTAATAAAGCTTTTATTTCTGTTAATGGTGATTATTTCTGGCTAATAAGGCTGGCTAACATGACATTTAAGATTTTAATATTAAAAAAATAATAATGCAGAGATGTGGGTTTGATGAAAAATATGTTTGATAGCAGCTTGAAGTTTGTTTTCTGAAGGTACTTTTAATCTGACGGAAGAGCCTCATTGGAACTCATTTTCAAATTAAGACTCTAGACTTGAAAGGTGTACATACATTCCACTTATATTTGCTTCTATTAATAGAAAGTGGATGAATGGAAACAAAGATGGTCTTTATGTGTAGGAAAGTTACACACTGCATTTTGCAGGTTTTCATTTGTTTCTTTAAAGATTTGATCTTTTAAAACATCAAAGATAACTCACATAGGCCAAGAATTAGGAACAATACAAAAAAAAAAAAAAAAGCAATGAAGTTCCAAAGACCTTAAAAATATTTCAGATTCAAGAACCTAGAAATTGATAGGATTTCTAAGTGTTCGCCGTTTGGGTTTTTGCTTGGTCAGAAGCGCTCTGTTCCTGCTCTGTTCAAACATGGATTTCTGTGGGAGGGAAGGAAAAAAAACGTATTAACCTGTCTCATCTATCTCTTTTTGTGGGTCAGGAAATCGCTTTGATTTTAAATGGAACACGAGTCGGGCAAATTATTTATGGTCAGCTGCTGGAAGACCTCAATCAGCCCATCTGTCCACAAGTTAAAGCGAGAGACAGAGAGCTGGAGGGTGAATAAATTCACGCCGTCACCCATTTATATTCTGCTGGATGACCAACAACATTAATAATATTAAAAGCAGGTAATCGCTGCTGTTTTTTTTTTGTTTGTTTGCTTGTTTTTTCCAGGGCTTTCCAGAATCAAAATAAATAGCTTTTAGAGAAAGTGTTTGTTTTGGGTTTAAACTCAGTCTGTGTAGTGAGGTCAAGATGGTAATTGATCCTGCTACACAGAGAAAATTACTTTGGTAACTCTGTTCCTGCTTTCCATTATTCAACTCCTGCTTCCGCCACATGGAGCTTTCTCATGTGTGGAATCCCATCCTGATTTTTTTTTTTTTTAATTTCCTCATTTCAACATTGATTTAGTAAAAAGAAATAGAGGCAACTGTGTGGATGTTAAAAAAAAGATAATTTTTGTTCAAATAAGTTTTAACTTCACTTTTTTCTGAATTAGACATTGATAACTTCATTTTTGCAAAGAATTAAGTCTTTGCAAACAGGATTCTGTTTATCTATCCCAGAAAGGCGTTTAGTTTTATCTTAACATTTAATAACAGACAATTTAAAGGATAAAAATCAGTTCTCTTAATTTCAACTCTTTGAAAGTTTTACTCACAGGAGATATTAATTTTGACGTCAATTTCAGCTAAAATAAATTTCATATCAACGTCTCCCAACAACAATCTGCATGCATGTCCACGGGTTTGGTATTTCCTTGGCACAAAACTTTTGTTTTTATTATTTTAACCCGCAACTTTGCACATATACTTGCTTCTCTTCCAATCCTGCTGATTAGATCTGATTTCTATCTCCCACTTCTCTTCTATTCCCCCTGCCTGTTCTATATCTTTATTTTATCAGTTGTCAATTTTCCATTCCTCAATTGATTTCTCAGATCCAATTTTCATATTTCCATCCGAGTTGCCACTTTATTTCACCCCAAATGTTTTTCTTTCCTTATTTCATGTTTTTTATTCCATCTTCAGCACCATCCATTTTAATTGGCACTCCTGTTAAAAACAAACAGAAAGCCTTGCAAAGCAGAGTTGTCATTCGATGCCCAAACTGGGGATAAATTGGAGTACATTTTAGTCCAAAGACCCTTTTTAAACATCTTTCCCATCCCTTCTGCCTGTGACTGTTCCAGTACATTCCAGTGCTATTTGGCATCAGCTATGGTAAATATTGAAACTGCTCAGCACAGCGGCCATCGAGCTGAATGCAAGCATGGAGCCACTTCAGCACGTCTCCAAAGTAACACATTTCATTTTCTGCCACGTTTCTTGACTCTCTTCCAACCTCTAACCTCTCCCCCTCCACACTTCTCTTTTTCTGGCTCCATTCCCTGTTTTTTTTTTCCTCCATGCGCACTATTTTCCTGTGAAAGGCCAACGCAATTATTCATCGCTGTACTTATGCATAAAAGTAAACTCATCGAAGCCCCTCGACTCACTGACCTACACATTCCAGTTACTATATATATACTCGCGGTACTGCAGCAGAAATATATTCTGCTGTCTCTCGTGGATCTGACCTCTGACACTTGGCACCTGTTTTGGGCTATCATACAAAAAAAAATCAATAAGTACCAGAGACCGTATATGGAGCTGATACATAACTCATGTACTAGGAGGCTATGAGAAATCTCCCCTGCTGCGTTTCTGCATTAACTAATCCATCCTCTGAGACGGTCTCATCTCATATCAGCTCATGTGATTCGGCCTGAAAGATTCATGAGTTCGACGCTATTAATACCGTTTCCCGGAACCGACCTCGCCAAGGCGCCGTCCACCGATCTGTGCAATGAGGTCAAAGACGGGGGAAGGGCAGGAGGTAGTTGAGCATGGTTTCTGTCGAATTGTGGTCTACTGAAGATCAGTGGCGGCTGGTGAGAAAAAAAAAGTTGTGTTGGAGCTGATGTGCCCAGGGATTTCCTTTCCTACTCTAGCATAAGGTTTCAAGACAGAAATGATGACATTTCTACAATAATATACCATTCTTCATACAGCAAAGTAACACGAAGGGTTAAACTAGCTAAAAGTAAAAGATTTGTTGAGTAACTTGTGAAATAAGTGTCAACGGATAAAACCAAACCGGATTCAAAACTGTGAAAAACTAAACCAATGCCTACGGGTTTAACTCTGAACAAACAACAAGCTAAATTCTACTAAGACTGAAGAGAATCGACTAATAACACCGAGCAGCAGAGGCGTTCCTACGCCTCTGTTCCTTCCTACCAGTGTTATTGGTTATCCTATACCAATAACACTGGTATAGGATAAAATGACCATGGATGCAAACAAAAAAGTTACCAAGAAACAAAGAAAAACTTAACCAGGTTCTGAGGAACAAAAACACCAAGCGATCCTCCCGTCAGTGAAACCTTACAGACATGAATGTTCATAGATCTGAGTCAGCAAACGGGACTTCACCACATTATATCAACCAGGATGTTTGTCATTAAAGGCAACATGAGCATCATGATTACTAATAATAAAAATAATAATAATAACATTTTAGCAACATTTATCCAGAGCAGCATTAGCATTGTGCTAACCAGAGCTACATAAGCATCAAATAAACCACTTCAACAGTCGGGACTGATTGTCGGCAAACGATAGCACCTGAGGAATGGAAAAAGTAAACAACAAAAAAAAAAGCAGAGCAATATGTTAGCTAAAACTAATAAAACATACAGAGGAACAGAAGATGTAACTTACTGGAAATATCTGGAAAATCCTCTGGTGCCGTGCAAAGTGGAGAAGTCAGATTAACAAGTTTAACCCCAACTTTATCAAGCAATGACCCAAAACATTTTTGTATAGTTCATCAAATTTTGAGCGCCCCAAAGACATAAAATTCAGCGATGCTGATTGACCAAATGCTTATCAATTTGCCATAGCAACCACAGATGATTAGTTATATTTAGTCTATTTTCTGGGGTGTAATCAGCATGCCATTCTAGCATGATTCATCCTGCTGGATGTTGTTCTAAAAGTTGTGAGAAATGTCTCTTTCTGTGAACCTGGAGTCCTCTCTTAATTAAGATATTAAAATGTCAAACTTTTTTTATATTTGTCAGTTGGCTGAAAAGAGCTCAATCAGATTTGAAAACCTGCTGCAGGAGGGGGGTGCAAATCAAACATTGGCAACACAAATGACAGGAAAACTTGAAGAGAGTGCACTGCTTACTAAATTCCCCCAACCGTGTATTGCAGTAGTTTATGTAGAAAGACGGATGAAACGCCTTTCATTCATTATGTCTTGGTTTTACCCTTTTTGGCACCAAATCCTCCAAGTTCCAGAGGTTGCATTCATACCCTGTTGGGGGTTCTTTTGGCCCCAGTTTCTTGACCTTCACCCTTCTGCCAAGCACCAGGCAAATGATGCATCGCCGCATGTGCAAAACCTAAAAGCTGACTTTAGTTTCACCATAAATTTAAGAGCTATTCTCATTTCTCCCCCACGGTACTTTTGGTGAAATGTTCTAGGTCTGCCTTGCAGCTACAGCAGTGTGAGGCGGATAAAACAACAATCGACTCAGCGAGGTGAATCCAGTGAGTCACGCACGAGGCTGAATGTGACAGTAAGTGTGCAAATGACAGAAGACGTGTCTTTTGTGTGATTGATGGCTTGCAGTTTGTCACAGTTTGTCGGCAGCTGAGAGGCTCTTAACAGGCCATGATTGGCTGGCACAGTCTGCGTCCCCATGCCTCATTAATTCCTCCGTGCCCGTGGAGTCTTCAATCAGCATTAGAGCTGGCTATTCCCCTTCACCCCTTTGTATCGTTTGTATCATGTATGCTCCTGCTCCAGAGCTGGAAGGCCAAAAGATTTGGTACTGATTAGAGCTGCTGGACCTGCAGCTGTCTGAGAGGCTTCGCCTTCTCTGGATGACGAAATTAACACAAGAAGACACGCGAGATGCATGCACCTGGGCACTGTGTGACACAGTGCAGCTTAAACACAGCTGGATCTCCTCCAGATTAAAGTTACATCGCATTCATTAAAGAAAGGACTGTGTGCAACATTTAATTTTCAGCTTTCAGTCAGGGTGGACACTTACTGCTCCCCTCACTTGTCAGGACAATGAGAAGTAAAGGACATACTGAGTGCAGAGCTGAATGAGAATAAGCTGCATGATGTGTTGCGCGCGCGTGTGGACAGTATGTGTGTCCAGTATGTGTGTCCAGTATCTCCTTTTGTGCAAACACGTCTGTAGATTAATGAGCTTCTGGCTGAGTTGCCAGAATTCACCCTTTTCTTCTTGTTTTTTCTTTGTTGCTTTTTTTTTCTCTTGTGCTTCAGCACAAATATTCTCACCTGCCACCACCTAAAAATGCTTCATCTTCTTTCTAATTTACTCTTCAGCTTCAGTGCCAGCTAGAGCGCATGAATATGTACGAATATGGCTTACATGTGTTTGATTTAGCTGAGGGGGTTTGTATGCATGTGCCTCAATACGCATGCGTGTGTGCATGCGTGCGTGCGTGCGTGTGTGTGTGTGTGTCAGAAGGAAAGTATCTTGATCCGCTGGATGACAGCTGTAGGAGGAACTGAGAGATATAAAGGCTGGTCACATATAAGAGGGTCAAATTGATTTCCCATGAACACCGGGAACAGGCTTTTACACATGGGGGGCCTTATCAGCGTTCCAGAAACACTCACACAGTGAATAACAAGTATCTGTGAAGTCTGCTGTCAGGGAAAGGGAAAAAAATGCTCATTTGTATGCTGCTCAATAGATTTAAAAAAAACAAAACAACAACAGACATTTGAGCACATTGCACAGGGCAGGAATCCACAAGCTGTACCTTGACAAGATCACAGGCGTTTTGACTCTGTCAAGGTAGAGACAGAGTTTCCAGACCTCCTCAAAACACACAAGGAAAATTATTAGCACTTACACACACAGAATAGAATAGGATAGAAATTATCTTTATTGTCACACCGATGGGAAATTCAGGTGAAACTGCAGCAAAAGTGCATGTAAGAAATTGAAGCCTGTAGGTTCAAGCAAAGAAAAAAAAACCCATAGAAATATAGTAAAAACAAAAGTAAGAATAATACATTAAAAAGTAAGTACGAAATGACATCATAAATACTGTACAGGCTGCAAGAATAGCAAGGACATTTTTTTTCCCCAACTAAAATCAGAGGACAAAATATAATAAAGTAATGGCAAAACACCTTTTATTGGATGTAAATAGCGCACGCTGTTGCTTCTGATTTGTTGCGTTTTTTCCCCCTAAACCATAGGAGCCATCATTGAGGAAATATTGCTGCTGCACTGCAGGAATGGCTGCAGTAGATGATACTAATGGCATTTCATTAAGTTAAGATGTGCTGCAAATGCTCTGGTCCACTCAAAGTTCAGGTTACATCTGTGATTTATATAGCTATAGATCAGATCATTTATCCTGATCCACATTATGCTGAAGACTTAGGAAAAAAAAGAACAGCAGGTGAAATCAAAGCACCAGTGTTGGTTGCCACCACTTCTTAGGAGAACCTATAGTAGAAATGTTAAAACCGATGTTGATGTCGCTGTCTCCAGCTGACCTCGTCAGCTCATTTCTGCTCACACTCTTTCGAAATGGTTCGATTGCTTGGCGCCTCTGATGGATTGTAATCTCAACGGCTGTCATTTTCGCTCAAAATGCGGCGGAACGGCACTCGAGCGGAGTGACTGCCAAATACAATTAAGTCTCATTCTGAAAATATTAATCGTGTCTGACACGAGTGTGCCGCGTAAATATAACATCGGCGCCAACATTTATACATGTTTGAAGTGACAACCTGAAATGGCAGCTGTTGGTTCCTGCTATGCTGTGTTTAAAAAGATCATCCAATGGTTGACAGAGCAATGATGCAGAGATGGCAGCATGCGGTTCTGCATTTACTGTAGCCCTCGTAAATAACCGATGGCACAATATTCTCAGCTTGGAAGATTGTAGGTGCACTGTGAGGTGAAGTCATGCAGGAGATAGAAATGGAAAGATCTGTTGAGGAAAGCCGTATACACAGATTTAAATCCTAAACGATTCAGTCACCTAAAGTTTCTGCTCCAAGATCAACACAACTACTGCAGACTTTGGTCTCAACGCTGTCAGACTTGTGCGACTTCGGCGCAATACGTCGCGCAGCCAGTTTTGTAAACCATTACTTTGCTTTTAAACTCAATTCATTGAACAAAGGGTAAAAGCTCAGAGCCGGACCGATGTGCTGATCTCTTTCGTCTGTAAAGACTCTAGCCGCAGCATTTTGAAAAAGTTGAAACGGTATTGTAATAATCGGGTCTGCTGGAAACAAACACATGAACTAATACAATTGGTAATAATATGTTGCCTTTATGATAAAGTTCATGTGGTTGTCAAGACTCAAATCAGACCCGTGATCGCCCTCAGATTTTTCGACTTTGAGCTTTTTAAACTGACAGACTGAAGGTGGGCACTGATTCTTAGTCTTTCGGTACAAAAACTAAGACTTCAGTTTCATCTTTATTTAGCTGACGAACATTTTGATTTTTGATTGAACTGATTTTTGGTCTTCTTTCTAAAGCAGCTGCTTAGAGATGAGGAAGAATTTGGTCAAAGACAGAATAAAAGACAGAGGTGTGCAACCTGAAGGAGAGTTTAGTGGAAGTCTTTTAAAATTACATGCTGGAGTTCTTATTGACTGCAGGAGCCAAACAATCTACAAAAACGGTAAATAATTCTTCCTTAAGAGTTACCAGAGGGCGCTTCTTTGATTCTGGAGGCCTCTCCTTACAGAAATAGACGCAAGACTTCAGCAAAGCGTTACTATATAAACTCACTGTCAGTGATGAAATGATACTGACAGGGCTGAGGGGAGAAAAAAAAAAGATAATTTCCCTCTAATATTACCACTTTAAGTGTGTCAGAAATAACGACAGGAGGCAGAGAATAGCCTGTCATTCACCCCTCCTGGGAACTGTTCCACTTAAAGTTGCTGTATTCTATCTTATTTTATTTTTTTTCCAAGTTTGGACAATCACAGATGTTTGCGCAGAAAGAAAAAAGAAGTTATATGAAGGATGGATAACAGAGAAAAGTGAAAGCATCTGTTTTAAGATTTAACGCTTGGGTGAGCCAAATGAGAAGGTGAGTGGCTTTACGACCGGGTGCCGTCGCCGCTAATCAGATTTAGCACCACACAGCCTGGAATAATGGTTCCCCGGTTCTGCTCTGCATTTGCTGTCAGCCTGAAGTCCTGCATACTTCTGCTGCTCACCGCTCCTTTTCTGCGCAGAGACAGAAATAGTGTGTGGTTGAATGATACTGGTGGCACGCAGTGGCAGCTGGCGTTTCTTTCTCCTGGCCACCGGCATCCCTGTCCCACACAAAATATAAACAGACTCAAGCAGTAAATACACACACACACGTGCACACACACACACACACACACACATACGTACAGCAATGGTGAGCAGAGGCAGGCTGTCAGAAGTGAAGGCCAGCCCGGCGATGTGAGATGTTGTGACACTTTACCTCATTACATTTTCCTAGGTTGTTATGAATGTTGGAGCAGTGCTGTCAACCAAAGCACAGACCTGTATAAAACACAATGTGAGCCGCCCCTTCCCAATACCCCCCAACTTTACACACACACATAAAAAAAAACACACACACACACACGTTCCCATATCCATATCTCCATCTCGCTCCATCAGGAAGCGAGTCGGAGCCATACCTTCCTTCTTTATTTGATGTTCCCGTGTGATACTCTAGAAATGTCCACCAGGCAGTTTCTTAGGCTCGCTTTCCTGACGTCTCCTTGATGTGTGGAAACATCTGGTAAACCACAATGATTGGGATCACTGCCGGTACGTATGCGTTTGCACATGATGTACTGCACCACTCTGTCTGAGGGAAATGAGGAAGTAACACATCTTTGTTCATCCTTACATGTTAGCCAAGTACAGATGATGAAAATGCTTCAGCCAGAAATACATTTATTAATTTTTTTATTTATTTATTTTTGCCAGAGGTTGATCAGGGTTTCTCAGATTTCCCTGAAGAATAGCTGAGAAGCTTCAATCACGCTGCATTTATGTTCTAGAAGTTGTTTTCTCTTCTTCCTACTGAGCCAGTCTGTGACGCTGCAATAAAACCCAAAGCAAATACACAGAACTATTATGATTATTTGCACACCTACTCCTCCATCAGCCATCGCTTAGCTCAGTGTGAATGTTCTTTGATTGCCTCTAAGTGCAGTGTGCTGCTTCACTCATTCCAATATGCATGTGTGGCATTTAAGATTTTCTGCAAATTTCTCGCTGAACAAGGCTGTTTCTTATTTAGTGAAGTTGCACTTAAGCGACATTAAACAACGTTCCTTTGAGATCAAACGACTGAAAAGCACAAGATTTTTTAAGGACGAATCTCGGCGACCTCATCCAGAGAAACTTTTCTCTTATCACACATGTAAACATCGGCAAAGCAAACTCACACGTATCTGCAATTATGTCATGTTGTTCAGGTGGTGGATGGAGACAGGCGGAAGAGACTAGTAATGGTGGACGTTTAATGAAGAATAATAAATAAAGAAGAACTTGCAAAACAAGGGGATCATCGAAAATCACATTTTACATCCATCTAGGAGTTGAAAAACAAACTTGATGGATGCAGAGCAGAACGAAAGGGCAGACAGGGAAGGAGGAAGGTAGAACCATCACTTCCATCAATCATGATGAGAAAGGATCATATCCCCAACTTTGTCTCTCTGCCCAGGTTTCCAACAATATGGACAGAGAGTTTTAAAAGAGGAGAGACAACAGCAAATGAGGTGGAATAGCAGTACCTACCAATAACTGATGGTGTCATCCAGCACATGTTGAATATCATCTCTACTGCCCAGAAATTGAGCTGCTGGCATGTTATGACAGTCACTAGGCTGTCATAGAGCAACGGTCTTCAGTCAGAGGCCTTATCAGAGTAACTGCAAGACTGACTGCTACCAGAGATCCTTCCTGCCCACAGCAAGATCTGATACTTGGCTCATATGATCCAAGTACTTGGCTCATATGATCCAAGTATCTCTGTAGATACTCGGATGATATGAGTTAATTTAATTTCCTTCCAGTACAACAACATACCTCTCTGTACTTTAAGAAACATGGACATAATCTTTCTGACTCTGTTTAGTTGGTACTGGGGAGTACCATGCTGTATAACGGCTCCGAACACTTAACTATCGATTGATAAATATTAAATACTCACAATCTCCTCAGTAAACAAACCAAAGTTTTTTGTTTTTTGTTTTTTGTTTTTTCTTTACGTCGTCAAGCAGTAAAAAAAAATTCCAAGCAAACTAGAGATTAAGTATGCACAGATGTGAGCTGTTTGGTTTAATAATTACACCACTGTTTTCTATGCTGATCTGCAGCCTTAGGGGGAAATATCTGGATTCGTTCATCTCTTACCCGGTGGCATTTTTAGTGGAGTGCATATTTTCAGACACCAATTGAAATATTAAAGCTGCATGCTCGAAAACAACAAAACAATTAGCTGTGTGCCAATAAGCAGTCATGCTCTGCTATGGTGTAAAGGGAAAGAATTGTTTAAAGATAGCTATTGTGTAATTTCCACAAAAAAGGAGTTTCTGCTGATAAAGATGGTTGTAAAATGCCAGAGAAGCAATGCAAACTGTCTTTCATAATGAATTATGAACGTGTAAATCAGTAGCAAATATTTAGTCTGCAAATAAATAAGATAACAAATGAAGAGGTTTTGCAATGTTTACACAAGCTCTTCTTGCTGTTGCTGTCCTTGTTGTTTGCAGCCAGGACAACTAAACCAACATTTATAGTGTGTTCAGACATAGTCACGCAGAAAATCTGCTTTCTGGAAAAGCACAACATGGCCCATTGAGCGTTCACGCTGTCTGGATGAGCAGCAGCTAAACAGAAAGGTATCCATCTTCGTAGAAGGCTTTGGAAATGTCAATGCCCCTCAGCAAACCAAAGGGGAGTCAATCATCCAGGGTCGTCGCTATAAAAGACGACAAACACAAAAAGCCTTTTAACCAGAACCTTCGTGTGACAAAAAAAAATTCCATTTCAAAGCTGTTATTTTACAGCACGTTATGTCGGTTTATTTTTTTTACGCAATGCCAGCATTTAGGAGAACGTAGAAAGCCTGACCCGATTTGTCAGCGTTTCAGGGAAGCGGAGGGCTGCTCTGGCGTACAGTACGATTTTTAGCTTTGGATCCCGTTCCAAGGCTTTTAGCACAAGAGTGCGGCTCTTGTTTGCTCTGATAAGTGTACATTTTCCTCTGGGTGTCTGCCAAAATAAAAAAATCTTCCTCTTTGATATTAATATCATCCCCTCATGACCTCTGTAGAACCTTGTTAGACGTGAAGTCTTTGGGTGGCATTTACTGGTTCAAAGGTTCTCTGTGTAATTGATCAGTCGGCTGTTTGATCTGTAGCTACGGCTGGCATTTAGTCCCGTACAGGAGAAAAGGCGCCTTCGTGCTCTGTCAGGGTTTCATTTATCCATGGCTGCCACCTACTCAGGTCGGTTGTGGAAGAATACGACTCGTAATGAGATCTTTTCGTACCCTCCAACCTTTGTAGATGCATATTTACATAATAAATCTGCACAGAAGGTAAACATACGCAGGAATGCGGTGTTTTTTTTTTTTTCATTTGTTTGAATGTTACATTTTCATTTTGTCTACCCAGCTGTTCTCCTTCTTCCCCACTCCATGTTTTATTAGTTAATCTTAGATAACCAAAGAGGGAACATTTAAGACATTTTGAAAGACTTTCAAAATTTGTAATCTTTAAACAGTTATCAGTTTGATAAATGAATAGCTGTCATCATAAACATTAGATAAGATAAAGATTAGTTTTTGCATTCAGAAAAAAAACCCAAAAAACAGTTGACTCCATCTTCAAAGGACCAGCATTTATTAAAAAGCGACGTCAAGGATAACAGAAGCGGAAGCTGCAGTTATTTTTGTGTTGCAGAAAGAGTAAAAATACTTCAAATGTTCCCCTTTTTGACATTTCTCTTTATCAGTCGCCGCAGATCATTTTTACTGTCGAAAATAGAAAATAGGGCATATGCAAAACAGCTCACTGTCACACATTTAGAAGAAAATAAAACAAAATGCAGATAATGAGTGAGCGCATCCATACGCGAGCACTTATGAAAACTAAGTGGCTAAATAGGTCTGTAAACATTTGTAGCTCTCTCGTGTTCGAAGCGGAGTGGTTGGGAACAAGAGCAACTGAGCCGTGCAGCGGTGAACGGGGTCGGCGGATGATGAGGTGCATAGCGGACAGAGGTCAGCAGCTTTTCCGCAGTCAGTGGCTACAGATTTACAAACGTGACACAGCATTTTTGATTGGCTCAAGAGCAGTTCACAGTGAGCGTCTGCTTCCTGGACGCAGCCAGCCCCTGCAATTCTCCTGCGTTAGCCTTACCAGTTAGCCTATGCTAATAGTTAATAAATAATAGTTAATAAAAGGTGATCAGGTCAGAAAGAGCTGCGACAGACTGGCGACCTGTCCAGGGTGACCCCGCCTCTCGCCCGGAACGTCAGCTGGAGATAGGCACCAGCACCCCTCCCAGCAACCCTCCTGACCCCAATAAGGACAAAGGTGTAAAGAAAATGGATGGATGGATGGATGGAAAGAGAGAGAGACAATAATTGGCCCTCACTAAAACCAAAGACAAAAACAACCAACTAGTCAAAGTAAAAGCATTTCTTCAGAAACGGGAGGAAAGTACAGCAGACATGATTGACTATTACATTTCAGGTAAAGAAACCGCACTTAAAATTACTTTTCCTACCCTCCCATACAAAAGAACCAATTCTGAAGTAAATGGATAATACAAAATGTTATGCAGTCGGTGTTTAGTAGAGATGGATTACAAGCTTAGTGAAAGCAAAAAAAAAAAAAAAACCCTATAGAGGATTCCAGACAAATTCAAGGGTTCACGAGCGTGAAATTGTTCATATCTGTTAAACACTTTTATATGGCAATGAGAAGGAGTTGTCTGGGTTTATTTGGCTTCAGAGTTCACAGGTAATTTACAAGAGAATTGAAGACATAAATCTGAGTGCTGGAAGGAAAAGAGACTGCCGGGGAGAGAGGATGTGGATGGTCAGGGAGAGGCGATCTTTAACTCTGTTTATCTGAAATAAACAGATAATTAACACAACAAAATGAGAAATGGTAGAAATATTTGTTAAGGTGAGCCCAAGGATCTTTCCTTCCTGTTTTTTTTTTATGTCCCTTTTAACTTTTTTAATCATGTTTTATTCACACGTATCAGTAGTTAGACACAACCTTTCTGTAAACCCACAGGTATTCTTTGAACTAGTTTATTTTTTTGTGATTGCACCGGCAGTGCTTCTCAAAAGTATTCATGCTGTAAGTATTGGCTTTTTTATTATGCTGTCACTTTAAAACCTCAAACTTCTTAAGAACCTCAAAAAGAGGAGCAGCAAAATGAACCCAATCTTGAAAGAAAGTAATAAAAAGTTCTGTTTGTAGTTCTGCTGCAAGACATGTTTCGGACTCGGCAGGTGAAATAAGGTGCTCTGGTCAAATGAGGCTAAAATTTTACGTTTTGGCTTGAATGCAAAAAAAAAGAACGGCTTGGACTAAATATGAATTAAGATTAGGACTAAGTTTAATCATCCAGCTGGATAATAGTCCTCAACACACAGAGCTACAATTGAATATATCTGATCAAAACATATTTATTTTTTGTAGACCAAAGTTTGTGTTTGTAATTTTGACAAAATATGAAAAGGTTTAGTGGTTATGACTACATTTTCAAGGTGAAACTTGATTTTCACAGCTGCATCGTTTGGAACCATTTCAGATTCCTGCAGTTTGAACATGAAAGGAGAAGAATTGCCATTTAAGACAGCATGCAGCATGTACAGTTAATTTTCCTGGTAGATAAAGTATTTTGCTTCTTGTTGTTTTGTCGTCATTTCTTGTCTCACGCCAGATCATACATTAAGACAGTCACACACGGCTAAACTGAGCATCTTATTCCATCTCCTCTGGCTCGATATCTTTCGTCTGCATCGACTTTAAGCTTTGAAATCAGCCGGCCCTAAGCGGAGCAACAGCAGTGAAGCTGTCATGCTGTTCGCGCCAATCGGGCTGATCCGCCCAAACGCTGCCGCCTGCAAAGCCGCTGTAATCCGACCCCAAAAATCACCAACTTCCTCGCAGAATGGTATCACCTCCGCTCCGTCTTTCCACCCTTGTTTCCATCGCCTCAGCCTCCTAACCCGGCCCTGCGTCGCTTTTCAGCATCCTCACATTTCCATATCTTCCTTCAGCCCTCAGACGTTCCTCTGCCTCCCACCATGACCTCTTGTCAGAGCCTCAGAGAGACTCTCAGAGCTTGTGATGGTTGAGGATTGTTAAGTTGCCAGCTGCAGCTTTAATGATTGTGCCTTCAGGCCGAGATCAGCCAAAAAGAGGAAGAAAAGAAAAAAAAACAGGCATTTCTCTACAGAATATGAGCTCTTGTGGAACATGTGGTTGAATTTGTTTATAAAGGCAACATAATTCTTAAGTTAGAATTAAAAAATGTTTGCCTAATTGAAATTGATCTGCATGTATGTTTTGTGGTTCCCAATGAGTGAAGCATTTGAAATGGGTACACTGGTACAAATTGAATCTTCTGTGCGTGTGTGTTCGGTGTGTGTGTCTATGTGTGCTCTCCCTCGCTTTTGCTGCTCCATGTCCTGCAAACGCATCGCAAATTAGCTTCATGTGCTCTACTGCATCCCCAAACAGCTCGCTGATGAATTCAATCTATTTGCCCTAATTATAACTTTCACAGGAACACCTCTAATCTGACTAAAACTTGGCGTTGAGCTGTGGCAGGTATCTGCGCAAACTGCTGTCTGAAGAGGGATGTTTGTGTATGAAAGAGTATGTTGATTTGTCCTAATTTTCGACACATCTTGTGACATGGCAACCTCAAATATAATTGCGGTTTATTGGCGTTTTATGTGGCGGATTACCACAAAGTAGTTTAAAATGGTGGCTTCTTAAAAAAAAAAAAAAAACAATCTGGAGAGTTTGGCATTCACTTTGTCTTCACCTCCTCTACTTTGAATGAATGTGCTCAAAAAACTTGCAGGGCAAATCCTGTGGAAGAGTTTAGGCATGCATTGTTATGGCCCAGTCAAAGCCCAGACCTAAATCCGAATTGGACTCCAGCGTGACACATTGTCACGTATCAACATTACATCCTTATCTAACTTGTCGGTGACTTGTGTGTTTTACAAAGGCGAATGTTTATGTGTTTTACTCTCTGTAAATCTCTAAACAGATGGCAATTAAAAGAGGATTATACAAATATTGACCAGTGTGGGGTAGCTAAATATGCAGCACCGATTTTCAGATTCTTATTTGTCAGAAATAAAATAGCTAGCTGTATGCCTTTCTATCCCCTTTCCAAGTGTGCTATGCTTTGTGTTGCTCTGCCACAGAAAACCCCATTAAAGTCCGATGAAAAATGCGGTTGTAGTGTCTCAAAATGTGAAAAAGTTGAAGGAGTACAAACACGACTTTGACTCCATCCCCTGTTCTCCCTTCAATGTTTCCCTCCAGACATTGACGACTGCCAGTCTAATCCGTGCCAGAACGGAGGAACCTGCATCGACGAGATCAACTCCTTTGTGTGCCTCTGTCTGCCCAGCTACGGCGGAGCTACGTGCGAAAAAGGTAACAATGCAGGCAGCGAACGAGCGAGCGAGCGAGCGCTGCCTTCCTCTTTTTGTTGTGTTGCGTGGCAGCAGAAGAAGAGCAGAAAGATGATAATGAAAAGATGTAGATGATGGAGGGGAAGGAAATAATTGGGAGCGGAGCAAGAAGTTTGGAAAATGAGTTTAAAAAAAGAAAGTCAAGCACACACACAAAAAAATGAGATGAAGAGGCTACGGATGCGAGGTGTTGGAGTAGAGGTTGAAGAACCGGAAAAGATGCGGGGAGATGCTGATGACATGGGCACAGGAGGAGAGGAGCATGCCTAAAGAAAGTGTAGACAACGAGACTGAGATAGAAGTTTAATGAGGGTGTGTGGATGGAGGGAGGGAAGAGGGGGAGGAGGAATAAATACAGGGAAGCCCTGAGAGATAATATGATGGATTAATACAGAACACCTGCGTCCAGATGGTTTTGTTTTCTACGAGGGGAATTTCTGTTTTATGGAAATTGCCAAAATTCCCACGTGAGGAGAGGGCAGTGGAAGAAGGTTGGATGGAAATATGACAGACGTGTTCACTCTGATGCTACGGAGAGGAAAAACCCGCCACTGCTTTGTTTATTAATATTTCTTCTGATCTGATTTTGACCCTAGCTGTGTGTTCCTGTTCAATAAAAACACAAGAATAGCCTGTTTCATTCCAACAAACAGCAAAAAAAACAATAAAAAAACTGACGGCTGGGGAAGAACAGAGTGGCAGAAATTCAGAAGAAACTGATTGAAATTTGCCTGTTTTTTGATATTTATTCCTATTTTATCAGCAGTTTGCAATCAAAACATCCGTCCAGTCCTCCACCTATTTTCAATACTCGTTTATTCTTGCAGGGTCCCAGCGGCGCTGGAGGCTAAATTCAGGGGTTTTTGGGGTGGGGCCACACTGACAGGTCACCGGTCCATCGTAGAAAATTAAAAACATCAATTCCAAACTCTTACATTTACTAAATACTTGCATCTGTGGCGTGGCGATAAATCAGCATTCACACCAAACGCACTAGTGATTCGGTTCAACTCATCTGATAGGAAGCATTTTGCAGAATTTCAACGTGGGGATATTTGCAGAAATATTAGAGAAAATATCTCTAATGTAACATTCTATCATATTTCAATAAAATAACACTCCTTGCTGTCTTTCAGCGACGGCACGAGAGAACATAAGAAATAGGAGGTTTTAAGAAAAACATAAATTTTGAGTATGCGAGTGAGAGATCAACGTGCAGAAAGATGCTCAGAGACTATGATTTATGACTCGTCGCTCGTCTCGACTTTTGACTTACTGTAGTTTTTCAGGATGGAGCAATCAATGCCAAACTGACAGAGTGCAGAAAATGAAGCACAGTAAATAATGAACTATTAAATGACAAATGCCGTCTAAACAACAATGGCTTTATTTGGCAGATTTAAAACTGACCTATCAGCCCAGAATTTATCTTGTTTTTCTATTTTGCCTTTGCAACAACAGTGATCCATGTGTTCTCTATTCCTGATCCAGTTTTATGTTGGTCTCTGTTCAATAATGATCCGTTGTTTGGACACAAGGAAATGCTGGATTGTGGGGTAACAATCTAATTTGGGTTCATTGTAAGTGTAGAATTACATCCCAACCAGTCTTAAAAGAGATAAAAAGGTTTGCTTTTTACATATTTTGTGTTCTCAAACTGCACATTAGTCTTTGTTGTTGCATGGTTTTTTTTAAAAGTGGGAATTTTTACCAGCCCTGAAAATGCTTGGGTATGCATCTGCACTGTGACGTTTGGAAACGCATCACGACTGATTTTAATACTCTCAGATGTCAACAGCATCAGCTGAGCAAGAATATGACATTTGATATGCAATTTGTCGACTTATTTTCTTATTTCAGCACAAAGATGATGCAGGCAGACAACCATAATACTAGATCATACTAAAGGGAGTTGTTCCCTCTACGGTGCTCTGTGGGAATCTACATTGGCAAACATAGGACTTGGATTTCCTATTTCCCATTTTAACTGCTTGGAAACGCAATAAAAAAAATGATTGAGGTTCTCCCCACATGAAGATAGACATTTCTTTTCCTCGATGTGCATCCGCCATCCACATTATAGCTGCACGGTATCAGGAAAACATGTCATTGTGACACTACTGTTCAGTACTGCAAAGAAGATATCGATTAAATTTAGCCCACGTTTTATTGACTCCTTTCTCTTTTTCTTCTACATCACACTGTCCCCACAACTCTCAATAAGCGTCAACATCAGGTAATAAAAGTACTTTTGTGTATCGAGGGCATGGGAAATCCACCCAACTCTGCAAATATTTTACAAGCAGGCAGAATATACTTACATGGCAGTTTAAATATTCAACTAAAAATCAACAAAGAAATTGCATTCAAGCAGTCCTTTGCAATTGCAGTATTGCACATATTAATGTTGTGTGATTTGTCATGTGGAGTATTTGTAATCCATCTGCAAAAATGTTGATGTTTTTTTTAGAAACTCAATTTTTTTAAATTAAAAAATGAGAGTTACACATTGGATCGCATTTTACACGTCCAGCTTTGGTTTTGGGAGAATCTCTAGTCTAGCTCTGCGTTAGCCGTCCTCAAGATCTACTTCTTCTAAATTTTAATGTAGTCAATGTCAATACTACTACCGCCTTCTGGCAGAGCACGGGTATTACAGCATCAGCGTCCTGGCATGTTTTTCTAAAATCACTAACAGTGCAGTACTAGGAAGTGTTGATTTCTCTCAAAATGTTTGTCTTTAGCTCTAAATGTATTTATAAAGCAGCAACTTTAACCCCCCCCTGCTTCAGATATTGATCCTGGTGTGTTTGTTGACTTGCTGTCCTTTTGACAGTTTTTACTGTACTTTACTAAAGAAGGTTCTGATTGGATAAAATAGGTGCTAAGTGCCTGTGCTACATCAACTGGACTTTGTCCAAGTGCGCCATAAATTGATATGTTTTAAAAGCACCTTTTTATTACTTCAGTTTTGATCAGAGGATCTTCATTTGATCTGATGTAGATGTTTAAACACCTTGACGATTTTGTTAAATTGATGTTGAGGCTCTCGTTAATGTACATCTTCAGTACAAACACTTGATTGGTTTCCTACATTCCATTCTATTTAACCTTCAGCTGTGTGCACACTTATCTTCTGCTTTTTTGTGTCTTCCACACACACACGCAAACACAACCTATGTGTGCCACGCGTTTTTACATTCGCCTGAGCGTTGCCTCTGTTCCCCCTCGTGCTGTGTTGCTACCATCATGACTGATTGGGAGCAGCAGGGCTGATTGTGTATAACTAAACTCTCTGTTTTCCTGTTGCTTTTATCTCTCGTTGCCCTGGGCCTGCAGAAATGGGGAATTCAGCAGGGAAGAGTACAATTCTCAACAGGCGTCGCTCTGTCATTTCAGCGGGATCACCATTTTATATCCAGAGGGAGGTCTGAACTGCAACAAGAACAGCAGAAATGAACTCATTTGTTCCGCCAAAGCCTCCATCCATTTAAATGTCATCCTGTTGGTCCCTTTCCCACTAAAGTGCTCCAGTTTCTCCTTTATTTTTTATTTTTTTTCCTCGGTGTGTGCTTCGGTGCAAGTGTTCCCGAGTGTGTGTGCTCGATTATGTTTAGAGGCAGGGACTGCGAGCTTCAGATGCAGGCCAGATACGGTCCGTTGCAGGCTTCCTCCAGCCTGTTACCATGGAGATGCCATCTTGGAGTCAATAAAAGTTAGCTGACAGGGCTCAAGTCCTCAAGTGACCGTACGCTGCAAAGAAGAACATTTGATAATTCACAGGTTTTATTGGTGGATTTTAACATTTGTTTGTTTCCATTTTCAATTTTCCACTCTGAGACTAATCATCTTTTGTCTGTGGTAAAAATAATTATACTATTAAGCTTTACTTTCTTGCAGCTTTTGTTAAATTTATTGAAGGTAAATTTGCCAAACAGGAAGTAGAGTGGGTAAATAAACCTTCATTCAGTCTTTACTCATGCAAAAACTAAAGCAGAGTCTCTCCTGCAGATTTTTTATTTTCTTTTAAAAATCGACAAAGAAAGCACAACACCTCATCAGTCGCTTTGTTCCAATCTCATTTTTAATACATCTATAACTCAGTGATTCAGGTTTTTTTTTTTTGTTTTTTTTTTTGTTTTTTTTTTTTTGCTATGATTCTTCCTTTGTCTGTCTAGAGAGAAAAAAAAAGACAATATGCTTACATCTCTGAGCGTGGATTTGCTGCTCTGCTATTCCGCTACTATCGCTGTTTGATGTTTCCCTCCTCGCCTTTCTCCCTCCGCTTTCTGCATTTCTTGAATCTTTCCTCCGTCTCTTTTCTTCTGGTGCGCCGATAAAATTGCCGTTGTACTCTGTTAGCATTCGCATGTTTGCACTCCCGCGCGTCGTTGCGTGTGGGAACAACTTGTCGCTTTGTTTCGCGTGGGGCTGAAAGATGATGATTTGTGTCGCAGGTTAGTAGATGTCGAACACTGTCTGGATGCGTGAAGGTTGGAGAACTTTTAGCTAAAGCAAACATCTTTTCTCCAACTCGTCAGTGTGCAAACACAACGCTTTACGTTCTTTGTGTTGCAACCACAATCCTGGGGGCGTTTTATTCGGCTGCAGTTTTTGAGGCATTTAAAACAATAAACGTTAGAAAATTGACCCAAACATATTTAAAAAACAGTGCAACGAATTACCTGTAGATGTCAATGTAGTCTGCCTGTGTGTGATTTCATATCAATACAGCTGTTCTGCAGAGGCCTTTAGAGATTTGGTACAGAAAATTAGTTAGCTGACAAATAGCAATGAGGTCAGAGGTTTATAGCGGGTTCATGTTATAAAACTAGAAACAATTAGACATTTATCAACGCATCGTCCTGAAAATGGAGAGAGTTTGGCAACCTCAAACCTGCCGGGACTCTAAAACTAAATTGACATTTAATGACAGCGATATGCTACTGGAATGAACATTTTGTGATTAATATGTAATGCGCTCGCACCATTGCATTGCATTAAGTCAGCGATACTGGTGGTTGACTTATGCAATCTTAACATGTTCATGTGTTGTGTTTTTCGGTGTGTTTCGGTTCAGTTGACACGAAAACAAGGCGACCCACACACCCACTGTGACGAATCATGAGTAGGGCAGGTCAGGGTTTCCCCCAGAGTATATTATAAGTCTGGCGGGTCACCAGGCTAAGCATTGCTTATTTATTTTAAGTCTTTTTAAAATGTTTGCATTTTTTTAAGACTTGATAGTTGGTGTCCAGGTGTTCATCTTTCAATTACAGATAATTATAAAGTAATATTTTCAAATTTCCTGTCAACTTCAAACATTTTTAACTCAAAAACTCGGCAGGCCGCTGGATAAATGACTGTTCTGACACCCTGCCAACGGGCTTAGCAAGTTTTCTGGGGGGAAACTTTGTAGATGTTTAAATTAGCTAATCAACCTTCACTGCAATGGACCGAATGTTAACTTTGGGTATTATGTCCTGGTCTTTGTGTGGGAAGTCTTTACTTTGATGGTATTGATATTCCACGTACACTTGAACGTAATCTCTGTTCGATCGGTCAGTGGAGCTGTTGTCAGTCAGTTGCCATGGTAATGGGTGAGCGTGTTTGACATATGTCAAAATCTGGACCGATAGCCTCATTCGTTTGTAGTGTTTTGATATTCATAACTCATCAAATGGGATTAAATATTTAACAGTGGGTATGGTTACTACAATGTGTATTGTATAAAATTAAATTAATTATCCAATATAAAAGAGAAATTCATTTAGTTTTATGTATACTCTTGCCTCATCAAAACCTGCTGGGAAATACAGGCTAAGAAGGTTACAACATTAGCATTTACACAGAAAACATGCATTTTTAGATATACATTTGACAACTACGTTATCCTACTGCAGCAAGAGTTCAGTTTTGCATTCTGAAAGAACTAAAGGAAAGCAAACGCCCTGGTTGTGGAAAAGTCAGCTCTCCTTTTCAAGCACAACGAAGTTGCACCTGGTTTAGACACAGAAAACTAAACTTGCTTTCGACAGGGAAACAAAAACTAGACGGCATGACGGGGGGAACCGAAGGCAAAAGTGGAGCACAACCTACCTCCTAAAGAGGTGAATCTGGGGCAAACAGACATACTTTTGAGTGTGTCTGTGCCGGCAGCAACACTGGTGCAGTGAGGTGGAAGCAACCAACAGATGATTTACTCTGAAACTAATGAGGAGCAGAGCAAGACGGAAGCGACTAACAACGGCAGGGAGTGCATCACAAGGCAGCAGATCTCGTCCTGTTGTCACTTTTAACACTTGAAGTCAGACTCTGTTCAAATTGGACATTTAACCTAACATGAGGGTCTTTTCTTATTGTCTGGAGCCAATTCCACTGAGTCACTGGCTTTGCAGCACTGCATGTGGGGGGGGGATGGAGAGCAGCAGTTTTCTTTCAATAAGAAGCAGATCCAGAAAAATCTGACTCGGTATGAGCGACCAGGTCTCTGTTTTACCTACAAGTTAATGGTAATAGCTTTATTTGGCAGAGAAATGCTATAACAAGCTGATATTTGCTTTTAAATTAGTTGAACTATGTAGATGGGTGAATAAATGCTCATCGTGGCTGTATTTCCTTTATTCAACCAGGTCAAACCTCGTTGAGATTCCGATCTCATTTTCAAGAGGGACTCAGGCAGAAATCTGCAACACGCAGCAACCTGGTTACACAAAGGTAAAACAAGTTGGAAAAGTAGTTTAAAAGCAACGACACCGATTGATAGAATTATGCCGTGTGTTTTTAAGAAAAACAGTCCAATGAAATAAGATCCAACGTCTTTAGCTTGTGCTGTAAGAGCCATCGCACCGAGCTTCCCTTTTTCTGTTCGAACTTGTGAGAAAAAAAAAATGGTTGTTGGAGCGTAAAGAATCTATGTGAAGAGTTTTATGAATCAGTATCATCAAGCGGTTGTATCTCCGAACGCTTTTTCAGAACAGAAACACTTTTCCTTGTTGGTGTAGCAGGTTTCTCTCAGCCAAGCTCTCCATGAAAAGCTTCGTACTGTACGGCGAAAAAGAAAAACACTTTCTTTGGCATCTCAGACTTTAAAGATTATTGGCATGACAAAAAGATTTCTGTGTATTTGGAACAGGTACTTTTTTTAAACATCTGTATCTGTACCTGGTTGATACAGAGGAGCCTAACCCTATTTTTAAAAATATTTTTCTTAAAAATATTAACAATCTAGCCAGTATATTTACCTTTTGACTCAAATGTGACTCTATCCAGTTGTAAAGCAACTATTGGACATTTTTGGAGTGTTTCATTTTTTTTTTTTTGTATTCTTTTAAACTGGAGGTCTGTGTTTGAGTTTTATTATTCTTTATATAATTTAGTGAGTTTAGATTAGAGTAAGAGACACATTTTCTCCACGTCGTCACAGATCCTGCAAAAGCTCTTTAAATCTATCACCAACAAGCTGCTTGGAAGAAGAAATAAAATGTTGCGCATCTCTACAGTTCTTGAAACCCAGTCGTTTCAGTAAACATTTCTGCTCCTGATGCGTGTTAAGAGGGACACACGGTTAAGTCTAAGAAGAAAAGAAGCTGGAGCCCATTTGGTTATCTCTTCTGCAGCAGTTGCATGCAGAGAAAAATACACACACATGCACGCACACACATATAATATTCCTGGAGTTTAGTCTAAGCTAAGAGAAGTTATTCAAACGGTGTCACTCTCACCCCAAATTATATTAAATGCAGCTCTTTTCAAATCTCACGTCATGCAGAAAAGCAGGAGAGTTATTCTAATTCAAGGTGCATAAATAGACATATTTCTTCTTGAGGAAAGAGAATAACAGCTCCTTAAGTTAAAATAAGTTCAGACAGAGGGGAACAAAACTGTGAAGAAAGAAAAGAGACACAAAACTGGGGGAGGGGAGGCAGCACAATAGTCAGAGCGGTATCTATTTTTCTCCGTTGTGCAATAATGAACATGTCTGATGGAGAGGTGTAAAACAGTCCTCTGAGCAACGCTTCATGTCGAATCCGTTTCTTTCCCTCCTCGTTCTAATATCCCGCATAAATCAGATCCTGCTCGGAGAGCAAAGTTTAAAACAGATTCGTTTTCTCGGTTTTCATTTGTTGTTGGAGTTTCTGTCGCAAACATTATTCAAAGAGATTGTCCTATTTTAAGATCTGCAACAAAATGTAAGAAAAAACTCCAAAACATTTTGACTGTCAAGTGTTTTGATTTAAGCATTGGTTAAGTGTTTTTTTTGTTTTGTTTGTTTCTCCTTTTGATATAATTGAATAGAGAGCCAACAATTGGGTTTGTTTTTACACAATCTTCCTGAAGTACATCAATTAAGTTACTGAGCTGATTTGCTGTTGATTAACCCCTTAAATCCAGACATCACTATCACCTCTGGGGTTAGCAAAGTAATTGCAATCAGATTTCTGTTTACGTTGAACAGAATTGGATCAGTAGCCGGTCTAAAATGGGGACAATCTTGTGAAAAACTTGTTTTCTGTATTTCATGCTGCCAAATGTTTCCACAGTAGCCATTTTTATTGAGAAATTACCCCTGATTAACATAGTTTGTATGGTTGCTCGCTAGTGTTTTTCCATCTGAAAAGCTGTAATTTATAGTGACCATTGGCTAGCTAGATGTTTGTCTAACTGTGACTCTGTTTCTTATTTTCTCAGCTTGCAGATTGTTTAGCTTTTTTTTATGTGACTATAGCTCAGCTGTCCTTTTGTGGACGAACAACGCTTGTATCTTTCATCAGACATGACATTTATTCTGAAATGATCCTACTCGTCTTTTCCCTCCCCAGTATAATTGTATAATGATGACAGCATGTGATATGGGTCCAAATATTTCCCTTCTTCCTTTAGACATTTTCCTTATATTCCAATTTTCCCTATATTCCAATTTCACAAAGCCAAATTTCACAGTTTGGCTTTGTGAAATTCCTTCAATTTCCACTCACCTCTTCCCCATTCTGTGACATAAATGCTCTTTGAGTCTTAAGGATAGTCACCATGTGTTAATTGAATTACAGTCTGAAGCCTGATTAGACTGTACATGCTCAAATTTAATCTTTAAATTACAGTGAAATAACACTATTTGACTCAAAAGTCACGTGGTGAAGGCTGCAGTTTTCTCTTTTTTCTACTTGCCCACCAACTTCTTGGCAATTAATTTTTATTGTTATTGTTATTATTGTCAGATGCCTTGTTTGTACATCTCAACAATCTGGCCTTTCATCTTTCCCATGAAGGAGTCCTGGCAGCGTTTTAGCCTGACATGAAATGACATGAAAGCCAGATGTATGTGCAAATGAAACCTTTGATGAGCCAAATAAGCAACCTTTTAAATCTACTTACTACATTTAACCTAATATTCAACAATTTACAATTTGTGTCTTTTGTTCTTGTTTCTACTTTGTATTTTGAGGCTCCGCTTACAACCAGGATTTCTGATCCCTCACCGCAGGCTGTGAATACTTGTAATTTCTTCCATTGTATCAAGACTTTGATGAGAACTGTACAGTTTGTTTTTGTTGTTGTTATTTTTAGCTGTGCACATGAAAATCATTCACAACTGGCGGGGCAAAAAAAGAAAACAAGCCTGACAAACATCTTGCTTGGAGTGCTCAAAGGAAATCACAGACTCTACATGTACAACATATCGGGAGCCGAGTTTTTCCAGATAAGGATTAAAAACCCCGTGAGCCGCTAGCTAAAATCCCTGGCCTACACACGCACACACACACACGCACGTATGATATTCTGGGGTTTTTTTTCCCCTTCTAGACAGAAAGGCATCAATTTCTTGTGCTTGCATATCAGCCTGCTCCATCGGCATCAATCGGCAAAGACTCATCTGGGGTATAATTATGCAGAACGAGTCCTCGGACTGGCATCGGTCATTCCTGTTGTGCTCTCCAGCTCCGACGCGGCAACATTCATTAGTGCTAATTGTGAGAATCACACTATTAAGATGTTCCATTAATCAACACCACTCTCATAATAGCCATTATTAAATCCTCGGCCGTTTGCACATTCCTGACACACTCGCACTTTTTTGACACTGGCTATCAGCAGATTCTCGCTCTCACTCATTTCTCTCCTCGGCGGACCACTGTCATCTGCCCTCTCGCGAACGGCACACTGAGCTGTCAGCTTTCAAAGAGGCGAAGCAAAGCACACACACACACCCGCTCACCTACACTGTGTGTGTAAATGCAAACAGCCGCTTCATCATTCAGGGGGATCTAAAAGAGCCAGGCACCCGACACATCACTCGGCGATGTGGATAAACGACCCAATCAGTTCGCTGGAAGTTTATGGCCTTTTATTTCCTAACTGCTGTTCGCTGGAGTCTCTGGGAATATTAATCGGCCCCCACCTCCCTCCCTCCCTCTCTCTCTCTCTGTCTGACAGAGTAAAAATGAGAAAAAGGAGACAAGTTGAATAATGTCTAAATATTTGAAGAGGTTGATGTGATGTCGGGCTTTGAGCCGCGCTGTCAGCGAGTGGGAGAAGAAATCAGCAGAGACTTTGCTGAAGATCTGAGGGGGAGAAAACATGGCTGTTTATTTTTGATCTCTTTTTTTTGTATTTCTCTTCTCATCTCTTTATCTTTTTCTTTTTTCTTTGTTTTCTTTACACCCACTCTGGAGTTAGCTGCTCTTTTTTTTTTTAAGTCCTCTTGAGGCATTTGCATTTTTGCTTGCAGCTTATATTTCAAACGCATTGGTTAAGGCTCTAATCGGAGCAGCACTGGGCCACCGGTCATGTTTTTTTTTTTTTCCCCACTTCCCAACATAGGGTGTGTATAAAAATGTGAATTTCTGTGTGCTTCCTCTCTCTTTCCCCTCCTGTCACACCTACCCCGAGTCTCCTGTCCCTGTTCTTGTAGATAACAAACCTTTCTCTACCTCCGTGAGCCAAACTGGACCAACTCCCAGGGCTAATACAATGTACCAGCTGCCATGTGGGTGGACACTTTTAGCAGCCGGCAACCAGGTTAGATGCTGGCGTAAAAGCCAAAGTTAGCTGTCAGCAGATAAAATGACAAGCAGCACTGCCTGATTCTGGTTCCAAAAGACCTGAGACAACATCGGGCTGGTTGTTACTTCAGCGGTTGTTTGCGCTTGCAAGCATGCTGAGGAAACTATTGCTGCGAAACGTGGATTCTCCTCAGCCCTTTGCCGTCCACACCCCTGAAACAATTACACGTCGACTGATTTCTCTAATGGAAATCTGAAAAGTGTAGCATGCATTTTAAATTCATTCCCCTCGAGTCTTTAAAGGACCACCTTTCGCTGCAGCTAAAATGCAAATTTTGTTTGTTTTTATTTTTGTTTCTACCAGCTGCTGTTCATCTAGAGACAAGAAAAGGTTTCTTTTCTTAAGATCAATCAGATTGGATTCACAGCATCACCTTTTTAGTCCTACCTCAGACCCCTGCTTAGATGTAATGCTGGGAAATAAATCAATGACAATATATATGTCGCAGTAGACACATCATCAATATTAATAGATAATATGTCTGATAGATTATCCAGTAATTTTACTGAACTTCGTCTCCGATCTACAATCGCACCGCATTGTGTGGGATGTAGGCCAAGATGGGTGGCGTCAGTTAACTCACTCGCTCTTTGGTTACCTAGCAACAATGTCTTGCGTACTTTGCGCAGCAGCAGTTTCAGGTCCTGCCACTGTGATTCATAACTGGAATGAAAACTGTGGTTAGGATGGGAAAGGTCACACCGCCAGTAATTCAGATATTTAAAACAAAAAACTAGTCAATAATTATCAATATCCACTGATATAAGATGCTTGCATTGTGATATGTTAGTCAGCCCTCTGCTGGAATTAGCATTACATGCACACTCTGTTTACTAAATAAGTGAGTAAAGTAGGCTGCCAACATGCGACAATTTGCAGATTTTTATATGCAAGAAACCACGCATCGTTTTTCTTCCACTTCGTAAAATACTTTTTGTCGGTCTGCATCATTAAATCCCAATAAAATAGTTGGCGTGGAAACGTTAGCAGAGCGATGCTTTTAAAAAAAAAAAAAAAGTCAATTTTCCTTTTACAGATTAAACTTTTTGCTAAAGTTGGGAGATGAACAACTACTGAAACATGGCAGCAATGCCTTCCAGGGCGCAGTGGCCTTCTCCTGATCCTTAATGAGAATAAAGATTTCCTGCAGAGTCCAACTTACTGCACAGGCTTTGAAAGCCCAGCACCTCACACCAACTGGATATGCAGCCATGTCTTGGTTCAGCTGCTCCAGTCACTTTTTTCAGTTGATTACTGGAGACAGAAAGGGCTGCAGGTGAGGCTCAGGTAGCTCACAGTGTCCTGGTGAGTGGGGCATTACATGTGATGCTGCGTTAAGGTCCCGGGCTCTGTTGCAGCATGTGTGATTGCATAGCTGTGACAGGCTCTGTGTGGAAGATGTGAGCTCTGGCAGGGACCTGCCAGGGGCAGCGGGTGAAGGCAGCGCTGAGTGTCCTGCTGAGCTGAAGCTCATGAAAGCCACGCTCAGCTTCTTTACTCTGTCCAGGGTTTCATCATGCTCTTCCCCCATTGCGGCTGAAGCCTCGGATCTTTGTCGCTCCCGTCCACACAATTCGCAGTGTCCTGTCAGACCTTTGTTTTATATATGTGTTTTTTTGTCATTCTGCAAACTTTATTGCTTTTCAGTAAATCCTTGTGTCATTCCTCTTAAGTTCTTCAAGTTTTTCACTCGTCAAATCTCTATTTTGCTTGTTGGCATCATTAGTGAGGCCAAAAACAGCGGTAAAAGTTCTTTCGATTCTTTTTTTTTTCCCCAAGCATTTCTAGTGAAGCGCATTATCATCTTGTCTCTGAGCAAGAAAAAGGTTTTTGGTAAAACACGGTGGGGGGGAAAAAAATGTGAGTTCTTAATTCTGTCTAACAAAAGATTGAGCTCCACGTCTTCAGGGAAAGATTAAATGCTAGCATCCAGAATGTCAAAATGAACGAGCGTCTCAGCTCATGTTGAACCCAGTTTCGTTTTGCCCCGAATTAATGAGCCGGACCGGAGGGGCCGCTGAGTACCGGGAGCAAGCGAAACCTGTTAGGACGGCTAATTGAGTTTTATGTTTTCAGCATATTTTGAGGACCTGAGACTAAAAATCTCTCATCACCGGGAGATATCTGAGGAGGAGAACTAATGAGACAAAACGCCACATCAAAGTTATCAACGGAATTACGACGAGCAACTTCCAGCCCTGCTTAATGGATATCATGGAGCAGACAGAAAGAGCCACTCCAATACATTTGGTCTGAGCTCAAGAGTGAATTAGCGTATGAAACAGACAAAACAGAAAAGCAATTGTTTGGATTAACCGTGGTTAATCCAGTACTATGAAGTTGCGCTGTCTCTGCTGACGAAGGTTTTACTCCCTGCAAAAAGGAGGGTAATTCAAACTGACAGCAAAACCGACAGCTTGCTCTACTTTCTCATAGATTAAGGTCATTGTGACGGTCCGACCAGTAAAACAAAAGGACAAAGGCATATATAAAAAAATATTTTCTATTTATTTTTTCCAAAGAATATCTTAACAAAAAGGTTCAACAACAAATTTAAAAAATATAACAAAATGGGCCCAAAAGAAATCAACTGAGGCAACATAACTCAAGATAACAAACCAAAAGACTCACTTAACAATGAACACACAGGGGGATTTATACAAACAGGCTAGCCTACACAAACGAGGAGGGGTAGGGAAGGAGACAAAGACAAATAATGTATAAACATAAATGACTAATTTAAACTAAACATTTTAACTTTATCACAACTATAAAAACCAAAATAAACTAATACCAAAAAGGTTTTAGCAATTATGCCATTAGTGGAGAGAGGCTATGCTATTAGTGGAGAGAGGCAGATTGTTTCACATCAAGTCCCCTGCTTCCAGCAGCCTGATGGATTGTTCCACTTCCTGGTTTTCTTTTGAGCCAACCCCCTTCTGCCAGCCAGTCCTTAAACTCAGCAAAACAAAATATTAATGATCTTAAATAAACATAAGGCGTTTACTAACTGTGTGCACCCAAATTAGTAAACAACCTAATGCAATAACCACCACCAAAGAAAAAGTGAAATTCTAAATATATTATATGAAACACTTAAATACTAACACTGAGGAAAAGATGGAGGATCCTCCACAGTCATCATTACTTGGTCACTTGGCAGAAACTCAAAAGGCAACGAAGCTAATATCCCAAATGGTCAGTTGATCCTTAAATGCAGAAAAAGCTCAAACTGAGATAATATGGCAGGAGTAACGCATCCGGTCTGGACTCAGAAGAACACTGTGAATCTTAAAAGTTTGTATTCAAGAGGATCTTGCAGCGAGCCACAAAATTTGCAATTAACAAAGATGAAGGATGAGGATGGGCATGACTCACTGGTAAAGATGCATTTTCAAACAGTGCAAGAGCGCCCAAAGCATTAAGTGACACTGTACAAAACTTACTGAAAATCCACAAAAGATATTTCAAGTGCAAACATTTTACAGACCAGCCGTCATTTCATTTACGGGGATCCTCAGACTGTGACCTCGGTTGTGCCTTCACGTTTCATGTTTCTCGCAGCGAATTTCTGCGTCCAAACTCACTTTGTTTAGTTTGCAGACACCGTGTCTGTGAAGCCGCAAATAATGTGCTTTATCTCACCCCGTGAGGCAAGCCTTGTCACAATAACACACTTGATGAAATTATGTCATTCCTCTTCGTGGCGCTGTACTTCAAAAAAGGTTGCAGCGAGTTTCAGGCTCTTACTTCAGATTACATCTCAAAACATCCTATTTTGTAATACTTCACTATTTTCTCTCCTTATGTCCTTCGTGGTTAAATCTAGATCTTTTGTCATACTAAAGGGGGGGGGACCCATAAGGTCCAACTTGAACAGCAGTATTGCTTCATATTTGTTGTTGGAGAAGTTTGGGCTCTTTTTCTGATTATCATACCGTTGGCAACGAAGACTTCCCATCGATTATACATAAACCCGCTTATAAAGCACGCATTCAAACGGTGCAAAGCTTAAGCTGAACGCCACGCACGCATCACGTTTTACACAGCGACACAACGCAGCCCTCACCGAGATGACAGAGGAGGGAACAGATGTAAAAGATGAAAGGAGAAAAGGAGGAAGAGATAGCAGGATGGGTGGAGGGAGAGTAAGTGCGCTGACAGGACTGTGACGGGGCTTAATTACCAAGCGAGCGCTGCACGCTGGAAGCAATTTCTAAGGATTGTTGTCATTTGAACGGATTAAAACGCCTTTCCACTGGACTAAGCTGTCTCACTGCCGGCTTGCTTCTGTGGTGGATTAGAAGTTGAGTCGAAGACAGAAAGCAGAAAAGGGTACAGAGGCAGAGAGCAGTGTCACAAAAGGCACTTTAAGGCAAAACGGTGCAAGAGGGGAGGGGGGGAGATTCACGAGAGAAGAAAAATCCCGTACGCCGTGAGACAGGAAACGGGCCGTGTGAACACACAAAGACATCTGAAAAGATTAATAACCTCTCCCTTCTTATAGTCTTTACACTCTCCTTCTCTCTGTTTTGTTACAGTGTGGATGTTTACCAATTTTAGTAAAAATAAAAAAATGCCTGCATAAATTTTAAGATGAGCCTCTTTTTTAGTTAACGCTTCTTGTCTCCCTCCCTTCTCGCAGACATCGAGGGCTGCGAGCACTCGTGGAGAAAGTTTCACGGCCACTGCTACAGGTATTTCAGCCGCAGACACACCTGGGAGGACGCCGAGAAGGACTGCAGGGAGCACAGCGGTCACCTGGCCAGCATCCACACTGCAGCAGAGCAGAATTTCATCAGAGGTGGGTGGAGGTCACAATCTATTCACAGAGAGAAAACCTACGGAAATCAGACCTAGGAGGGAATTTCACCAAGCCGTGCAGTCTTTATTTGAAAATGTTTGCTTACATGCTACTTCTTTTGTTTTTGCTACTGGATTTGCTGAGCACATTGTGATGAATCGTCACAAATACAGGAGGTGCAGAAGTAACTCGAGAGAGAAAGTGTTTTAATCTTTTTATTATTATTATTATTATTATTTACAGAAAACTTCAAATCGTCAACAGAGGAGCCAAAACTCAACACATATATGACTGCAGAGTTCTTAATGGCCTTTGTAGTCAAGACGTAACCACGAAGTTTTGCAAAAGAAAAATGACAGATTAATTTTGGAATAAAACAATTTGATTGAATCAAAACTGGATCAGCATAAAATAATGACATGTAGTTTATTCATAGCTTTTAATTTAGCTAGATAAGGGAGAAAATGGTCAAAGCAAGAGTAAACTGATTTTATAATTCACTATTTTTGATTTAAAAAGTATTGTGCAAACCTGACAGATACTGTCCTTTTGATGATAATTTATTTTTCTTTTTTTTTTTTAACAAACTGAACTTCAGGGTTTTGGAGATTTTGATCCAAGAACAAATCAGACAAAGTTCATTTTTTTCCCCCCGGATTACTTCTTTCATGATGCCACACGAGGAAGTAGTGTGTTTGAGGTGATTCTTCAGGTCTACAGGTTTGCCTCCGATTAACTCAGATGAGTTCATTAAAGTAAAAGACGACAAAGCCATGATATCAACATCTGGGTCTCTGTACATTGTGCAAAGAAATAATAACCTGAGCTTTTTTAGTGGGGTTTTTTATAACAAGTAAATGGAGAATTACAAGTTTCCTAGTTAAGCGACTGTCTGATTCTTATATTTCTGCTTGTCTCAGGCTCACTGTACAGTATGTTTGTTGACCAGCCGTTTGTTTCAACGTGAACACACTCTGTTCTGTCTCTTGGCGCCTCGTCTCTTCAGCGCCATCGTTTCCCCCTCCAGCGACGCTCTATCGTCACTTGAGTTATAACATCAGGATCACCAGCAGCATGATCCTGAAATGTTCAACTCGCTGTCTGTCTCAATGAGGCCGCAGTGCCATCCATCTACCACTTCTTCTTTTTTTTTTTATTTCCAAAGAAAAAAGTGCTCAGTTGAAAATGTGTGTCTCCACCCCTGCAATAAAGGGTTCAGAGCCATTAGCAAGATTAATGGACCCAGTAATGATGTTAATCATCAACGTGATTGAAATTTTAATACGTACAGTATGTGCAGGGACTTTTGCAGGCCCACGCATGCAAATGAGTTTAAGCCAAAATTCCATTAGGGAAATTTCATTCATAAAAATAAACAAACCAGGGAACAGTCACCATCAGTGCGTCTCAGACATTACTGGTTTCTGTTATTGTCTCTCAGCTGAAGCCAGAAGACCTTCAGTCTTAATCCAGGAAACTTCATTTGGACATTAAAAATCATATGCTCTCTTATACATTCTTTGTGTTTTAGACAGACTTGGAGAAACATCATTACATTTTGGCAAAAGTGTTGGTTAAATATAAGATTTCTAAGTCTTGATTTATTCGTTTGTCTTACATCTGACACAGGCCTGAGCCACGACAATACCTGGATCGGACTGAACGATCGTACAGTGGAGGACGACTTTCAGTGGACGGACAAGACAGACCTGGTGAGGACGCAGTTACTTCTGACCAGCAGAGATTAAAATGCTACATATGAGGGATGTGATGAGACTCTGTTATCTTAAATGTAACCTCCTCTACCTTTAGCATATATAAATTTTTATCGTATGTGCTTGCATTTATTTTTTGCTTCACACATAAACTGTCTCCACATTAAAACCCTTTATTTGTTGCCAACATCGTTGCAGAATTTGTCACTAATATAAAACTAAAGGTAAATGTTGGAAAATCATCCACACCAACACGAAAACAAACACAGCAGTAAATGCAGAAAGAGCTTTACAAAATCCAAATACCGTGAACAGATACTTGAAGCGCATGAGACTGAATAATCCTGGTTTTATGAGAATGAGAAGAAGTGAAATTTTGGTTGCATTTTTGAAAAAAAAATATACAAAGTCTTTTTCTCTCCACAAAATCTGAAGAGGTTTTATTAATTAAAAATTGTGTAAAAATAAATTAAACATGATCTAGTGGATTCCAGACACCTTAAGAACAGTGAAATGGCCCTTTAGCTACAATGTAGCAGGAAGCTAGATTATATCAGATGCCAGCTGTGGCTTTCTCACACTGCCTGCAAATTATTTTTACCTAATTTGTACCTCATTCTGGCAGCATTTATCTGTTCTGCAGATAGCCCAAAGTATTCCCACAAAAGCTATTTTAAGGTAACAAAGACTTTCCCAAAGTTAATGTAACCAAATTTTAGCAGCAAGTCTCAACAAATCTTGATTAGCTGATTCTGTTGACATATCAGGGCGACACGAGAAGTGCTTCCTTTCTCTGTTCAAAACAAACATCTCAAACATAGTATCTGACAGAAAGCACAAACTCATTCCAGCAGACAACTAGAAATCACTTTTAGAGATGGATGACACTTTGACAAGAAATCTAATGCCGTTTTAATGAGATCTTGTTGCCTCCCCGTAGTGAATAAAACTGTATAATCAAAAAACATTCAACACGCTTTTTATTCAGCTGTTGTCATTCTCAACTCTCTGCATGTGTGCTTTTCTTTATGTCTGCAGCAATATGAAAACTGGCGGGAAAACCAGCCTGACAATTTCTTTGCCGGAGGAGAGGACTGCGTGGTAATGATCGCCCACGAGAACGGCAAATGGAACGACGTGCCTTGCAACTACAATCTACCCTACGTCTGCAAGAAGGGAACAGGTGAGCGCCTGGGGCTGCAGTACGAAGCGGCACTCAGCAGGACGGGAGAGAAATTCATCAGAGTCAAAGAGCGAGACAGAGGAGCAGGGGGCTGAGCAAGACGGAGACGGCGGAAAACAACTCTGCTCCTCTGTTCAGTTTGAGACTTAAGAGTGCAATTATGAGGTATAAAAAAAAAAAGTTTCGTCTGTGAATTTTTTAAAATGTAAATCAGTTCAGGAGTGTTCCAGCCCCTCTGCTGTTAAACCTCGGGGATTGATATAAAAAAATGTAAAAAAAAAAAAAAAAAAACCTTAAGATGATTATGAACACTCTGTCTGTGTCATGCTTTACATTAAACTCGTCTCCCGTATGGAGGTAGAGATTACCTCTGAGCCTCTTCAATCAGGACACGTTCAGCTCTTCAGAGTCTCCCTACCTGCGTTGGCATCGTCCTCTTTCACTGACGTTAGACAGCTCTCAGCACGCTGCTCATAAATTATTGTCATAAAACTTGGTCTTCGTAGACAACAGAGCAAACATATTAATTAGTTTGTCCCTTTGTGAACTTGTTGTCACCTGTTGAGGTTTCTCCCTGTGCTACAGCCAGAAAACTGCCACTGATTTGCATACAGGGCGCATTTATGATCAAAGGCATATGGGCCTTCTTCCCATAGCGACGACTTCCACACCACAGGTTGTTTCTGGCAGCGTGGCCAGGTAAACGTCGGTGAAAGATTTTTGACCTTTTGTCCTGCCTGCACCAGTGAATTTCAGTCATCAGCCAATTTCTATCTGCGCATCTCTTTGACTGATCTTTAAATCAACAATTAACTGGTTGTTTTAAATGCCAACGGAGACGAGAAACCGAAAACACAAATGGATCTACGGCTAATTAAAAGTTCCGCCGCGGATATCGCAGTAAAGAGCTGTAAAGGAGAAAGCTCGGCCCTCTTTTAGACAGCCATTATGATAATTTAACCAAATCAAGTCTGCCTCTCCAAAAAACTGACGTAACGTTAGAGAGCCCTCCGGAGGCGGTCCTACTTCCATTTCAGAATAAGCGCAGAGCTATTTCCTTCACGAGGAAGGTGTTGCACCACCTCTGAAGCACACTGTCACAAGTCCCCAGCATCCGGCCCACCTCTGACCTCAATCAGTCACTTGAAATCACCAGAATCTTTTCATCTTCCCGCTACTCCCCGCCGTCAGCCCCCTCTTCACTCCAAGTAACCCCCCGCGCGCCGCCTTGTCCGATCAGTGGAGTTTGTCAGCGCCACGCTGCGAGTTCCCCGCCGGATTTCTAATTACCCCCGCTCAGGTGATCTGTTTGTCTTTTCGTCACATGAACCTATCAGACATTGATCGACCGCCTGGGAGACAGTCAAGGAGGCACATCACGCAGCTGGCAATGATTTTTTTTTTTTTTCCTGTTTAACTCAGAAGAGGAAAGAGATTAAAATGAGTAACATTATATATAAATATATATATATACAGGCTCCTCACAAAACAGTCTGTTGAGATGCTGTTCAAAAACCGAGCCTCATTACTCATCTACTTGTTGAAACTGGGAAAATTGTTCACCTTCGGATTACATTTTCATTACAAATACAGAATATTAAGTTGCTAGACTTGATGTCAAATGCTACATTTTGCATTTTCGTAGAAGAGATGGAGTGTGTTAACATATTTTAGTAAAAGTATGTTCTTTTTTTGCCATTTTTATTGTGACAATAATGCACCACTAATTAGCATTTTGAGGAAAATTTGGAAACGTAGACCTGTTACAGGTTAGGCTGTGCATTTTAATTTGGAAAGCCTGCCCGGGACATTTCAGTCATTTGCTTTGAGCGCTTTCATCAAATCAAAAAAAAAAAAAAGAAAAGAAAAATGTGAGGGGGATTCACCTTCAGAGGACAAGCAGTCTGAAATTATTACACTTTTGATGGATTATTGTGTGCCAAAGGTTGGGAGCTGAATTTTCATGGCGTCCTGTGCTAATGCTGCGAGCCCATCATAGTTCTTCCCTTCCTCTTGTTTTTTAGCCTCTTTTATGAGAATTTCCATAATCTAAAAGTCTCAAGAAAAGCAAAGTGGCACAAGTGACAACTGGGATATGATGGAAAAGAAGGATTAAAGGTGGGAAACCAGATTATGGCTGTTTAAAGCTGAGTAATTGGTAACTGAGATCTGCAGCTCAGGTGGGAGAATGTTGTGCATTAAACAAATGCAACATTGGTGGAAAAGTGGCAAGACGAAATTCACTGTTAAAAAAAAAGATCTGTTTAGTCTATTTCAGTTTGCCAAAAGCCACTCTGTGTTGGACTCACACAAGAATCTAAGAATATCTTAAAAGGTTTGAAGGGTCTGAAAACTTGTGCAGGACACGCTAAGATTTTTGTGTTTTTTCAGTATTTTTGAAAAATACAGTTTCTATTGCAAATATCGTAGTACACTTGAAATGAGACAAAACTAACTTACAGGCAACTTTTCAGCAAGATATAGGACATTGCATTAAATTAGTAATTTCTTAATGGTGATGAAAAAGTTATAAGTGAAATAATCTGCCACTGAAATATTACATTTTTTACTTGAAACAAGCTCCATTTTTTCAAAAAAATTACTTTTAACTTAGTTTTGTCTTATTTCAAGCGCACTAAGATATTTACGCTAGATTCTAGACCAAACATACTTTAAGGTTTTGTGTTTTTGCAATGTGTATATATTTTGCGTTCGTTTTTGCTCTAAGATTCATACTTTCATCTAGAGAAGTAAAAAACTGCAGAGAGATAATAAGAGCGTTATATTAGAACGGCTCAGACCTACTCTGGTTTTGGGACGTTTTTTTGGGGGGGTTTTTTTGGGGGGGTTTTTTTTATCGCTTTGTATCTCTGTGTTTTAAAAGCGCTGCACAACGAAACCATCATCTCTCAGTTGCTCCCTGCAGCCCGTCACCTGCAACATTCACAAAGACAAGCATTTTGCATTTTGGTCATTTTTAGTAACAAAAAAAGTGAATCTGTCCACATGAAGCTCTTCCACGTGAGCTTCTCTCTCTCTCCCTCTCTCTCCGGGTCGAAAATGCACACGCATATCTCTCTCACATCTCTCTCGTTTTTCCCTGTCGTGATTGTCAGTGGGTGAGCGGATTCTTTGAGGCCGTAAAGCAGCGCTGAGAGGACCCAGCATCAAGCTGTCTGCAGCTCTTCGCGTTCCTCCGCCTCACACTGACAACCACCCGCTACACAGGCATAAAGGCGCAAATAATACCTCTGTAGCTGCTCCCAGCATGAATAAACACATGCGAATTTTAGAAAACATAAACAAACGTGTCTCAGTAAGCTTTATGAAGTCTACTTTTTTTTATGTTATTTAAATGCGTGTAAAATTCCTGAACACAAGAGGAAAATATATAAAGTAGTCTAGGTAATCCTGCGGTTTCCAGGTGTACGTCTGCGCCTCCGGTGTGCCGCTGCCTTGTGAACAACATTTCTTTTTTTTTTGTGGCTTTTCTGGTGTAGATCTTTTCATTCCGACTTATAAGAGTTTGACATCCAGGGCTTTATGCTGCAAAGACCTTTTCTGACTTAAAAAGTGCTCCGTGAAATCTCTGCTTTGGTTGCTTCTTCTGGGTTTAGTGACATTTTCTTTCATCCGTCTTTCAGTATATCTGACTCGTCTTGCCATCGCTGCAAAATAGAAAAAACAGAAAAAGAAAAAACACTCCACGTGGGGAAAAGGCTTGTAGGCAAAGAGAAAACTGCCTTTTAGCCATCCGTCTTTGTTGACTCAGTGATTTTCCTGTGTCAGAAAGAGTCAGGTTTTCCCCTCCCTTCTTCTTTCACAACCCATTAAGCTGTAAATGTGGCATTAGGATTTCCGACTGAATTAATGATATCGCTTTGCCTTTTAGAGGCTGTTGAATCAGTCACATTGCCAAAACTTACAAAGATACTATGATTGCATATTTGGTTATTCCTGTGACGCACAAATAGAGTTCAAATCGGTGGTAGTTTGACTGTCAGACAGTATTTGAAGTGAGAGCCACGTTTATCGGCACCATGCCGCATTTAATGGTTACGTAACGTGAAGAACGCCTGAAAATGCATGAATCTTTTATTGCGGCAGCAAAGTCGCGCATGAAAAATGTATAAAACGGGACGTTTAATTTGAGTACATTTCTTCACTGGAGGAAAATCCCGTCTTCTGGAAGGAATTGTTTTGAGCAGAATCACTGGCGGCGTCTGCTCTGATAATCCATTTGAAATGAAAGTCAAGCGTTTTCATTCATACTTTCATTTATTCATTTACGACTAATTAGTAGCCCTCTGTTTCTCTGGACTGTAAATATGACATGACTCAGGACATTTCTCGTCACCGCTGATCACAGAGGTGGACGACATGTATTGTGTTTGTCTTGCCAGTGATCAGGATGCTAGGTGAGGTAAACAGTGGTGACGTATTGAGTTTTTTTAAATCTCCAAAACAGCCATTGGTTGGTTATGAGTGATCCCAGGAAAAAAAAAAAAAAAAAAGGTGATATTTATACCGCCATCACAAACGTTAACATGTAGCGTTTCTTCAGCTTCACTGATACTGGTTAGATGAGTCAGCGGCTGATCGACCAGCGACGAATCTCGTGAAGAATCACGCGGACCCATCATTAACTTTTTACATAGTAGGACATTTTTAATGGGAAAAAAACAATCTGGTGAACTCCACCAAAAGAAAAAAAAAACTAAAAATGTGCATGAGTACCTATTAGCCTAATTGATAAACTTCGATAGGTTAATGATTCAAAAAGTATGAACAAGCAAACACAAAAGTGGACCAAAAAGTCTGAACAAAAGTTATTGGTGAAAACCGAATGCTGTCCTATTGAGGATTGGTTGTGCAGAGTATTAACAGCAAAGGTACCAACAGCTTTGATGACGCGATTTTGTTAAAAACAATTAGTTCTTAATGTTTGATTTTTCTCATTTGTTGAATAAAAGAAGTCGATTTAACAATACTTTTTAGTAAAAAAAAATGTTTTCGTATAGATTTTGTCTGCCTAAATGCACGTTTTTAATGTTCTTTATATTATTTATCTATTAGTGATGTTCAGCACTTTGTCTCAGGTGCAGCTGGTGTTACAGCGCTACATAAAGTTGTGTTGTTGATGATGAGGATGATGAGGATGATTTTTAGTACAATTCTGCCTAAAAAAATACATGCAGTTTGGGATTACTATGAAATAAAACGGTACCCTTGTGATTAGTCACGAATGTCCATCACTAATATTTAGATGAGACCTAACTGTGAGCGGTTAGCTTTTTAAGTGCAGAATAGATGCACATATGTAACAGAGATTATTCCACATTAAATGTGAAGCAGGTGACAGCTGAGTGCCAGCTCTGTGACTCCTATAACCAGACAGCCTCAGCCCATCCAGCGTCACTGCAGGAGACCGCTGGAGTGCTTCCCTGTGGCTCTCCCATCCCGTCAGTCTCTGCACAGCGTGTCAGTCATATCCCCTGCAGCTTCTGTAAACATTTTCCTTATCCTCGCTCCTCTCCTCATATGTCAAAATTGCATTTTTTTTACCTTGACAGGCGCCCACTCACACTCAGTCTTACACTGACTTTGCTGTCCTGCAGAAATGAAAACCAGATTAGGATGTTTTCAGTGCGGTAATGCTCTAAGAAAACCGAGAGCCAAAGTCTGAACATGTGTCTGTATGTGTCCTTTAAATTTCGGATTTTGTAGGGATGATGATATAATCATACCATATAATCCTCGCAATTTAAAGACTACTTCTGTAATGAAGAGGGTGGTATAACCAAACTAAAGCAGAGGAAGTAAGACAGGATGTTTTTCTATTTTGTTTTTGCAAAAGAAGTGACATCTAAGTTTTAGATAAGGCACGTATGCATTAAAGCATTATCTTTTTATTTATTCATTATTCGTTTATTTCTTTCAAATTATTGCTTTGTCATAAAAGTGCATTTTATTATGATTATTATTGTATATCTTAAAGGTGTTAAAATTTGTTCTCTTGTTTTTCTACTGCTCTAAATGACAGAAAGTGCTGACTCATCAAAAATGTAATGGGTGTTTAAAGCATTACAGCTGCTGCACATCAACATCTTAACAATGTTTGGTAGCCAAGTTATTCAGCTCATTGATTTTAGCTTTTACACCTATAAGGTAGTTATAACATTAGCACTATAAGGTACTGTTTACATAAATATTCAAATGGGCTAATAGAGCATTTTCCAATAAATGACACTCAAAAGTTTAAAGATTGCAGCACACCAATAATTTTAGTGAATTTTACTACTACTAGATTCCAATAATATTGGGGGGAGGGGGGTTAGCAAGGTAAATGTTAGTTTTTGCAATACGATTTATCTGCATAATATCTTGCTATATGACCTGTTTTGGTTTATAGTTATCAGTTGTTTTTTTTCTCAAATGTGTTTGTGAAGTGACTTTTTCACTTCTAATCTTTCTGAGCTTTAAATGCTGCAAAAACATAATAAAAAATCCACGCTTATATGTTGTTGACCATTTGTCCGCATCAGCATTGGCTCATGGTCTTTTGGAGGCGTCTGTGAGCACGTACCCCATGCTGGCATAAATCAGCTGCGTCGTTTAAGCCCGGCTCGATGTTTTTGAAACTGATTAATCCAGGACCTTCGTGCTCGGCTCAGTTCAGGCCCAGCTGCCTTCTTTCGTCCTTGTTTTCCTCTGCTCTGAACTTGCCCTCTTTGTGCCCCCTTGTGTCTCCCCAGTGCTCTGCGGCGCCCCTCCCAGCGTGGACAATGCCTTTCTAATTGGCCGGAAGCGTTCCCACTACGACATCCACTCCATAGTGCGCTACCAGTGCGGCGACGGCTTCCTGCAGCGCCATGTTCCCACTGCCAAGTGTCGCGCCAACGGCAAGTGGGACCGGCCCAAAATCATCTGCATAAGATGTGAGTTTTACGCACCACGGTGCTCGCAGACGTTACTTAAAGCCGTGCTTTGGTTTGTCTTATTTTTGGCACTTTCCCCGCCACGGGTCCCAAACATCGAACCTACATTAGCAGCCCTGAGGCTCGGCTGTCGCTGTGAGCGTTGTGGCTCTCCAGCCCTGCTCTCATTATTAATAATTGCAAGTAAAAAACATTACCGTGGCTGTGGCCTGAATTAATTCCCCTGGGTTTGCTCAGAAGTGATTGGGTATCCTTTGAAGTGCGTTATGCTCAAGGTTGTTGTTTTTTTTTGTCCCCTTTAAAAACATGTTTTACAACAGGTTCAGACTCAATGCAATGGAATAGATGTGTGCTTAAAGGGAAAATGTTCAGCCTTTTTCACTGTATTTTGAATGTTCGTGATGCAAAAAACACAGGAATAAAATAGTCAGGTACTCGTTCATCGATCTTAAACTCTTTCACATTCTGTTATGTTCCAGTCACTGTGTTCAATGTATTTTCATGGGATTTTATGCGACAGACAAATAGATTTTTAGAAATACATGTTTGACCCGGTGTCCTGCATGTTACATGTCTTCCCCTGGTCCAACACACCTCGGTCAAATGGTAGCTCGTTTGCAGGCAGAGGAGGTGGCAACTGCAACCTGGATGAGAACTGAGCCAAGCTGGACTCCGGCCCCGAGGGCTGACTCTGGATTTAAAGTGTCCTCCCTCCGTCGCACACCTTCCCCTTGTTTAGCGTTTGCAGAGTTAATTTTGTTCTGATCAGATTTGACTCTCAGATTACACAGGAAGCAGAAAGTCAAGAGGACACGCAAGGAGCAAGATTCACTTTAATATTCCACAAGCCGAGGCTCGCGTTGCTCAGAGAGTGACAGTAATGATGAAATACTGAAATAATGTAGCTTCTGCTCAAACTGATAAAGACGCCGTTGCTCCTTCTGACTCCTAATCTGTGGAAGCGGGCTGTTTTGACGCGCCGTGAGTTAGAAAATTTGTAAGCGTTCATCGCAGATGACACGTCGGACCGATATGATTTGACACCGCCGCCCCGGGACGAGCTCTCACAGAGGATGGGAGTGGGTGGCTATCTCGGCACGCCCCTTGCTTAAAGGCGCCCGGTCCACGCAGTGAGATTAAACAGAAAACCCCTCGGCGTTTCAGACACTCTGCACGGAGAATGGGACGTTCTGACCTTGCTGCTCTTTGATCCCCTCTCCCTTGCGTCCTGCCTGGTTCCACCTGCCTGTGACAATCAGATGGATTGTCACAGACTTTTCGACAATCCATCTGAAAGCCTGTGATGTTCCCCCTGGGATGCATGTCTGTCTTCCAGGGTTTTTTTTGTGGGTTTTTTTAACTCTAGAACTCTACTTTAATAAATCACACTGTCTCTCTCTCTCTCTCTCTCTCTCTCTCTCTCTCGTTTCGCCAGCTCGGCGGGCCCATCGTTACCGACGCCACCACCACAAGGCGAGGAGGGAGCGCAGGAAGCACAAGCGGCATGGCCACAGAGAGGGGGGGCACCACGGAGGGGAGCTCAACCAAGGCCACAACCACGCCCGCTTCTGAACCAAAAAAAAACACAAGAAAAAAAGATTGGCTCCCTTCTTCTTTTTCTTTTTTTCTTCTCTGCTGCAACCTGCAGCTCCCCTGTCTCCCTCGTTGTCCTCATTTCCCCAAATACCACTTCAAACTCTCAGCCCATAAACTCCCCGCGCCCCTGTTTTTTCTGTTCTGCCCTCACTCCCCCACCCACCTCCTCACCCCCTGGTGCACAGAGGCAACCTGCTTATTAGTCCTCTCTGATGCCTGCCAAAGTGCTGCCAGGTGTTGCCAGGACTCTAACAACCACATTGACATCCCTTCTTCTTCTTCTTCTTCTTCTTCTTTGTTTCATTTTGGGCTCCAGCTCTTTTGTCTTGTCCTCTACCCTCTCACATGATCCAGCTACTCTCCCTTTCTTTGAGCTCAGCCCTTGACCTGTTTTTTTTTTTTATTGTTTTTTTGAGAACGAAAAGAGGAAGAAAAAAAAACATTTTTAGTTTGAGTATGGACTTTCTTTGGCGAGAAGTGGTTTTAGTATGAACTGTAAATAGGGGTGACATCACTGGAAATGCCGTATCAAAGTCAGACGAGTCAATGGGAGACGTCGTGATATTGACTTGAGCCTTTTGTCTATCGAACAGTTATTTTTTACAAATGCTCTGTGTTTATCTCCTGATTCTGCTGCTTTTCGGTTTGCCCCTTTGTAAGACACTGTTGCGGACTCGCAGCGCCGCTGCCGCTGCGTCGTTCCGACACAGGTTTCGCTGATTTTTGAACCAGAGGCGGTTGTAATTGAGTTATTTGATTGTTAGCGTTGTATTTTTCTTGTCGGTGTGAGACAGTTGCTTTAGATCAGATGATGAAAGCCCAGAGGAAAAATGGATAGTGGCCCCGATTTCTGGCTCACCTAAATAAATCATCTGAGCCATCTCGGAACGGTTGAAGGTGTGCCGACACCTCCTCTCCCCACCCCACTCCCCGTCGCTCCCAGGGTTAACCTGCACATTTGATACCGATTGTCTCAACTCAGCTCAAAACTTCCACATTTGTTTTCTGGCGTCATAACGAAGGGGAGGTAGAACGGCGAGGGTCCTAAGATTTAAGACGGCTTTTCAAGGCTCCATGCAAAGATATCTTGAGTCACTAAGATTTTATCTGCCGAACTTAAACATTTTAAGTGACTAAAATCCCACCACAGAAGCACTGAGGTCCGGTGAAAAGCTTACAGACGTGCGTCGCGCCAGGAGTATCATTGTAATATGGATTTAGTATAAAAATATGTTTGAAGTTGAAATGTCCAGTGGATTTTCTCAAATTCATCCGTCTGCTCATCCGTTTGTCTTGTCCAGACCACCTAAACGAGCTTCAGCGATTTAACAGTTGCACTCAGACGACGGAAAAATCAGTTTGGATGTTCAGAGAAAAATGATAAACCAACTCTTGTTCAAGCTCTCCATAATGACAAATCTGCTGGAAACCCTGCAGATGTTGTTCAGAGGAAATAATTGTTAAGACGGAAGTGATTTTTTTATTTTTTTTACCCCAGCTAAACAGAATCTTCATTATCTGGGTTTGGTTGCTGCAAAGTAAAGCAGAAACACTGTGACGCTTTTGAATTATTGGTTTGTTTATCACAAGTTCCACCACCGTCGCAGCCGTTCCACATGATCACGTTTTACTTTCGTAAGTCAGCTCTATTGTACAAATACATGAATAAATAGAAATTTAGACATATTCAACTCTAATTGGAGAAAAAGTACTTTATACCTCCACTGTACAGGAAATGTTTGTGCATTTTTTAAATATATATAAAGGAAACAGATGATTTGCCCAATCAGCTGTTTTTGATATAACCAACTTATCAGATTTTCCTGAGTGTTTTGTGTCAGAAACCATCTCATGTTTCATCAGAGTAAATGCATTCAATCCCCATTAGTTTTTTGGTTTTTTTCTTCTCTTTCTTTATAATCAATCTTGAAACACATTATGATATAACTTCTTTTTTATGGCTAACACATATGGTGGATTTCTGTTTCTTGTGTTGACTTTCCTACTAACATGTATTTAGTGTTGCTCTAGCAATTAAAATTATTTTTTTTAAAAAGTGAAGATAGATCCAACACATTTTTTATCAGACAAGTTATACATCACATTAGGTTGCTTAGTAATATTAGTTTTTATCTATTTGTCAGTAAAATGATCCGCCTCGACAGTCGATTGAGTTGAACAGACTCAGACTTATACTGACTGATGTGAAGCCGTTTGTCAGAGCTGCACCGACTGTTGTTAAACATTATCACAGTGAATGAGAAGCTGTATCGTTGTGTGTAGCATCTCGACGTTCATGTGTTTTTCACGATACAGAAGAACGATGGCTGATGACGGAAAGGGTCGGCGAGGTTAAGGCTTGCTGTTTCTGGGTCAGACAGAAACTCCCACCTGAAGATGGCCGTGGCGCGTCGCGCTCTAAAGAGGAGATTGAGGTGGACTGAAAAAAAAAACAAGAAGACGAACGCTTTGCTCTGTCTTCTCTCAGCTTTACCGTCCAGATAAATCGTTGCTCTTCTTTTTAAAGCCGACCCTCGAGGTTTGTGCTTGTGGGATTATGACCCTCATTCCGGCATGTCTAGCTTGGATGTTTCTTTTATCTTTTGCTGGATCCGTTTTTCTTACTCTTTTAGTACCTATGTGCTTTTGAAGGATTCATCCATCTTTGCTCATCCTCTTTTTCTTTGTTTTTAACCATTTTATTTTTAACAAAACTTTAACGTTTTTAGTACTGTAGCTCCTACCTGAGGTTGCATGGATCAGAATTTTGTGCCAGATTTAATTTAATTTATTTTTTTTTTTTTTAATCGGTGGTTTTTGTAAAACTTGTACTTACAGATCCTGATTTAAGCCGATTTAAGGTTTTTTGTACAGAGAGAAGCGGAAGACAAGCAGTAAATGGTAAAGCTAAGCTGCACTGATCACTGCAGCCTCAGCGTACGGAGCCTGTGCTCTACCACTAGGCCATGTAATGCGGTGTTTTGTCTTTTGTATCTTTTATATTAGCAGAAAGGGCAGCTAGAATGGCTATCATTGCAAACATACACCTGTGTCTGAAGGTATATTTGCAGTTTAACTTTGTCATTCTGCAGAGACAGGAGTGGGAAACTCAAAAGGATGAAAACAGCTTGCCTACTTTCTGCTGAATGTCTTGCTCTCGCTCGCTTTCTTGCAGCCTGGACCTACCACGGACTTGTCTCAACGTGTCTTTGGAAAAAAATATATATATCTCTAACATCTTCTTACACTTCTGCATCATTTTAACCACGTTAAATAACCTAAAACTCGCTTTCAGTCGTCTTTGCTCAGACGCGTCCCGAGCGTTTCAGCGCGGCACGCTCCTCAGTCAGAATGAGACGAGATTTTTCGGTTTCCAAACTCCTGTTCACCAGTCGGCGGCCACCGGATGATTTCTCTACGTGCTCCATGTTATGAGCAGCGTTAAGGCGAAGCCTGCTATTTGCAGATGATATCTTTGCCTTTGTTTGCCTCCTCTCACCTTGGCTAAGGACAACAACAGTAATCTTACACCTTTGCATCGGTTCAATTAATCTCCTGCATGCCTAATTAATGAGCTGCATTATCAGCCCAACCACGGAGCTGCCATGACAGGGGAAGGGTAATGCTGATGGACAGTCAGAGGAGGGTACATGGTGGCTGTCACAGCCATCAAACCCCTGTCGCTCTGCAGATGTCAGGCTGTTTTCTCTCTCCCCCCCCCGACCTCCCGTTGCTCCTGTAAAATAGATTGACCATGGGTGGGTGAATAAAAGGGCAGACAGAAGACCCTCTCGCTGCAGACTTGATGCTGAGAGACAGGGTAATTACAGCAGGGTAAAGGTTCGGCCGCGTGACGAGACCTAAAGAAAAAAAATAATAATAATGTGATAAAGTTGTAAGAAACCGAGTCGAGCTTTGAGCCTAAAATCCACGAGGCCGAGCACGTTGGAGAAACCAAAACCGACTAAAGCGGATCTTTATGTGACGCTGAAACAGACGGTGCTATCCTCACGCAGAGATGCCCTCTTTTAAATCCAGCCGTCAACCTTTTCTCACAGGAATACAAAACAAAAAGTTTCACCTCAAACATGTTAAATGAGCTCACACGCACACACACACACACACCAGTTAATCTGACTTCAAACACAGCGTTTGGTTCCTTTCAAAATCCTGCTTTTAATCTTCCTCACTCCCACTCGGCTCGCCTCTCCGGGCGCTACAGTCGGAGGCCTGAGGGCAGACAAACACACGGCCGGCCACAAAGCCTTATCATTGCAAATCATAACCACAACAGGGAGCTTGTTAAGATGTTTCGGCCAGCTGTCTCTCAGGTTAGAGGCGGGAGCGACTCCTTTGAGGGACCCGGTGTGGGTCTGTTTCTTGCTCGTTGAGTCGAAGAGAGGTGTGAAACGTTCAGGGCGTCTTCATGCCTGAAATCTCAAAGAATCAGCTCGGATTTTTTATTTTATTTTTTATTTTTTTTCAATATTTAGCTCTTTGAAATGTGGCTAAATATGGAGGGATTTTCAACAAAAGGTCCATCTGAATCAATCGAGCAAAGATGCAGCGGTTTCAGTCGGAAGATGGGCTGACATCCTCCACCTTGTCTGTTTGTCAAGAAGCAGCTTGAAGCAGCTTGAAGCAGGCGCGTGATGCAGTAAAAACAAGAGTCGGTAACGACAGCACGATAACGGCGATGCAGCGGCTGCCGTCCTCCTCCAGCGGCTACCGTCGCGCACAGACAGACTATTGATTTCATGATTAGACAGTCTGTCTTGTGCTCTTATTAAGTCCGTCAATGGCATCGACGGCGCAATCGCATCGACTGACTGCTGAGTGTTTTCTAAATGACAGGAAAACGGACACAGTTCTCCTCTGCGCGTTCACCGTTTTTTTTTTTGGTCGTTTTCATTCCCGAACTCTCTTCCGCTCCCGTTTCATTCTCGGGGCCTTTCCCCTAGCCGCGCCTGTGCGGCGTCACGCCGCCGAAACTGAGTTGAGACGATTTATCATTGTCAGGAAAAAGCGGGACGGATGGATGAAAGGAAACGTGTCCCTGCAGCTGAGTGAGAATGACTGAGACTAACGCAGCGCAGGAGCCGGTGACAGATGTTTCCCTCTCTTTCCTCCGTTACATATCTCCTCACGCGTTACTCTCCTCCTTTCCTTACGATCCATTTATACTCTGGGTGTGTTTGTTTGTTGCTTAGCCTCTCTGGGCTGCATTCACACAGCCGGTGAAAGCTCGCCCCCCGAATCCCAGCTCCACCTGATTTTTTTTTTCTATTCTCTTTCCTACACACACACTCACACACACACACACACACACACTGCTGCTGTTGTTGTGAAACTGCTGCAATAGATTCACAGAGGCGCTTCGGTCAACAACTGGCACTGCAGGAGAACCCGAAGCGAAGCTGGGCATTTACGACACAGACTAACTTCATTGACGGCTCTGTTCCCGGCTTGCAGGTTTCTACGGTGAAACACTTAATGCAATACATAAAAGACTGAAGCTGTGTGAATGTGGCTCAGCAGTATTTATTGATATTTATCAGTGTATATGTTCTTAATTCTAGTACTGTTATTGTATTATATTCTTTACAAGACAAATGGTCATTAAAGGAAACCCTTGTTTGGATCCATCACCTGTTTGCCTGGATTCATTGTTTTTGAGTTTGTGAAGTTATTCCAAAGCCATTATGTGGCCAAAACCGCTTCTCATACAAAGCAGAAAAATGAGAAAGAATAAAATATTAATATTAGAAGTAAGTCAAATTCCTTTTTTTTCTTTTGCTGGAGCAGAGTTTTATACTAAATGAACTGCAATCAATGCAACTTACATTTTTTAACTGTGAACTTTTTTTTTCAATTGTTCTTTGGTTGCAGAATAATTAAATGGTAAATTGCCTGTAGAGTGCTTCTTATAGTCTAGAGACCTCTAAATCACTTTGCACCACATTTAGTCTTTCAGCGCCACAATTATTGTTGCTCTAAACAATCCCTTTAAAATGAATTTGTGAACTGATCCTAAAAGAACAAAACAGTCGTTCTGAAGGATGTTTGACTTTTTTTAAAGCAATTTTCAACATTAAACTCTCAAAGCCCATAGCGCGGCTTTCTAACTTATACAGCGGCGCAACAACAATATTGCTGACCTCTTCGCCTTCTCTCTCTCCGTGTTGGCATTGATTTTTATCTGACATACTTTCAGTCTTTTTATTCCAAAACCCATTTTACGAACTCTTATGTGCAGAGGAGATCCATTTCCAAATCTGGGTGAAGAGCCAAGCCATTCTCTCCTGTGCCAAGAATATTGTATGAAGAAAAATAATGCAGTTTTGCTCCTGTTTTTCTTTTTTTCTTCTTCTTCTTTTCTTGACATTCCAACAATTTCTGGCTGAAGCAAACAAAGCGGGTTTGCCAAGGGCAAATCCCTCAGCAGCGCAAGAGAAGCCGCGTAGGATGGAAGAGCAGCAGAGACAGACAAGTGGGAGGGATAAAAGACATGGTGATAGGAGGGGTGGATTGGGAGGGGGGGGTTTATTTTGGCAGCAAACAGTCTGTGAATACATCTACTGTTCAGCTATGTAACCTTCAGCTCAACCTGAAGGTCCGCCACAGAGCCTTCACTTGTGAATGGATGGTTTCATCACCTCACAGCAACGTTTCCTGAGAAACACTCACACACAGCCGTGTCTCCTGTCTCTCCCCGCTGCTTTGTTCCAGCGCTCCACCCATTGCCCTTTAATAGATGACTGACTCATTCCATTATTATTCCGAAAACACCTGAAGACGCCGCCCGTACTGGGTTCTGTTTGGATCAGACAATCAATCACACTTATTATTTCATCTCTTTAATGCCCTCCCCCCTCGGTTCTGGCCGGCTGAGCGGCGATTTCAGCCCGGCATGGCGAGTTTCTGTGCACAACGCTCATTAGCGTTTGCTTGACGGGAATTTTCTCTCGATCTCTCCCTTTTCGAAATGACCTTCAGCTCTCTCCTCTGCTGCTCTGCAGCTGCGAAAGGCGTCACAAGCACTCACGTTCAGGACCGAGATGCAGTCCAGACCTACCTCTGCAGAACCAAAAGGTTTTCCAATTTGATTTTGTCACGTAATGCTGCAAAAATGATGCCTACACTTTGAATGTTTCCACATTTTGTCACAATATAGCTACAACTTTCACATTTTAATTTTTTATTTTTTATTGGTGTTTTTATATGATAGACAGGGCTGCAATTGACAGACTTTGGATCCCTGGACTGAATCCAACTTTGTTACCTCAGTGACAGATTTTTCTTCTAGTCATGCAAATTCCAAAAAAAAGAAAAGAAAAAAAGATCAAGTTTAAGGTTCGTGGCTCCTGTCCAAATAAAAAATATATATTTAAATGATATTAGCATTTATCGTTTCTAAAAAGTTTCAAAAATATATCTTTCTTCAAACATAAAAAAAGATCAAAACTGACAGAGGCAGGCCTGTACATGTTAACATAATGCAGAAAACAAATACGAAAGATGTCTTACATTGTTGAGAGTTGATCTGTTGAATAAAATCCAAACAAACTATACTGCGTGTGGTTGTAATATTACAAAACGTGGGAAATGAGAAGTATTCATACATGTGAGGCATTGTAATCACATTTAGGAGCAGCATGCAACAGAAACCCCTGCAGAGCATCGCTCTTTCCAGCTGAATGTTCTCACAATACTCAATGCAATACAAAAAAAAACGTGCTGTGCTTCTTGTTGTGCAAGTCGGGGATAAGTAGATGAATTTAGAGAGCTGGAAAGACTGCTTTTCATAACCTTGTTCTTGGATCAATATCGGGCTCATCTGGCAGGCGTGGCGAATCAATGTGGTTCGCTGGTATTATCCTACATTATTGCCTGATGGCGCTGCCAAAGTTCAGGAAGATTACCATAATCAACATTTGGCTTTAGCGCCTGACAGTCACTAACTCTCTGCCGACACCTCAATAAGTTCTGTTTTTAATCTCTTGAAGGCTGCACTCAAAAAAGAGAAAGAAAGAAAGAAAGAAAGAGAAAGAAAGAAAGAAAGGAAGGAAGGAAAAACACCCATAGACTTGCACAAATCTGCATATCCAGATCCTAAAAGACAATCTGCTTCCTACTTCCGTTTATCTTCCTAATCTTTATTGCAGTCAGGTTGTTGAATTGAAACTCCACCCATGAATCTGTGTTTGCACCCATCTTTACGATGCCACGCTGCAGATGGTGGAGCATCATCTCATTACAGGCTTGTTTTTTTTTTTTTTACACAGTGATGTGCCTTTGTGTGCAGGAATCAGACAAAGAGCGAAGCCGGAAAAAAGCCTCACACTCAGCCAGGTCGTTCACACACCGCCGGTCCAGCATCCTGCTCTCCCAGCTGTGTGTGCACTGCTCAGTGTTTCGTTTTACGACCCCATCTGATGATCTGCAGGTTTGGCTTGGTTGAGTTGGTTTTTGCAAGCCTGTCATGAGTAGCTGACTTCATTTACTCCACGTCCTGTTTGTACGTGTAGTTGTGTGACGTCTATTATTTCCTTTTTGGGCAGAAACGACCACTTTTTGTGTCTGTCTTTTGACTTGAGATTAACAAGTTATAAAGAAATTGTCGTCGCAGCAACTTTTTGGTGGCAAGCATCCAGTACGGTGTTTTAATTTGCAGTAAAAGTAATGTCAGACAGATGTACAGTAGAGCTCAGCACTGTAAAACTAAAAGTAACAAAGCTGTCTTTATCAAAATCACACCAGCAATAATTCTCAAAACTACTTTTAAATAACATTAAAAAGTAAACAAATAACCTGCTGGAAGTGATTAGTGTAAATTGTGCTTCTTTTCTGTGCCACAGTTGGTGCATTCATTACCGATAAATGTGTTTTTATCTTATGTGGAAAAAAAAAAGAACTGCAGACTTAGGTGCCAAGAAAAAGGATTAATTATGCAATTTCACAAAAGTGAAGAAAAAAAAACAAAGGGGTGATTTTAAAATTCAGAGTAAAATAGCATAATTGAGATCCTGTAAATGGCTTTGAAGCATATTGACAATGAGACGAACAGATGAAATGAAGTTTGTAATCAGGTATTATCAGTAAGTTAAGTACCCAAAGTCAAATGCTTAGTTTTTTTGTGCAAACTTGGCCAACAAAATTGATTCTGATTCTGACTATGTTAAACTACGGAGCACATAGTTTACATAATTAGAAGCAGAAAAGTAGATTATTATGAGGATTTTAATATTATGCCAAATACAAGTTGTTTAAAAAAAATGTTGATGGGAAACCGTTCCAACTCAGGCACTGAGGTTTTAAGTAAGCTCAAACATTCCCAATTCATTTTACATTTCACAGTTTGTGTTTCAGTGACGCCCAGCCAGCATGGTGCCTCTCATCATCCATAATTGGTAAAGGTAGCAGCATAAACATGCATATTTAAAGATGGAGATGTGGAGGCATGAAATCAACAAGATATCTGTGTTTTGACAAAGATAAATGAAAGCATTTCGCTATGTTAAGACTGTCTGTCTGTCCACCTGTCTATCCATTTATCTATCAATCGATCAATTAATTATTTTCTGATATTTTGTCATTGTTCTAATGGTCTGTTTTAAATTGAATGAGTCAAAGTGTTTCCACGTCTAAATAGCACAAACTAATCTCAAACGTAGGCCTCAGGCAGCTCCACGTTTCCTGAAAGAGAAAAGTGAACAGAGGTCAAGTGGTAAGATGTAACTGTTTCTTGTGACTAGAAGATGTTAAAGTTTGGTGGTTTGTGCACTTCTGAATTTATTCAGTTTCATCTTTTCTAAACAGGGCCACAATAGCTTGCTGACCAACCAATTTCTAGGGCCTGGCAGTGGTTAGATATCCAGGTCTTCTTGCGGCTGCCTCGGTTCTGAATTTCAGAGACTTCTTTGCCTTCCCCCCCATTTTTTTTTTTATCGTTCTGCCTCATATTTTCCAAACAAATCTTTCTCTTCGTCCGCGCTATCTCTCCTCTACACCTCCTCTTCTCCGGTGGGTCTCTGCTTCCTTTTTAGACGCTGGGCTATAAATTTCCCTTACTGCGCTAAAACTCTTTATTGGCCTCTTCATTTTCCAGGGAAATAAAACCAAATCCACTTTTGATCTAAATGTCTGCGTGACAAGCTTGCTGCTAAAGACAGTACACCCACAGGAACAATAGATGGCCCGTATTATGATGAAAGTAAGCTACACTCCTTATCCATGGATATCAGGTCAAAACTCTTCCCATTATTTAGCCCGGCACACTCCATTAGGACGGTTACCACTTTCAATTAACTCAACACGAACGCCCGCTTCATGCACCCCTGACACCAGAGAAACCTCTCACAAATTGGCTAATTGCCTGTCACACAAACCCACTTCTTCCCATGCTTAATATCCATCAGCAGCAGCTCACTGCGGCTGAACTACACACAGAATGCATAAGACGTTAATGGAGATTGTTTAGGGGGCAGAGTCATTTCTTTAGCTGTGTCCCACGATGAGCTAATGGCGTTTGGTTTACTCGTGCGCTCGGTCTCAACAATCCGGCATCCTAATGCGATCTTATTATTATGTGATTCGGATGTGAATGATGTCGAGTTGGTAGCTTTTGTCATCTAAAGTGCGCAGTCTGTAAGTAAATCATGGGGTCAGGCAAATTACAAAACATCATCCAAGTTTGAGTAATAAGAGTGATTCCCAATGGGTTCCCAACATCCTACCCTCCCTCCATCCATTGTTTTCTGCTTGTACAAAATCTGGTTCCCTTTGCTTAGCTCTACACTCGGCTGTAAACCACTCCGGCGCACGCTGAAGGTCCAAAAACCTGGTCGTGAAAGTCAGCAGCAGAGTCGGGGTCAAGAGGTTCAAACAGCTACAAGGACGGGGTCACCTTTAAATCATCCCAACGCAAAAATGCCTTGTGGAATCACCTTCTCCACATCCACAATAGGCAAGTTTTATTTCATAAAAGGCAAATCACTTTTTGAAGACAAACACAACAAGCACTTGTGTTTTTCTACTTGTTTGTACTTGTTTTTATATGCCTTTAAGTTTCCCAAGTGGCCAATCGCTGAGAGACAGACAAAAACAACGGCGCTCATATAAATAATGAGTGGCGCAGACAATGACAGAGCCGATAAACCGTATTACTGACAATAATGGTTTGTTTTGCCTCATTTAACTTGTTCAGTCTTTCTTTTAGCCCACTTCTCTGCCGCCTGTGCACATTAATTCAAGATGTGTTCAAATTCTGCTACTGCTGCTGAACTAATTAGTATGCTGGTGTTACAGGTAATGGAGAGGAACCCGAGGGCAGAAGCAGATGGAGTGAGTAAAAACAGCGAGGGGCTTTTGGAGCTTTTCAGGAGGAAAACGAATGAAGCGGAGCAGATAAACAGGCTGAAAGGTTGTGGCTGTCAGAAAACAGCAGCCAAGGATGGATTCCTGGGCGAGGGGTGGGCTGTGTGTGTGCATGTGACATAATTTCAAGAGAAAAATCCTAAAAAGAAGCAGCTGTAATGAGTAAAGTCTTGACATCTGATAAATGATAGCAATCTGAATATGAGTAGAGGATGTGGACTGGGGGGATATACAGTATGCGTTTTGAATTCCTGTTTGGTCTCATCTGACCATGTGGTTGTTGTGTCCTTCACCTGGCTTGTGGCAAACTTCTTGCAGCTTTATTTCATTTCTTAAATCATCCTCAAAATAATTTTTTACAAATAACAAAACACAATGAGTTACCTGGACGCCAGTCACTTTCTCACAATCCTAAATAAGTGTGTCAACGAGGACACAGTTGTTCTCCCGACATATGGCTGCGTCCTTCGGCCAGCCTCGGTCATCGTGAGGCCCCGTTTGCCTCCTAGCTGCTCCACCGTGCAGCCTTGCTCCTCTTCCTCTTCTTCTTCTTCTTCTCTCTGGCTGTTGATCTCATCCAAATCCTTTTTCCTGTCATTGTCAGGAATGTAACATCGTGTTGTGCTCCGGCTATGCTCTGTAACGTACTTACAGTAAGCATGAGTTAGGAACTAACACGTCCCTCACCTGGAGAAACTCCTGTTATTTTACAAAATCTAGAACAAACTCAGAAAGTACCATCGAGTTTTAGCAGGACAAGAATCCAGAGAAACCCCTACTAGTTTGTAAATTAAACAAAATATATATTTTTTAAAATTTCAAAAGGTGTGAATGTTTTTGTGGGACACTATAAAACAGATATAAAAAAAATGCGTACAATTACAAAATAGCATTTAAATTGTATTTTAAACATTAATTGTTGTTTAACATGTGCTGCCAACCTACTTGGGCTATTTTGCTCAAGTACATCCACTTAACGTTTTGTTTTTTTAAAAGGGTTGTAAACCTTTTAACGCAAACTCTAATATTCTACTCGTTTAAGAAAAAGGTTTTCACTCAGTGGAACTGTTTATTTGTTTGCCAATTTGCTCCGATAAGCTATGCAGCCACGTCTTGTGCATAGTACCACTACAAGCACATTGTACTCTTCACATATTTGCCAATAAGTTGGGAGGCAAAGCCTTTGCAGATCAGGTTACATTGTTGATGCAACTTGTCTATCACATTAGCTCCAGTTTGCACTTTAAATGTCAAAAATGTATTGTGAATGGCACAGCAATCTGACTTTTTCTTTTCTACACTGATGTAAATCCTTCACACATTGTAAATGCATCATTTGCCAATGAAAATGTCACTGTTCGTTCATTTAGTGGTTAGGACTTTATTTTCATACTGCAGTGTGAAGAGCGGGAGGATAAAAAATGTATCAATGCCATCAGGTTTTATAATCAAGGTCCTTTCCTGTTTAATAATCAGAGATTAACACAGTAAGCAGCATTTCTCCCCCCCCCAGCCCCCGTCTTAAACTCATCGCCATCATTGGTAATGTCATTCTTCTTGACTTTCCATGAACTTCACTGTGTTTTGTGCAGGCAGTTGCTATGACAACAGAACAGTTTTGTTCTTCTGTATTGGCAAGAAACCAGCAGCTCCCAGTCGGTGCCGTCTTTGCAGCTCAGTAATCACACAATCACTGGCAAACATCACAACACGTCAATCAGAGAGCCACAAGTTACTCATATTCAAACATTTACATCAGCCTCACCAAATCATTTTACTGATTTCTGGGGTATTTTTTTCTTCATCTGCTCTTGTTAGTTAGTCAAATTACCTTTGGTGATCATCAGTGTATTCATCTGATGAATAGTAGTAGACTGCGCTGCTTTCATTACAGCTTAAGGTTTTATTTCCGACAGTCACCTCGGAATCAGGACGCAATGAATTAAAGCAGCTGGATTCTGAAACGGTGTTGTGGAGTCGGTCAAAAACAAAAACACAGTACGTTTTGATCAATGCTGTTCGCCAAGAGAGAGAGATATTAGAAGATGACTGCTTATAAAAAGCCTTATAGCCTTTTTTTGCATAATAATTGTCATGTTTAGTGTGATGGTGACTGCTACAGGAGTAACAATGTGAATGGCTAATAGTCTACCTTAATATGTTGAGAATATAAAAACCTTAAACTCTATCTTGGATAAAAAAAAATCTTCTGCTTATTTGCAATACTTCCTCTGGTAGTAACCCTTAGTTATTGATGCATTCAGATGTTCATTTTTTTATGAGAAAAGAAACACAAAAAGAAAAAATAAAACGTCACCCATGCATTATTTTGTTTCCACAGAGACAAAATGAGGCAAGACCAGCTCTTGATCAATTAAACAAGTTCAGGACTTTTTATTTTTCTATTCGAGCACCATAAACAAATTTGCAAGCGTACGTCGTCGTAAAGGTTACGGGTAACCTTTCACCTTTGGAGTGTAAATGGCTATCATGAGCTTCGAAATTATTGCAAATTCAGCCCGAGCAGCAGCTCTCAGCCATAAACGTCATGCACGCTCGATTTGTAACTAGGATGCGTTTATAAAATTGAGCTCTTTGAATCTGAAGTGCAGCTATCATTGTGCTAGTGCAATATTTACTTCACTTAGTTCTAAAGGATGAGATTGCAGAACGGTCGCCACCCGAATGTGAGGCACAGGCACTGTAAACTTGAACTTCTCGACAACATTCAGGTAGATCACGTTGGCGTCAAGGCTCCAACTTGGAGGAGACTTAAAGCCCCTGACTCAAAAATATCACGTAAACAACCATAGTCAGTCGACTGCTTGATTTTGATGTGCCTGACTGACGATTAAGCTGCTATTTAATCTTACGATTTTCCAGATGACAGATCTGTGCTAACGCGCTCCCTAAGATAATCGACTGACTGCAGACAAAAGGAAAATCGCCTTAATAAAGACGTCACAGTTAATTTTGCACGGCCCCCGTCTCTTTCGCTCTGGCAAATTGGCAGATGACTGCATCATGGTTGGTGGGTGTTTAACTCTAAAAAGCAGTGAATGGACACACTGAGCGATTGCAGTCAAATCTATAATCGTACGCCCCTCGGCTCCCAGCTTGTCAGCTTTAAATAGCGTTTGTGGCATTTGCCGGGATGCTGTTGCTGCTCTTCCGTTTGATCAGACTTTCTTTCAGGGGTTTTGTCACTTTGGTACCACCTGCTGTTTCATCCATGTACTCGCGGAAGCAGTAGACCCCGTACAGCCTGAACTTTTTGTCAGGGAAGCCCAAGTGTCGGACCCCGGGGTGGGAGCCTCCGCAGCGAGAGCGGGGGTTGACGATGGGGTACCGAATGCTGCCGTCTTCCAGCCACCCTGCTTCGCAGCGGTCCAGCAGCTGGAACTTCCACGCTGCATAGAGCTGACCCACTTTGGCCACGGCCGATCCATCTCGAACGCACGCCTTCACAGCCTCGGCGTAGTTCACTTTCTTGAAGCGTTTGAGGAAGTACACTTTGCCTAAAGGTGCATTAAGAAAGGAGAGATTGTGTAAACGTGTGAAAATGTGGATGGAACGCAATCCGTGTATTAAAAGAGGCAAGACGTGAATAAATCAGACAGATTAAAATCAAATTAGCTGAGCCTGGGGACAGATTTTGTTCCTGTACATCTGGTTTTTGTTTAGAGATTTGAACACAGTGAGTTGCCAGTATATTAATAATTACCTGTTTACATTTTTGCCCTGTAAACAAGTTGCACCGTATCTTATTTGGATTTTCTAGTGACAAAAAAAGCATAAAGCAGCAAATAAGTGGAATATTTTAAAACTAAAACATTGGGAAGTGTGGCTTGTATTCAGATACTTTTACATAGACAACCCCAAATAAAACTTAGAGCAACCAACTGAAAATGGCCACCGTGACAAGGTGGTGCCATCAAAAAGAAATAAAATAAAAGAGACTTTTAAAATGAAATTACAGGGAAAAAAAAAATCTTCAAAAATAAAACCTTAAGTTTTGCCCCAAATCTGCCCATAAAAATCACGTCAGCAGCCTCGGCCTCACTCGTGGCTCAGCTATAGATTTTCTGCTTGTTAATGTGACTGCTGACTATTAGAGTGGCAGAATATTGTCTCATATTTCCCCAGGGGACTTTCAGTAAAAGGCCTTCCAGCTGGACTGAGATACAGTATCTGACTGGGCCACCGCTGAAACCTCCTGCCTGCAACAGACTGTCTGCAGTAATTAACACACATGGGAAGCAATGAGCGGTTATGTCAGCTTCCTGTCAAATCAGCTTTTTCCGTCTGAGGAAAAACATGGATTCTCCTTCTGAACGTCAATTATGAAGCCTAAAAGGAACTTTTTATCTTAGTTTGAACTTTTTTTTTTTTTATGAATGTCTTCAATCTTCAATATTGGTCAAAACATATAAATATGAATTTATGTTGGAGGTTTTTTTTTCAGAACAGAAATAATGTTTCTAAAGCTGTTAAAGTTCAACACAAATGATAATATCCCCTTTAAGCTTTTTCACAGTTTGTCATGTTGTAGCAACAGACTTTAATGCATTTAGGGAAATTGTGTGTGATGGATCAGCTCCTAGCAGTGTGTTGTTGTTGTGCATTTTGCTGAATAAAAAAAAAAAAAAATCTAAGACGTGTGTCATGCATTTTTACTCAACAACAACTCTTTCTTAAGAACGTTTGGATTGCATGAGTTATAGTAACATTTAATTTCCGTCTGGGAATGATAAAATATTTTTAAACTGAATTTGAATTTCCTGTATTTTAGAAACAACTGTGATTACAGCTGCACCAATTTGGAGCATGTTTCTACCAGCTGTGAACTTTTAGAGATCCAAATATTATTTTTGTTCCTTTACAAACTCCGCCATAAACTGCCACCAGTTTCCCTGTTTAGACTGAAGAAGAAAGCATCCAAGGAGTATGATGTGATCAACACGATGTTTCAGGAGCTCTTCGGTTTTTTTCTCAGATTAATCCCCTCTTCTTCTGATTTGGGTAGAAAACAATGTCTTGGTAGGTTCGGAGCTGCCATACTTTATTTTCAAATGACAAACTACGCCCTAAAGGATGTTAAAAGCTTGGAATAAATGTTTACGACTCAGCTTGGGCAAACTGAACGACGGTAGATTTGCTCTATAAAAGGGGGGAAATAGGATATTCATCCTGATCCAGTTGACTTTATGAAATAAAAGGCAGTGCAGGTTGTATGTCAAGGACAGAGAGCAAAGATCCAAAAATGGGTTGGGAGAACCCTTTTAGAGCCCCTGTGCATATATCAGTAGGTGTGTGAAAGGGGGCACAGATGTGGAGGTCCAGGTTATCTGTAATTAAGTTGTGGAGAAAGGACAATGGAGAGGCTGAAGGTGGGGGGGTACATCCAAAACAATCTGGGAGCAGTCCCCCCAGGGCTGCTGACATGGATAAAACCACAGCAGTCCGGGGGCAAATATGGACACGAGACGCAGCGTGGACCACACAATGGTCAAGGAGAAAAACCCAGGAGACCCACAGAGGCCGATACCATTCCCACTACAAGCTCATCATCTGGGGATGGTATTAATCCTTTGGAAAGGCACTGTATGCTTAATCCACACCAAAAAAGAAAGAATTTAAGTTGGATTTATAATTTTAAAATGAACAGATATTTTCTCATAAATTTTATTTGCTTACCTGTTCCACGCCAAGACGAGTCTGGTTCACTCTACATCTTAAAGCTTTTCTTAATCCAGATCGTAGCTAATGCCTTTTAACAAACATAATGACCGTGATCTAATATAATTTCCTCGCCTAAATGATGATTTCAGTAAAATATGCTTAAATATTTTCTGTATCTCCACAAAGCAAGCATCAATCAGATTATTATGTTACAGCCTTTTCTTGTCATGCATTTGGATCATGTCACGTTTACCCCCCCCACACCCATGGGACTGTGCATTGCCTTTGACTGAGCGAACATGAACCCAGTGTTTGACTGTTCAAACTCTGTTTGGGTGTGTGAACCCGAAAGCGCCGCCGTGCTCAGACTTGGTTTGGGTATGTGATGTAAATGAAAGCTCTGGGAGATGAAAGGCGACGCTTTGCACCCAGAGGACACTGTGTCCCTTACAGGACTGAGTACTCACAGCCTGATTTAAATCTAGCAGCCTCGGGGCGTCCGAGATCACAGTCAGAGATCAAATCAAAACAAGCCTCAGTTCCCCTATCATCAAACCGCACTTCTTCTTCACAGTGATGCTTTTGCAATGCCGTTTCTGACGACGCGTTGTTCTTCCCCCAGTCGACCGTAGCCACGGATACCAGTTCCGACATCCACATTGAAACTGTGTGATCGAACCATACAGGCGTGTGCACGCATCTGTGGTTTCTCACTGTTCCGTCTCACCATTTAGCTTAGAAGTGAAGCAGAAGGCGTCGTAGCGCTCATCCTCCTTGTGCCTGTAGCCATAGTTGCGGACGCCAGCCGGGGTGTCCTTGCGGCCACACTGGTCTCTGGGATTGGAGATGGGATACTGGACCGAGCCGTCCTCCAGCCATCCAGCATTACACCAGTCCAGTCCTTCCAACCAGGCCTGATGAGAAGCACAATGTGGGCCAGTGGGCCAAAGTGAAGGATTAAAGACATTAGAACCAATGGAGGGGATAGGATTTATTGCTTCTGTCATAACTCCATTAGTCTTACACTTAAATGCCTGAGGCTTTTTTGGATTCAGTGGGAGAACCTGCAGTAAAATGTCTTGCATGACTCAGACTTTCTACAGCTGTAAAAAAAAAAAACACAAAAAAACCTGCCAAAGACTGTTGTACCTTTAGACAATTAGATCTGAAGGTACAACGTCAAAGAGACAATTCGCTGATTTTAGGATCTGGTTTATTTTTCTCCATATAAGTGTGACATTTACATCTGACTGACCCTGGTGACAAAGTTCAATGTAGACATAAAACTTGAGTTTCACCTTTCTTTCTTTTTTTTTTTTGTTGACCCTGTAGTTGAGCTAGAAGCCCTAATTTCGCATATTAACACCATTTCGCTGTTGCTTTTTAAAACTGAGTGGTGGGAGGTTAAATTCTGCAGATAAATGTTCTCCAGGGTTAAAAGAAGGCTGTATTTTATTTGATACACATGCCAAATTGAATGTGAATTCACCATTTTCCAGGTCTAGATGGGACTGTGGAAGAAAAAAGAAGAAAAACAAAAACATTTATATTTCCAGACTTCATTCCCTGTACCTTTATTGAAATGCTGCCCTTCCTTCCTTGCAATTTCAAGACATGACGAGATTTAAACAGACCAAATCCTTGTACGGCAGACCCACAATCCTTGCAAAGTAAAAAAGAGACATAAACACGACAGACGTTACAGGTAAGCATGAGTTAACTGTGATGCCAAAGAGGGTTTTTGTTCTAGATGTTAATCCATTTCCTCAGCATGTTGGCGACAATACAAACTCCACATGAACGCCAGCAGAACCTGCAAGGTGCAGCGGGCATCACACTTTGCTACGTGTTGGAAGATTGCCCCGGTGGGACGATTGGTGTGCAGAAGGAAGCACCATGTAGTGTCAGTCAAATATCTCACTGCGTCCTTCAGCGATAGACATAATGTATGTCTCTCACACAGGACTGTGACAAATTTATCCTCACACTTGACACTTTCATGGAAGAGTTTCTGAATAGAAATAAGAGGAAAAAACAGATAGGGCAAAGAGTTTTAGTCCAATACTGAGCCAAAGATAACATGAACATGGAAGGACGGTCCCGATGTGCAGAGGTTTTGTCAGGCGACGAGATGAAGGCTGATCTGACCAGCTTGTGTCAAGAACAGAACACTCAGGCTGGCCATCATCTCTGCTCCAGAGCACACATGAGTGACAAAGACGTGCTTTTTGAGAATAAAATCCCAAAGAAAGCGCTGCATCTTTGATCTACAGGCTGTCCAGACATCACAGCAAACCCCAAAGACTTCCTCAGACACGTGTCTTCCTGTTCTTCATGAACGCATGTGAAATACTTAGCAAAGAGCACAGGGGTTGCCATCTTTTCATGTCAGACTACTCTGGAAATTTCTGGCTGAAAATGCGTACAGACTAAGGCAGAAATACATGCCATCAGTTCTCTTTTGACAGAAGATGTGCTGACTTCTCCTGTAGCTTTTTTAGTCTTAGCTGTCAATTAGTTTGTGCTTCTTTGTTTTTACATTTCTATTTTACTGTGAATAACTACCCCCCTAAATGCTATGCACGTGTTGACTATCTATAAACTGTGGTAATTTTTCTTCAGGCATTTGTTAGACATTGGCGATCTACTGCAGACACATTAAGTTTGAAAACAGCCCTGGGAGTCAATGTTCAAACCTATGTGTGAGGAGAGGTTAACTGATTTCGCTCTCCTCAGCATGATAAAATTGCAAGGAAAAAAGGACAGCATTTCAATAAAAGGATAGGGAATAAAGTCTGCAAAATCAGTTAGATCCCTTGCAGAACGGCTTCCAGAGGAATTTAAATGGGCTGTATTATGTATTTTCCAGGCATATGGTGCCATTTCATAGCACAATGGAGTAACAATGCCATTATTTTAAAAAGCTGTAGTGGAAGAGTCCTGCTTTAGGTTATCGATAAGCCAAGATCCTCACGAATGACAACCATTGGGTAAAATCAACAATCGCCACCCAGATCTTAGGAAGATTTAACCGTTCTTATCCTCATTAGCTGCATAATAAAGTAAAAAAAAAAAATCCCAGTTTTACTCCCTAAAAACATCCAGCTAAATTCCGTACCATCCCAATCAAAAGTCACTCCCATAACAGAACAACCACCACAGTTTTCTGAACTCACTTTGTGCAGCTGAGAATGAGAGGCCAAAATGGCATCCTGGTGTTTGCAGGCGTCCTCTGCCTCGTGGTAGTTCAGCTTGTAGCGCCCGTCGCGGGGGTAGTAGGGAAAGACCACTCCTGCAGGCGACCCAAACAGAAAATGTGTTGGAGTGAAAGGCTGCCAAGATTATGAGTCTTCATTAGCTGAAAAACATGTACAGATGGAAAAATGTCGGCAGGAGGTCAAACCGATTCCTGACCTTCTAAGTCAAGGTTGACGAATCCCGTATCATCCTCCATGTCGTTAGTGACCTCACACTCGTAGCGCCCGTAGTCCTCCAGGGTGACATTTTGGATGATCACCGAGGCATCACCTGGTCCTGCCCGCTCCAAAAACACTCGTCCCCGGTATGAGCCAAACACACGCTGCTGCCTGGGGGAAGCAACAAGATCAACGAGCGCAATATCCCAGCTCTTTCAGAGTGAACCCTGCTTGGCATTTATTGTTGCGTGAAAAAAAAAATGAAAAAAAAGTGTCATGAGTCAAAATCAGCTCATGAAACCCTAAGTCATCACTTGATGCCGTTTGAAGATTAAAAGCTTTTTTAACAGTAAAAAAAAAAAAAAAGAAAATTACATGGAAATTTAGAAAGAAGGACGCTGAATTTACTTTCCCAGTGCAACGAAGACGTCCTCAAACTGCAGGGCATCTGTCACTTTGGTCCATTTGATCCGGATGCGAGCAGGATCTGTGTTCTCCGGCTCATGATGAAATCTGCAGGGCAGCGTGATGGAGCCACCCCGATGTGTCACCACCTTACCTGGGGCTGTCTGCACAATCACAGCTCCAGTCTCATCCTCTGGGGGGAGGGGGGAAGAAGAGGACGAAGCTCACCGTAAACAAAAAGCATTTTAAATGAAATACATGCATTTATGTAGTAAAGTCTCGTAGGTTCTTTTAGGCTTTTTCGACACAGAACTGCTACCTGAAGCATTTCTGATTATCAGTTCAAATGACCTTTGACACTTTTATGCACATCACACCAACTTAGGATTGGTAAATAAACCCATTTTAGTAACACTGGTGAGGTACCATTAGAGCTGCACAATATATCACAAACACATCCCCATCGCAATATCACTGTGTGCAAAATTCATTTAACAAAGAACTGTTTGAAGTGCAATAATTGTTACCTAATACATTACAAGTGTTGCGTACTTGCATTTTTCATGCTAATGTAATATTTAGTCCCACGGCAGCAGATGCTCGCCCTGGACACACATTGCCTAAAATACCGAAGGTCACAGAGTGCTAGAAGCACAGATGGGGAGGAGAGGAAACAAGAAAATAAGCATAAAACTGTTATCATCATCAGCACAATGTTTACTAGCATTACCTAACTTGCAAGATTTTCTAATGTTGTGCAGGTCTTAGCTGTTTCCCAAATGAAAAATAAGAAAATCCGCTTACATTGGTCAATATATCCAGAGTTCATCTTTTATCTCATCAAACATTTCACCGTGCAGCGTGCCCATCCTCCTGCATCGATTTGTCGATGCAGGAGGATCTCTAGGAAGTTGCCAAAACTCTTACACAACATGACTCACCGAAACGGCCCAGTGACTGTACGTTGAACCTAATAGCAGGCGAGTATAATTATTCCTTTTGGCAGATGTTTGCTTGACTTGTGGCATAAACATATAAATGTTTAATTCAGAGCTGCAAAAAGGTTTTTTTTGCTACATGACACCCGAATAACGGCACCTACAATTAATTATCCATGCCACCCAGCAATTAGACCCTTCCTTGCTTGTTGTTCTTCTCAAACTTGTGTGTCTGCCATGAAAGTGTCAAGGAGTGTTTTGAACATAAAAAGGCTCAATCTTTTTATTTTTTTGATTAGATCATGAGAGGACTTTGTGTTCCTTTGTATTTAATTTATGGTTAGCAAATACATTATGCTTCAAAAATGAGAAGTTTGAAACATCTTCAAGGGATGAAAGCATAACTAAGTCGACTTCGTTCAGAGGTTGTTGAACCTGAACAGGCTTTTTGGAATTGTAAAAGTTTTGGAAAATGTTCCGAATGTTGAGCGAATATGACGCGCTCAAATCAGACTTGCATCTGTCAGACACGTGAAGGTATCATTACCGAGCACGTGCACCACTCGTCTCCTGGGCTCCATCAGATCCTCGGGCGACACAGAGAGGGCAGAAGTCAGGATGAAGATGACAAAGAACATTTCACCAAAGATCTGAAGCTGACGTTGCTTTGAGGACTGCGAAAGGAGAGCACATTGAAAATCAGCATCACAGGCTTACCTAAGGAGGAAAAACCCCTTAAGCAGACCTAAAAAAGAGTTAAGCTGCGGGATATGTCACAGACGCATTTATTCAAGATATAAATGCCCTGAAAAACATAGTCTGTGTTTGAACCTTTGCGTTAATGCTGAAACTCTTTGAAAAACTTAAAAAAGAAGCGACTGTATGTGTACAGAGGGAGGCCTTCTCGAGGTACGGGATTAGAGGATTAGTTGTTTTAACTGTGTTTGGTTTTAAACAAAGCTTTCCTTTAAAAAAAAAAGAATGAAAAAAAGAGAAAGAAAGACAAGAATTTTACCTTGCTACCCTTTATAACAAATGCCAGGGAGAACTGGAAATCTCTAAAACGTTTGGGCATAAAAACAATTGGTCCCTTTAGTTTCCCATTAGAAAGCAAACATCAACGCATACAAACCCAGATATACACAAACGCCAGACACTGATAACTCATTTATGAAATAAAGAAAATTCTGTAGAAAAGTTAAATGCATCTCATATTTTAGTAGATTGTAGACCCAACTTGAGCAACAATAACTTCAAATTGATGTTTTCTGAAGGACTTTTTCAATATTTCACATTGCTGTGAAGAAATTTGGAAAATTTGAATTAGGGTCAGATGGAGGGGCTGGAACTAGGATTGGAATTATGTTTGGATGAGGTTTGGAATAAGGGTTGGAGTTAGTGTTGGAATGAGTATTAGGCTTATAAGGTGTGTTGGAAGGAGGGTTGGAATTAGGGGGTTCCAACCATTATTGCAACCATCCTTCCAAACCTAAGCACTTGAGTTCTTTGCAGGGATGTACACTCCTGCAAATATAGGAAACAGCTTTAAACGTCTTCCTGTTGAGAAAATAACTTTCCTGTTGTCATTAGGTAGACAGATTGTGTAGAAAATCTTTTTCAGTCTCATGTAAAGTGGTGGTTACTTATCTAAGGTCTTTCGTTCTTTACATTTTGCTAAACCACATCTGCTTGCTTCATGACTGTAACCAACCAAAGATTTTTATTTTTCTTTTCTCTTTTTTTTTGTTTTGTTTTTTAACTGGCAGCTATTTTCCTTCTTAATTCTCATGAATGGACAAAGATGCTTTGGTTCTCACACACAACCCATTCGCTTTGGCTTTACGTTATTGTTTAATAAATAATGATACAAAGCACATCAGATTAGATTACGATTGTTTTATAATCTGCTGAAGAACAGCTCTTGTTTTACATGAATGAAGATGTATTTTCTTTGTATCACTGATGTTGTTTTTTCCCGCAGAATTACACCTGTCATTTACTTTAATAATGCGTTTTATCAAAAAAGGGAACAACGAGACTGCTTTGCAGTAAACGTCTTTTGGTTAAACGGGTGCTTTCAGCTCATTTTACTAAAACGCTCACTAACTGTCATTGCTTTGGATGCACAGAGCTCTGCAGTTTGCAGACCAGTGTACGGCTTGACTCAGCACATAAAGCCAGTGAAGTTGCTGCATCAGGTTAATCCATTAATTCTTGCACGGGAGAGAGGGGCATTCTGCGAAACACAACACGCTCAGGTCCATTGTTTGGATTCTCATGCAGGTCCCGAGGGGATAAATTCATCACCACAACAAAAGCAGTGCCAAGTGGGTCCCGTGCAACTGACTGTTTTTCTCCTTTACCGAAACGCTGCTGCCGCGTATGAAGACTTAACATGACCCGAGGCCTCAGTGGCAAATGCACTAAATCTGCCGTTTTGCATGCACCTTGCACATTGCAAACAACCCTGCAGCATCACTCCTCTTGAGGTTATTCCAGAGATCATCCTAGCAGTCGTACAGTCATGCAGTGCGCAGAGCTGCAGAGCTCAGCCGTACTTACAGAGTACAGAAGTCATTTTCAACTTACCATGGCTGTCAACTCGATTTAAGGCAGACGTTCTGTAGCTTAAGTCCTCGTTCAGGTTAAATGTTGTTCTGCCGCTGCAGCACTCGCCTCTCTCCCTCCCTTCATCGCTGCTCCCTCACACTGCAGGGGGAACCACCAGCATTTGTGGGTCCCGCAGTGCTTCAGTGACGCAGCACATTATTTGTTTGGGTCTATGTGGAAACATAGCAGAAGATCTGCCATAGGAAAACAGTCACTTTGTTGCGTTTGTGTCAAGCTGTTTTCATTCAAGGCTTTGTCTAGTAAAATTGACATAATCAGATGTATATGACTGAGGAAGAGCAATAACAAACAGGCTTCAGATCACTGTTTTTTTTTCTTTTTTTTTCTTAAATAATACAGAGTTTGGTCATTTCTCAAAGAGCAAAAACTAATTGCAAAAATTCCATTGTTCCTGTTGAAAGATATGTAGAGTAAGTTTAAATTCTGTTCAAATAATCTCTTTTAAAACTATCAGTCATGTTTTATTATTATTGTCTTATGCCTGCATCACATGTTATTACTTTGAATATTTCCGGTATTATGAAACAAGCTTCTATAAGTGTGGGGTTTTTGCTCATGATCTTGTCATTTTGCCGTTGGATACAAATTGTTATACTGCTTCAGAGAAGAAGCATATCTGTTCATGGTTCTCTAAAGAGCTGACATATTTTCTAGGCTACATCACACTTTCATTGATATTTCAACACTAAAAACTCTCTAAAGACACGCAATATGCATGATGTCCTGAAAGTAAATCCATTTTCCATCCGATGCGATGAAAAAGACTCTTGAGATGATTGCAGCTGGCAAAGTGAAGAGATGTGAAATCCACCTAAAAGTTGCATGCAGGTAAACTTTTTCAAAATTAAACCGTTCTGGTGGTTCTATACAGTTGAGATCTAATCTGACTAGGAGCATCTGATAAAGCCGGGAACAGGACCTGCCAAGTGATCTGCAGCTTGTTTCTTTCCACGCCATCATGTAGCTTCTCCCTCTCTGAGGAATGGCAGATCCATCATTATGAGATGCAAACAAAGCAAAACTTTCACAGTGAAGTGTTGCTTTATGAATGTGAGCCAAAAAAACCTACTCGAGTCCAAAGCCATAAGCATGCAGTGGTTTTCATTGAACAAGGTACGTACCTTTTCTCAAGTTTACAGCCGACATGCCAAAAAGAAGAAGAAATATCTTGTGCGATTATTCAAGCTAATAATTTTAAGGCATGTTTTTGTTTGAGTACAATTAAAGCATTGATTGTGTCCTGTAAATCAGAGTGGAGGCCATTTTCTTATCTAAAATGCTTTTGAAAAAACTGAGAATTACTACCATAAATTTCCAAATGTGTTTTTAGAGAATTCATTTTACATGGACAATAATGTAAAATAATGATAGCCATCTTTTTGGATTTTCTGTAAAGTTGAATGTGAAAAGGCAAGAAATTGGAAGGATGTGGTTTTTCTGTGTGTCCTGTCTACCCCTTGATTGGTTACACCTGCCCCTTGTTTCCCCTGATTGTCTCCATGTGTATTTAAATCCACCTGTGTCTCTTGTTCCTTGTCTAGTCTGGACCTGACTGTTGCTACCAGTGTGAGAGTACTTTGCCTCTACTCACCTGTGCTGCCTGGATTTGTGTGTATTTTGTCATTAAATCATAATTTTCTCTACATAACCTGGGTCTTACTGTGTTTATCTCACCACAGAAATGGTCTGAATATCAACGATTGCATTTTCAAGCAGTTAATGTCGTCATCTAATGTCCAGAGCATGCTGACCATTACAAAAGCCTGCCCTCTCACTGGCCTAAAACTGGAAAAACATTTGCATTTTATTGTAGAAGTACTGAACACGCCAACGTGCTAAAGCTCCAGTCATCTGTCAGTTGCACTGATGTGCTTTTTATCAATGAACACCTGTCAAAGTAAACGGAACTACTTATTATTCGCTGAAGTATATTTTCCAACTATCAGATAGATGGTCAAATCTATGCTTCCCTGCAAGTTTTCCAAAAAAGGCAATTTCCCATTTTGGGACATTTCTTATCTAATCAAGATGCATATAAAACACTGAAAATAAAAGAAATCTCATTCTCAAATATGAAATAAAGCCACAATGTTCCTTTTACTAAGACATTTTGTCTGAGTGATAGATTTCTCTAGTTTTTTGGGTTTTTTTCCAATAAACGTGGGAGGCATGTGTCGTAACAGTCCCCCCGGCGCTCTGCACACAGGCTATTAGCCCTGGACAAAGCCATCCGGGGTTTAATTCCTGAACTCCAGACCTTCAACACATGCCTTCTCACATCTCTCTCTCTGACCTGTTTCCTGACTGAAGCACTGGTGATAAAGGCCATTAGTGCCAAGAAAAGTTAGTCCAGCTATTGTTTCCCTTTCTGGAGAATGTTCAGGAACACTGAAAACGGCTGTGCGGCTTCTTCAACCCAAATGTGCTGTTGAGCTAGACTCTGGGTGGTGTTAAAGAAACATTTGGCCAACCACTCGATTTGTTTGGGTTATGGATGATTTGAGAAAGAGACATGTCGTTTTTCACAGGTTTGTGTTCTCGTATGACGTCCTGACAAGACGTCAGACATTCGTGAACATCTTCCACTGGATGGAATAACAAAAGATGAGACGATCCAAATGGGTTTCTTCTAACCCAGTGGTTTGTTTATTTTTTTTTTTCTTTTTGAGTTGAATATAGAAACATCGCACAACCAACCTGTAAAAGGGCTTTGATAATGTGATGGCAAAGTAAGGAGCACAAAACAATCATGGTCAGTGCTAAAACATTTTTTTTATACAGTGAATCTGTGGTATTCATATGCGTTAGGGATCACAACTGGGTGCAAATAGCTAAACGTTATTAAAAGCTTGAGACATTGCTTTAAAAATTCTTATAGCTGCCTATTTTAGTGGTTAAAATAGGCATAAACATACCGGTGGAGGTAAAAGCTGATATCTACGTTCTTCTTAAGCTTTTCTCTTGGAGGTACAGCGAATCAGTGGCAAGGAAAATGAATGGTTAAATCTTTTGTTCAATAATATTTTCTACCAAATTCTGATAAAAAAAAAAAAAAGTTGTGCCCTTTAAATAACAAAGAGCCACTAGTAGAGCTAACAACAAGGGTCGACTGCTTAGAAGGAAAACATAGCAGGTGAATGGACTAAAAGATTAGATTTCCTTCAGGACCCAGTTATATTTCAATATATACAATGCAAAATAAAAGGTCAGAAAATTTAAGGATATTGCATTCAAACTTATCTTTCTAACTAAATGACAGCCATATTGTCTACTTCATTCTCAAAAAAGGAGACACAAAAAGACATCGGAGCGGAGACAAAGAGAAGGGATTGTACTTAGAAGATTAAAACATACATACAGTAGGTCTTGTTTTCATTTATGTTCAGATCTTGTGCCCAGCGTTTGTCCCAATTGTGTAAGTAACTATATACTTGATACTCCTGTTATGCCGGAGTTGAAAATATTGAGCTGCATTTTTCACAGATGCAGCTCCACAGATCTTCGGGGCCTCCTGCACAGCCGAGCAGACATCTGCAGCTGAGATCCCCCATGACTCTCATCATGAGATTATAGAGCTGTTTTGGAGAGGCCATGTTTTGATTTAAAGCCTCCGTCACATGAACATAATGCAGTCGCACAAGCAGGAGATTGGGCACACTTCAGCACGTAAAAAAAGCTGCTGAGGGAGAGCAAACTGCACAAGTCTGCTTATTACTCAGCACACCGCCAAAGGTAATTAATTAGCAGTCGGTCATGGAGCATGGATGAAAAGAAGGGTTACACTGCCGTGCTCAGAAGAAAACGCTGTAAGCAGTCATCAGATGAAAAGTATTTGGCAATTGTAATTGATACATTGTCATAAACACTTCTTATAAGTTTAGAAGAACCACGGTTGTCATACATCAACAATGACTTATCTTATTAAGGGGGGGAGGGGGGAATTTTTTAGATTGTGCCATTGCGTTTCATGCAATTGCAAACACATTTGATGCCTTTGTCAAACAGAATGGTGAGAACTGAAACAGACCACTTATTGTGCCACCCACATACAACTGCTGCATCCAGCGTCAGAAAGCAAACAAAGACGATCGCAAAACCAAAGAGAAAAGATGAAATGCTGGCAATCTGGGCACCAAGAATCAGACGGGAGAAAAAGAAAAAAAGAAAACAAAACAAAGAAAGAAGCTATCCTGTTGTTCCTACTTAAGCTCTATAAGAAAAGCTTTCAATCCAAAGCTGAAAGCAGACAACAGATGAGAGTAGAATTTGAGAGAGTTACAAGCGCTGCTCTTGACAAACGCGTTAAAGATCATGTCAGCATGTCCTTGTCATTGTCATTTATCTTTTTAAATAGTTTTTGGGCCGACATATTTAATTTTGGGACCAATTTATCATTTATCATACGCTAAATTATGGAAAATTGTGGAAAATCTGTTCATACATTAAATGTTTTTAACCATTTTATTGGCGACATACAGACAGGAGAAGCATGCTCTCATAGAATGGCAGCCAGTGCAGTTAGCAAGAGGTTGCGCAATCCCAGGTGAGGCACAGCTCGCTGCTGCCTCACCGGCTTCGCTTCCAAGCATTTGAAAGGGAAAATGACAAAATTCAGCGATTGTGAAGAAATAAAAATCAGATTTGGTTAAATTAAATGAAAAATAGGTACTTTATAGTACAAACCACCGGGTGAAAATATATTTATTCATCTATCCATCCATTTTCTTTACACCCTTGTCCCTTAGTGGGGTCGGGAGGGTTGCTGGTGCCTATCTCCAGCTTTATAAATGATTTTATTATTATATATTATTTTTCCATGATGACAGGTGAGGTTTTGCCTCACCTGACCGCACGTCACTGATTACTACCTGTAGCGTGTAGCAGCTGTTCAACAGCGAGAGCAGAACCAGCTGTCTTACATCGCAGCTCGAGCTGCTATGCTCACAAGACTGCGATGTCAGAAAGCTTTGTTTAGCTTTCTGACAAATAGCTTTGTCAGAAAGCTAAACCGTCATGTCTGACCGTCATGCTAATCCGGGTGAGTGTTTGTAGCTGTGCGCTGCTTTACCTGCTATCTGATGCTCCATGTGTCATTTTTACTGCAGTGAGCCTCGACGTAGCCAAACTCCGTCAAGTATGGCATTGTTTTTATGCCATATTAGATTCGTCGTGTAGATGCATTTTGACGTGCTTCACCCCACTTGCTTCAATTTTCCGCTGCAACTCGCAAACTTCCCCATTCACTCAGTGCGATATAGTTCCACACCACATCGCTTAGGATTTGTTGCTGCGCGTTTGCTCAGTGTGAAGGAAAGAGGAGACCAGCTGCAAAGGCAGGCTAAGAAATGAGATGCAGGTGATCGGTTTGTGTGATCGGCAACAAGAGACCGTGATCGGCAATCACCGATCATACACTTTTTCACGGAAATCGGCCGATTATGATCGGTGGCCGATCGATCGGCACACCTATATATATATATATCAAGGATATTTGCAACATGCCCAAATAGCATGTATAAAGCTAAAGCGCAAAACCCTCTAATGAACTTATCGGTCACAAGACTGAAGGAAAAAAAAAATTTCTGTAAATCATGTGTGAATTTCTTAATTTTTAAATGAGTTTGGCAGGGTTTCCCCCAGAAAACTTATAAGGTTGGTGCTCAGGGTGAAAGGGCAGTCATCTGTGTTTTTGAGTTAAAAAATGTTTAAAGTTGACATGAAATTTGAAAATATCATTTGATAGCTATGCATTTTTGGAAGAGTTGAAGATCAACACCTAAACGCCACCTATAAAGTCTTTTAAAGAGCCAATCATTAAAAAGAAACTAATAAATTAACAACGCTAAGCCTGGTGGTGGCACAAGTAAAACCTGCACTGAAAGAAAAAAGCTGTTCAGTTTACTTAATTTTATTGTGTACATCCGTCCCACACAATGTAAATAAGTAGAACAGATATATTTTCCCTCTTTCCCTCAAATATTTAAAGCTTGTCAAATCAACATATTTTATTTACCTGAGATTACTTGAAAATATTAAGTTGCAACTACAAACATTTTATCTCTTACCATAATGTAAATATATTATGTATTATCAATAACTTTTTTATGTCTTAGTAACACAATTATAATGAATAACACCAGCTTATTTTTCATTGCCAGTATTACTCAAAGAAATTGTGTTGTGTCAACACAATTCTATTATGTTATTGGAACACGTTACAGCTTTAAATCCTACTTAATTTTTTCAAGTTATCTATATACCTTTATAATGTAAAAAATTAAATAAAAAAGAAACAGATCTTTGACAAGAAAGACAAAGTGCAAGTGCTGCTGAACAATTGAACTTTATTTAAATGAACATTCCTAAATCACCATTTTGCATTTAACATTTTTTACATTTAAGACACAGAACATTTTTAAATTGAGTCTTACCTGAAATACAGTTTTTATTAACAAGCATGTTATTTAAGATATGAAATGATATCAAGTTTTGATATATTAATATTTAAGATATAAAATGGATATTAAAATATAACAGTTAAGCTTTATAAAACATATTTAACATGATATAGAAAAGTATTTCAGATTTTAACAATGTTTTTGAACATGTAACATGACATTAAAGCTGCAGTATGTAAGTCAGCAAAATGTTTTTACATGTTTGTCAACATTATAACAATGTCATGTCAGTGGAAGACAGCGCTGGATTTCTTCCACAGTTTATGTCTCTTGCTTTACTGTAAATGACGAGGGAAATTTTATACAAGTGTTTTTAAAGAACTTAGTTTTTATAAGTTACACAATGCAGGTTTGAAGGTTAATCTGGAACATATTTGTACAAGAGATATACAAGATTATGTAGAAAAGTAAGTCAGATTTCAATAACACTATTTGACAGGGCGCCCATATGACTGACATGAGATTAATACTTTTTTGAACATCATACATGTTCAAAAAAGTTGAACATGTATGATGCTGATACTTTTCTAAATCATTAAATCTTTTATAGAGATATGTTAAAGGTAAACCTTTAAGATGCTGTATGTTCCCCTGAGAATTTATTTATTTTTTTGTAATTTGTTTAAACTATCACTATATTATTACATTGCAAACAATAAAACATCAGACAGATAATTAGTGAAAAAAACTGAGCCTCGTCTTATACAGACATAACGTACTGATAGTTCTAACCAATATGTAAAAAGAAAGTTATAAAGTTACATACTGCAGCATTAATTTCATATTAATACATGTTCAAACAGTTTGTAGAAATCTGGCTAACACTTTATTTGACGGGGTGCACAAGACTGACATGACAGTCATGAACATAAGAGTCTATGAATGTTATGAAGTGTCATTTGGTAAATAATGACACTTTTAATGCAAAGTTGCTCCAAACGTTGCATTAAAGTGTCATTATTTACTAAATGACACTTCATAACAGTCATAGACATTCGTAAAGACTCCTTCCTGTTCATGACAGATGCTGTCAGGTTTATGATAGATTTCTATCAACTTTATTGAACGTACATGCTGCCAAATGTAACTTTTGTGACAATTCTTTTGTACATATTTGTTAAAATTATTATTATGTCAAGTCCGTATAACACAGCTTAATTTTTTTATATCATCAGTCTCATGTTTTACTGTTTACTATAAAATATCATAGTGAGTTTAAACAAATATGTGAAAAACCTATTGCTTATCACATAAGGCAACTAAATAGTTGACCTTGTACATATTTCTGCAGTTAGTCATTAAAAAATAATAAAATTGTGCCCTGCAATGAGGAATACAACAACAGAAAGCACAAAAAGTGAACATTAGAACATTATTAAATAAAAAATTTTAAAATGCCCATTTACCCACTCATAGAGGCAGTTTTTAAGGAATAATGTCTTGTTGGACAGTTCACCTCCATCCAGTTCCATTGTTATCTTCTGTAACACCTCAAAAGTGTAGCGGAGGTCAGCAGGGTCAGCGAGGTTCAGCGGAGGTCAGCAGGGTAGGCGAGGTTCAGTCCATATATCAGTCCTTCAAGTATTACAGCAGCTGTTGGCACACTATCCAAATTGGACACCACTCTGATGCCTTCAAGGACGATCTTGATGTCTTCATGTGATGAAGTCTTTCAGATGAAAAACGCTGATGGTGGTGGTTCCAATAGCCTCTTCAGTGGTAGCTTCATCCACACCCTATGTGAAGTGATGACAAGTTAATCTCTCTTTCTCTAGACCTAGATGCATCTATTTATATAGATAGATAGACCTCTTTCTATAAGAGCTATCTCTAAAAGGTTGGACAGATCAACGTAAATTTTGATGAATATAGATATCTCAAGTATATCTAAATGTAGAGATATACATAGATGGATGTATCTATCCATGTGGAAAGAGATATATACATATCTAGAGAAATCTAAATCTAGATAGAAATAATTATGTATGTACAGATCTAAATCTTTCTCTATATTTAGAGAGATTTATCTATCTCTAGTTGTGTAAATACACATATAGATACATACCACATACTCCTGGATGAGCTTGGCTGGATCTTCTCCCATATACATGCAGACTTCCTTAATGACACTCCCATGCAGCATCAACATCTTCACACTGAAAAAAATTAATGGAATTAGAATCTTTTTTCAAGCCTTATGCTTGAAGTTTAACAATTTATTTTACACAACTGTTTTAAAGTGAAGACATACAAATAAAATTAAAGTAGAGGTTGGAGTGAAAACAAGCAGGTGTAAAAGTTCATTTAACAAGGTGAGAACATTTAACACAAGAAAAATGTAATTTTCTACATTAAAAAGGTTTATCCAAAAAGATTGATAGTTGTGTTGTGGCTATGTCACTTACATCCTCCATTTGTGCAACAATTTGTCCAAGCTGTCCTTCTCTTCTTTTGATCAGCTTCATCAGGTTGTCAAAATGGAGATCCAGCTGAGACAAGAACTTTGACTGAAGTGGTGTGGTGGTAATTCTCTTAAACTCAGCGTTTATCTAAAAAAAAGAGCACAAAGTAATGAGCTTCAAATGTTCAACACTTGTAAGAGCCCAACATTCACTGCTGCAGAAGTGAACAGTCAAGTAAATGTGTCTAGACATCTTAGATTAGCATTACATCCAAAAAAAGAAAACCATGTATAATATTGTTTAAGAAAAACATACGTCACCATCTACACTTCTTAGTAGATATTTACAGAGGGCACTTTACACAAGACTTGAGCACCTGGAAGACATTTGGATTCAAATAAGATTCTGAATTTATACTCAAAACTGAGCTCAATACCAGCTGGAGCTTCGAGCCTCGCCATCCACACAGCGCCGCTGCCGCGGTGGTAGAACCATTACATTAGCAAAATGAAGCATGGAGATGGAGGGAATTATTAAAGTAGCGCAGTGAACCACAGATAGGGAAAAATAACGCAGAAAACAATCGAAGTACTCAAAATCCCTCTTATTCTTATCGCTCTGTCAGCGACGCTAAATGCAGACCCGTTACCATAACAACAGACATCGGTTCCGTTAGTTTACCATGATTCGACAAGACATGCAAACATTTTCCATACTAAGAACAGAACCCTGAGTCCATTACTCCAACAGCTACAGCCAGTCTAAATAACTGACTCAGTAGCAATGAGGAAAAAAAGCAACACGACACTTTGCAAGCTAGTGGCTTTTCACAAGCTAGTGGCTTTTCACAAGCTAGTGGCTTTTCACTAGCTTGCCGAGCTATCAAAACTGCCTCGTTACTCTCTCCCAAGCACACAACTTACAAATTTGATCGGTAACAACTGCTTTTTGTGGACTACATTGATAAACGATGATGTACTGATCTGTACTGGAGATAAGCCCCGGTGCTAATAACGATAGCTAGCAAAGTGAAAACCAAAGAACATGCAGAAGGTTTACAAATGACGTCTCATACAGAATGATAATTTTTGTGGAAAATACCCAACTATAAAAAATAATATTTAGATCACTTACCTAATCGGTCCACCTCCAAAAATTTGTCTTGTGTTCTTGTGGCTGAATAGTCAGAAGAAACTGCGCGGCAATCGCGATATCTTTAAAATTATCTGGTTTGTCTTCTTATTGGTTAAGATTGAAAAGCCCGCTCTTATTATTGTCCAATCATATTTAATTATTGTCTTTGTTATATTGCATCATTTCCGGTAATGATAAAACATGATTACAATGGTTTTAGTAATCTAATTTAATCACGTTAAATCAACATAAGAAAAATGTGTAGTTTCATTATTGTTGGTAATTAAGTAAATGGTCCTTTATTCAATTGTGTAAATACAAGAAAGATGACTGAATTGTGTAGTATTAACTTAATTTGTTTGTGCAAATTCAAAAACCCCCCAATTCTAATTTTTTCAGTGTGGTGGCCCGCCAGGCTTACAATACACTGAGGAAACACCTGGTTTAGGAATCTCTGCTGGCTCGAGTCAGTCCTTGCAGAGTTAATCTCTATGTATGTGCAGAGCAGAAGAGATGCGACTTAAGTTAAATTGAGTTAATCTTTGTGCCCCCACCAGTATAAAGCTGGAAACCTTTGGAACAAATGTAATATAATTGAAAATGCTTTTCACATGCCTCTTTTACACAACTAAATGTCCTTGAAAAGCAAGGATGATGCCATTCTTCACTTTAAGCTCTTCCATGGTTTCCCCATAGCTTTTGGATATCTGTTGTTGTCATTGGGTGAAATATTGATTTCTTTTCCATTCAACAGCAGTAGCTGGAAAACTATTGTGTCTTCTCAGCCTTAAAAGATATCACAAAAACACACAATATCGCCTATGAGCACTTGGATTAATGCGCAGGGTGGCGATAGTGCCGAGAAGCACAGAAGGCAAGACAACTTGGTCATCACACACCTGCTTACCTCTCCAGGTTCACACACTGGTAATAAACATTTAACACAGCCAGCCTTCAAATACAGAGCTGAGCAAATCAGTTAACCTTTGCAGCAAAATGCGCTGCAGTCAACAAAGCACTTCATAATTCACCCAAAGGTGACTCGTGTTGACATAATAACAATGACAAATGTTGGCACCAAGGAAAGCTGCTGGGGCTACGATAGTTTCAGTGAGCTAAAAACAATAACTTAACAGGTAGCCTCTATACAGCACATGTGTCTTTCACTTCCCCACAACTCGGTTTAATGGTCATTTGAATATTAAAATGATATAAAGCAAAAAGACACAATAGGCCTATATTAAAGGAGGAAAGTGTTATGCATATTCCAGGCATATATTGTTATTCCACCCCACAATCAAGCCATCGGCTACCTTCAGTTGTTACGAAAAAGATTTTTCAGATGAAGTCTGCAGGAGACAGAAGACTCCTGAAGGACACTATTTCAAGAAGAAATGGCGTCCTTTTATTGTGCGACACCAAGACACCCGTGTGTACTGTTGGATTCGCAGGCGTTGTCATGGAAAAAGCGGTCATGTAGCCGTTTCGACCAGGTCAGCTCTAAGCCGTAGCCTGTAATGACTCGGTATCCAAACACGGAGCATTCCATGCATCACCACTCAGCAAGCAGCTGACAGCAACCTCCCCAGCAGTTCGGCATCTTATTTCTCCTACTTGCCCATCATCAAACTTGCATCTCCATTAATCACTGAAAGAAACACAGAGATGACAAAAAAATAAACTCCTGGAGCGTGAGCGGTTTTCTACAGTTTCAGTCGGTTTTTGCTCACCTTCCTTGATCTCTAAACTTATGCATCATTTTGCAGTTTTGAGGCACACAAACATCCAAAGGCAAAAAAAAAAAGATTTTGAGCAAAATAATCTTTTATTTTGGAATTTTCAAGTATGACATTTGTGATAAAAAGCTCTTTATGAACCTTGACATAAGTGATTATCTCCAAAGGTCAGTGGGAATTCAGATTTATTTTTCCTTGTACTTGGTATCTTTCTCCTCGCTGTTTGGCAAACCAGTCTGCCCAGGAAAGGGGGCAATTTTTAGAAAGAAATATGGGTTACTGTGAACCCGCATGGCCACCAGGACGGGGACGGCTGCGTAGAGCAGATTAGCTCCCAGGACTGTCCAGAAAGCATCGTTCGGAATACGAAATGGAGTTGTTGTGCGAGAATGGAGAGACCCCCCGATGTGGGACCACTGGCACTGAAAGAAGATACAATAAGGTAAAGAGCTGCGCCTCAGTGAAATGAAACAAACAAATTTGATTCCATTCGGATCTTTTTTGTTCTCTTTGCAGACCGATGGTAGGTGAATGCATGCCTCCCTTTTTTTCATACATTTCCCAGCGGAATGTCTTGAATGCTTTTTTCCCCTAACTGGAAAGATTAACCACTGCAGAGGGGGTGGTCAGACTAAACAAGCTGGCTGTTTGAAAGGCAGGGAGGATGCAATCTGCAACCAGCATGTGCAAGTAAAACAAGCTATAATCAAGGATGATATCCTCTTAATTCAGATCAATACGGGGACGTCATTATAGACAATATGCTTTAAATGACAAATATGGTTCATGTTCTGTCTACAGAAGGAGAATGTTTTGGGTGACATTGTTTCACTGGCACACCAGCAGGTCCTGTGGGTATTTGACACAGCCAAACAAATTGCCAGTACAACCCAGTTGAGAGTGCTTCAATTTCATCATTAATCATGCATTCAGAGCCGTCCACACTTACTGTGAACGTCCGCCATTATGGTTTTACCTGGATCATGGCGCCAGCAAAGAACGTTGTCCAGTCTGACATCCACGTACACCCAGGCTTGAGGAGGCCGTAGACAAACGCGCCCAGCAAAGGCAGCCCGTAGAAGAACAAATGCAGCATCTAGGAAAACAAATACAAACCTTTTTTTTTTGTCATATAATCTGAAGGTTGTTGGTGTTGGGGTGTGATGGTTCTACATTTTCACTCTGATCTATGGCTAACGCCAAAATGTTGATTTCACTGTGTGCTAAAGTTTGCGACTCGTCACTGTTGTTCCGGGCCGTTGCCAGAGATTTCACCTCTGGATAAAGAGGAAGGTGCCGAGCCAAAGAAAACAGACTCCATCAATGTCGTTCTGTGTTGTTGTTTAGTGCCAGCCAACACTTCAGTAGAGTATTAACACAGTGAATCCCTTTCCTCTCCTGGCAAACACTTCACCTACACTCTCACTGAATACAGAGCACAGCAGGCTTAAGCTCGAAATCCGGACACCGTCCGATCATTTATTTGATTTCATGTCATTTGGTAGGAATATATATCAGATACCATTAAAGTGATGGTTGCATATATAATTACTTATGGACCTTCACATTTCTATCTCATTTCCACTGCATGGGTTTTCCCACAGAAGCCTATTATAAGTTAGACAGGAAATGGAAATAGGATGATGTTCACTACAAATCTTTCTATGTCAGTCAGCTTCTGATAGGACAAGAAAATTGTCTAATTGTTTGTAAATCGGTGTAATATGTAATAAAGTAGCACTTACGCCACCATCATATTTTTGGGGGTTTTAAACTGCTTCTCTATGACTTGACACACATTACATATGATGTTCTCAATACATGTTTCAACCTCTATCTCTTTCATAAATAATCATTGGCTTATGTGTAAATAGCAAGCCAAAAACAAAACAACAATGTTCAGTGTCATAAAGTAACTTTCACATAAACAGTTATGAGCGTCTTTAGCAATGGAATATTGCTAATCTGATGACCAACAGATTAGCTGGTCATCTTCAGGTACCAACTAATCTGGATTTACTCAAAATGAAGGTACATGTAAGATATTAACTGCTAAGAGTCTTTAAAGAGAACCTCACTTTAAAATTTCTGAACTATCCTTGTAGTATAAAGTAAATGACTTTCAGGATATCAACAGTAACATGCAGGCTATTGACAGATTGTAATCTTTCACATCACTTCAGTCCTATTCAGGATGTAACATCGTGTCCTCAAATATAATTTATCAAGTACAGAGTTCAAAAAAATGACAAAGAACAATCAGAAGTGAGATAAAATGACCAAATGGGAACACTGATCATCATCTTGGAAGCGATCATAAAGTCAGTGCAGCAGTATCTTTTGTTCCTTCTCCAGCTCTGCAAACTCAGCAGAAATGACTCTTTCCGTACAAGGGTCACTGCAGAAACTTTCTTAACCTTCAGTCAAAAATGTCTGGCGCATGAAAGCCACTTTGCCACTTTACAAAACCCCCCCAAATTACAGCAGTAAATGGTTTCTTTTCATTGCCGGCCTGAGGTCCAGATGAATTCTAATGAGTTCAGCTCAAAGCCTAAAAGCCAATCATGTATGCCCTTCAGTCTTTTGTTGAAATGTCTTTGTTATTGCAGCCACGTTAATCTATTAAATATCCTTCATCATCGGTGAATGCAGCGGCTGGCGGGTTTTGAAGAAGTTTAACAATGTGCAACAAGCCTAACTTCATTTTGTTTCTTTCATCCTTTAAATACAATTATAAATCAGGCGCTGATGATTTAGGCACGCAGATCTGCAAACACAGATAACCAAGACATAATTTCACTTGCTGAACACACACACACACACACACACACACGGTCGTACGCAGCTATCCCACACACACACACACACACACGCCATTCTCCCACCCAGGGAGATGTTGATGGGAGGCTTTGGAAGGGGGGAGATTAGCTTATCAAGTCCCCGCCGTGCGGTTTGTCGGTCTGATCAATGATTGCAATTGTGCCCGAACTGCAGCTGCGGCAATGTCTTTGGATAACCTATTGACAAAACAGCGCTCGCTAAACAAAACAAACAGAACCCAAATGAGTGAGGGGTCAGAGGAAGAAAAGCAAGCCCGAAAGGGGACCAACTGCCAGTCAGAGTATAATCTGTTATCCATCTTAAGTAAATGAAAGAGCGACAATGATGCGTTGGCCTTTGGACCCTTCTTCATCTGGGCTTTAATGATGAAAAATGGCCTCGTGTTCAGGTGCCAGCTCAGCCAGCAGATGGGATCGGGGCGAGTTTCCAGCATGCTCAGAGTGATACCTATGAAAAAGGCCTTCATGTGGCCCGTTGTGCGAAACAGGACAGAGAAGAGATTTCAGACACTACAGCAGCAGCATGGGGAGGCTGAGAGAAAAATACCCACCATCACCTTGGGGTAGCCCACGGGATCCTTCAGGTAGGGTTCGTATTGACTCAGGTATACAGAGCAGGCTTCAAGTGGGGAGTCCAGAGCCACCTGCAGGTAGACAATGTAATTACAGCATCAATAAGAAGAATAATTTTAAAAACCTACCAAAAATCTGCATCTTCCGGACCAAACATTTTAATGGATTCTTTATCTTGTCACAACAGATGTCTTGATATATGTGATTATCAACGATGTAAACTAAATTTTAGGGTAACACTGTATGAGTAATGAAACTTCCATTTTGGTAAATCATGCAGTTATTGGTGTGAGACAAAAAAAAGGTCAGTTTTCATGTGTTTATACACAGATATATTGACAGTAAAAAGCTTTTGCGAATAAGATGGAGTGACTTTCAATTTTACAGTACAAATATTTATTACAAAGCACGTGCAATCTCTCTTCTATTCTTTTAGAAAGCCCAAAATATATTGCTAAAAATATAATTTTACATGTTGACATTTTTTTCACTTTAAAGCTAGGGTATGTGACTTTTATAAAATAAAACATGTGTTCAACACATTTGTTAAAACTGTCACTATATCGTGGCAATATAGTATGAGGCAGATCATCTGTGAAAAAATTGAGATCCTCTGCCTGCTCCCAGTGCTCCCAGTGCTAACTACAGAAATACACAGTTTGGTCAGAAACAACGAATCAGAACCAGGAGGAGGGTTTTGGGTTTAGTTAATCATCTTCCCCTTTGCTCTCTGCTACGCTCCAGTTGGTTCCCATCAGCAGAGCCTGACAAGAATGCTAACCTTAGTTAGCATGGCCACAGATGATACCACATTTAAGTTTTCTTGGAACGGTAAGTTGTTTCTCCGCTATTAGCACATTGAGCGAGCATGATTGACAGCGCTAAAACCTTCCTCCTGGCTCTGATTGGTTGTTTTTGACCAGGAGCTATGTTTTTTTCTTTTTTTTAATTTGAAATAGCAATAGTAGCACTAGGAGGTGGTGGAGGAGCTAGATTTTTTTTTTGTTTGTTTGTGTAAGTAGTTACATTGTCTCTCTGTAAATGCTGACCCAATTTTAAAACTGTCTGACTTCCAAAACTCTTTCTTGAACTCTGGTAATAGCGGTAAGCAAGTGTGGCATACTCACCAAGCCTCTGAGGACGGTGAAAGCCATGGCAGCCAACAGGAGCACCACCAGGATCATGTCCAAGGGACGCCAGATTAGCTTCATGGTCTGAACGTGTTGGGCCTATGAGCAGGCATGAAACAAGGGCAGAGCACAGAGCGGCTTAGCCCAGGTTGATGTTTGGTCATATTTTCAACTTTACATGCAACATTTTACCACTCAAACGTAAATGTTTACTCTTTAAATCTGAAGCGGAATTGGATCCAGTGACATGACAACGGACCAGAACATTCCAGTAAATGCACGCTTGTGCTTTGGATTTATTTCAGACAGGCTGTACATACAAGAAGTTCATCAAATGTTTCATAGCTGAAAGTGAGGATGCTACAAAAAGCATCTCACTGCAGCTACTGCTGCCAAAACACGAGCTTTTAAAGAGTAATGTGTTCCAAGTTATTTTTTACAGTCGGAATGCAGTTTTGTTTGGTTAATAGAGTAAAAAGCTGGTTGATCATTGGCATTAACCAGCAATTAAAACTATTAAACTTCTACTTCCGAAGATAAATAAAAAAATAAGATTAGGCATTAATACTTGAACACTTGTTTTGGGAAAAAGTGAATATTTAAAAGGGCGTCTTCACTTATTAACGAGACTGCAATGCTAACATTTCGCACCAACTCAACCCTCAGTTTTCAGATTCAAGTCAATGTGATGTGATGTGAATTCACACTATCACGTTACCACTGTGTATAAAATACAGCAACTGACTTATCATATTGCGGGCATGAGTCCCCATCACAGAGGACGGTAAAGTTTATCAGGCTGATCAAATAGCATAAAACATTGCATCTATAAAGCTCTTCAGAGTCACATCGAAGGTCAAATCACTAATGCATCAGACTCACATTGTATCCACCGATAAGTGGCCTGTCCTTGGGCCGAGTGAACAGGGTGACGGCTCCCAGCACGGGCATCAAAAGAAAGAGAAAATTGAGCCAGAAGGCTGGACGAACCTCCGACCCGTATTTACCTGCCAGAAGCACACATCTATCAGCTTGTACTTAGCATTTCAAACAAAGGCTGCAAACATATCTACGTAGCCCAATTATTGAACTTCCTGATAAAAAAAAAAATATCTCAAACATGCTGCACAGTCTGCCTTGGATTGCACAACAGAGCGGAGAGCACATTGCCAGCAGAGGAGTTTGATCTTGTGACACTTGTGCATGCAGTTAGAAATGCCAAGAACAGATGCTTCAAGTTGGTTTCGTGCTTTGTTCTGCGGGATGCGGCGGCGGCAGGCTTGCGCGTGCTTTGTTTGCCGCCTGAACTGTGACGCTGATGGTACAGGGCAGGGCAGATGTTTGCTTGATTAAAGCTGGGACTGGTAGGAGACAGGATAGAATATTAGCCTCACCTGCCACTATCCCGGTAATAAACACACTCATGTTAGCGCACAAGGAGCCGGCCCAGAACAGGCCCAGGGTACGATAGGCTCTCCTGTGGAAGAAACAAAAAGAACAAAAGATGCATGCTTTTTAATGATTTTCAATTATATTCACAGAAACAATTTAAAAGACTGAAGGCGCCGCTTTGCTAAACTGAATTCAACATGTGGCTTGAATGTATTACAAAGCCTCATTTCACAATTTAAGGCTATATAATCACTTTTCAGATCCAGTTACGGTAATTATCTACAATAAATCAAACTGTTGAGAACTCGCAGATAAAAACAACGATTTTCTACAAAGCTTTCAGTCAAGCTCAACAAAGCTAGCTCACCATTTGTTGTCTCTTTTGGCAACAAGCAGCCAATTATGTATACACTGGTCTAGAAAAGTATTGCTTCCTCTTTTTCAATTTTTTTGTCATGTCACACTGGCAAACTTCAGCTAATTTTATTAAGATTTTATGGGGTAGAAAATCAATAAGGAGAGCATTATTGTGAAGTGAAAGGAATAGAAGGTATTATTTTTAACTTTTTTCTTTAATCTGATATCCTTAAGCAAAATCCTGCACAGCAAATTAGTTTCAGGAGACCATAATGGACCAAAACCAGAGGAACAAAACTGAACTCTGGGGAAGACAGCCAAAATTTTGTTTGGCAGAAAACTGTCACAGCCCCAAGAACACATAGTGAAACGCGTGGATGGCAGCATAATGACGTGAGGATACTTTTCTTTGGCATGAATGGGGAAAGCGGTCAGAGTTTACGTAAAAATAAATGTAATCACAGGCTCCAAAAGACTTAGGACTGGCGTGAATGTCGCCATTCCTGTAGAACAACAACCCTATAAACATACAGACAGACAGAGCCGTGGATATATTTAAAAATCAATGTCAACAGATGATTTCCACAGATGATTTCCAAATACCTCAAACTGAGTTTGAGGTATTTTGGAAAGAAGAATGGGTAAATATTTCCGCTTCTACATGTGCAAGGCTGGTAGAAACACTCTGCAACTCTAAAAGGCATACAAATAACTGACTCAGAGGGTCTGAATATAATGTATACTGCACTTGTTAGATTTTGATTTCAACAAATATGTCAAAAACCTTGCATCATTTCCCTCTCACTTTATGTGCACCACTCTGTGTTGGTCCGTCACATAAAATTCCAACAGAAAAAACAGAAGTTTGTGATTGTAACCGAGTAAAACATAAAAAAAGTGTATGATTGCTTTAGCAAGACGGTGTGTCGTTGTGAGGACAGGCAAAGATAAAGTGGACACAACTTTACTTGAGCTGCATTCAAGAGCGCCCACCTGTCTGTTATCCTGCTGATCATCATCAGGTAGAGGATAAAGTGGGCTATTCCATCCCAGTAACACATCATGATGGCATATGAAGTCCCCAGATACGGCTCACCCTAAGACATTAATGAATATCATGGCTTAAAAATCCTTGTAAATAAATACCTAACATGGATTTCTGCTCTTTTTTTATGAAATTATTTCTGGTATCGGTGTTGTTTTACACGATTATTAACAGTAATAAAATGCAACTTACTGTCTTCTGGTAGAAATCCATAAAGCCAGAAATTATGCCGTCATATTCCAAGGCACTTGTCAGGTCAATGACACATGTAAAACAAAACTCTGCAAAAACTGTAATGGAAAAAGAATATTAGTTAAAGCTCCAATTCTGTTGGAAAAAAAAAAAGAAAATTATTCTTTTTTTTTCTTTTTTTTTTAAATGTTATTTATGTATACCACTGGGAATCAGAAAAACTATTCAGACCATCAACCTTTATCCAGCTTTTCTGTGAGCTGCTTTTGAGCTCTGAAATGTTTGCCTTCAACTAGCAAGCCATTGATTTATAGGACAGTGAGGGGAGGTAAATTAAGTCTTGAGTGGAATGGTAGGCTGGGGGCATGTTTTAATCACAGTGAGAAGCCTATCCTCAGGTTTAACACCCAGCAGAGCCGAAAGGCCTTGTCCTGCAGGCAGAATCTAATAGAGGAGGCAACATAAAACTGTTAGAATTCAGCTAAAGCCCTCACACCATAATCTCTGAAAAGGTAATCATTTTAAGTGCTATTTTGCCTTGGTGTTTTTTTTTTTCTTTGCATTATTAGGTGCCTCAAAAATGTAAAAAATAGCTCATATTCTGTGAACGCTGCATGCTACGAAGCGGCTCTGGGGTGCCATGTTGGGCTATTATGACACATTAAAGACGCATGCCGACTGAGATGTTGACAGCCACAATAATGTGGGCTGGACCGAGTGTTTTAAATATCAGAAGTAAACAGCATGATGTCCCTCTCAGTCTCCTTGGTTTTAATTATAAATGGCTGCTGCAGCCACTCTATTCTGCATCCCTGCAGGACCAGAAAGTAAGAAAAACGTACCAAGAAAAACATCAGATATGTGTAGCACATTTTTTTCAGCATTCTCACTTTATTGCTTTAAATTCATTGACATTTGTAGCTGAACCTTCAACATTTTTAAACCCTTTTGCTTAATGTGGAATTAGTTTATGTTATATATGTGTTTAGGAACAGTTTCTCACTTTTCACATGCACGGTCATATGGGGACAAAATCATAACACAATGGCTAAAGACTCCCAGTCTGTGGAGGAGGGTGGGGGAGAGGGATTGAACCAGTCATGCCATAGAAAAGTCTGATTAGACTTTGCTCTGATCCTGATCAGTATAAGCAGCTTTGAACATATCAAGCAAGATCATATTGGGTAAAATTCTTGTTTTTCACTCTGATATAGTGAGCAGCGGGTGAAACTTCTGGAAGTCCTTGAGTTCAGCTCAGTACCGAAGCGTAGAGGGTATTTAAGGTGTTCAAATCCGGAGAATTTCGAAACCCTATGTATGTGAGCAAGTGGGTTTGAGAAGTGCACATGGTTGCGTTGATTACCAAAGAATAAGAAGTCTTTAGGTGGGTTGCCACGAGTGATGAGGTAGTAGAAGAGAAACACAATTACCAGCACAGCGACACCGGTCTCCAGGATGACATAAGGCCTGTGGAAACAAACACATGACTGGAAGTACAGCGATTCCACCATCACAGCACAATTTCTCTGCCTCATTCTTTTTGACTGAACAGTTTCTTCTAGGGGGGAATTGTGCTGATCTTCTCTGAGAAGCTAAATTACCGACTCGCAGGAAGCCAGATTGCACAACGTACATGCTGAGATTTGAGAGAAATACCTGGTTGTTTGGTTTTCTTTTCATGATGATCTTATTTTGCTTTGTCCTTAATAAAACCAGCACATTTACATTTCAACTTAAGGTACATGTTATAGATTTACACCCAAGTATCTTTTTTTTTTTTTTTAGCTTTATAACTTTTTAAAAGAAGAGAGCGAGGGAGAAGATCCATAATGCTAATAAAAAGCTTTTTTTTTTGCACATGCAGCAGCTTCAGAGCTTTAAAATGCTTGTGCCGTGTTTCTTATAAATATTTATGCTCAGACAAAATACTCCCTATCTATTGTTTTAAAACTACATCATGTTAATTAGTCACATCGATCTGAAAACGTATCGCCTCTGCAACGAGGTTATCGAATGTTGCGCTAAACCAGAATTACAAGTTTGACTGTAATCATAAAGGAGCCATTTAAAAAAAAAAAAAAAACTTTAATCAATCATAAGCATCAAGGAGAAGAAACACTGAGGTAAGGCTATATGTAAGTTCAGCACGGCTCTCTCAGTGTTTACTGGTCAAACGTGCCACTGGAAAAGATTAATGTGGCAGAGATATCTCCAGGCAAGCAGAACAACAACCGCAGGGAAACTCTCCACGTCTGCAAGCAGAAGGAAAACAAATGGCTCCCGCGTGGAAGGCGGGCCTCCCCGACTCGACTCGACTGTACGGGAAGATTTATGCACACTATACTGTTTGTTTGCAGAGTGTAAGAGCACAAGGCATATGGCCTGTCAAGAGCAATTCATCAAACTCTTCTGTGCAGTCTGAATTGACTGTCATCACACACACACACACACACATACACACTTGAAAAAATAATAAAGGAAAAAAAAACACACACAAAAAAAAAACAGAACCAGCTGAAATATTCACCTAAGAGGTGCATACGAGTCCTCAGAGATAAGAGAAGCATTGGGAACAACGCAGAGAAGGATTGCGCGGACACCAACCGTGAAAAGCTGCGAATGCTATGCAGTTTTTATCCAATGAATTGGCAGGAACACGTGACCAGTAAATGAGAGAATTATTCCTTGCAGCTGAAAGAAGTAATTATGTTCAAGATGATATCAGAATGTCTCCACAGGTTCAGCTGTTGCTGTTTTCTATTGTGACATTTTTTGCTTTCCTACCTCCCCGAGAAAGTCAGATTTCTTTTTATTTTTGGAAGGGCAATTAAAGGAGTCTAACGAAAGCAGTAATTATATGATGTATTGCTTAGTTGCGGCTGATAAAAGGCAACTGTAAGCTTGCAGAGTCCTCTACTGGCGGTAAAGCTCATATTATCACACGGCAGAGGAAGGATTGCAATATTTTATGGTGTTCTCCAAAAAAAAAAAAAATCTATTTTAATTTACTGCATATTATCCACTGTTTAAATCATTAATAAATACAAGCATTGCGAGCACTTTAAAAAAAAAAAAGTATACTTCCCACTTTGTGATACAATAAATTATTGATATGCAAAACTCTTTGATTAACTATGTATTGAAGCAAAAAAACAGCAACAAAAAAAACACTAAACATATTATTACTTACTCTTGAAACTCAGGGATGGTGTTCATTGCATAAAGAACACCAAGAGCAGAAAACGAAAATAAAAACACTAAAGTCTCCATTTCTTCAAGAGGTTACTGGTCCCCTCCCTGCAGAATACAGAGAAAAGTTGAACATAAAGGCTGATTATATTACGCCTGTTGAACCAATATCAAATCATTGATCTGTTTCTGGAAACTAATATTCATTAAATGTGCTATATTTGAAAAAAAAAAAAAGATATCTAAATAATTTATTATGTATTGAGGCAAAAAGTAAGATTTACTACAGAAACAGCGCAGACTCTTACCTTCTGGCTACCCTTTTGGTGGATTAATCGAACTACAGCTGGACGGAGGCACACAAGGATTTTTCTTTGGAAAAGAACGAAGTGGGCAACAAAGAGACCCTTGAGTGAAACTTATGCAATCTGAGTGTTAGCAGATTTACCTAAGACGTATTAGAGGATTTTAAGTTACACTCATTCCTGTGTTGTGCTGCAATTAGTGCTGCATTTGATATATACAAAAAAAACAAATGGTGCTTTGAGTAAATGCACCCAAAGGAATTTACAGACTCCCTCTACAGTTCTACCTTATATAGTAAACAGAGTGCTTCCTCCTTAGCAGCTTTGCTCTTGTTGTTCCATAAGTGAGCTATTTATTTGTTCAAATACCTGCTGGAATGCGTTACGTGTTTTCGTGTGACATGAGTTTATTGGGTTTCCTCTCTACCTGAAAAAACCCTCTGAATGTGTGCTGCTCTATCTTGCACCATCTGTTTTATTTGTCTGTTTCTCCAGAAGAACAGAGATTCAGTTGTCCTGTTGCTCTCATGAACATGTCTAGTGCTTTCATTGATTGCCATACCATTCTTCTTTCATAGAATCACTGTTGATAGGCAATGACCACTGCAGACCATGGATACCAAACAAGAGATTTAGCTTCGGAGACGTTCTGAAGGGAAATACAAAATGATGCCCTTACTAAAATCTACCCAATCATTCTGTCCGACCCACTGAAACGAAACTGTGTTTGGGGTAATTATGCCCTTTCTGCTCAGGATATTTAAAGCAACAAACTCGCTCCCAGTGACTCACAATAACTAAAAGTTGAATACCAAAAAAAACCCAGAAGCAATAGTGATGTTTGCCTTCATGTGCCCGTTTTACACTTTGTGTGAATGCGGTGTATTTGCAGGAACTCTCCAGCAGGGTGTGCCAAATGCTAAAAAAAAAAAAATCACATTGTTTTATCTGCACTTCTTATGCAAATACACTGGTTAGCATGTTTGACGAAAAAAATGTGTGCTATTTGTAGACAGATGCATGTTTTATACTTCTCTTTTGTGTAAGTCTGACTTGTATAACATACGTAGACGAATTACCAAACCACTGCGAAAATGGATTTATTCTGCTTTTACTTTCTGTTTCATTAAACGTAGCCTTGTTGACAGTTGACACTTGAAAAATGATGAAGTATCAGAGAGTATAAGAACAACCTTGTGAGTGTCTTTCACCGTGGAAACACCACCCTCCGCTTTCACAATCACTCTCCTCTGTTGGGAAAAGGGGAGACTGATATACCAGGAAAGAGGTGGCAGCGTATGTTTGCGGGAAGCCTTTGGAGCTCTTCCAGCTCTGTTGGTCAATATCACAAAATGGACTGATGAATGCCAAAATCAGACAATGAGCTTAAGATAAGAGAATTTTTTACTGCATTTAATATCAGAGATGACATTTGCTTTTAAATATAATTACTTCTGCGGGGAACTTGATTGTTTATATTGGCTAAAATAAATGGGAAGCAATAAAACAATGAGGCACAAAAAGAAGATGAACTATTCAACAATAGATGGATTGGTCACTTCTTTATATGCTAAACCCCGATAATATTGTAACCCCTTGCCTTGGACTGGATGATGTCTCTTTTTTCTTAAAAAGAAAACTCAACTATTATATAAATATTAAATGAGCACTTTAGCTATAGCCGACAAGTTTATGTGTGTGTGTGCTGAGGGGCTTCAATTGATTATAAACTTGTATAAAACAGTGATGCAGCAGTCTATCTTACTGAGGCTAACCAAATTTTCAATTTCTCTTTAGATGAATTTTGGAAATAAGATTTTTTTTTATTCCTAAAGTTTACTTTAAGTTTATTGTGTCTGTAGTTTTGTTGCACTTTTATTAATTAGTTATTTATTGCATTTTACTGCAGTCATAAACTTCAACACCAATTAAATAGACATTATACATCTTGTTATTTCAGCTTTTTATATCTATTTAATCGCCCTCTGAAGAGTACAAGGCACAAAGGAGATTTATGCATTTACTTTATATAAAGTAAATATTCGGAAAGCATTGGTCTAGCCTTAAAGATAAGCTCACAATTAAACCTGTCTAGAATGGGTCATTATAGGCAACAGGAAGCTGAAACCTAATAATAAAAGCACACATGAACTTACCTCTTTTAGAGTTTCTTAATGTGATTTATTATAACTATCCGTGCAACTTAAAGAGATTTGGGCATCATTAATCTGGGTGTGCTGGTATACATTTGAAACTCATTATGAACATCACTATAATTACATTTATGACTATGGTATTATTATAATTTAATATGCTGCATATGGTCATTAAGTGTTAGGCTTGTGTTAAAGCAAATACTTTAGGCAGGTATGGTCCATTAATTGCTGCTGTGAACTATTTCTGGCCTGGCTGTTTGCTGCTCTTGATCAACAAGCGGCTCTGCGCGTGACGACAGCGGCGGAAATATTTTTTCGCTATTCAAAATGGCACCGTCTCAATCAGGAAGTAAGGAAAACAACTAGGAAGACTAACTTGGATAAATATCCCGGTTTGAGGTACTTTGACCCGAGTGCTCGTTCAAATTCAGGCCATTGTCTTCGTGGATAAGACTAACTGCAAATAGCCCACTTACGGTAAGTCTCAGTAGAGGATTTTTTTCAAAGACCAGCGACACATCGGCTTTAAAACGAGACGCATTCTAGGCAGCCTCTCCTAGGTGCGCACGTTTTTAACAACGGGTCACCCAGGGATTTAAGTAGTTTGTTTTAGTTTAGCGTTATTACGTTATATGGTGTTGGTCTACTTTGTCTAAGGTTCAGTCTATTAAAGTTTTGTATCAAATAAGCAAAACTGTGTATCGCTTAGATTTTTAATACAAGATTATGGTATTAATAATACGATTACCCTACGTTATTATCCGATTTTAGCAACAGAAATCAGCAGGCCTTGGGCACTGTCAAAAACACAAACTAAAGTTACGTTTAATCGCTTAACCTATTTTACTACAATTCTACAAGAAAGTTAAGTATTTGTCACAGTTTTGCAGTGCACAAAATGTTACAAAAAAACCTTGCACATTTGAACGCGGCTCCAACGATGTTACAAAACAAACATACCCAAAGTCTGAAAAAGGCTACGAGCGATGCTAACCTAGCTATCTCTATTATTTATCTAAAAAGTATTGCTTATTGCGGCAAATTGATATAGGATAATGCCCCGCTTTGACCTCTTCGACTGTTGTTCAAGAAAACAATATGTTTAACCAGTGGCTGTTTTTAAGCCCCTTTGGTTGTTTTTGAACAGCTTGTTAATGTATCGTTAACCGTCCGGCAAGCTAACAGTAGTAGCAGTGTAACACTACGTAGAGCTCTGGCTGCTCTCCTTTGTGCTTTGTACTCTTCAGGGAACCTTTAAAATGTATTTGTTGGGAATTATATCTCGGTTTCCCCAGGTATTTTAAGAAAGAAAAAAAAAACTAAAAGTTTGCAGTAGTATATTCGGACTTCAAGCGCAAAAAACGTACTTTAGTGGCATTTAAATAGACAGAGTGAACAGCTTAAACTGAAAACTATTCTCGCTCTCAGAAAGCCATGCTGAGTTGTTCTAACCTCTCTTGTAGCTGCTGGTTGAAAGTTGAGATCATTCTTTCTCAAAACCTGATAAATTAAGATACGATGCCCGTGATATGTATAATTGACATTTTATTGATTTTCGTCAAAAACAGCGGGGTTATATGTATATATGAAATAAAGAATAGTGCACATTGATCAGTTGTAAGCATGTATTAACCAGTCTTGGACTGAATACAATCAACAAGGTGTACTAGAATATTATAAACATAATTACACTACTAATGTCTTAAGTTTAGCGATTAAAGTGCTTTTATTTTGAGCCCTGCCTCTACCCCTCTTGTTGCTGCATGTTGCCAGTCAGCTGGCTGAAAGAGTCATGCAGTCAGGGTTCAATTTTCATAGATTCACCTATTCGCAGATTTTTCTGTGGGACATACCAGAATTATGTGTAGATTTATTTTAAAATAGAGCATATCTAATACATTTGAAAAAAAAAAAAAAGATAGCTTGGAAAGCTGAACTACCTGGGTGCAAGGCAACTTGACACAGTATTGGCTGACATGTACAGAGCAGCCAATCCAGGCAAGAGCAGCAACCAAATGTTGGCACTGATTGGCTGTACCCCTAAGAGCAGAGATAATGAAAAGTGTAGATAATAAGTTATGCAGTAGTGACAAGATGGTTTCCACTATTTATTAATGCACACTGTGTCTTTAGAAGGGTCTCAAGCATTCACAGATTTTAGGTGTTTGTGTACATCCATGATCCTTAAGTCTTGTGAATATCTGGGGTTCACAATTGTGAAAAACATTGACAGTCAGGACTTGTTAGTGCTATTCATTCCACCTAAGCTACATGGGGAAAGCAATCAAAGAGGATAATGGAAACATAAAACAATAATATACAATTGGATTTGAGCATTTGGGGATTTTTTTCAATAATTAATCAAAACAACCTAACTACTTGGAGACAATAAGCTAAAAATTGTATCAGAAGTGTATTAAACAAAAGTGTGACGGGTGAAAAATGATTATGAGAGGTTTCAAAAAGGGCAGACAGAGGTGGAGCCATTAAGCTAACATTATTTTAAAACTACAGTCTATAAGCTACAAGCAGGATGATTTTATTAAAATTTTGAATTTAATAAAATCAATTATTAAATTAAATCCCTTTTTGGATTAATAAAGTATTTTTCAGTTTGAGTTTGAATTTTAAATGAATTTGAAATAATGGAAAATAATTATAGTAAAAAAAAATTCGTATAGATAACATGGCACTGCATTAATCCGTATACTTCTGTTGTTGAAGCTATTGTTGCATTTTTGATTTTTTTTTTAAAGAAGCTAATTTATGTTTGATTTTTATTTTCTGTAGTTTTCTTATGTTGCTGTATTTCTACTCAAGATTGTAATTCCATCAGAATTTCTTAGTAGTCTGTCCATTGTATCAATCTTAATAAAAGAAGTGTGTATTTTTTTTACACATTTTTATTTTACCGGTATGTATTTTTGCTGCAAAAGACAGGCACTGAACCCCAAAACATTGTCCTAATGTGTTAAGAACACAATAAGACATTAGGAGATGGTTGGAGAGGTGAGCGGTTTACTAAGAATGAAATGGAAATGGCTCACCCAAAGCTGTCCCCTCTAGGACTTTTTTCTTTCCTGCAATTTTCACTCTTTGGTTTCCACTGTGTCTGTTGCCTGCAGCAAAGGCTAGCCAAGCCTCTTGCAAGCCTTGACACAGCAGGTTGCCATGGTGGCTGGCTATTTTTCTAATTATGTCATTCCCCCTTGCTGTGAAATGAATAACACGCAAGGTTCCTCTCTCAGTTTTACGCACGTTTCTTAACCCCCTTTCAACAGTCAGTGGCGTTTCTCTGATTTGTTGTGAAATCTGTCTTGCAGGCAGCCAGGTCTGGCTCCTCCTCTCCAGCCCAGACTTTTAATATGACAGACAGGGAAACCATTTTTTATTTTTTATATTTTTTACAAGTATACTACTATTAGCTTATTATATGTTTTTGTAACGAGATTCAGCAACGGGATCTCATAAAATTGCATGTTGCTTTGCTGACGAGCAGCGCCTAAATTATTGCGTTCATATGTGAAGCTGCTGCAGTTGTATGAGCAACCAGATAGGAACTCATAGCATCCTTTTCCTCCTCCAGGCCAATGTTCTGCTATGCGGCTTTAATGAAAGTTATCTGGAGCCACGCTAAAATGTGTTGGGTCCTTCCTGCCTGTGCTTCTCCTCTCCACCAAGTTTCATTAAATTCGGTTAGTGTTGTGTAATCCTAGCGACAGGCTGATAAATGGGTAGCAAAACATATATTTTTTTTATCTTCTGATCTTCTTAACAGAGGAATATTAATACGGCCAACCTCTGTGGGTTGCGTGCTAACGTGTAGGCTTCTGCTGCATGGCTAATTTTCCAGTGAAACAGTCTATGACTGTTTGCCCTGCAGGGATGTTAAGGGTCATGAAACGCAATATGTGTTGTGTGCTGTTTATTTCCTTCAGGAACTTTAGGGATGATATACAGTGAGTGTGGAGGCATTTAGCAAAGCAGAAACGGTCAGGTCGAAAGCTTATTCGGCTTCTTACCGGTATAGATGTTGACGGAGCAATGCTCAAGATTTGTTTGACAAATCTTGAACACATTTATCACAAAAAATACGTTTCCTTTCTTTTTGGGGGGGTTAGCTTATGGATTTGGTGAACAAACAGTTCATGCCCTTTGCTGTTTGTGGCTAAGCCTCTGTTCTCCTTCCCCCCATGTCTCTGCTTGCTCTTTTTTCTTCTCCCCTCTTCAACTGATGCCAGTAATAAATCTTATTTATAGCCCGTTAGTTGATTAGAGTGAGGCTGAAAAATCTGAAGTGGAGGAAGTGGATTGTTCCTCAGTAATATCTTTGATTTAGACCAGTGTTTCTCAACCTTTTTTGGGCCAGCGCCCCCCCTTGCCTTTATCCAGGTCCCTCGCTGCCCCCCACCAAAGAATTTGCAGGCTACTTTGCACTGACCATTATTTTATCATTAATATTACTATCACTATTGTAGATGTTTTGATTTTTATGCTTGTTTCTGTATTTATCATCAAAAATCAATTCCCAGAGAACAAAAAAGCAATGGAAATAGAAATTATTTTCACAGGTGTCTACAAAAAATGCAATGAACATTCAAGTTAAAATCGGTAGGCGTAACAGCAGCCAATCAGAGTGGAAAAAATATTCTTATTTTGTGCCATTTTCTAGTTGTTAAATCTTGCACAAAATGACCAGATAAAAGATGAACAACATGCCAGTTTAAACTTTGATCTATTTGCAAAACGACTGAGCTCTGCAACATTAAAACATGGATAGAACTGTAACTACATTAATCATGGCTCTTCTTCTCTTCAGTGTTTGTCAGTTTCTGGTGGTGCAGCTCTGTGCTGCCTTCAGGAGAATGGGACATCAGAGTATCACACATAAAATGTCACCCACATGACATTTATTGTGCAAACCAGAGCTTTCAGTGGAAAAACAAAAGTTCCAGGTCCTTTTAATGCCATACAGATATGAGATAGAAACATGGATTATATATTTATATAGACCTGTCTATTGATTTATAGATTAATAGTTTTACTGGACAGAAATTACAAAGAACAAATCTGGTTCTTAATCAAATCCTAATGAGTCAAATTCAAAGTGTCATGGAGTCATCAGCCTCATGACATTAACACTGACATGAAAAATAATATTGAAGAAATAAATATATCAAATCTAATTAAAAACATAAATAAGTGATAAGTTATTTACTGTTATGGTCTGTAAGATATATTTATTCTCAGTACTAGATATGGTCTCAGCAAACCCATGACATTTCAACAATATTTTTTTGTCTTTTATCTGGAAATAGTGTCTGTTCTTGCCATACCAGTTTATTCCTCTGTATTTACTTTAGTTTCTTAGTTTATTCTTGCATTTTGTTCTTCATTCATTTCCATTTAGTTTCCTTTGATTAGTATTATCCTCTCTTGGTTTATTGCTATGTCCACTTTAGTTTCTTTCCTGTTGCTAGATTTATTTTATTGTTTATTGACCACCAGTAATATTCACTCATCACCTGCTGCGCAGCCTAATCGTCATGTGTTTCACATCATGTGTTGATTTTTTCACTGTCCAGCGTCGGATCCTCTGTTTTTATGCCATAATTCACATCTAGTTTGTCGCTCGTTTTCTGTCCCGCTTTTCCTGTTTCAGAGTTTTGATCAATGTGCTCGTCTTTTTTTTTTTTTTTTAAGCCCCTAAGGTGCAGGGCGGTCGGGAATCGTATCAATGGGGAAAAGGCAGACTGACATTACAACGGAAACCACACGGAATCACACCGGACCACTTACAGCACCGGTGTTAACGCTACAAAATGAACGCTCTCTATCGTGGTATCACCCATGGAGGGATTTCTTGATTTCTTTATTTAAATGGGTTCATTTTTCAGAGGGATACACAGTGAGGGTATCGTGATTTTAGCTACCAGTAGCAGGAGAACGGAGCTGCGCCAAAAAGCTAACAGAAGCTAACAAACACTGAATAGAAGAAGAGCTGCCATCGATACAGTTGCAGCCAAGCATGGTTTAATGTTACACAATACAGTTTTACCAAGTTGCTCAAAGTCTAAACTGGTATTGTTGTGCAAGGTGTAAAGTTTACCTTCGACCAAACGCCCCCCAAAGGCATCCCAGCACCCCCCCTTTTGTAAAAATGTCCGCCAGCGCCCCCTGCCGTCCTCTGAACGCCCCCTGGGGGGCGGTACCGCCCACGTTGAGAACTGCTAATTTAGACCCTGATTCCTAGGAATTTAACCTTCAATAGGTACAGTTTTTTTAATTAGAAGAGATGAGTGGAACAACTGAACAATGGTGAACATATAATTGTGAAGTACTTACTTTTAATGACTGTCTTCATGTCTCATGTTCTGTCTTTTATACATAGACGTGAAAGGTGTCTACATGAATATTGTGAAATACTCGGTTATACTCTGGTGTGCCTCGCTGCTACGCGTTCCAGTTCGGCGACTTAAATGTGTCAGATTTGTTACAGGAAAGTCAAACAGGAGTTTCAAAACAGAGCTCATCCTGGAAGGAAATATGAGAGAATTATTAGTGTTTATGAATAGATGAAGGAGTGCAGAGTTTGTTATTGTTTCCTTTATCAGATGAGTTTTATAGCCAAGTGCGTGCAATGAACTGGAAAGGATAGGGGCTTACTTGAACACTTGAACCCATGTTAAATAGGTCACAAGAGGTCACAAGATCCGATGTCTCGTATACCCAGTGCTCAACGACACAATGTTTTATAAAAAGGGACTGAGCCGATGCTAAAGTGTTATGGTTACATAATTGTAAATTCAGTGAGGTCACTGTCCCAAGTTAGGACTTTCCAAAACTATGTTATGTTTTATGCTTGAATAAAAAAAATGTTTTGAAATTCTTTCTAACTGCCTTTACAATACTAATTAAGGTTCTACATTTATTTATTCTACATACACAGTGTCCAGAATGAATCTTATAAATCTTTTTTTTTATTGCGTTGTCTGAAAGAAACACAGTTAAAGAGGGAAGCTTTTAGAGAGTATTACTTACAATTGGATATAAGAAGCCACTAATATTAATGAAGAAGTGGCTTCTTCATTAGCCTTGTCCAGCAGAGAAAGACAAAAAAGGAAAAGACCCAAATTTATCATAAAATGTGAAGTTGGAGGAGCAACAAAGCATCACTTTATGCCGATCACTTTGGCACCCCGTCTGAAATCTTATTAGGAGGGCGTAAAACCATAAAAATGGTTTCTAGCTTTGAAATTTGAGCTTCTTGATAAGAAAATGTCCAAATAAAATTAGCTAAAACTGTCATTTTAGTAAGTTGTCACTAGAAGTCACTGTTTTTGTGTGTCAGTGTAAACATGATCTCATAACCTTATTATATACAAAGATCTGCGAGTTAGTTATCGTGAGTCAGCATGCTGCATATTATAGGTAACAAGCTGCATATTATAGGTAACAAACTCTTGAGTCACTTTACAATCCTTTTTTTGTTCATGTGAAGGTGGAACATTGCACCACTGAAAATACAGGTTTGTCTGTCTTGATGCTCTGCCAGTCTATTTTCATATTACCTGTGTCATAAACTTGCTTCATCCTGTCTAACATGTGTTTCCAAAGTTGGCAGTCAGTTTATTTATGTCGACCCATCTTCTGCGGTTCGGTACTCAAAACATTTTCCACTTGGATTAAAGATTTTCTCTTTTTTTCTTGCAAGATAGCAAGGTATTACTATTTGTTTTGGTAAATCTTTTAGTTAAAGCTCAAAGTAGAATTGCTGGGGAAGATTTGGCATAACTGAATCAAATTGCGTATGTAAAGGCAAAACCGCTGGAAAAGAGTAGTGGAGAACTAGAAAATTCCTGAAGAAATTTAACCGGGACATGCCAAAGTTTGCCCGTCGGTTGGAACCCCACCGTTCTGATGCTAAAAATAGTCATCAATGCTAAGCTTAGCTAAATTGTAGTCAATAACCTGTGGAGAGTCAGTAGCATATTCACTAAGCTGTACTTGTACCATTCATTATGTTAAAATTAATGCATAAGATAAAATTTGCCAAAATGCTAATGTTAGCATGAAGGCTATCAGTAGCATGTGGGACTTCATGAGCATGTTTTCTTTCATTGACTTACTCCATTCAGCATAGGAAACATGGCAAATAAGTGAGAAAATTAACTAATGGGTTAATTTAGGTAAAAGGCTAATACACTGCTTTCCGCAGTTCATTAGCAAGGGTAGTGAAATGCTAATGTTTGTGCAAGGCAGTTCACTATCCTGAGAAAAATTACATTAAAAAAAGCTAAATATTATTGCACCGCCTATGGCGGTGCACTGACGTGAGAAGAATTTGAATGCTTTTATTTTTGAAAGTTACAGTAAGCTTCATTTTAATGACCACACAAATTCAATGTGTAGCAGCGGTTTGTTTAAACCAGTCATATAAAGCCCAAAAGAGCAATTACCTGATGTGAAAATTGTCAGGGCTTTTATTTTGAAATTTTCAGTAAGCTTCATTTTAAATGGCCGCACTAATCCAATGTGTAACAGTGGTTTGGTTAATCCAGCTAAATAATGCCCAAAACAGCAAGTAGTTCTAAATGCCAGCTCAGCCCTACTCTGTAATAATTGAGTGTTCCACCATGTTGTAGTTCTGACCTTCTGCTCTGCCCTCTGTATTAAAGTGTTCCGCCATGTTTAGAACTACAGAGTCTTTGTAGTCCAAACCAGCAGTGCTGCCTTTCTCTGTATTCTGTTGCTATAGCGGTTAATCCTCAGCCAACTGCTGTGTGTTTAAGACAAAAAGGTGGAGAAAGAATTCTATCTTTATGAGACAACCAGTCAGTTTTGATTAAAAAAAAGCAGTCCGAACAAATGCTTCCCGTTCAGGATCCGTAAGGCTGATCCAAAAATTGTTTGAAGCGTATGACAGGGCTATTTGTCGTCTCCAATAGTCCCGCGATTCATATCTGTAGCTCACTCACAGAAATAGCAGCGATGAGAAAAATGGTGTGCACTGAGCTCAGAAATGTTTCAGAAAAGTCTGAAAATGAATGGCTCAGTGCCTGAGGTTATCCTGTCACTTGATTTCACTTTGAAGCACCTTGACAGAAAACCGTCAGGCCTAGAGAAAGTTTGAAAACATTTTACGGGAGCAGGCATGCGTATCAATGTCATGACCAACTTTCATGTCAATAGAGCAATTTTTGCAGCCATGAGGGCGATTTCAAAATTACTTTGGGGTCAAAAATTCCTTCATTTTCTCACTCTAAAAAAGCGGCAGTTGGTGTCAGTTACACTCTGCGTTTCGGCAGTTGGAAATTTTGCTCGTTTTTCACTTTTTACGTCGTCATTGTAACTCCTATCCCCAATAAAAATAATAGCTCCCTTCTCGGCATCGAGATGCACGTTTTGATACCACTTTTGTGGGTGTGCACGCAGCGGTAGGAGCCGCATTAACGGTGATGGAAGAAATATAAATAAAGAGACATTCTATTAGGTGTAGAACAATAGGTGCCTGCCGTGCATTACATGAAAGGCAGTGACTGCCTTGCCTGGCAAGGCAGTCACTGCTCTTCCCTATGTAATGCTAATGGCATGCCCCAATCAGTATGGAGGATTATTGTAATGATTTTAATTTTGATGTTTGCTCAATTGACATATTAGTTTTTTATGATTTTTGTCTTAATATTGATGTCATATCCAAATTCTGCTGTTTTATTACTTATGCTTTTAAATAATACAGTAGTCTATATAATGTGCATGAGCTCATACCAAGTTTACTGATATAATTCTTTTGTTATTTTCCTGTGTTTACACAAAGCTTTAATTATTTTGAGTATTTTCTGTGGAGATAAAAATGTGAGCTGCTAATGTCAGTGTAGAATTTGCTGCTCAAAAAATAAGATTTTTACTTTAGCAAAAAAAATAATAATTGTTTTTTAAACCAGCTAATCTCGACAGTAAAGTTAACTTTAATTTAAAAATGCAGATGTGAATTGAAACAGTGAAGAGTCAGAAATGAAACACCAGAATTTTACAATTGAAAAATATAAATTACATTAAATCTGTCAAATTAAAATCACAGTTTAGTGACAGATTTGGCAAAATGTTACTAAAAATAGAGAAGTGGATGCACTCATGTCAAGAGGCAGGCCAGCCTTAATTGGTCAGTATTTTATAGTTTTTAAACACAAACTGTAGGATCCCGGTTTGTGCCTCCAGACTAGAGAAAACCTTCAATCAGCTTAGTGAGCGAGGAGTTTGACCAGCAGTTGGTCCGAAAGCGAGTAATTCTGATGTCATCAACTGGACAGATCTCTGTTCCTTAGAGGCACGATGCGAGGCGGATCAAATCTTTAAACACGATGACTGTGGTTCATCTGAAGTGTCTCCACCAAACTCTTAAGGCATTGAAAACAAAGCAACTACTTCTTCAGTTGACTCCATTTCAGTGCATTAGAATATGCAGCATTTTATTTTTATAAACAGTGACAATATCTAAACTAAAAAAAAGAGAGATGTAAAAACACAAACGGACCAAAGAGAAAAGAATCAGCCTTGAAAGTCCTTCACGTTTCCGAAGCTCTACAGTTTATCACTGTCTCTTTCTAAGGTCGATGGATGCAAATATTGTTTTAAAAAAATGATAAAAACTCTGGAATGATTTTAAGAAGAGATCTAAAAAGATACTCATAGAGCATATTGTGGAAAAACAGTGACATTCAGTGACCCAGTCCTTTGGCTTTGATGGACTATGAAGGTCCTATTATGCTAGTTTAAGCATAATTCTTTATAAAGTCATTTCATAGTTAAACCTCCATTACATTTTACTATAAATACAAATAAAGAGGCTAGCAGCTGGATGAATGAAAACAGTGATGTTTTGATACTTCTACACAGCCTTTTTATTCCTGCCTGCCTCACTGTTCAACGTACCTTTGTTGATTTAAAAAAAATAAATAAATAAAATAAAAAGACAGCTACACTACATGCTGTAATTTAAATTCTTTTTTGTTGCTTTTATTCTGCAATTGTAAGGAGCACAACTATTTTTCCGTCTGACTGCGACGTTTCTGTTAAAAAGTGTGAACGCCATCTGATTTAATCCGCCAGCTCCGAGCCCAGGAGACGCTATGAACTGAGCTGAACTTTGCTAAGCACGGTGCCACAGATAGACTGAGACGGGTTCCCTGCCGCTGAGCACGTGGCCCGATGTTCTCACGCCTGCCAGAGAAGTGAGGTCAGTTAGAGTGGAGCACAGCACCGTCTGGGTTTCAGTATAAATAGACGGCATTTTACTGAATTTCACTCACCCTTGTATCTAAAAACAAAGGCCGATGCGATTTTTCTGCTCACTAATTCAGCGGTCCCCGTCGTTTCTGCTTTCTCACTGCTGAGCTCTCGAAATGGAAGAAATGTGGTAGAAATATTAGAATGAAAAAAAAAGAAAGGAAAACTGCAACAAACCGTCACAGGAAAGTAGAAGACACGGCACACAATACCAGTGAGATAATATGTGGCATGTGATGAAAAAGTGAGATGAAGGTGTGGGAGTGTGACATAAACGGAGAAGGAGATGGTCCATGTGAGAATCGAAAGGGCCGGTATGAGTAGATTAGACCAAAGGGTGGGAAGTATCCGAAAGCAAGCCCTGCCACAAGAAAGAGAAATATTTGGTTTGTTCTTGTGACCTATTAAAATGCTCTTTTAACTATTGAAGTGCCCCTTTAATGTCTAACACGCAACATCCTGCGTATATAACATTCTACCTCGTTGCAGCTTGAATTTTGAAATCAACTTTTATCCTTTAAGTTTAAACATAAGACTGCCTTTTTGCATTTGAATAACACCCGTACGAGCTCGCCCGTAGTTGTGTAAAACATCGAGCTGAAACCTAAGCAGGAAAGCAAAAAAGCCACATAAAGCTAGCATCTGTTTTTGTCCCTTAGTTCTGAGAAAATTAGATGATAGAGGAAACTGGAGCAAAGAAGCAGCTGAAGTGGATTGGTTATTCTTTGATCTGTTCAGCCTTTGATCTATTTCTGGTTGGTGATTGTGGTGGAACTTGAAGTAGGGGTATTATCTCTGAAATCAGTGTCATCAAGCCGCTGCAGAGCATCTAATGTTTTTCATCCTTTGCTCTTTTTGCTCCTCAACAACTTTCCTGGTTGTCAGAACCTGCAGTGCACTTACCTTCCTTGCTGTAAGGTACATTTTTGTCGTTTGTTAGAAACGTGGTAAAAAAATATATTTGTATGCCGTCAACTATTCCATGTTTTTGCCACGCTATAATCACAAACCAAATTAAATTTATCAGGAGTTTATATAAAAGACCAGTGCAATGTAATGCATGGAGTGAAAGAAAAATAATGCGTGGTTTTGACATGTTGTCATGGTAACTTAGGCTATTTGTTTTAACACACCAGTGGTAATTAGTGTGTAGATTAACTTTGACCTTTGAAGGAAATTCTGTGTTTGATTTTAGTAGGGGACTTTTGGGTAAAGAGAGCTGAATACAATTGCAGATCAGGCTTTTTAGATTTTTATTCATAAAACATCTTGAAAACAGCATGGCTTTCGTCTGCGTCAAAATTGTGTGCTGCTTTGTGCTGGACGGTTCAATAAAATCCCAGTAATACACATTAACGACAAACTGCCTACTGTTTCACTTTGTTTGCGTGCTCTGTTCCAGTCCGAAGGGACTGCCGATAAATATTTGAATGGTGAAAATGCAATAACAACAGACTCTTAAAACCAAATTTGTTTCCATTTCCCAGCTTTCGATAAGGCACCAGACTCACTTACAGTCATCTGATCGCTACACTCTACTGTTAGTGTGCAGTTCACAGCCATGACTGTAATCCTACGTGCACATTCAGTCAGAGGAAATAAGGGCTGAAAGAAGGCTTATGTCTGTGTCCTTCTTCGATTTGCTATCCTTCAGTGTGTGTCCCAGGTTTAGACCTTTTTGTGTGCTAATTAATAATACATGCTGTTTTGAATGATTGAACCCTGTTTCCCTAGGAAGTAACTCGTTCCTTTTATGAATATTTCATCGCTGCAGATAATGAATCCAGCCGGTCACAACAATTATAACCAACTAACGGCCCCTTTGCTGCTCCGATGTTAAAGCAGCTGGCCCCGCCATCATTTCTGACCTGTTCGCTTCTGATGCAGATGGACTCAGACTGGTGATGATTCAGTGTTGCTCAGTGGACCGAAGGACCGTAGTAAGTCGGGTTGTTAGTAGAAATGACAGATCCAGCAGGACAGAAAATGCTAGAGGGCTTGTATGTCACATGAGGAAAATATGTATGCTGACGCCAATGCAGCAGACGTAAGTGTGTCAAAAGTGTAGCTGTGTTCATTTCATGGTTGGATTACAAAGCAGCTCTAAAGGGTCATGTTACCCCACAGACCTCTGAGCTTTGCCCTGGAAATATTGCAGAAAGTAACAAAACGGTGGCTGAAAGCAATCTGATCAACCACATTAAAGCTGCAGTGCAACTTTTATAAAAAATATATTTTTTACATAGTTGTTGAAACTCTCATTATATCGAGACAGTATAGTATGAGATAGGTAGTCTGGGAAAAAATCAAGCTCCTGTGCCTTCTCCCAGTGCTAACCACAAACAACCAATCAAACCCAGGAGATGGGTCTTAGCGCTGCCAATCATGCCATGTATGTGCCGCTCACCTCCCATTCTCCCCACCATGCCTGTTCTTTGCTGCAACAAAGCTGTAATATATGTATATGTTTTATATTACACTGTCACAGCATGGCGATAGTTTTAACAAATATGTAAAAGACATATATTTATAAAAGTTGCGTCTTGCACTTTTAAGCTCAAAGAAACACAAGGTGACTAGATAGGCAAAAAGGCAGTCAAAGTGACAGAGAGCGAAGAACACATACTAAATGCGTTTCTGTCACTCGACTCATTTCTTTCTGTCAGGCAAACATTGGTGCTCTGTGAACAAGGCATTCATATGTATGAATTCTTGGCTTTGTGTCTCATTATATTGTGTATAATTATAGTTAATCTCACTGTCCCTCCATCTTCTTCAACTAATTTTTTTTATTACAAGATAAATGCTTGTATAATATGCTTAAAGCTGCAAGACTCATGTTTAAAGTTATTTTCAATGAAGAAGATCATTTTTTCTCCGCTTCATCAGACTCTTTGATTTAATCAGACACAGTGTACCAGCTCTAAGTGTACATGACCTAGATACTGGATCCCTTAATAAGCCATATGTTCTGCTCGATATAAGTATGTATGACTGGGGTACTTTTCAACAAACAATAAGAACAAAGGACAGCTTATATGGACTGATGTGACCATGATCCTTTATTTAAATACAGAAATGTGCTTTTGTGCTTCTCAATTGAATGTAAGACCACTCCAAAGTCTCAATTTAGTTGTTTATTTCTAAAGAATGTAAAGATGAGCTTGTTGATGTTCTTCAGATCGTTGTTCTGCTTCATAACCCCGGTTCACTTGAGTTTAAGGTCACAGATTTGATGGCCACACTTTCTAATTCAGGATTTCCTGTAGAGAGGAAGATTCAGGGTTCTAACTTGTTATGGCAAACTGTCCCAGTCTTGAGGCAGAGAAGCAACCTCAATCACACGACCTTTGAGAGTCAATAAGATGTTATTTTGTCTGAGATTCTGTTAGTTATAAACAGGATGCGGTGAAACACACACCTTCTACAAAGTTCCTTTTGCTCTCGACTGTCGACAAAGTGTTTTCCCAAAGGTCCAGAGGATCATTAAGGCTTAACAAATGTGAGGAGGAAGAAGAAGGTTTTTGTTTCTTTCCGGTGAGCAGTGGCTCAAATCATGATAATCTGCCTCAGACCTAGACCAGTTTTTCATTTTTTTTATTGTTGTCATGATTTTAACTGAGGCAACAGATGTCTACAGTGCTTTTTTTGAGAGCTTCTGGATGAATCCTTGCAGACTAGTTGTAATAATTTTGGTGGACAGGTCACTATTCCTTGTTTCCTCCATTTGTGGATAACTTCCCTGAAGTACAAATGTATTTAAAAAAAAAAGAAGAAAAAAGCCCTTTTACCATTTCCAGACTGATATCTGCCGGTAACTTTCTCATCTCATCTTGAAATTCTTTAGGTCAGGATTAAGTGTTTTGCTCTTTGAGATTGTTTGGCCTAATTTGTGCAGGCCGACAGCAGGTTCTGTTTAAATGAAGACAAAAACGCTTAATCAGAGAGCATTTCTAGCTGTGCAAAATGAAAACAGGGCAAGCAAAAAGTTATTCCCTGTGTTGGTTTGTCTGGCATGCTTGTAGATAATACAAAATATAATACAGCAATGAACGTATAAAATACAACAAACTGTAGGAGAAGCTGAGATTCATCAGGGGCTTCAAGTCTGATATTTGTGAGTGGATTGTGATGTCTTCAATTATCAATTATCAAAATAAAACTGATTTTCAAAATGATAAGATTTATTTGACATTGCTACGCATGTCGATTTGCTTCAACACACATATCATTGACACATTTATTTGCTAATTAGAATAGGTGTTTATCAATCTAATTTTAAAAAGACTAAAAAAGCTTCTTGTGGACCTAATATTCCTTTCTTAACTAATTTCTAATTTTTCTTTTGCATGTTGCTTGTCCCCACATTTTAATAAAGTCGTCACACTAATTAAACTACAAAAAAAGTATAAACTGGGGCCAAATGTATGTATGTATGTATGGCACAATTTTGAAGGCACATGTGACTGTGCAAACGCTTGTTGGCATGCACACACACGCCAAGCAGGGCGATTGTCATCCTCGTGAGCATTAATTGTGACTTAGCAGCTTAAGGAAGTCACACTTCCCAGGGTGATCTCCATGTGCTCTGGCAGGATAGGAAAGGCCACCAGTGCACATCAGGAAGTCATTTCTTGCCACACACTGACTTTTATCTACCTGCCACCTATTGCAAGCACATGTTGGATGCTGTTAACTGAGACACACACACGTAACGTGGTTTTGTGACGACAGGCGGAGGGGGCTGCTTGTTAACCCTCCTTGACTCATGCAGACCTAAACCAAAGCAGGTAGTCTGCAGAGGTTTTTCCAATATAATACTTCATTTTCCTTCTTTCAAATTTCCAACCCATTGAAGGTGTTTATAGTTGCCTCAGTTTTTTTTTTTTTTAGATTCTGCTAAAAACACACGTGAAGTTGGCTAATCTGGTTTCACCGCATTGCTGAAAAAGACCACCCAGGGAGAGAGAGAGGCTGAAACACTTGAGAAGGGAGGACAAAAAAAAAAAGAAAAAGAAAGGTAATCGTTGATGGTATGAGCAAACTGAAGAAACTACAATCCAGAACACTCTTAATTAAAATGAGTTCAAACTGGTTGTACCTGTTTACAGAGGTTTTATGGAGATTTTCTGGAAATTGGGGTATTATTTTGAACCTTTTACAATCACTTACAAAATGTACACAATTTACATGCCTCTCCTTTGGCATCGGAGAATCCTTGTTTCCTTTTTTCTTTGTGTAAACTAAGCTCTCTCTCTCTCACATAGACGATAACTCGTTTTTGTCCCAGTAACAGCTTGCCTCATCACCTCCGTCTCCCTCCACTGCAGAAGTTCGGAGTAGTAGGGGTGAGGGGAGTTTGCTTGTTTTCCCGTAATGAGAACCGTTACAGGAACGGGGGTTTTATCTGGGAGAACTCTCGCCGTAATCAGTATCGATTATCCTGAGAAGCCGTACCGATTATCGGGGGTGGGTGTTGGGAACTGAGAACAGCAAGGGGACACAATTTTCTGTCACTGACATAGTCACCAGCATCATTCTGGTGGCATTCTCGTCGGTGGTTGCGGATCAAAGTATTGGAAAGAATTTGTGCTTCTAATAAATTACCACATTTAACAAGATGCAGTTTCACCTTTTGATGCTCCGAGGGTGGTGAGGTCTGCCTCCTCGGGCTAACGATGGAAACGTTGGCGGTCTCAGCCATCACAACTTTGTACTACTACACTTTATAGAGCCTTCTTAAACTCACTTTTTACAGGATAGCTAATTTTTCCAAATTAACCTTTTATTTCTGGATTGTACCAGTTTTGTTTTCAGGCTCTTTGTCTTAGAAATCAGCCCATTCTTTGCTTCTTCACATTTGCTTCACGCTGGCAGCCTGCAGGGAAAATGGCTTCCCCCTTGTGTCTCTTGGCATTGTGAGTGGGGAATATGTTGGGTCAGGTCTATTTCATGCACCCCCACTTGGACACACAAAGCAGCTCTTAGTTAGACCCACATGAACTCTATTAGTATTTATTACCTCATTGTTCATAGTGAACATGTCTGGCATGTGTTCCAGACTGGGAGCAAACTGGGGGAAGGACCGAAGTAAGGATGGTGTGAAATAGCGAGGGGGAAAAAACAGAGAGTTTCTTGTGAAAATTACAGGAAGACTGGCATTTATCAAGCATTTAAAACAGTCGCCGCACAGCACTTTCTTTTTTGTGTGTTTTTTCTTCCATATTTTATGTTGGATCAGCATTTTACACAATGCCTTCATAGCAGAGAAGAGAAACTCAACTATGTACAAGGGAGAGACGCATTTCGAAATCCAAAGTGTTTAGTTGATTTCATAAATCCTGCAACTAAGGGAAGCAGAAACTCGAGCTGAGTTTATTGTTTGACTTGAAGCACATAGATAGTTTCTCTAAACTCACAATAAAAAATATAAATTGTTCCCAGTAAACCAAAGGCACAGAGAAGAGAAATATAAATTTACATTAGCTTAACCCAGAGCATAATCAGAGTCGAAATGTATAGTCTTAAATGGTCCAGCATCAAAAATTATGTTGTAGACTAATGTTGTTTTATGTTAATGGATTTTTAATTGTTAATCTCACCAAAATGAATGCAGTCAAACAGTGGGAAGGCTTAGGAGATGATGTGTCTTTGTAAGCGGGAAACAAGACGGCAGTGTTGAAGTTGTAAGTTTGATGGCATTGCAGGAAATCTTCTTGAGCGTCATTACTCTAGTCTAGCCGGTCTGACCTGTCTTTATGCTCGACGCAATATACGCTCTGGATTGTGAAGCCGACAAGTATATGGTGGTTTCATATGGAAACAATCCTGTACATGCACATTTTTCCAACCGCACACTGTTCCTGCTTGCTGCTTGTAAACGTATAGAACATTTCAAAGCACATTCTGTTGTGGTTTGTATTGATTCTCTAATGAACTTGAAACATTTCGTACAGTCAGATAACGAAGGATGTCAATCAATTGGCAAAACTTTGAACTTTGTTTAATGTATGAGATCAAACACAGCTGGAATTACGCTTAAAATGGAGGCTTTTTAAAAAATCTTTTTAATAAATTTTATATGGGTAAACTTTTTTAGATGTTATATTGCAACTCGAGCCGAGCAAAAACATGAAAATTAACGTCTTTGTTTTTCTGAGAGTAAACGCGCAGCTTGACAAATTTATGTCATGGTTGATATATTTTCTATTTTAGACAATTATGGGGAAAAAAAACAACTCTTGTGTTGAAAACTATTTCAAAGAAGTGAGACTAGACAGACACCCTTTTAGTTTTGATTACCTTTGTTGTTTTGGTTTCTCAATATGAAAGAAAGGACATTTCAAAAATTACTCAAAAACTTGTATTAAATTTGCTTCTGTTAAATATGATGTTGATCTTGTGCAGCATAAATAATTTACTAACATCACATTCTCCTTTTCTTCTCCCTCCCATGTAACCCCTTCCCCCTCCCCTCCCCAGGTCATGGAGAGCACTTGTCCTTGCTGAAGTACTGACTCAGACACAGCCAGCTCGTGGGTGGCGGTAGAGGGGTGCATAGTCTAAGTCTGCTGGTAGTCATGTGTGAAGCTCTGGACTGATGTCCACCCTTACCTCAGTGCTGGCCATGGACGGGGAGAACTACCTGCATCCAGAAGGCCCTCAGCTGAACAGCAGCATGTTCTCAGTGGGCGCCTCAAACATGGAGGCAAGTCATTTGTCTGCATTAAAGCTGTTGAAACTCGAGTTGCTGAAATTCAGAATGACAAACGCAGGAATCGCATCCATGTCAAGTTTTTTTGGTTAAAACTAATTGTTTCCTTTAAGTAATTGCTGAAATGCACAAGCAGGCGTCAGTTCAGACAACTGAGAGGTGGTTGCAAAAATATATATAAAATAATTGACATGCATTATATAGTAAGAAACTGTTTCTGTCATTGTCTCAAATTAAGTCATACTGGATATTTATTTTATTTCCTTGAAATTCAGAAGTTTACTTGCAATTTTTAAACCAACATCGATGTTCTTTTAAATAATTTAGGTAACCCCAAATAACGCTGTCTTGAATTGGCTTCTAAGAGGTTAAAGTTTGAGCTAATTTAAAGAACAGCTTGGGATTTTTTAAGGCAACTCATCAAATATTGTACTTCCTTCTGTGATACCCTGAAAACCAAAAATTAAAGTTAAAATCAGGCAAGATATTTGATGAAGGATAGTGGATCCCCACAAGTCTGGTTCACTTATGGGTACAATGTCTAAAAGGTTGAAGGTGCTGCTTTCATCTGTTGAAACAAGTATATGGGAGATCTCAGAGCTAACAAGACGATATTCCAAAAAGCAATAAAGAAATCCCAAAAACCAGACAATAATAGAAAAATAGAAGAAGCTTGTAATGCTGAGAATACCATCCGAACTTTGAAGTGCAGGAGTGGCACCATCATTTCTAGGTATCTTGCTGCAGGAGGGACTGGTGGACTTCTCAAAATAGATAGCAACATAAAAGTCCCATATAAACTTTGACATCTCAAGATGTCAGAAAGTTTCAACTTGGGCGTAGATGTATTTAAGTGCACAATGACCATAAACAAACCAACAAATTTGTTAGAAAGGGGCCTAAAAACAACAAGTCAATGTTTGCAGTGTCCCTCATGAATCCCTAATGCCAGTCGCACAAAGAAAAAAAATTCTAGGCAGAAGAGAAAAGGTGTGTGGTTGGGTACAAACCTGACTCAGTTACACCTGTTCTGTAGAAGTAATGATCCAAAATTCCAGCAAACTGTTGTGAGAAGCTTGTGGAAGCACCTAAAATTTTTATACCAAGAAATACACTTTAAAACTGTTTAAAAGACATTGTTTCCAAAAAGCAAGGAGGTGTAAGTAAGCTTCTGAATTTGTAGAAAGTTTTTTGTTTTATCCTATTATATGGGGGCATTTTGCAATAGAAATAATTTTGGTAATTCTGTTATAAAACAAGGCAATTTTAGACCTAATTATTATAACAAAAAAAGGTTTTGTTCTTTTGAAAGAGTGCAAGTAAACATCAGGTTTAATCTCCAGAAATGTTTACATGCAGTGATCAATTTTAAGATACATCCAAAAGAACTAAGAGAAGGAAACACCGCATTAAAAAAATAAATATAACAACAAATAAAGATGGCACATCACGATAAACTAAATAAAAAAAAAAAAAAGGATTATAAAATAAGCCTCTGCCTGTAGAAAGCTGACATAAACGGCAAGACTTTCAGTGCTGATATGTTGGAGCCAGAAATTTAATGTATCGGATATTTTTTTTATGTTGTAGCACGTGAAATAATCTTTGCGTCAATGTAACCTCCCTGAAGAGGAAAGCAAGTTCTGATCTTGTTTTAACAAGAATTCATTAGCCTGTTCTTTTTAAGTCTACTTAAATATTGATTTCTAAATTTGCCTTTTCAGAAGTTAAAACATTGACTTCTGTCCTAACTGTCTTACACCTGTGTCCCATCCACTCATTGATGGATGGGACACATCCATCAATGGACCACAGCACCTACTCTGTGAGGGGCTGTGGTCAGTTGTTGACACATACATGTAAAGTTGCATGTCATCAGTGTAAATAAAGTAAAAGTAAAATGTTGCAATGCTCAGTAAGCTAGGCTAGGGGGAGCATGCACATGCTGAATAAAGAAGATCAAAGAACGAAGCCTTGAAGAACCTCACATGTGATCTCATGTGATCTTTGTTTGCTTTGATTTATATTTGCCAACAGAGACAAAGTAGTTCATGTTTGACATGTATGATTGTGCCACACCTTGTGGTTCATATTTTTAGACTTCACACCTTTCCTAGCAAGAGAATAAATACCAAGTCTGCCTAAAAACTTTGACCATAAAATCTTTAATTACTAGAAACAAAAACCCACTTTCCTATGTAAATCACTGAAAAACAGCTTTCAACTTTATTCCTGTGAATAATTTTTTGCACAGAGACAAACAACAAAAATGGATAATATAAATCATATTCATAAATGTAGCAAAATGATAACTGAATAAAGTTACGCCCAACATGATTCAGAATTTGTCAGGTCTAAAGTAATTTGATCAAGAAGTAGGCAGAAAACAAGACGGGTATGGCGCAGAATCTAACGTTGTAAAAAAAAAAACAGTTTTTATTACATGTTTTTAAAAAGGCGTGTAAAAAATCTTTATACAACATTCAAACTCACTTTTAGCTACTGACCAACTTTTTGCATGTTTCGCTGGTATTTTGATATTTTTCTTCAGTGAAGAGCACAGACTTATTCAGATTGGAAATCCTCCTCGTCATCACCGTAATCTGCATCTGCCTGCACAGATTCTCTATCAGATTGAGCTTAGTTGACAAACACTTTGTATAATTACTAACTCCCCCTGACACTTTGAAGGTTTTAGCTCTTTATACAGTAAAGATTGTTTAAATTTCAATACACAGAATCACTTCAAACACTTTTCAGTAGGTTACTTGTCCGGCACAATTCTGCTTGAGAGTGTTATGTTTACTGGATTGTTAAGTGGTCATTTACAAGCCGTTATTGACAGTGACTTTTATTCTTTAGTTTAATGTGAACCTGTGAAACTGCTTTGTCAAATGCAATGCAGTCAAAAAACTTCAGGCGTGCCTATCATTTGTGCCAGTGCTCCTAAGAAAACAATGTAGACTAGAGACCTGAAATCAATAGAAAAAGGAAGCAATCCTCTGGTGGAAGTTTTGCAGAGATGAGACCGAGGGGTTTTCCTTCCCTTTGCAGAGTATTATGAGATATAATTATCATATAATTTGATTTGACTATGCCAGCAGCCTTTAAGGTATTTGCTCCATATTTCTTCATAACTTTGCTTGGATACAAAGTGGATATTTGGTTTCAGTATAATTAAAAAGAATATTTTTAAAGCCAAAGTCAAACTTAATTTAAACTTCCCTCGACCAAAGAAATATTCCCTAAAATGTTTAACAAAAAAAAAAATTAATAAAAATTCTACCATGTCTTCTTTATGGTCTGAAATTCCTGAGAATTTCTCAAAATATCCACTCAGTAAATTGAAACCACGTCGGGATGGTTGCTTCTGTAAAATTCTGTTGAATTCGCAGAGTCATACAGAGGAAAAATGGAACAATAAAGAACGTTGTTGTAACTGCTTGGTCATAATTTTTTGGTAAAAAAAACATACACCCATTTTAGAAAATGACAAGCATTGCTCAATTAAAGGATGTTTTACGTCAGCTCTAACTGTCATAACTGAGTGCATTCATCAAGTCCAAAAAAAAAGAGATGTTATTTTAACTGTACCTTTACTTTCTTTGTTTCAGAGTTCAATATTTAACTCCTCTGGTACCTGGGGATCCTTTCCTCAGCAGCCTGGATACTGCCCTATGCAATCTGGAAACCAGTAAGTCCACCTAAAATTTCAACTCTGCTTCACAGCGCTTTCACACGACTCAAATTCCAGTTTTGACAGCAAAAAAACATTGCAAGTGAAATAAAGTTTGACATTACACAGCAGTAAAATCTGACCGTTAGGAAACAGAAAGGAAATGTTTCAGCTTTTAAAAGAAAACGGCTTCAAAATCTCTCGACTTAAATTTCACAAACGCGCCCACTTGGTGTGACCTAATGCAGTCCCCCACACCACCAGCTCACTTCACTCCACATTGGTCTAATCTGTGAGACCTCTTTTATTTCCTGCTGTGGGCGGCTTGACGTCAGCCTGCGTTTGGGGTAGGGGGTTGAGTGTTAGACTTCCTGCAAGTTAGAGCTGCTTGTGTGATCTTGCCACTGAATACGACGTGTCATTTTAAACACAGTGTTTATCAGTCAGTTGTTGTGTTTCTGTTTCCTGTGAACCGACAAGAAAACACTACAGGAACCTTTCTGAGTATACAGAAGAGAGGCTGCTTTGCACAGGTGAATGTTTTGGCCAGTTTAAGTCTCTGTATTAAAGAACATGGTTTATATGGCACAATGCAGGTTTTAACTTTTTTTGCGTTAAAAAAAAAACTTGATACATTTTATTTATAATTGATGTTTGTCTGTGTTGTAATTTACTGTCCAGAAGCTGATTATCGTAATAAATAACATTTTGGAAACTTTGGAAATGGGCCCTTTATTTATTTTTTTCTTTTTACTATGAATGATGAATTTTTTTCTTCACATCAAGATGTTTCGTTTTATTACTGCGATGTGCGCTGTGTTTCTTTGAAAGTTATAACATCTGGTGACGTGAAGGCGCTGCGTGTGGTTTTCAAGTTCACTCAAAGTGGAGCTTTATGATGTCAAGCTCATTGTACAGGACCGTATCTCACTTTCTATCTTACTGTGTACAGAAGGGATACAAAAAAACCGGTCTGGCTCAGAGAAAAATGATGTGATTGTTTATCAATTTCTTTAGAATCGGTCTAGTTAGATCTCATCGAGCACAATTAAAGTGAGGTAACTTTTCTTTTTTTTAAAAAAAAGCTTAAAATTTGCATTATCTTCAATGGTTTTGCGTTTGAAAAATGGTGTTTTCAGAGATTTCCTGGAACACTTAGGCCAGTTTTTTACGAAACAGGACAGAGCACTTAAAGCAGTAGTTTTTGTATGACCACCTTTTATTGTGTTCACTTCTGTTTTTTCTGATTCTCACGACCTTGTAAGTCCCCAGTGCCGCCTGATGCCTGGGTAACTTTGCACTCTCCTGTCCAAAGTAAAATTGATTAGACTCGAAAGTGCAATCTTGCCTGCTCAGACTGTTGCTGAGAACGTGCAGAGGAGTGAGATGATCACATGACACCAGTGAGGAGAAAACATGCATGGGAAGTGTTATGTTTGCTCAAATTGTTGTCTTACAGTGCCCACTCACATCTGCAGAGCACATACTGTTCCTATGAATGACTACAAGAACCATAAAGACAACTATATTGGCCTTTTCATAATTAATACTTTTAATTTGTGTGTTAGGATTCAAATAGCTAGTCAAGCAGATCATGCTACTTTACCGTAGTTGTTGCTTTAGTGCTGGAAAGTGTTAAAACTTGATGTGCAACATGAAGCTGCAGCAGATCTGCTGCTGTGTTTTGTGGAACCAGCACCAGACTTCTACAGACCACATAAACCTCTGTGCGTACTGTATGTGATCAAACACTATCTTTTTAAAAGACCGATGCACTGTTTACATAGTTACACAACATATCAGGTGTAAAATAAAATGTCAGAACTTTTCATTCTAGGCAGAAGTTGGCTGTTTATTTCCTATATTTAGCTGTGAAAATAATTCTGATACAGTTGATGAGAAGAATAAGAAGACAAACATTTTTTCTTCCCTATCTGAAATTAAATATTGACACATTAATGTGACATTTCTTCCAGAGATTTCTTTATTGATGTCTTCAAAATCATAAGCTTGCTTACATTTCATCAGTATTTGGTTTGTAGTCCGCCTCGCTCACACGAGCCTTTTCAGATTCTCTGTTACTGAGAGGAAATAAATGGTCTTTTTTTTCAGTTGAAACCAGATATACATGTGTTTTAAAGAGACATGTAACCTTTTTTTTCTGACATTATTTCCTGTTTTACTAGGTCAGTCAGGATCAAGAAAATTTCCTACGTGTCACAATATTGAGCAGATTAATTCCATTTTATTAAGTAGCATTTTATTCAGTTTATGAATTATTTATGACCTATTTTTAAAATCATTATTAGTAACAATGGGACACTCCTGAGTACATTTGCAAACCATAATCTCTATTTTTATGTTGTTCTCTGAGCAAAAGCTCCTTGCTCTCTGAGTAGCCTTCCAGCCCTTGTTGCTACAGGACTGATGTGTCAATACTTCACTTTCGTTCCAGCTTCGCCCAACATCTTCACATGGTGTTTTGCTTTTTGTTTGGGCTTTATTTGCACATTTCACACCAAAACATGCTAATCTCTGGGACACAGCAGCACCTTCAGACATCTAGAATTTAGGGTGAACCCGACTGGTGGCAGTCAAATTCTCGTTATTTTGGCTAATCTGTTGTTAATTTTCCTATGATGCAACACAAAGGAGCGGTGTGTGTAGGCGTTGTCATAATATATATTAAAGCCAATTAATCATCACTGTGTAAAGCTATAATATCATCTGGACTCTCCCAAATTGCTTATGAATAGTAATCTTAGCATAAGTAAAATTTTTATTAAAAAAAAAAGTATCTAAGAATTTGAAACTATGATGTAAATGTAAAACTACTATATGTATTTTAAAATTACATTTGCAAGCTACAAATAACATTTGTTTGTAGCCAACTTGAGGCAGACAAAACTAATCAGTCAATATCAGCCTGTTACTGTACAAAGAGTAGAAAGGGAAAAAAATCAAATTCAGCTCAGTAATATGTTGAAAGGTACTGCCAAATGCAGCTCTATTTATTTTAGATTTTTGTTTTAATTTTAAGAATTATTATGACAAAAAAATAAATTACACAATTTATTATTACGAAGGACTAATAAATTAGTCCTCATTGTCTCTATGCAATGAGACAAAAATAGTGATTAAAAATATATATATATATAAACAAGCAGCTATATTGCAAAACGGTACTCAATGACTGGGTACAATCATATTTTGTGCATGCCGCATTTATTGATGAAATCATGGAGTCAACCGTGGAAAAATAGGTCAGACTGCAAAAAGCCTCACATTTCAAAGCCAAAGTTTTGATCCACAGTGGTGATAATGGGACAAGTTGAAACTTGGTGACAACTCCTACATTTGGTTTAAGCTCCTTCCTGTGCATTATTCAAGAATAATACTTCCTGCTCGCATGCTTTGCACAGCTAAAACCAAAAGGTGCATTCAGTTCCTAGGACTAGAGTAGAGGTTCGTCTTCATGTTTGTGTTGGCTATAAGGAAGTGTTCTTCCAAGGAACCTTAGCAGGTTTCTTTTTGTGTTTGTGTGGGTGTGCTCCTGCAGTGGTGTGTCACGCAAAAGCTCCACTTGATATAATCATCATTTCTATGGAAGTAGTGCTTAGCTGTTGATAATCGTTGGGATGAAATTTGTCCACAAAGGAAGACATTCCTGCTGTCACCTTCCAAAACTTGCTCTTTTTAAATCTCTTGACGTTCACTGGAATGATAAATAACATTTCCTGGTGTTTATGTTTCATTTTTATCCGGTATTCCCATTCATTTCTACTGCAAACCTGTTTGGTTTTGTCAACTTTCCAATTAATGTTCCAAGAAATCACAGCAGTTAATTTTGCTACATGACAGCTATGAAGATAAAAAATATAAAGAAGAGTCAGTGCACAATTGCTTTTTAAAATGATGTGATGATCGTGCCAAGCTTAGAGATCGCACACCGTCAGAAAATAAACCGCTAACTACTTTGGCTCAAGCGAGACATCATTGCTGAATGATGGGATTTGAGGCAATGAATTTTGGGTTTTAAAAACCGAGGGGAGACAACTTGTGGGACACAGAGAGGTCAGTCTATTGCTGTGCCTGTGAGCCCCTAACTAGCTCTGTTGATGAAAGCTGCTGATACCAGGTCTGCCGAGACGTCTGTTGTAATAATCATGCTGTCATTGCTCTGCTAGGGAAAGAAAAACCACAAAGGGGATTTCCAGTCTGGAAGATTTCTACCAATCGTACTGCGTTTCCCCCTTTGCTCTCCTTAAATAGATTATTCATCAGTGATTAACACCTGTGTTAGTGATTTTTCCCTGTGCTGGCAAATAATTTGTTGTTTGTGTAACTGTAAAACTCGTGGTTATTTTAATGGCTTTAATTTTGAACAGAGGTGCGATTTATATGGTTTAAGTACAGACAAGTGCAAATAATTTTTTACATCAACTCAAAAATCCGTTACAGTCTAATTAAATCTCCATATAGCAGCGTTAGGTGGTCCTCTCATGGTGGTTAAGTTTGTTTTGAAACCAAATCAATCAGTAACTGTGATCTCTGACCAGGAGTTTAGGACACAGGAGCCTAATCCTTTGAATAGCTTTGGCTCAGCTCCAGTTGTTTTAGTTTGAGCTCTGGCAGCTGATTGGACAGCAGGACAGTTTCACCTTTACGCGTCTTTAGTTTTGCTTTTGCTTTGAGTGCTCACGCAGCCCTGTTGCTCTGCGGGTTTCTCCATAGGCTTGTGACTTATCGACTCAGTAGGAAACTGAAAACATACCATGTTAGATGTACAGGATCTGATCGTTTGTGGCAGAAGTTAACTTGAGGCTCCAGAAGATGTTTGGTGTTCAGGAAAAGGGGGTCGCGATAAAGGGTATGAGCTCTCTCTGTCCTGCTATGGTTGCTGTCGATGCCCGGCTGTTGTCCTTATCATCTCTAACCTGTCTGTCTGGCTTGCAAATAGCCAACGTTTCATTTGTTTGCCTCTTTGTCCGTTGAATTTGCTGTCTATTCATTCGTTCGACAACCAGTCACCTTTTAACTACATGATTGAAACTGAACACTTTAGTGCTTTTTAAATGTAAGTTTTGTTTCTGTGACAGTGAACTGTGTTTGGGATTCTTTGAAGCTGATCTCTTGCCTGTCTTCTTGCTGCCAAGTATAGTTACCAAAAACTGATTTTGGTTTATATTTCACTGCTTTATCAAGCAAGTAGGAGCTGATAAACTTAGCTGATATCACTTCCTGTAATAAATGAAAACATCAGCAAAGATTGTTCTGCTTCCATACAATGTACTTTAAACCAACTAAATGTCTTTTTTTTTCTTTTTATCCGCAGGCAATACCACTTGAATAACAGCACTACCACCAACATTCCTGATATGCACATGAGCATGTACCCGGGATTCGACATGGACTTTCCCAGCCTCCCTAAAAATGGGAATGGAGACTTCTCCCAGGTTGGTTCCATTAAACTATTATATTCATTGATCATCTGCAACAAATGAAATGCATTTCAAGCTGGGATTATGTGAGCTTTGAGTATGTCCTTCAAAGCAGCTTCCTATCAAATGCTTGCTTTTACTTTCATATGATGAGAAAGGGCCACACGTGCGACCCACCACCTCCTGCAGCTCATCTTTCATGTTCATTTATGACTGAAGTGTAACATGGTCTGTGCCTTCTTGCCTTTTTTTGTTCATTTAGTTAGAGTGACACTAAGAGCAGCTGCTGTGATGAGACAGATGGGTAAATTTGTAAACTGAATCCATTTAGGCTCTTGTCAAATATAGGCTTGGGTCAGTGAGTCCCACAGTTTCTTGTTGTTACACTATAATCGAATCGCTTTTGTGTTTAAAAAAAAAAAGAGAAATATTCCTGCCACTGCTGAAATTACAACATATTCATTGTTGCAGTTACGATAATATTTTTTGCAATTATTTTTGGCTGCCTTGATTTTGACACACATACTTTAATAAAAAAAATTAAAATAAACGGCTGCAAAACTTAGCAGTAGTCCTAAAATGCATATTGCTGACGATATTGTTGTCGCTTTTCTCTTCAGACTTTAAAACCAGCTGATATAAGCTGGTCAAGTAGTCCAGCTTTTTGTGGCAGTAAAGTGTGTAGAGGGCAAATTAATAGAGATGCCACTTGTATCACTAAGTTTTCAAAGCATGATTACCTTAATAAGTGATGGGGGATGCTTCTTTAGTTTCCACTCTGATATTATCTTTGGCTTTTGCGACTGGAAATGTTGTCAAACATCTGAGTTGTAAGCAAGTGACCTACAGCATGTAGTAATAGGCTGGGGAGGGGCAGCGCTGTCTTCTGTGGAGACACCGGTCACTTTGTCACCTCCCAAACACCATGAAGAAAAAAAGCTACCAAAGCCCTGGGTCTACCGTAGCTTCACTGTGTTGTGATGGTCAGTTCCTTCACTCTAAAGAAGCGTGAAAAGTTGTGTTTTACTGAGTCACAAAGACAAAAGAAGTGAGCAAAATAAATTAGAAAGCACAATTTCTGGGACCTCAATGCAACAAATATGATGAATGAAGTACAGCAGCTTGTCAGGGCCCAGAGATTAGGATCTGTTCACACACTGTTATTCCAGCACCTCAGTAAACCACATTCACACTCCTGAAGAAGGTCTGCAAAGTGTGTTTCTTTTTCTACTAAAACACAGCATCAGCCAGAGGAAATTCAGGTAGATGAATCCATATATTCTTATGCAGTGAGGTGACAGCTGTAAACTCTTTGTCTCTTTACTGCCACGACACCCACTTTTAACCAAGCACTCGCATGTAGAAGTGTAGAACACGGAGGCTGTCTATACTAATTGATCTATATCCCAGTAACACCATTTTATTTTCTCCTGAAACCATTTGCTCCTCCAAGGTAGGAGAAAATCAGAAATCAAACTTGCGCGATTGCTGCAGTTATCAACCCAATGTAATCGTCTGGGCTTTCTTAGATAAGTTTCTTTTTCAAATGAACTGGATTTGATTGTACTGTAGTATAAATAATAATAAAAATGGTCCGTATGATTAGAATGTTTTATGCCAATCTTATTGGCATAAAACCAATAACATTGGTTTTATGCCAATCTTATTGGCATAAAACCAATAAAAGTTTGGTTCGTTCTGGCTTCTATAGGAATATGAATTAGACTGATTTGCTTTGTAAAAGGCCTTCAGATTACATTCTTTCTATTTCAATTTAAAAAAATAAATAAATCTAACAATATTTATCATGTTTGCTCCATCAGAGCAGTGAATTTCATAATGTATCCAAGTCCATTAAATTAGCTGTGTAATGGAGAATCTAACAAGTCTTTCACCAAGTCTCAGAGGATTTCACTGTTTACGTTGCACCTCAGTGACTTGTGCTCACATGATCAGTGTAATAGTATCTTTTCCAGATTAACCCGCTTATTCACATTTGAGCAACACTAATATCCATATCTGAAGCACACTGCATCAGAATTTAGGTTCCAAATATTTTGTTTGCAACCGACACGACAATAATGATCATGCATGCTTTTTTTTTTCTTTTCATTTTTGTTAAGTAAAGAAAATAAGTCAAATTTCCAAGTGCAACCACTGAACCAGTTTATTGTCATTGGTTTAGAGAAGTGTCCCCAAAGTCAAAGCGTAGCAGTTTCACATCGTTTTAGCTTCCAGGTGTGTGAATGGGTGTGACGCTTGACTGGAACAGAGTGCTAAGTTATTTCTACAACAAAAGCAACATATGAATGTTTTGAAAAGAGAAAAGCAACGCGTCACCTTCATCATGTGGATCGTTAACTTGGGGATTCCCTAGTTTCACATGAGCCTGTGTTTTTGTGTCCGGCTAAGTTTTTTTCCTCCTAAAGAAGTCATTTTAAACCTTAGTCATTCAGGTTGAGTCATATTGTATTCTACATTTGACTTTATTTGTAAAACAGTTGCGTACGTTATTTTAAACATTTCCAATTTTGGTTAGTGCATTCAAGCTCTGCCTTCTTGTGCCTGTCAGCGTCTCTGTGAAGGAGAAAACACACACACACACACACAAAAAGAGACGTTTTGTGCCTGTGTTGTGCTTTCTCAGCTGTTCTCGCTGCATTTGGACACACGGCGTCATGTGAGTCATGTAGAGAAAATGTAAGTCATGGGGTCATCATGACTAATAATGCCCCACCTCATTCTCAGACCATTTTCTTCCATTTCATCCCTGCCATTCGTGCCAGTCCTGCCCTATTTTTCCCCCCTTTCTCTCAGTCTGCTGTGTGGTGGCATCACATCCACTGTCTGTTCAGTCACCGAATCGTAAATATTCAGAGTTGTGTGGCCGGGTCGATTGGTTTATGAGGTTGTTTAGTTTCTCAAGTGACGTTTGTGTTTACTTCTATCTCCTCGTCTCATTTACTGCGATGGGGTCATTAGGGAAATCTCTTTTGGTTTGCATGGCTTCCCACAGTGTCAGGGTTTGTTTATGCATGCACCAGAACTCATTTCGAATATCCACATATTATAAGGAACCACGGTGCTGCAGTCTGTGGACAGAATGTGTTTCTTTACATCTGCTGCCTTCAGAGGTTTGTTTTGTATTACAATGAAGAAGCTTCCCTCTATACACCTTAAGAATTACTAAATAATAGATAAACAAGCCAATAACTGAAGTCGCATATAAGGACTCTGGCATATAAATCAGATAAAGTGAATTTGTTTCAGTTATCTCTATGTACAACTGCGTAGCACTTTAATATAAAGGGGTGTTTGTCAGCTCTGCCATAATTTCAGGCAATTATATTAAATGTGAAAGTTTTTGAAAGTTTCTATTGAATCTGATTGAAAAGGAGATCATTTTATTTGAAAGACTAATTAAAGATAATTTATTCACCAATCAGAAGTTTCTTTTCAAGCATACAACCATTTTGAAAACAGCTTTAAAATTGCTGAATTTTTTTTCCCTCATTGTTTCTGCATTTTGAGCTGTTTATCAAAACTAATCAAAGATATAAACTTCAGGGATCCCTTATACTCTAATATATTCTGAAATCCCTCTGCTGGATTCACCATTTGAACTTTTGTTTCTTCTAAAACAACAAAAAAAGACTGCCAGAATAAGGAGCACGTTTCAAAATCCAAAAGTGACTTTCAAAAGAAAACATTTAATTTGTTGTTGACTGGTGCATCACTTCTATCACGATAACATTTTAAAATGAACACTTGCTGAGATGTACCTTGTAATAAACCGCCCACTTGTGGCTCAAAGCTGAGCAGAATGACACGACTAATTAACTAACAAGCAGTAATTTAAGCACTGCTTCATGAAAAGCGAATGAGAGAAATTCAAATGTCTGGCTAAATCCGAGCTTTTGTGTAGAGCTACCAATATTTTTTATTTATCTGGCAACTGATTTTTTTGAATATTGACAAATTTTCCTTCAAAAGCTTTTTTTCCTTCCGTATAACGTGACATAAAATATAAGCAGAAACTGTAATGTGAAGGATGCAAAACTATGTGAAACGTTCCTCCATTAGCACAGTAAAAAATAAAATGGCACACTTGATATTGGTATAAAAAAGTCTATGTAAACATACATTAGATTAAACAGAAAATGAACAAAAATAGGACTTTTTGACCATAACTGCAACTCAAAAGGAAAAAGAATCTCTTTCTATTACTACCTTTTACTTGAAATGTAGTAAATATAGTATTTCCATGTAAGTTACAAATTTCTTTATTTAATATATGTATTATCTATGTCTTTGTCCGGTTGAATTATTGTTTGTTTATTTTTTATTTAACCAGGGTTGAAAAAAAACAACAATTGAGATTAGACACCTCTACTCTTTTTTAATCTGATAAAGGTTACTTGATTCATTTAGAAATTACCATTACCTACACACTTAGCAATTAAAACAGGGTAAACTTACATTTATTTTGTCATCTGCACAAACTCTGCACATTGACATACTGGCATATAATTAATCCGTGAACGTGGATCTAAATGCGTCCCTGACAACTTCTTCTGGAAGAAACGTAGCAGACAGATAGCTTGCCTAGCTTCAAGTAGCTTTAGAAAATCTACTTTGGGTTCATCTTTACAGTCGACATCACTGCTTACATCAACAAGTTATTCTCAAGTGCAGCTTGTATTTCTTACTGTTGAATCCAGTGTACATCTTGTTTAAACACTTTTAGCATGACAGACTGGCGCTACAGTGTCTCTGCTGAATGTTAAAGTCTTCTGTGAAGTCAGAGTGTTGTGTATGCGTGAGTCTTGGCGTGTTAAGTAGGCGTACATTTTGAAACACTTGTTCTCCTGCTCTTTATGTGTATCTCTACATCAACAATGAGGCAACATACTTAGCGTTATATCATAATTTCAAGCGGCAGTAGTAGCTGTCACCATGGTAATAGGTGGAGTAGTAGTAGTAGTAGTAGTGGGCTGCATAAAGGCAGCTACATTATATAATGCGTGCATGGTCAAAATAATTAGGTATTGAGTTTAAATACTTTAACATTTAAAACTACAAAAGGCAACCTATTAAAATATGTTTTTTTTTTTTTTACATATTTGTTAAAACTAACAAATATGCACAATTTTGTTTGTTAAGAGAAAAACTGACACAATCTAGCTCCTCTGCCCCCTCCTGAGCCATCTTCAGAAATAAACTGCTTGACCAGAAACAACCAATAAGAGCCAGGAGGAGGGTCCTAGCACTTTCAGTCACGCTCGTGTACGTGCTCCTCATACACAAGCAGCACATACCTTGCAATCACAGGAAAATTGTTTGTCCGCCCTTATCAACGGTCATGCTAATCCTCTAGGATAAAATTGAGAAAAGTGCAACTTAAATGCCACAGGAATGATGAAATAATACATCAGTTTATTTCATGATACCTTTATGCACTCACTCCAGCTGCACTGATGAAGGATTACTTACCTCAGCATTCTGAGTGCTTGGAGTGGCTCCAGTTGACTGCTGCTTTCAATTAGCAATTTCATTATTAGCTGATTACTGCAGCTAATAATTATTCCCACTGCCATTGGGGACAGCCATAGAGTTTCATTCTAAGACAATTAACCTATGGAGAGGGGAGAAACTTACTATTTCCTGAAACTGTTTTCTCATGCTTAAACCAAATAAATATGCATTCTTTTTAATCACCAATGGACAGAACAAGGTGAGAAACTTCCCCAGTGATAACACATGCACAAAGTAACCTTTAAAATAGGAGCCACTCCAATTTGCAATAAAAGTATTATAAACAGTGGAAAATACCTACTCAGTGAGTAATTATTGGCAGCATAACATTTTAAGGAGACTATTTTTTTTAGAATCAATTGTAAAGGGGGGAAAGTAAATTACAAAAATAATCTGAAAGAACCAACTGTAAAATCGATCACATGCCTCTGTGGTTTTAAAAGAACGGCACACTTCTTCACAGTCACATCTGCGTACCTGCCCAGGCTTAACTGTGGTTTAAAAACCCTAAAAAATGTGAATATTTCTGCAGCGAATGAGAATCGTTGCAACATTTACTGGAAGACAGCCGAAAAAAGGCAATTCACTCAGCATTCTGGCTAACCTCAAACGGCGAAGAACACTTTGTAAGAACAGATTTTGACATATGCAGTACTTTGCATGCTGTATGTTTTCGCATGTTACTCAGCGGTATGCACATCTAAACATGGTCCTTTTAGGGTCTTTCTACAAACTATTCTTCTTCTTTGTCGTTCCTCCCACTTTTACACTAATCTCTTTTGCTCTGTGCGATTCTAGGAAGAGTTCATTTGCATCAGAAATGCTTTTACAGCTCTTTTCAAGTTTGCAGGATATATCACATTTAAAACAGCTTGTCTTTAGCCGACCTTGCTTGTATGGCGCACTAACACCCACATAAGTTGATTAATGTCTTTCTTTGTGACAGTTGCTCATACTGTGTCCCTACGTAGATTTAAAATGGGATATAATCCCAGCGCACACAGGAGTACAAGAGAAAACTGCTTCAGAAAACAGGAAAACTCTTGTGAGAATACATTAACAGAGGTTTCTGTAAAAGCAGTATTAAGTGTTTGTTTTTGAAAACTCCTGCAACTCTGCAAACATTCTAAATGCAACTTGAAACCTTTAAGAAATCTCTGTTTAGATGCAGTAGTCAATCATCCTTGCATGATCTTGTGGTCTTACTGATAATCCGCAGGTCCAATACACACACACAAAAAAAAAGATTTAAAAAAAATTCAGTAAATGCATTAAGCTGAAAACTAATTTTTTTCTCATTTGTTTCTACATCAAGAAACGGTAACATTCAGAACAAAGTTCTGACTTACTTCAAAAGCGTCCATTTAACTCTGATGTATAAATTAGATAATCTTATAACGACTTTGTTTTCTGTTTGACTTAAAAGATGCTAGATGTGTTAAATCAAGTCTGCTCAATATAGCCTTGAATTGTTCGGTAATCGCAATAAAAATATTGTTGAACCGGAAAAGAAATCTTTATCCAGCTGAACACTAACACAGGCGTTCCTTCACATTTTTCCAAGCCAGTCAGGATTTGAACGTGTTTGTAATTCTGGGCTACTTCCCTGTAGGTTAGTCAAACAGAAAGTGTTTTTAGTGCCCCGGTTTGAAGGAGGAAGTTAAAGGTTAATTTGAAAGTTGATAAGCGTGCTGTTTTTGTGGAGTTACACGTGATTTACTTTAGCTTCAAGGTACATGTTAAATTTGATCTGAATTGCCACCTTTGACATGTATCTCATTTGTATGTTAAGTGGATTTAGAATGTACTTTAATCCCAGTTTACAGTTGAGGAGTCGTTAATTTCTACACTCATTGTGCACTGCTTTATATTTGGAGTTTGAAATATCCCTGGGTTTATTAAAAACATGTTTTCACATTGATATTAATACAGCAAGGTGTTCACAGTTGTGCCACTTGCACAACAAAGTACCAGAAGTTTTGCACAGATGCAAGGCATATTTAATAATATCTAAACAAGAATACAGTTTTGCAGGACTTAAGAAAATGTAGATGAGATTTTGTAGAAAAGTGTTATTACAGTTGCTTTTTTAACCTTGTTCAAACTAGATGCTGTTATTTTTACTCTTTAATGCAATAAGGTGAGTGCTTTGGCTGTTTGAGTCTAAAGAATCTCATCAGTAGTGATTCAGTGTTCCCTGATGGCCCTCGGTGCTTCTCCAAACACACGAATATACATACACACACACACTCACACACAAACTACTGAGAGGATTCCCACTCATAGAACGATGACACCATGGATAGGCGCCACGCCGCCTCTTAAGAGTCTGACTCCTCTTCTGTCCAGCAGAGATGGACATTACAGGACCTCACCGTCCCAGCTTGATATCATTTGTTCCTGGAAGCTGACTGCACAAATGGACCGACTCCTGTATGAAAGAGACAAATTGCATTATTTTAAATTCTTATTTACGAGGATCATAAACAGTCAAATTGCTTTCTCCACCAAGAAAAACTGATATGTCGTCCTTGATCAGCGTCTTGGATTTGTCTGAATTGTCCAATTTGCAAAAAAAGGAGAAGATTCCCAGAATAAGCCTTTGTGCACTTGTATGTCTTTTACAATCACGCCCTCAGTTCCAGTAAGCAGGAATTACTTTTTATGATGAAGGATTTGTCTGTAATTGTGTATGCTGGCTGATGCATGCAAAAACTCTTCCGCAAAAGGAAACTTGCAGTTCACCCTCGACTTGTTTCATTCACAATCTTAAGGCGCTTAGAATATTCTTAGAGGAGCCACTTCCAACTTTTTGAGCTCCGCTGTCTTTAATAATAGATTTTTATTAATGAGACAATATTTTGACACACTTATTTCTAAAGTAAATCTGCTCCCTGGATGCTCACATTAGTGACTCACTTCTTTTTCTTTTTTTTTTTTTGAATCACGCTCATCAGGCATTACTTGCCTTTCCGCGTCTGAGTTACTGACGGAGATTCAAATTCAAATGAATTGCGAGAGCAGCAGACGTGAAATTGAATATTTGCAGACAAAACAAAGAAACAAAAAGCAGAGGCACAGTCTAGTGGGGAGTCAGTCTCTAAATATAATAATCATTAAATGGTGGGCCAGGCCCATTAAACATAGCTGTAAGCAGCGCTGTGTGAGGAGCGGCCAGGTCCACAGCGCAACACTGTTTACACTACAAATGCGGTTGAGTTACACCATGTACAGTAAAATGGGCCTGACTGCCAGTAACTCTAGTCACTTACCAACAAAAGCATCATTTCCTGAAAGCTCCTCCCCTCCTCCCTCCCTCTTCTCCCCTCCCCTGCCCTCCTCTGCTCACTCACTCACTCACTCTCCAACCACCTTTCTGCACTCAAATGAACTAGTCCACAATCACTATTAGTGAGCCCTCTCTGCCAATACCTGCCTGTCTCCCTGCGAAGCAGGGGAGCATGTTTTAGACGTGCCCGTGTCTCCGTCTGCAAGAGAGCGTGTCTACACCTGTGTGTGGTGTGGGGGGCGTTTGAGGCAGATGTCTGCAGTGAGCCAGGGAGAAGTAGTCACAGGGCCAGTCAGGGTCCAGAATGGGGTGGTAGCCCTCCAGCTGTGAGGTGGTCACCAGCATTTTGGCTTCCTCATGGAAGTGGCTGACGGATTCAGGGAGTTGAGGTGAAGCAGGAGCTTATGTTGTGTGTATTTTCACCCGTGCCGTACCGTAGCGGTTGGACCCATGTCTCTCATGCAGCTCTGGACTAAATTATACGCTCAGCTGGGACGCCCGCTTCCCAAGGTACGGGTTCTGTTCACTTCTTTTTCTTTCTTCTTCTTTTTTTTCCTTATGGCCATCTCTGTAATGCTACAGCTTATTGGTTCATTGTCTTCCTAAATGAAAATATCTTGTGTTAATTGTTTTTAACATGAGCAGCGCTTGTTGTTAAGGTAAAACTTACATTTAACAAACGGCTGATTATCAGTGTATGCATGTGCTTGAATTTTTAACTTCCTTGAATGAATTGTGAACATACTTCCTTATACTCACTGTGTTACAAGATAATTTTATCTTTTGTACAAAGTCCACACTTAGTACACCTGACTCGATCAGGTATAAACAATACTGTTCATAAAACAATACTAGAGGCAAACTATACTGTTGGAACATACAGTTTTTATGTGTAAAACATGGCTGTCTGATCATAGGTAAAGAAATAATCTGATTACTTAATTGTAATTGAGATAATTATATGCCCGAATTTCAAGCCACTCTGCATTTATTGCACTGAAAAGCAATAAGTAATAAATGTGAAGTAATATCTCATATAAATTTTTTTCTCTTTATCTTCTTCTACATTTTTACCTTGGCCACGTTTTCCACATGAAAAATCTAATCAAATTCATAATTGTAAGAAATGCTGCCTAATTTTTATGATAAAAACTGAAAAGCGTAGCTTCATCCCAACAGAAAGCTGCAGTGACCAATACACTCTCTCCATTGCTTTTCTTTCATCGTTAACGTCATCATAAAGGCCGGAAAAACTTTAGTTTTCCGAAGGAAAACCCATGCGTGAGATCACATAAGCATATTACAACAAAGTACAGCACAGTCTTCCAGTTTTCCAGTGGATTCCTCCTTCTATGGTTTCTCACGTCGCAAAAGTGACAGGGGAAGTGGAACATGACAGAATCGATTGAGTTCTACTTGATGTTTAAATTGAACAGGGCCCAGTTTTAAGACTTGTAGATGTCTCTGCGAATAGGGTTCGTTTTCATTACAGACCTAAGACAGGGCTTTCATGTGGGTCCACTCCCAGTGAAAAAGAACACAGTGAGCTCATTTATTATTATTTGTCAAATAGGATTTGAAGTAGAAGTCTGCCTGTAAGTAATCAAAGCCAGTGCCAGTTGATCCTCCATCGCCCCACTGAGATTCATCCTTTCCAACCAGGAACTCTTGACAAATAATTATCTGCTTTGTTCCTTTCTTCCTGCCAGTAAGTGCTACAACCTGATACCGTCAGACTAAATAGCACTCTTGTACATTGTCTTATCAGCTGTTAAATGTGGCTGTTTTCGCTATGAGTTGTAAATAGAGCCACCTTTTTTTTTTTATACCAATTCATTAGCTGATATTCTAGTTAGATAGCGGTTCATATCTGTGTAATATGACTTCATTGGGGCGAGGAACCTGTTTCCACTGAATTCTTGATGCAGCATATTAACCAATCTCCTCCATGTCCGCGTTTGTTAGTTAACACACACCAACGCATTTTTTGTTGGTTATTTGAGCTTAATTTTTTTACATTTAAGCAAAGGTGATCTAATTTATAAATAAGGCAGACAATAAGAATGTCTTTTTTTTTTAAAATAAGTGCATTGTCGTGTTATGTTCATAAAGTTGTTTCTGGTTTAAAAAAGGAGTTATTCTTATATTCTCAAAACCACAATAGTTAATTATACTTTCCTTGCTGCTCATTTCAAGATACATTTGTATTTTTAGAATTAGTGAAGTAAAAGAAATCCTCATCATTTATACATTTTTAAACGTACAAAACAATAAACGAGTATAATGTATATTTTTAGTAGCATACTGTATCTCTGTCCCTATATTTGTTTGTTTCCTGCTTAACGTCATTTCTTCTTGTTTACATTCGATCTACGACATCATACCAGTTTGCAAAGCGTACTTGGATCTCATTAGTGGGCCATCGCAAACTTTAAATCAAACCTTTTTTGCGTGTACCTGGTGTGGTGAGAATGTCTTAATTTCTATCTTTAAAAGCACGGGTAGACTCTTTAGGTGGGCACATGTTGTCAGTTTCCTGGTATTACTTCAAACCACAAGCATGACCCTGTGCGTGCAGCTTACGGGAAGTGAATAAACAATAATGGAGAGGATGAGTGAGAAGCACTGGGTCGGGGGGGGTCTGCTCTGTGAGAGAAGTGAGGAGAATGGGTGCGAAATAAGCAGTATCTTCATTCCGTTTAAACGTTTTATGTCATAACCTTGATTTGTGTGAGGGATTAACCCCTTTATTCCCACGTGGACCACGCTCAGTGTGTTAAACCGGCAATGTGGTTTGTGTTGCTTGACATCAGAAGGAACGAACAGCTGCTAGGGAAGTGTGCCAGAATCGGGATAGAAGTTTTTAAATAGTGTTTGCATTGGTCCCCCCCCACATAGTTTGTACAATGGAGGGAAAAAAAACAACAAACGACATGAAGAAATATCTTGTCGTTTGAAGATGACAGTGAAGTGTGTGTGGAATATTAGTTGAAAAGCTTGATATGCCTCTTGATTTATTAACTTTGTCCGACTTCTCAGTGAGATATTCCACACTTCAGTTTGACCTGTAAGAAAACATATTAATATAAAACTTGCCCCCAGAAGTTTTAAACAAAGTCAGTTCATGTCTGCACAGACTTTTTTTTGTTTTTCGATGGTTTTATGTTTTCTTTCTTTCTTCCTTTTTTTTTTCAACTTAATATCTTGCAGCTTTGCCAGGGATAAAATGTTTAAGGTTCGATTCAGGGCACACACCCAGCAGTCAACAGCTTGTAAAAGAAAATCTTTGCTCATTTTCACATGATTCTTGGCTTTTGACCACGTCTACAACTTACTGGCACTGGCCTCACAGCTCTGAGTCACGGAGACACATTTTACCTTTGACCGCTGGCGTGTGAAAATGTTGGTGTTCCAATGCAGAGGCTTTAGGGGGATTTGAGGCAACATTTAAAACGGACCTGTTTCAATTCAGTTTGTATTGATTTCACAATTTGAGGGAGAGAAAAAAAATAGCAGATGTTCTTATTTCAGACTCAAGAACATTCTCTTTTTTGTGCTTAAAACATCTTTACATAGTACACATTTCTTATATTACCCTCCTATATTAATGGAGCTAAACAACAAAGAAAATATTTAAAGTATGATTGTCATAGTGATCCCAAGATGCAACTCGGCTGCAGATATCCTGTTAGATATTTTCCTTGCCATCCTTTTCTCTTTGCATTGTGGTGAGATAACCTTGTACCTTTTCCAGTCTTGTTCTTCCACATCCAGTTGTTGCTCAATTGAACATATGGGGCAACTTCGACATGTTGCTATTTTCTTGTAGCCATTTCCTGAGTTCCTCGTTCTGTTGTCTTTTCTAAAACAAAAGCGGCAAAGAGACATGGATGTCGCTACTGAATCCTATTTGTAGATCAGAGAGCAATGAAGATGGAGTTTATGAAAAGAAAATTTCCTAAGCACAGTGATAAACATGAAGTATGTGTTAAATGATGCTTCAGTTATATGGTTTGTCATATATCTTCACCAGAAATACCAATAAACTCGGACGACTGCGTATGAGGAACTAGTTTTCTTCAACATCACCAAAAGTCCCAGAGTTAATGCAAGAGCTCCTCTGATCTCTGCAACTGTCACAAATGGCAGAGGTCGCCGCAGTGTTGCAAAAGTTTTGTGTGGTGTTCTTTCTTAAAATGTCACACATGACTATGACTGTGACTCCATAACTTGTGTCCACACTCCTCTCACATCCACTTATTTCAGCTCTAGGGGTGCACAGATTGTCACATGACACATGAATACGTTGAGATTCTGTCTTAGTTTTAATTGGGTGAAACATCCTTGGAGAAGGCCGATATGGCTTTTGTTGCAATAGTTCTTTCTAATTCATCACTAGGTGTTTTGTTGAGAATCTCCAGATAAAACTGTGTAGGAATCAGTCCCGGTGGCAGAAAGCGCTGGTTGGGGAGCAGCTGCTGTGGAAACCCTGATATCTATAAATCCTCACTCAGCGCTATTAGGATGCCTTCAGAAATCTAGCTGCCAGGAGAAACATGCTTATCATTTAATTTCATTTAATTTATTTCTGTTGAATAGCCTTTGCAAAGCATCCTCCCATATATACATTGCAGAATGTCATATCTTTCTATCTCCTATTTAAAGGTGCAATATTATTAAGATGTGACATATGTTCCTTTTGTGGGTGACTACCTCTTGGCCAAACCAAATCTGCATCAGATGATCATTTTTCTGCCTCTTTTCTTCATTTTTACCTTGCAGCTTCCACTCCTCATGCTGCACGTTTTGCTTTGCCAGAGGAAGAACTTGAATTCTCATGGCAGATTTTTGTCACTGGTTGAAAACCACTGCAATATAGGAGTGTGCCTTTTGTGCGTTTCACATTGTGGCATTCACAGCTTGTGGGTTTTTGGTTAATCATACTATTTCATCTGGAAAACCTACCTTCTTAGATTTTTATTTTCAAAAAATTCTAAAAGTATGAAATTACATTCCTACTGGTAGAGAGTGAAATAAAAGATATCCACTAATACTTTCTCACTAGTACAAATAGCATGTAAATGTTGCCGCAGTCTCAGTTATTGTGAAGTACATTCAAGAATGTCTGAAAATCCCAAAATGTTTTATGGAGTTTTAACATTTAACAGCCAGTTTGAATATGCAATTAAGATATCCATAAATCAGTTCTTAGTCATAAAAGCTAACAGTTCAGAACTCCAGAGTAACATATTTTTTTATATTAAAACTCTGATTTCAGATGGCTTTAATGTCATTCTTCAAAGAAGAAATGACATCACTTTTCCCATACTTGTGTCTTAAGATTGCAGCTGCATAAATACATCCGTCCTACCCAGAATGAATGTGGTGGATGTCTGCAACAGAATTGCTGTCAGAAGAAAAATCTAATTTAACTTATCCAGAGTCTCCTTGTTATGTGGATAACTGTAAATAATCAATATATGTATTGTTGTGGGTTACTAATCTAATTACTGCGGTCTAAGGGTGCTTTTTAACTCATGAAAAATATGAATCATCGATAATCCAAATTATAACTATGCTATTATATCTGGATGTCTAAAATTAGCTTAGTGAAATGTGTTATAGTTTTTAATTTTAAGTATCTGAAATTAGATAACTTTAGATAATTATCCAATTACTTGTTGCAGTTGCTTTACAGTCAGTTTCTCTTCTGTCATATCTCCAAGCCGACACAAGAGCGGAAAAATGTGACGTCATATTGTCTGAGGAAAAAGGCTGCTTGAGATCGCTGAAATGTCACTTGCGAATAGGAAGAACAAGATTCTCGACGTCTCGATTGTTTATTTTTACTGGAAAGAGTTGAATTTTGGATATTTGCCCCTAAAAATCCTCCCTTGAGATAATTAAATGCTACAAAGGCCTGCCATATGGGCTTTAAGCTATGCTGTTTACAAAACTTGTAGCACCGGTCTTTGAACTTGCTTCATCAGCTGGCTGCTCGTTGGGACACTTGACATGGCATCCTTTTATTTTCCAGAACATACGGAAACAGTGGAAAATTCCAAGGAGGAATGTAAGCAGCAAGCTGTCCTTGGCCTGCTGCTTAAAGACTTGGCACACCATGAAGACCTGCTTCTCAGGAGGTTGTTGAACTGGGTGTATTACTTTGATTGGCTAAGGTTAGCAGGTCTGGGACAGGATGGACTGGACTCACTGTGCGTTTGTCAAATACACAACTGATTTGACTCTTTAGGCTTTGAAAAGTTTAAACATTGAAACATAATCACTCATTATTCTCCATGAAAATATGTCAACTTTTACGATTTGAAAGCATTTTTCTTTATTATTTTGTCTTTTGCTCTCTGAAGTTGCAGAAATTGAGGCTTTTAATTGAAGACGACCAAGTATTTGAATATGTTTTCCTTGAATAGATTTTCTGGGCCAGAGCAAACCTAAAACCTTCACTGTGTATTAAAACAGTAGCTGCCAGGCAAATTGGCTCTTTTAAGCCATCAAAGGAAAACCTGATTTATGTAACATCAACGATGATTGATACTGTCCAGGAAACTTTTGGGGTGAAGCTTGCCACAAGCCACAACCAATCATTTTATTACTTTAACTGTCAAGTTAACCAAAAGCAGCTGGTTGACACAAGCAGTCCCTGTTTTATAGTACCTCACAAAACTATTCAGGCCCCTTGAACTTTTACACGTTTTAGATAGGTCTGCAAACTGGAATATGTTTAATTGAGGACGTTATAGAAAAATCACAAATAATTGTTAAGCGGAAGAAAAATGATCCATTATTCAGAAATATAAGTCTGAAACATGTGACCTGCTGATGTTTTTATTTACTTTAGTCTGATACTCTGAAATATAATCTACTTCAACAAGTTGCCTCAGAAGTAACATCATTTGCCAATTACGTACACCTTTGTCTAATTCAATTTTAGAATAAAACTGGTTGTGAAGACTCTTAGAGAACATTAATTAACAAACCACTTTATAAAGATCAAGAAACAGGAGACAGGACGGGAATAAGGAGATAAAGTGGTTTAAAACAGAGTAAGGCAGTTTAATTTCTTCCTTAGCTCTGGACATCCAATAGAGCGATATTCAGTCTGTCATCCAAAATTAAATAAACTGGCAGGCTGGGGAAGGATTAACAGAAGACGCAGCCAAAACTTCTGGGTCATCTTTTGCATTTTGCTAAAAGCAATGTCAACATATAGAGGAAAGTGCTACAGTGAGATGAAACCGACATTCAATCAACCTTTGAGCCTGTGAAATGCCATCTGTGGTTGAAAACTAAACCTGTTCATCACGCTGAGCACGCCATTCCTGTGAAGAGACGTGGTGAGGTCAGCATCATGCTGTGGGCATGTTTTTCTGCAGTCGGGTGAGGGAAGTTGATCAGAGGTGACGAGAAATGGATGGAGTGAAATATAAAGCACTACTAGAAGAAAATGCGTTACGGATTTGAGGCAGTGGTGGCGTTTCGCTTTTTATAAAGACACTAGAACTGAAGCAGTTAATCAAATTAATCAGGATTAATCAAGATTAATCGGATTATTGAAATAATTAATAATTGTCGACTAATTTAGTAAATGATACATTTTTAATTGAAGTATACTGACTCAAAAAAGGCCATTTACTGAAAGAACAACAGTCAGAGCAGTAATTTAGCCAAAACGGTCTAAGTTTAGAAAGGTCTATGTTTTTCACATGCTGATGTTAGAAGTATTTTTTAGCTGCAGATGCATCCTTTGCTACAAATTCCAACATACACTAACCAGAGGAATGCTGTGTTTTTAAATGTTAGACAATACAATTTTTATGGTGTTATTTGAAAAAAGGAATTGAACTATTTTTGTTTATTTGCATCTGTTCATGTATTTCTAATATTGCATAAAAAAGGTTTAAGTAGTTAAATGAAAATTCTTCAGAATATTTCACTTTTTTTTTTATCCAATTATTCAATTAATAATCAAAATAATCGATAAAATAACTGACCACTAAAATAATTGCAAGTTGCGGTCCTTGCATTCCTAAACATGCAGTTGGGGCTAAAAGGAAGGACTTAGATTTAAACAAATGTGCATGTTTGATTGGACCAATCAAAATCCAGACCTAAACAAATGAGAATCTGTGGCAAAACTTAGAGGTCGATGTTCACAGACAAACTCACTCCATAAAGACACAAGCACACACCCAAAATCCATCAGTCGGGTCATCCTGGCTGAATGGACAAGGTCAACAGCTGGCCACTGAGGGCAGAGTCAGACGGGAGCTGTTTCCGTCAGCTGGACATAGGGGGCGATGTGGGACGTTTCACAGCTCTGGGTTCCACCACCCCTCACAAACACACACAGGGAAACCACAGAAACTGGCAGATGAGATATCAGGGCACGTATGTACGGCTTGCTTTCAAAGTCTCAAGTCGCCTACAAACAGCTGCTACTTCATCATTGCAGTTTTAGATATTGATCTCATGACCAAAGTGTAACTCACATCCCCTGCCTCCATTACTGTTTTTGCAGTCTTTTTTTTCCCCAGCCACACCTACAGATAGCAATAGTCACAGTCTTGGATTTGTGTGTTAATTTCCCTAAATAGTGACTTTCACAGCTGTGTTTGTTAAAGTCACTCTTGTGTTGCAACCGTAAAAAAAAATCCCCACACTGCAACAGATTTCCAGTGAAGTGTTAAATCTTATAGTGCTATGACAGAAGTGTTTGGGAAATGGACACATGCAAAGAGAAGCCAACAGACCAGATGGAAAAAAGGGACAGAAGTTAGTAAAAACAAGTTGGTCTTTGCCATATTAATAAGGCAGAGTGGATGAAGCTATGAAGGGATGTACAGCTGAAATGCTGAGGTCATTTTAGGTCTCACTTTGTTTGTGTGTCAGAGTGGGTGTGCAGGGGGAAGGGGGTAGCCAGGGTGGCTGGTTTCCTGACCTTGGAAAAGCAGCCAAGCTGGCAGTGTGTAGGAGGGGAAAGCCCTGGGCAATGCACAGCTCAAACCTCAGTCTTTGACCGTGCAGCGAAGCAGGTTATTGAGTTTAACAGGATGTGGCTAAAGACTGATAAACACTGGCTCATACCTCAGTAGAGATTCACCAATCAGGCTTTTTTTTGTACTATTTTTCTTTGAGAAATATGACTGATTCCAAGGACTCTCAAAAGAAAAATGATCTACTGCAGGTGATTTGATGGAGGTTACTGTTGCTATTAAAGCATGGCATTATTTGACTCAAGAAAAAGGACATATTTAAGCTGAAGAAATTGAGCGATTGCATTCGGTTAATTTCTTTTTCAAAGTGGCGTGTTTGTATCCAAGCTCGTGTATCCAATTTTGGAAGAATATTGTCATGTCCATGCAAAGATCTTTGTAAGCAAAGGAGAGTAAAAGGACAGTTTTAAATTTTTAAATATCACTGCAAATTTTGCTCTAGTAGGAAGGGAAATGAAATTTAGTGGAATAAAGGTTTATGAAAGCTTGGTAAGAGTCGCGGCTGCTAGATTTCCATGTACGGTAGCAGCTGAGCTTATCACAGCCACCGTGTCGTATCCGGTGTCAGTGGATCGGGAACGTCTGTCCCTCGTTTCTCCTGTCAGACAGCTTCTCCCGTGGCAACTGAGAGCTTTGCTCTCCGGGTTTGGTGTTTGCTAATCTTATATATATATATATATATATATATATATATATATATATATATATATATATATATATATATATATATGAATTTACTTTTACTTTTATTAACTGCAACAGGAAGAGTCAAAATGAAATATGTTTATTTTTTTTCTGTTACATTAAGAGAAGATAAAATTTAAACAGAGTGAAATTAAGTCCAATTGGAAATACTGTGTATGAATTATAGTTTATGATACACTTTAATAACTTTGTTATATGGTAGCACTCACTGTTATAGCACAAAAAAAAGAAACAAAAAAGAACATAGGTTTTATACTGAAAGTGTAGATTGGTTTGGGGCAAAACATATCTCACAAATAATGACAACCATACCTCACTTTTATAAGTTTACCACTGTTTTTTGGGGCATTTTTTAAACAGTTACTTTCCCCAAGTTCAAACTTTGTGTCTTTCAATTTAAAGCATTGTGTAGTCACAGTCTGAATACAAATACAGTTCTGAATACAGTTTGAAGATTATATGTTTTGTACACCATTACTATAGTATTTAGTTCTAGTAAATTGTACAGCTTTAATTCATGTAACATTACCCGCTTTATTCTTGCTGGGTCAGAGGCGGCTGGTGCTTTTTCCCAGCAGTCAATGGGTGAGATTGTGCATGCTCTCAATGTGTTTGCGAGAGCATGCAAACTCGATGCAGAAACTCCCCGCCCCGTGATTTGAACCTGTTGCTGTAAGGCAACAGTCCTGATAGCTGTGCCACCGTGCAGCCGCTGTTTAGTTAAACCTGAACTGAAATTCAGGTTTCAGACACATCATTCATCTGTAGATTTTTTTATTGTCTTTGTAAAAACATACCACAAAGTTAAGCGCACTCAATAATTGTGTTTCATTTAAAATTAAAGTATATCACAAATAGATAATAATTAACATATCCTCTAAAACAATAGCCCCATATTCTGACTGACCCTTGAATTTATCTTGTACTTCTTAGTACAAATTACAACCTAATGCTAATTTATTCATGTAAAGCAGTTTCTTTGAAACTGTTACTTTCTCACTGTATTCAGAATCTTCTTAAAACCCCAGATGAATAAAATGATGCATCATCTGCTCAAAAAATAATAATTTTATTCTTTAGCACTTTACATATGTATTTTTTATTTAATGTGTGTGCTCCCCAAACTAATCCAGCAGCTATAACTGTAATTACACAGCAAATGACTAAGGTGTGTGATTTATGTCTCCAGCTCTGATTCTTAGATCTGATAAACAACACCTTCTGCCACAGTAAAACAAAAAAAAAAAAAGCCACTGCAGCTTTGCACATATCTTGCAAGCTTGTTTTTGTCTCCGTGTGCATGCATTAATCATCATCATCAGGCAGATAGATGGTGGTAGCGTTTGGAAAATGCTGTCTTTATGGACACATTGTGTCTCGTGTATAGATTAATGCAGCAAATATTGGTGGTGTTCACATTAGAGGAGAAACAACAAAATAAAACAAGAAGAAGTCAAAGACCAAACAACAGAGTGAACAAGCGACAGGAAAAACCAGGCTGATGGGCTTTCAGACACACAACAACTCAACCTATTCATTAAGCTTTCAGACAGCATTATTTCCCAGAAACCAACAATGAAAGACACATTTGCATATATTTGCAGATCATGAATTTCGTGTACAGCAGGAAAGAAAAAAGAAAGTGCTAGCACGACAGAGAGAGAGAGACAGAGAGGGAGGCAGGATTAGCAGTTAGATGACTGCAAGCTGTGTGCTGTGAAAGCAGACAGATTACCATCGGGCCAGTTGGAATTCAAGCCTTATCTCTGCTTGGCAGGGCCCACTCACAGGAGCGGTAAATGAAGTAGCCCTGGGTACGGGCCTGCAGCGGGGCAAACACTGCTGCCTCTGTTACGCCCGGCTGCACAACCCGATTAGCATGGCACCGAGCGCGGACGTGTCTTAGTTAAAACCGCTGCAGCTCTCTGATTCCTCAGCGTCAGGTTGGTCAAGTTAATAACAGTGACTTGGAATCTCTGAAGACTTAATGTCCAGACAGTCAAGTAATGAATTAGAAAATGTGGGATGACTGCTTTATTTCAAAGATTAGTTTCCAGACTGAATAAATTGTCGTAATTTCCCTTGAACTCCTATTTAAAGAAGAATTGTCCCTCTTGTAACTCCCTTTCAGTGACTGGTTTTCTTCTCGTTTTCCATGGTGGAGCTTGTCCTGTGTCCTTTTTTATTTAAAGTCTAAAGTACCGAGGGCAGTGGATGCGATGCGATGCGTTGACAGACAGAGATTACTTCAACGAAACGGACATGGGTATAGGTAGAAAGCGACAGCTTACGTTACGTTGACCACTACACAAAAGTGGGCTGTCCCACTTCGTTTTATCCTGGGTAGAGAGCAACCTTGCAGACTTACTACAGCTTTCATGCCTGATCCTGCCCTAAGGAAGCAAACACTGACACCCAGACAAAAGGAGAAAAGGAAAGAATCAGTCACAGAGTCACCAGAAAACATCGAAAACTGAATGCTGCACGCCAAGAAAAGGCTTTTTTTTTACTTGGAATCTGTGAAGCGTATCCAACAGTGTTGCTGCCTCATATCATCCGCGCAGTGTCCCATTCCTGCATGATGCCGTCATGTTGACACTGGGAGCTCTCGCTCTCATCCTCTCATGGTTGTGAAACTATTTCAGATTAACTGTGAGTAATGTCTTAACAGGCAGTCATGACAGTCGTGCTAGCAGCTTCTCGGCAGTCTTCAGTACCAGCATATTGTTAACAGTGAGTCAGTATGACGCCTGACCATTTCACTCAGTTTCTAAGGCACTTCCCTCCTAAGAGCTGTGTCATTCTTTTGTGAAAGGCCATTTTAGGTAATTTGGTGGAAGGATTGTTTTCTTTTTCTGTTTGTTCAGTCTGATGCGTCTAACGTTAAGTCTAAAACAGTTCATCGCATTCAGCTCTCTTTGGTTTGATCTGTCAAGTTCTCGTGAAATGCAGTGAATTTTGTGGTTTCATCTGGACAAATTGTGGAAGAATTTGATGGATGTGAACACATTTGCCTGTAACCACAGCATTGTTTATGAAACTACCTTAACACAGGGTCAGAAATCAATTTGTGTTTTTTTCAAAAAGCAATGTAAAATTCATAATCCTCTGTTTCTAAGTCATTGGGTTAATCCCTTATAGCACGCTTCTCTAGTCTGTACTTTTACTGGGAAAAAAAAACTACTCTGTCTCACTGTTTTGTTCAGTTGCATGCCTCAAAACTGGAAAACAGGGCCTACTCTAGATTTAGTCCAGATTTACTTTTAGAAGGTAAATCCAATATAAAACATGTCTAAATTTTTTAGCTACAATCACAATGGTTAAAATTTACCAGCAGTTGAGCATTTGTCAAGCACCAGCAAACATTTCAGCCCTTTTAACAAACATCAGCAAACTGTTCATGGCAAATATTGAAACCGACGGCCAAATCCTCGTCTTCAATTTCTTGCTAATGCTCGTCTCCCTAGCTATTACTTCCTGTCATAATTCTTCTGATCATCTGGATTTGTTTGTTCCTCTCTTTCTCGCTCTCTCTCTGCAAAGTTTAGCTAACGCCAAACTAAGTTGTTTCACAAGAGTCTCTATTTTGTTTACATCTCTCTCATGAGATCACATGAGGAAGTGGTGCATTGCTCCCTCTGGCACAATAATTACAATGATATCCTGCAGTGTGTGATGGGCTATTATTTACAAAGCTTATAATGCCTGCATGTGTGAGTTTCTGGAGCGGAGGGTGTGGGAATTTCCACACATGGCTCAGAGCGAATCGTGGAAGTAAACTTTGATGAAATTACTCTCATGGACTATGTGCTAAATTATAATGATCTATCTCCAAAAACAGCTTGGTTAACCTTTACCCATCCTCCCCCGCACACACACACCTACACACTTCTATGTTTACATGTCTCTGGGGGGGCCATGGTGGTCTGGGAGAGTCTAGTTAAAGAGTGCGGCATGCAAATGATTTTGGAAAGGACTATGAGTGGAGGGTGAACCGCTAGGCAGCCAGAGCTGAAATGACACGCAAAACTCAGCGTGCCAAGCTCTCACTTCTCCGCTTAATACCCCACGCATTTGCATGTGGAAACATTTGTTTGAAGAAGGATTTTTTAAAATTATTGTAAAGATCTGACATGCCTGTCTGTTATGATGTTTTATTAAGAACTGAAATAAAAGGGTAAGATAATAGGAGAACCGTTCAAGATATTATTTTGGAGCCTTTGTGGTCATTAATTATTCACATTATGAGCAGAGGCCGTGTCACACCACATAGATGTTAAACTGAAGTTTAGTATTTTAAAGCGAAGACAAAATCATCAAAAGTTGATGTTTTAAACTCTCATTAATAGCATCTTATATCAGCCATTATTAGCATGATTAGTGCAGAGCCTTACCTGAAAAGTATGATTATGTTTCCAAACATACTTAAGACCAGGACAAGCAAGAGGTTGAAAGCCTAGAGCAGTGGTGCCCAAAGTGGATCCTGGAGGTTCGGCATCCTGCATGTTCTAGTTCTCTCCCTGGCGGTAGAAACAATCTTTTCAGCATGTCGGTGTTCTCCTTAGGCCTTCTAATGAGACAACATTTGATCCAGGTGCGTTAAACCAGGGAGAGAACTAAACATGCAGGACGCCGGACCTCGAGGACCGACTTTGGGCACCACTGGCCTAGAGGGATAAAATTATGCAGCTATACTTTACAATGGACTCCTAGTATTTACGGACCCGCCTGCGAATAACTAAAATATGCAAATATTTTACATCTTAGAACACCTAAACCTGCCTATTTTGTTTTTCCAAAATATATCTATAAATTTTCATTTTTACAAAAGAAAATCTCAGTAGTGCAGTGTACTGAGGAAAAATAGAAAGTTAGGGGTATTACACATTTTGATCATTTTATAGTCCCAGTCTAAGCTAATAAATGCTCGAAACAGGATGCTGATGTGTTCTTCGTCAGCATCCTTCAGCATAGTCCAGGAAGGCTTTCCAAACATGCCTATTTTCATAGTTCCTACATCAAACATAGCTTGATATGCACTAATGCAAAAAATTTGAACTGACTTTACAGGAGAAGCTAACATCCACGCTCTTCTTCACTCAGTAACAACTTCAGCACTCAGATGAATTGTTGTTGTCAGCCCAGTCTGGTAGCGCTTAGCGTGAAGCAGCTCATCTGTACTGATGTTAATCTAAAAAAATCTCCATGATACACACTTGTAATCGTTTTGCATTTGACTTATTTTTAATTAATGTATTCATTTTTGCTGAACCTTTCCTTTAAGGGTGGGCTAGAGATGCTGCTTGCATCTCTTGTCAAACATACAAATGTTTGACAAGCAAACATTTGTATGTTTGCTTGTCATTTTTTTTTGTTCAATGATGTCAAGGTTTTAATAAATGCCTCCTGTTTTCTTCTTGTCCTCAGGACCTGTCCTGCATTGATGACCTCTCAAACTCTTTGTTCTCTTCTCCGGCGGACTCGCTGTCGGAGTACGCCGACACCCAGTCCTACATCCCCGCCAATCACCCGGATCCAGTTCCCACACTCTGGGACATTAACACTAGCCCCGCCACCACACAAGCACAGAGCCACTTAGAGGTCAGTAGCAAGAAAGCTGCTATTATTATAACCACTTCTGAATGCTAATTATGAGACATTTGTTTCAATGAGTGTCTTAACAAGTGTAGAGGGGATTAAAGGAAAGATATCAAGTTTTCGTCACATTCCCCTGCCGTCTATGGCAATATACAGGCTAACTCTAATCCGTATGAATATTATTTATTAAATAAATACACTAAAACTGTTTTGACTAATGATATTAGATCAACTGGCAAAAAAATTTAACCTTCATCAGTGTTTTATTTGATATTACCTTCTGCTAAGCTGATTTGTTTTTCTGGTTGAGGAAATCCATTAGTCCTTCCTAGCTTGTTTGTTGCATAGAGGTAAGACTCAATTGTGGTTTTATCCCCAGAAGAGTACTTGTTAATATTTGTATCCATGGATACCAGCATACTTCAGCTAAAGAGGTATAAAAATAAATCAGATTGTGATTTAGCTGGATAAAAGTTCTCCAGCTAATAAAAAGCAAAAAGGAACATTTTAAAACAAATACAGATCTTATCTTACATTTTACCATTATTCATATAATGTCCTTTTCCCACATTTACTATGCTACAGATACTAGCATTTCTTTAATTCAAGAGTTATTCTCCTGTTTCATTGCACATCAAAGAGCTATAGTCTGTTATTAATTTCTCTTTATTTTTCGATTATTGTACAGTTTTATTTTACAGCTTTTGATGAAGTCAGTGATTTAAAAAAAAGCAACTCTAATACCCCGCGCTCTTCATGCACTGCTGCCTGTTAGCGGCCTATAAAACTAGATGGGCCCAACAATATTTTTGATATGATCAGACTTCATTGAGTTCACCGACTTACTGAAAGCTTTTATATGTTCCTTTTCATTCTGCCCTCATTTCAGCCATTATGTTTCCCAGACACGTGCCGCTTTATCTGCTTTTTGTTGTCGTTGGCTTTTCAGCGCCAGACGTACAAATTGCATTTTGTTGAGTGGTTCTCTGAAAGACATCCTCGAAGTACCCAGATCCATAGGATGACAAACAAACACAACCATTTCTCAGATTTGTGTTCTCTTTTTTTTTTGTTTGTTTGTTTGTTTCTTTTTATTTATTTATTTATTGCATTTAGCTCTGTGATCTTTATTTGAGTTTTTGAGTATTTCTTCATTTTATGTTTTGTTGACAGCAAAATGGCGACAGGTTTCAAGGCTTGACCAGTTTGGAAGATATTTCTGCTATAATCAGCACGCAAGCTTTAGGACTCCAGGTAGCAACCGTCTCCAGCCGTCTGATGGTTTAACCAAATGAGCCTCTGCGTTATCAGTTCTCACTAACATACAGATACAAGCCTGTTTGGGTGTGTCTGAAAATTAGGAGAATTCCTATATTGTTTTTACTTATCTAGAGATCTTGTTTTGATCCAGCAGTTTGTTCCGTCACACTGTAACATATATTCCACGTTTTCATAAACAAATATCCATGCACGTCATGCAGAAAGAAAAGGATCCTCTGCTCTCTCTGATCTTCAGAGAATATTTTCGTGACGAGACTCTAGTACGCTGTTGTTTTTTATACAGTTCTCTGCCTACATGTTTCACAGCTTTTTTTTTTTTCATTCTTCTGTAGTAACAAAATAAGTCTAACTTCAAAATTCAGAAAGTCAAAGTGTGTTTTACATCTTTTTTTTTTTTTTTTTTTTGGTGTTTCCAGACTCCAGTAACACAACCACCACCAGAGGAAGAAGAGGAGGCTGAGGAGGAGGAGCCAGAGGAGCTTGGCCATGTTGACACATACGCAGAGTACAAACCCTCAAAATGTGAGCTGCTGGACTCAACATCAACATCTGATTCCTTCATATTCCTCATTTTGTGCCGTTTCTACGTTTCTAAGACTATTATTTGTCATTTTAGCCACAATAGGAATTTCGCATCCTGACATTGTCGTGGAAACCAACACGCTGTCCAGCGTCCCTCCTCCGGACATCACATACACTCTGTCTATCCCGGAGTCAACTATCAACAGTGGCCTGCTGTCTGCACTGCAGTTAGAGGCCATTATCTACGCCTGTCAGGTGAAAATACCTGCACAACATCTTCAAATCATCTCTAATCGTTCATTAGTTCAATTCAGTTCTAATGTCATGTTTTCCTTCTCTCTCTGTGCAGCAACACGAGGTGATTCTCCAGAACAACCAGAGAGCAGGCTTCCTGATTGGAGATGGGGCAGGCGTCGGAAAGGGACGCACCGTGGCAGGAATCATTCTGGAGAACTACCTTAAGGGACGAAAGAAAGCACTGTGGTAAGAAGACGCACACATCGGAGAGGTGCTAAATACAGTGCCTTGCTGTATCTTTTTGTCATTCTAAAACTATAAACCTATTATGTGATAGACCAATTTAAACAAGGGCAAAGTTTGTTTTTTATGTTTTACTAATAAAAATCCGAAAAAGCGGGGTGTTCTTAAAAGAGTTTGCGACGTGTGCAGAACAGGTGGAAAAAGGTGCTTTATATTATATTATATTATATTATATTATATTATATTATATTATATTATATTATATTATATTATATTATATTATATTATATTATATTATATTATAAGTAGACAATATTTAAAGAGAGGAAATTAGGTAAAATTATGTGAAATCAACTTTTTGAGCTTTACGCCACGTTATAACGTAATTTCTTCATCAAAGACATACCTGGAGTGTTGCTTTAGTTTAAGTCCTTTAATCTCATTCAAAACGCTTGCCCTGACAAAGCACTGCCCATTTCCACAAAGCTCCTCCCAAAAGCTGCAGTCTCCAGGCTCCTTAAAGAGACAGAGGCCAATTTCAATGCGTCAAAGTGAAATTTCTTCGAAGCTTTGATTGATATATGTGGTATTTTTTACAACAATTGATTGTTACTTGTAGTTTAAAATTGCGCTATGTGACTGTAAAATACATAATAATATCCCTTTAACATTTTAGTTTTGGGGTAAACTAACACCGCACCTCATTTTTCACCCCAAAATGAAACATGGTAGTGGCAGCATCATGCTGTGGGTATATTTTGAAGGAATTTTGCAAAGACAATTTGACACAAACGAGAGTCTGGATAATAGAGACATACCCCAAAAGACTGCAGCTGTAGTTCTAGGAGGAGGTTGGTGTAATGAAGAAAGTTTAGGACTTATTGTGCACTGGATAATGCTTATCCTGTTAGAGGCTGTGAAATAGTGATTAGAGTTACATATTGTTTTCCTGCTCCGTCCCTCAGGTTCAGCATATCCAATGACCTGAAATACGACGCAGAGAGAGATCTCAAAGACATAGATGCACCAAATATCCCGGTGCATGCCTTAAACAAGGTCGGTAAAGGGAATCAATTAGAGTAAAACTATTTGTTTCTGTTGTCCATGTGGGCATCAATTTGGATGCTTCTTTACTTTCTTACATTTTGAATCATTTTGAATGTTCTTGTAGATAAAGTATGGAGACACAGCTACCTCAGAAGGAGTCCTGTTTGCAACTTACTCTGCACTCATCGGAGAGAGCCAGGCAGGAGGCCAGCACCGGACGAGAATCAAACAGATCCTGGACTGGTGCAAGCAGGACTTTGATGGAGTTGTATCCTTTCACACAGACGTCCATGTTGCACAGACTGTCGTTTCTGCTTTCATCTGAACTTTAAGTCCATCTCTGTCGTTCACACCTTGACCTCTCGCTGCCATAGATTATTTTTGACGAATGCCACAAAGCCAAGAACGCCACATCCACAAAAATGGGCAAGGCAGTTCTTGACCTGCAGAACAAGCTGCCACACGCCAGAGTGGTGTACGCCAGTGCCACAGGTAAAGCTGATGGAAAAAAAATAATAAAAAACATCAGCTGATGCCAACAAGGATATGGGACAGGATTTGAAAATATACGTCTTTTTCAGGTGCCTCTGAGCCAAAGAACATGATTTATATGAGCCGCCTGGGAATCTGGGGCGAGGGCACACCCTTCAGGACCTTTGATGACTTCCTGCATGCCATTGAGAAAAGGTATGTAGAGTGTGATTTATTTATTTGGAAAGACAAATGCTTTCAAATGCCTTTTCACAGGGTGTCCGCGCTTCCTTAAAAAGTCTTAAAAGCAAAAATTAAGGACTTCAACAGGTCTTAAATACAATATTCTTAGGTCTTACATTTAGCCGTGGCAGGAGTATTTACTCCTGTACTGTTTTTATTTTTCTCACTGGAAGTTTGAGCCTTTGACTCGAAGGGTACATTAGCTAGCTACTAATGTATCCTTGCTAACTGCCTAGCTAGCTTTTCTGCTTCTGTGCAAATGTCTTTCCGGTTGACTGGATAACGTTTGTTTTTGCCACTGGCTCATTTCTGTTGCCAACCAAAACAAGGCTAGGTGCAGAAAAAAAAACTTTTAAACACTATGGAGGTTTTTCCAATAATGATTGTAATTCAGTAGGATCTGCCAACCATCCCACATATTTATTGTTTTCCAATCTTAAATTTCATTCAAAGTGGCATTAAAAGGGTCTTAAAAAGTCTTAGTTTCGACCTGCAGATACCCTGTTAAATCATTTTGATGCTTTAGTTCTGATAGTAAAACACCCTTACAGATGCAGCTGTGGCTGTTTCACCCCTCAGTTAATCATGTAAATGATTTATTTGCAGAGGGGTCGGGGCTATGGAGATCGTGGCCATGGACATGAAAGTGAGCGGCATGTATATTGCCAGACAGCTAAGCTTCTCTGGCGTTTCTTTCCGCATCGAGGAGATCGGCCTGGACAGCGACTTCAAAGAGGTCTACAACAAAGCAGCCAAGCTGGTGAGTTTTGCCTCTCTCTCAGAATTGAATCGGATCACCCTGCCTTTCAAAATGTTTTTTTTTATTTTGTCTTAATTTCTTTTACGAACATCTTGAGCTTTTTCAGCTGACATCTTGACTCTGTGTGCAGTGGGCGGAGGCACTGAAAATGTTCATGCAGGCAGCCGATGAGTTGGGGCTGGTCAGCAGGAAGTCCCTGTGGGGACAGTTCTGGTCATCTCACCAGCGCTTCTTCAAATACCTTTGTATCGCTGCCAAGGTGCGCTGCCTGGTGGAGCTGGCTCAGAAGGAGCTGGAGGCTGGAAAGGTCAGTACAGCACACCCTGGAGTACGACTTTTATTTTTCTTATTGTTATGAGACAAAGATTAAAGCATCAGCTGCTGCTCTTCACGCTGACAGAGGGTGGAATATTTAAGTTTGTAATAATTTCAGGCACAGTTTCACTATTTGTTCTACAAGTTGTTTTGTCAAACATTGTGAAAAAGAATGGAGATTGATTATTTAAACTTTTATGATCTGGTTAAGTATGGGAAAAGAAAACATTTTGGAAAAACTCCCATTGTCTGAAAATAATTATGAGTTCTTTTTTTTATTTGTTTGTTTGGCCATGTAGTGTCTTGTTTTCTCAAGATGCACCAATGTGGAGGAATTTGCCATAAAGTTAGTGGGAACCCCTGAATTTAGATTTTAAAATGAGCTAAAAAAAATTCAAGTATTGCATTTTGACTCATAATTTTTGCATCTTTCTGTCCCAAAACAAGTCCTTAAATGAACAAAATCTAGAAAGCTGGTTTATATTCAAGAAAAGCTGATGACATTTTTTTATTATTATTATTATTCCATCACAGTGCATTGTTATCGGGCTGCAATCCACTGGAGAATCACGCACCAGAGAGGTCTTGGACGAAAACGACGGGCATCTTGACAGATTTGTTTCTGCAGCCGAGTGAGTAAAAAACTGTCCTACTTTTTCTGGCAATTTGGTTTCATTTCTGATAGTCAAAACTACACCAGCATAAAAATAGTAATGTTTCCAACTTCCATTTTAGGTATATGACTGACAGTATTGACCTTCCTTTCAGGATTAATTCCACTTTGTGTCTTTTTTGCGTCAAATGATTCCATTTTTGCAGTTGTGCCTCACATTGTGTGAATGGCTTGTGTCTCATACAGCTTGGTTTGTGCTAATTTAAAACGCGTTACCTCTTCGTTAGCTGCAACTATTTAATCGTAGAATGACTCATTCATGAAAAGAAGAAGAAGGAAGTTTTGAGTGCTGAACTTAGCTGACCCCAAGCCTTTTGCGGCAGACATGTCTGAAAGCCGAATCGTATTAGATCACCCAGTAGCGTCTTCATCTGCCTGTCAGCACCTGGCAGCTTTAGGAAGCCCGGAGAAGGAACGCACAGTGCTGGAAATCTGCCCTTCATTGTCTTTATTGCTTTGACATCACAATAAAAGTTTGTCTCTCTTTTTTTCTTCCTCTCTCAAGGGGAGTATTCCAGTCTCTTGTAACAAAGCACTTTCCTTCAGAGAAACAAAGGAGAGAAAAGGCACCAGGGAATAAAAGAAAAAAAGGTACAAAGCACAATGAATCGATTTGACTCACAAAACCGCAGATGATAGGGTTCCTACAAAGTATGGAAGAGTAAGAAATTAGCTTTTATTATTTCCCGGGTGTGGAAAAGTATGAAAAAGATACACTAAATAACTTATTTTTATCTCTACTGTGCCTCATCATGACATGATTTTCTTTAAACATTTCAGTATTTTTGGTTTTTGACTTGCTACTGAATTCACACTCATAATAAAAATAAAATCACGTTTTTCAACGAGACCTGTGATTGAGCAAAATTACAAACAAACCACCGAAACTGTTTGTTTTTAATAGAACAAATATTCCAATGTTCCCTAAACTTGGCTTTAAATAATCTGTATTTAGTGTAAAAAAAAAAAAAAAATCCCAGTCCTTATTTACAAGGCCCAAAGAGTTTAGAAGTTACAGATTTAAGTCCAGGTCTTTGGAGTAAAACACAATCGAGTGATTTCTGTATCATCATGTCCAATTATCCATTCAGGGAAGCCGCGAGGTCGCCAGGCAAAGATGCCCAAGCACACAGTGGACAGCGGCGGTGTGATCAACATCTCTGACGACAGCAGCAGCGACTCTGAGGGGTTGGACACCGACTCCAATTCTTCGCCAGACTCCCTGCAAGACAACGATGACGTCATCTTTGTTAACCACACTAGCCACCAGTCAGGTAGAGCCTCTGACCATCGATGTCTTTCCACCATCGCCTCGCAAACAGGTTAAATTTTACAAGTCACCTTGACTGTGTTCTTCTTCTTTTTTTTTTTTTTGCCGTTTACAGCTAGGATAGAGGAGATGAAGCACAGCCTGCTCACTAAAATTGCTGAACTGGGAAAAGAACTACCTCTCAACACATTGGATGTGCTCATAGATAGGTTTGGAGGACCAGATAAAGTTTCTGAGGTATGAAGTTTCTATTTTTATATTTTGCTGAAAATGTTTGAATTGAAAGTCTGATTTAAAAAAAATAAATAAAACATGTATTTTGACAGATGACTGGACGTAAAGGTCGTGTGGTGCGGCGTCCAGACGGCACCGTTCGCTACGAGTCCCGGGCCGAGCAAGGCTCCACCATCGACCAAATCAACATCAAGGAGAAGGACCGCTTCATGTGTGGAGAAAAGGTCAGCAACGACAGTTTAACAAAATGAGTGTCCATCACTGCTGAAACAGCGAATAGAATAGAATAGAATAGAATAGAATAGAATAGAATAGAATAGACTTTACTGATCAAAGTGTTAACTACTGGCAAATGCAAATACATGATATAACATTTATAAAATATGACCTAAATATAAAATAAATAAATGAAATAATAAGTATGTACATAGGAATATACAGTATGTATAAATAAATAAAAAAATAACTCCAGCGTAAACTAAAGTGGACTGTTGTATAATCTGATAGCTACAGCAGGAATGATTTCCCGTGGTGCTGCTTTATGGACGTCCTTCTGCATGACGTGCATTAACGTCCAGGCTTGTTTGTTGCAGTTGGTGGCCATCATCTCAGAAGCAGCCAGCTCAGGGATTTCCCTGCAGGCCGACAAACGAGTGAAGAACCAGAGGCGAAGGGTCCACATGACCCTGGAGCTGCCGTGGAGTGCAGACCGGGCCATCCAGCAGTTCGGTAAGTCAGGGAAATTAACCTCAGAATCAGTCACTTTCTACTAAAAGCTCGTTCTACACACAGCTGGGGAACTTTGTAGAAAAAAATCTGACCTTTTGAAGCAGTTTTTGTTGTCCGTTAGCTGCGATTCACACAGAATCGTTTTGTCTCTGTCAGAAAATCATCACTGACCACAGAGCCCACATGCCGCCTTCAGAGTAATTATTTGTCTATGAATCATCAGCAAATATAGGTTATGTTAAAGAGCGCTACTCTGCCCAATTTTTAGATTTGTCCCAGGGTTATGTCAGCTTTCTAAAGTTAGCTCCTATGTCAGAGTGTTTGACTTTAGGTCAAAGGTCTTAAATTAGTAGGTTGGTCTTTTTTTAAAAAGATTTTAACAAAAGTTGACTTTATATCCAAATGAGGAGAAAAAGTTCACCAAAATGTTTCTGAAAATATCAAAGCTGTGGCTGTATAATCATTCTGCAATTTGCTCTCTTGTTGTTTTGCCCTGACTCTGCTTGTTTTCATACCTAAGATGAATAGTGACGCCCTCTTCCTCCTCTGTGGTTTCTGCAAGAGCACACTCCCACAAATACCTTCATTCATTTGCATGATTTTTTTCCAGCTATATATTTATTCTAATAGGATTTTGTGTTTAGTTTGCCGTTTCACACAGATAGTTCCCACTCCTACTCAGAGCCATCATAAATAGCGTATTTCATCATGAAACATTTATGTGCAAGTTGCAGAAGGTTGATGGAAAAAAAAAACAAAAAAAAAACATTGTATATTTTTATTCATCCCTATCATTCTGTTCAGGCTTCATGATCATCTCTTACACACTAAAACTGTTTTTTCGCTGTTCTTTTAATCCGAAATATGCAACAAAAATCCCCAACTTGTTTTATATTCGTTTCTGCCATTTAGAGCGGCTTATCTTAAAATCTGCAGTCTTCTGACAGTGGCTTGTATGTCATTTAGACACGTCACGTGGAATGAAGCTTTTCACTTGTGAACACATGGCATACAAAGCACCTTCACCACTCTAATGAAAGGTGTGAAGTTGCGGATTACAACACAGAGGACGAATAAAACAACAATCTGTTGTCATCATCTCCAGAAACTGTAGGCACAGTCTCACCTCCCCTCGTCTTCTGTGTTTTTTCCAGGTCGCACTCACCGGTCCAATCAGGTCACAGCACCAGAGTACATCTTCCTCATCTCAGAGTTGGCCGGGGAGAGACGTTTCGCATCTATTGTGGCCAAAAGACTCGAGAGCCTGGTGAGTGATTAGACAAAAAAACCTCAGCTTGATCAACTTTAACCAGTGAACAGTTGGTTGGATGCTCAAATATCCAGTCATCATATCTACCAGGTGGTGGTAACAAAACACTCTTCAGTGTAGAAGTTGCTACTGCAGGAAGACGACTCAGACTTAGCTGTATTTAGTAGCAGTGTTGTGGGATTTTTTTTTTTTATATGGATGGTTTATAGAAGGAAACGAGTTTTAAAAATCTGAATCGATAATTAGAGTCGGGATTACACACCTGGTCACTGCTAATTTGGAAATACTTACTGGATAATCACAACTGCATGAGAATTTTGTTGTTTTCAAGGTAACAGTAAAAATAATTTATAAAAATTATTTGGGGAATGCTGGAAGGCAATAATTTTTATGCTGATCTGAAAAAAGTTTTTTGTAATAACCTTTAAGCTGAAATCAGAATTGACTGAAAAATCCCCAAATTCTTAACAGTGGGTCTCCAGTTTGATTCGTTTGTCATCTTTATTTTTTTCCTTTCACCAGAGGAAATCTTCTCCATGACTAGAGGTGTTCTGTTCTTTTTAAATCTATGTGGAAAAAAAAACAGTTTTACTGTAAACAAAGAAGATCTTCTCTTTGTGTTTATTTTCTGCGGAGTCTTTGGGTTGTCACTGCGACTTCACCCTTTGTCCTTCCTGTTCCTTTTGGGATGTTTGCCTGAGGATCCTTTGTTTCTTCACAAACCTCAACACATTCTGGGTCTTTCCACTGACGGAAAACCGAGCGAGCAAAGCAAAAGCACCCCTGTCTTAATGATTTAAGACTACAGTTATTTTCCATCATTATCGATGCTTTTCTGCGCTAGCACTCATCTATTTCCATAGTGACACAGCATGACGGCTGTTTTAGGGGATAAGGGTAAGGAGGGGGGAAAGGGAACAGTGGTTCCAGGAAGTCGTTTCTGCCTTTTCGCCAGCTGAGCATGTGGTAAATATGTATCAGGAATAGTTTGCATCTGATCCGGCTGTGTGCTCAAGCCGGACACAGTCAGCCCAACCGGACGGCTCTGCAGCCAATGGACACGAGAATAGTTGTGGAATCAGTTTTGGCAAAGAGATCCAGCTGTTTTCCTATCATTCCTTTATTTTAGCTGGCTGCTGGCTGCTGGCTGCTGCCTGCGACTTGGCTTTGTCTGACATTTCCCTCACGCACTCAGAGTTTAGTTTGAACGTGATTGTAGTGTGAGAGAAAACAAAAGCACTGAACAAATGTGAATAACTTTAAAGTTCCTTTTTAACAAAGAAAGAAGAGCATCAGTCAGGCAACAGTTTTATTGTCATCTGTGTCTGGTGTGGGCATTGACTGCAGTGAGACGCTAAACAGAGGGCTGAACAAAGTATGAGCTCAGTACACCTTAAGTTTTTAGAGTATTATCAGTTGGGTTTGATACATAGACTTAGGTAATTTCAGGGTGTGTTCACACCAGGCGTATTTAGTCTGTTTAACTCTAGTTAGTTTGTCTACTAGAGCTTGGGAAGGTGTGAATGCACAATCAAACTCTGATGCAGACCAGAAAAGCTAATTCTACCTTGGTCTTGGTTCAGTTGAAGTTGACCTCTGGTGCGGTCCGAATGAATATGTGGATGAAAGTGGACCAGAGTCCGCTCCAAAAGCATAAAGTGGACTATGACGCAGGGCATTCTGGGTAAAAACAACCATAACAAACCCACAAATTTAGTTCTATAGGGAAAATTAGTCATGGTCTTTTACCAAAGACAAAAGGGAAATCCTACAATCTGAATCTGACACCACTCCATTTTTATTTACATTTTGTTAAGAAGGAAGTTGCGCTCATGTCTTCTTTGGAGGTTTTTGTGTCGTTTCCTTCAGTAGGTGAGCGGGTGAACAGGTTTTCAATTAGTTTGGATGGTTTAACTCGTCAGTGTGAAAGCCAGCTGAGAATGTCACAAATGTTGCGATTTTGGTCACCAATGAAACTGAGTCTATCAGGTGTGAAAACACCCTTAATGTAGTAATAATAATAATAACAATTGGGTTGTAAGCAAAGATTAGCAATGCATAAGGTGGTAAAATGTTACTGCTTGGTGGAGCATTGAAGCTCATGACATTGAATTGTTGTTGCTATTCCTGTGTGCAGGGTGCTTTGACCCACGGCGACAGAAGAGCCACTGAATCGAGGGACCTGAGCAAGTACAACTTTGAGAACAAGGTGTGTGTTTTCAGCAGTAGTTTACTGGAATGCAACACTCAGCCTAATATGTTAAAATCATGTAGATTCTTGATATATGCTAACAAGATTACAAAAACATTTTCTTTCTGCAGTATGGTACCAAGGCCCTGGATAAAATCACCAAATCAATCAATGGCTACATAGAAAACAAGGTGCCTCCTCCCAAAGGATACCCCGAAGGGGACGCCATGTTCTTCAGAGGTCAGACTGGGTCCAGAGAACACCTTTCTCCAGCTTACAGTCTAGTGTTGTTGTCCGATAGCTAATACATTCTTATATCTTTTATTTCAGACATGAAAGTTGGAATGATGGATGTGGGCATCATCTGTAAGGAGCCTCGCCTTGGCATCAGTACTGAGAAAGGTAAGACTTTCCAAAAGGGATTTTGTTTGAACCGCGTGTTCAGGTTTCGTCACAAAGCTGTGTTGTGTTACATCAGACTGCAGCATCACCAAGTTCCTGAACCGCATCCTGGGCCTGGAGGTCCACAAGCAGAACTACCTCTTCCAGTACTTCACAGATAACTTCGACTACCTGATTGAGAAGGACAAGAAGGAGGGCAAATACGACATGGGAATCCTAGGTACGGTGTCTCAACAGGGTTACTTTTTGGGTAAACATGAAATAGCTCATAAAATCCAACGAATGTCTTTTTATCGCCACACAATCACCTTCTGGTGGAGTTTATAATTTGTTGGTCTACACTGTAGGTAATAAAGTGTAATCCTCTATTTGTTGTCTTGTGCCTCTCCCAGATCTGGCCCCCGGCAATGATGAGATTTATGAGGAGAAGCAGGAAACCTTCCTGACAGTCGGAAATCCTCAAGACGGACAGGTTGTTCTTTATAAGGTACGTACAGCACAACCTCACCTCCGGTGTGTTATGGTTCCTGTCAGCTGTGAGGATTTTGCGATGCTTAAAATCCTAGAAAATAGGAATATTTTCCTATCCATTGTGTTTTCAAGGTTTGGAAAGTGCTTGGTATTCTGTCTGCACAGTTTTGTAATAAAGTTATAGCAAACTTTTAGGAGCAAAGCGTCTTTACAGTAAGGCAATTGATTATTTATATGGCGTTTAAGCATGTAATTTGAGCAGGAAGGTCATTTTAACTAAATGCAAACCAATTTGTTCAACGTAATGAATATTTCATTTTCCTAATGACTCATGACTTATTGAGCTGTGTAATTGAATTACAGGTTGTCTTACATTTTGTACATTACAGTTATTGAAATTGGGGAATGTTTTTTGTTAATTTAGTGTTTTGTTCTTAGACCATTCAGGTGTATAGGGTGTGTGAGAGAGAAATTTCAACAACAAAAAAGGCTGTATTTTAGTTTCCACTGCCCCTGCTACGTAGAATACAATCACAATTTGTTATTAATACCAGTAGTAAATGGTGTCATGTATTAGTGAATTGAAATTGTCCTCTTTGGATTCATTAGATTCATTTGTATTGTTTTTATCTTGCGTGGTGCTGGAAAGGTTTTACTGTTGGAAAAGTGGACAAACTGCGTAGCTATGAAATCATTTAGGTGAAATACCGTGCCATCCATCACAAAGGGTTGATGTTTCAGATGTGTAACATAATGGTAGACGCTTCACAGTCAGGTATGACCAGCATGTCTTCACAGCACATTGTGTTTTTGTTCTCCGCTTAGATTTTATCTGAAAAAACTCTCTAATCTCTCGCTGCCTCTTCCTGTTAATCCAGGTAAATTTATAGGGCTCTAATAAGCCTCTTAGTCATCCACTCACAGTAAAAACAACAGCCAAGATTTCAAGGCTTTCAGGTGGATTTTGCACCTGAACAACCTTCGAGACGAAGGAAAAAAAACAAACACTTTTTCCATGTAACCTGCCCTCCCCCAAGCGGTTGCGACTGCGGTATTAGAGTTTTGATTGATGTCACTTTTCCAGCAGTAAGACTGTGATTATACAAGCTTAGCCCCGGAGCCGTGGAGCCCATGCAGATTCTAGTTGTAGGTGGCAACAGGATAATTACTGGTATCTGCCGCTTTTAACCGCCAGCTTCAGGCTAACCTACACTTGACATTTCGGAGTCGACCGTCGAACTGAATCCTGCGGACAGAGACCATTTTAATAAGCTCGGAGAGGGAATTACATGTGGTTAGATTCACCTGTGTGAGTCTAGGACTGTCTGATAGTAGATAACAGTCTGGTGGAAAAGATTTTTTTTTTCCACTTGTAGTTTTTTAAGTCAGACCCTGCTGGCTGGCTTCAGCACATGGAGCTTCTGCATAAGATGTTCTTGGTCGTACACCTGTTGGCGCCACTGCTGTGCTCATCATGTGCTTGTACATGTCCACCATAACTAAAACCGACCTAAAGTCTTTGTTGGCAAAAAAAAAAAATATATATATATATATATATATACACACACACACACATTTTAATCTCATCTGACTAAAGTATATTAGCTCCAGTTAGTCATAGAGGAGTTTACAGCACAAGCTTCATGTTTATGTTTGTGGTGGTAGGACAGGAATAAGCTTGTCGCAACAAGTAATGAATCAAATGATAAATTAAGACGGGAGACTTCATAATCCATTTTACTTATGGTTTCTGTTTCCGTTTTATTTATTGATTTTTTTTTGGTTGGTTTTTATTTTTAGATATTTCAAATATCTTCCAGTTCTGGTGTGAAGTGTTCTTTAGAAAATTCAACTTTATTGGTCTTCCCATTACTGTGCCGTTATCAATATATATTTGAAAATTATCTCAACTCATCTATTGGAATAATTACTGGGAAAATTTACAGTAGGGCAAAATTTCATAGACAGGAAGTGTTTTTGCTTTCTGGTTTCTCTTCCAAACAAGTTGTTGGCATGTGGATGATGTGTTAATAAGTATAGTTCTAATTATTGTTTTTGAGTGGTAAGAAGGTTTAGGATTGTTTTGCTCCACGTAGCGTCCTGCTCACTCTGTGTCCTGCCAACATAAATAAGGATCCTCATCCAGCACAGGACCCAGTAGCTGTGTCATGTCATATTTACACCCCACTGAAACTTGAAGTAAAACAATTATGTCTAAGATGTTTCTGAAAGGTTTACCTGCTTGCATTTGTGTGTCTCTGAAAGATTAACAAATAACCACAAACAAACAAGTGGCAGAAATAAGTAGAAATCGTTTTAAACATCAAAACCAAATAAATATTTCTCAGGACATTAAAGTTTATTACATTTTTGTTAGGAAAATATAAGAAAGGGTAAAAGATGTTTCAGTGGCTTGTAGCTTTCCTCTTGAGTGTTGCTTTATTAGTCTTCGATATTTACTTCAGTGCACAGATGTTTACAGACACCTAAAATCTTAAAGCCAAGTTTTGCGGGGTAGCGTTCTCATTTCTTTAAATAAAGAGTAAAGAGTGAGTTTATTGTGCGGATATTTGTTAGATCTCTACGATATTTGAAGACAGATATTTTTCTGTCTTTCAAAGTCGCATCACACGTTTGACCCTCATGTTTTTTTTGCGCTGCAGATCAGCGTGGACAGAGGAATGCCGTGGGAGGAGGCGTACAACAGGTCACTGAAGCTCACCGGTCCTGATGAGGGATTCTACCTTTCCTATAAGGTCCGTTCGTCCGTCTCTGTCCAGGCTCCCTAAAGCTTCCCTGTGTGCTTTAAATTGGTATCATATACTAAAATTGTGTGGGTGTGTGTGCTCTCTCTGCAGCTGCGAGGTAACAGCCCGTGTGTGCTGCTGGCCGAGCAGGGAAGAGGTAAAAACTTCAACATCTACAAGCCCAACATTGGCAAGCAGACGCAGCCCGAGAGCCTCAGCAACCTGCAGCAACGTTACAGAAAGGTAAGAAGTCAACTAACCAGATATATTGCCTTCCTATCCACTGCGTTTAGCACACTTAAGCAAACTTTTTCTACTTCCATCGTATTTTTTTCTATTGTATGATATTTTCTCCACCTTAATTTTAGCAAATATTGATTATTTCCTGACATTGGCATTTAAAAACTAATAGCTCTGGAAATTGCTTTGAAAAAGTATGGATGTTCATAGCCTGGAGTCTGCTGCCCTCTGGTGGACTTGTTTCGCCAAAGCCAAATTAGTGCTCTGCAAGTCTGCACTTGCTGAACCTTCGACAGATTATCATGTCGACTCTGTGTTGTTTCAGGTTACTTTCTTGGAGGCCAGGGAGAGCTGGGAGAACCAGTTCACCTTTTCCTTTAAGAACTGCAGCCACGCCAACTGGTGAGTAACAAAAACAACCACAACATCTCCGAGGATTATCAGCTCAGGCTTCCTCTGAGCAGTCCGCTGTCTCTAACTATTACAGGCTGTAAAACTCATTGGAGTTATAAATAAATGTCACACTTAGCAAATAAAGCCAATAAAAATAGAATAAATCCAACTGCCTTCTACCTTAGCTTTTGTCAAATACTGGACGGCTGTAGATTCATTTCCTCTCTGCCTCTTCCAGGAATGGGAAGTGTAAGAAAATCGAGGAGGGCCAGGAGTGTCTTGCGGGGATGCGTCTCCGCCAGTATCACATGCTGTGCGGAGCTTTGTTACGGGTGTGGAAGCGGGTCTCCGACGTTGTGTCCGACATCACCAACTCTAGCATTCTGCAGATCGTCCGCCTCAAAACCAAGCAGCACAACAAGCAAGTCGGTGAGTGCGTCCAGGGTTTCGCCGTCCAGCGTTTCGGCGTCGCACGCACGACTGCGTGGAAGTCCTAGATCTGCGTGTGAATGATTTTCCCAAGAATTGGCTGCAAATGTCACAAAAATAAAATGTTCTCATGTTCGAATGAAGTTTGTGAGCATCCATCTTTAGGTTTTGTCACAGATTCTCGTGATAAATTACAATGAGCTTGATCATTTCCATTCTGATGATTAACATTCTTGAAGACCAATTTTGTTTTCAGAGACTTTACAATTCATTTTAGTTGCAGTCTCGGTTTTATGTGGTTTTTATTTACATTTTATTAATTGTTTTTGGATGTTTAAAATATTTTCCACTTCTGCATAAAATTTGAGAGAGCAAACTTGCACCATTATCAATATATTACTTTATCACAATAATTAATTTGCTATTATGACTACTTTTTTGTAATTTTATCACAAAGAATCCCAACGGCATTTATGATAAAATTTGAAAAAGTTGCAGTTAAATTAATACATTTCCAAGGTAACATTACATTTGAATTAAGGGGGCTGCTGAACAGAGAGTTGTTTGATGTGTTTAAGAAGCGTTTGGTCGGTCTCTCAGGACTCATTCGTTTCTCTCTCTCTCCACGGTGGCTGCACACAGGCATCAAGATCCCAGAAAACTGCGTGGCCCGCGTGCGCGAGGAGCTGCTGCAGATGGACGAGGAGGTGAAGCGGAGGCGGAAAGAGAAGGAGCAGCAGGAGCGCGTGCGCAAAATGGAGCAGGAGAACAAGCACCTTCTGGAGAACCTGTACAGCCAGAAGCACCTCCAAACCCAGTCGCTCGCCCATACCCTGGTGTCCAACCAGTTCACCAAACAGAACATGAACGCTCTGCAGAGGACTCAGCCCGGCAGCTTCTCCCAGCCGTCCTCCCACAGCCTGTCGCTGTTCCCTCTCAACGGCTGGCCCAACAACTCCTCCTCCACCTCGTTGTCCTCTTCCTCCTCCGCCACCAACGGCCAGGCCTGCCAGCCCAGCCACAGATTCCCCCCGTTCTACAACTCGCCGCCTTTCATGCCTTTCCCTCAATCCAAGAACCCGCCGCTCCAGCTCACCCAGTTCTCGCCGGCTCCCCTCCTACCTTCCAAGAATCCTTTGGACGAAATCTTGGACCTGACCGTGAGCCCAGATTCTTCGTCTCCGGACAGCACCGCCAACCCGGCCGCCTTCGTGGATGATTTCAACCTGGACGTTCTCTTGGGCCCGACGGCGCCGGACATGTTGACCGCCCCGCAGCAGACGCAGCTGCCCCAGCTCGACCTGCAGCACATCCTGCAGCACACGTCGGAGACGGCGGCAACGCCGTCCAGCCAGTTCGACCTGCAGCGTGCGCCGGAGCCTCAGCAGCAGGAGCAGCAGACACAGGAGCAAAGCCGCGACTTGTTGGTCAACAACCACCAGGACATACTAGAGCTACTTTGCGCCGCCCTGCCGCCGACCCCGCCCGCGCAGAAAGCCGTCTCGTTGTCTTCCGCCCTCTCCCACTACCCCAATCCGTCCTCCTCGTCCTCGTCATCCTCCTCCTCATCCTCGTCCTCGCTGTACTCCAGCGCGGTGCACTCCTCCTGCTTTCCGGCGAACTCGCTGCTGCCGCTCTCGGACCCTTTGCCCAACGGCCAGTGCGGCGCGGGCGCGCTGGACGTCCGCGAGGCTCTGAACAGCATGCTGCAAGCCGGACCCGACCGCAAGTCCGTCATCCAGTACCGTCAGCAAGACTGAGAGCTCAAATCGTTACAAACTGTCTGGAATCTGTCCTGTTTTTTTTTTGTTTTATTTTTTTGGTGTTTAGGTTTTTGTCTTTTTGTTTTTTTTTAAAGCAGATCGCATCTTGTTTGCTGCTGTCTAGAACCTGTCCTACCCTCCTTCCTCTCCCCCTGACCCTCTGACCCCTGACCCCCTCAGGGCCTATAGTCATGTCACTGCCTGTCCTGTGCTGGACTCCCTCCTGCCCCCGTCCCACCCTGAGGTGATGGCAGACTCAGTCGATAACAGATTTCTGCACCAAAGTGTGCCCTACACAGTAAATGGCAGCTGTTTTAAAAGTAAAAAACAAAACAGGAAGTGACAAAATAACCACCTTTTAGTGGAAAAAAAATAACCAGGAGCTGTCAAGAAACATAAAACTTATTCACTGAGGCAAGGAAATCTTTAAGGAAAACAAAAACAGAACAAAACAAACAACAAATCCTGCTGCTGATTCGTAAAGAGTGAAATTGCTGGAAGCTCTAAAAATGCCTCTCACCATTTACGACTTTTTGCTTTTTCTGTTAATTTTCTGGAAAAAAAAAAACAGTGTGCTGAGTTTGAGTGAAGCAAAACAAAACAACAGAGAGAGTGAAAGAGAAAACACAAAATCTTTTAGCTGGTTAGCCACGAAATGCCTCCTTTTTCTGTTCATTTCCTCCACATCGTCCCTCCTGGTTCTCCCCCTGCTCCTATGAACACTAGCGCGAGGAAGAAGAAGGGGAGGAAGATCAGCCTGCTGTTGCGACAAACAGTGCCTTCAGAGAAAAACCTATAAATGCAGTCTTTAATACTCCATGTAGCCTAATGTATAGATTTGTACACTTGAGCGGTGGTTTTATTCTTAATTTAATACATGTGTATTTGTATTTAACTTTGACCCCATGAATGAGTGAGTGAGTCAGCCGCCACTTGGTCGGTCTTTGCCGGTGTAAAGTCGTCTGCTCTGCTGCTCTTTGGTTGGGAAAACAAATCAGGGAGGGGTTTCAAGGCGTCGAGAGGTGAAGCGAGCGGACAGACTCACACGCGACAGCTTGGTCAACACCTGGTCAGACGCTCGCAGGTTATCAGGTCTCTGAAACGGAAAACACTACGCTCAGAGAAGCCCCGTCACGTTCTCGCACCAGGACCGCCGGACCAGATGGCGTCTTTCTTCTCTGCCATTGCCCTCCTCCTCCTTTCTTCGTCTTCGTCCTCCTCTTTCCTGTTCCAAAATCTCCGTCTTGTCTTGATTGGTTTTTTTTGTTTTGTTTTGTTTTAGCATTCATCCGATGCAGATTCTGTTTTAAATTGGAGCTCTTTGAGAGTTTTTAAAATGTGTGTTTGCGTCACTATTTTGTCCTCTTGAATTTGTTTCCCCATCTGTAGGCATGGGCTGGTATGAGATCCTGGTGTAAAAATGACAATGACATTTTTAATGAAGCAGAAAAGAAACGATTTCTACTAAAATATAGTCAAATATTTCTTATTTTTAAAGTATAAAATAATATTATATCTATTACATTTATGTGTTTATCAGCTACCTTTCAGCCAGCTGACCAGTAGTGAGCAGCGGTACTCATGTGAAGCAACTTTAAATGGTCAACCTTGATAACCGTGACCAGCTCATGCCTCGTTTCAGTCTCTAAAACCCGTGAAAAGAAAAAAGAAAAACGCATTGTTTTGTTTTGTTTTTTTATTTTTATTTTTATCCATCATCTTCAACATAGGAAGACAGAAAGCTCGAGCAGCTATGCTGTCGTTTTTTCAGCTCTCAGCGTGTGTGATGTCTCCTAAAGCTCCCGACTGTCTGGTGATATTGGTGTGTGAAAACAATGCACTGTAGCTGGTTCGTGACAAATTGCCAGAAGTTCAACTTGTCGAAAAAGCAATAACCAATACAATAGTTTTGAAACAAAACAAAACAAACAAACAAACAAACAAAAAAAAAAAACACGCCGAAAAGTTTACGCTCGAGCAGGCAAGGCTTTGCGGCTGTCGTCGTAGTCGTGGTTTGAGTCTTTATTTCCGTCACGTTCTGTTTTTGTAAAGTACACTTTGGCTCGGTGAGCGTGACGAGTTCTTGGTGTTTTTACTTATTGCTATTCTGAAACCTATTGTTATTTATATTTAAGGGATATTTAGATTTTAGATATGTTATCTTCTTATAATAAATAGTCCGTGGTATATTTTGGTCAGGGAAGTTACTTTGTGTTGAAGATTGCTTAAAGAGTAAAACAAATTTTATTATAACCTGCCACCAAATAAGATTGCACTGTTCTGTACTGCTGTACAGTGTCTGGGTTCATTTTTAGCTCCCGCTGTCCTCTCGACCCGTTCGTCCCAGAAATACCAAAGTGTCCCACACAGACAGACACCCCTAAAGATACTGGCTCCAACATGTGAGACCTTTTATCAATCTCAGGAAGAAACCCACCGTGTCAGGGCGTTCACACAATTATATTTTTTTGTTTTGTTTTGGGTTTTTTTCCCCCCTTGTAACAGTGATGAAACTAATGCTTCTGGGGTTCGTTTTTTTTTTTGTGTTTGTTTCTTAACTCTGTGCTGTGACTCTTGCTGTATTTATGTTGGAGATTTAATGTGATTAGTTTATTTGTCCTTGTGAAAATGCTAGTGATTTTAAATGTTTATGCCATCTTAGGGCAAAGATCAAAGCCTCTTTCGTTTACCTTTTCTGCGGACAATTTTATTTTTTTTCTCTTTTTTTTTAGCTTCATTTACACCTGGGATATATTTTAACACAGAAATAACAGATCCAAGCCTCTCCCACCCCGTCTCATAGACTCACTCAAAGCAATTCTTTCTCTTTCTCATATTTCTCTTCAGGCACATTCCAAGACGTCAGTCTGCAAAAGCTTTTTTTGTGGGGTTTTTTTTTTGTTTTTGTTTGTCACAAAAGTTAAAGCTTTACATGTTTGAGGGATTTATAGATATATAAATATATATTTACAGCAATTTTATTATTTTATTTGCTTAGGTAGGCCTTTAATCATATATCATTTTGCACTAAGAATGGCATAATCCAGTTACTGTTTGTGTTGGCTATGATTGAGCAGTGCAAGCTTGTCGTCGTCTCTGTTCTTTACAATTGCTCTCTGTATACTGTAACCATGTTTCTCGTTCCTTCACCATTTGCATATTATTATATAAATGTTATCACTCTGAAATAATTTATTGCTAACAAAAAAAATGACACAAAAACATGCTACTGATTGTATGTATTTTTAAACAAAGCCTATTTTTTCTGTAAAAAAAAAAAAAAAAGACAAAAACTGTGTTCAGCACTTTTATTCTGGGTTTTGCTTTTGTTTTCTATATATTTATAATTTAGATCTAAATGTATATATTGTAAAATTTGTGCCTTTCGACTAATTCTTTAAGAAAAGGTTTTCTACCCATTAAAGGAAGGACTATATGAAACTGCAATCTTAACTTTGTAAACAAATAAAAACTTGAAGATTGCTGAAAAGGAGTCGTGTTTGTTTATTTGAGATTTACGCTTTGCAATATTATTTTGCGTTCATATTTTAAACTCATGAAGAAGACGTAGCACTGAGCAGTCAAAAAAACGTCCCCTGATCGCCCTCTCCTGGATGAATGATGCAACCGCATCAAAGCTGATTTAAACTCCAGATTTGTAATTTAATCAGCAGGAAAATGAAGCTATGAAGGTCTCTGAGGTTTCTCAGGGAGCTTTGAATATCTCTGTTCAATCCACAATCGAGGAGGAAGTAAAAAGGGAAAGGGTAAAGCACAACTGCAAATAGAGACCTGTCTAACTTGATGGAAAAGAAGAAATCTACAGCTACAGACGGGAGAAAATGTGACTCATATTGGAAAGTGACAGGAAGAAATTCGTTGAAAGGAAACACAGATGGGTCCTGTTAAACGGCTAGCTAAAGGCAAATGTTGAATAAGTTGATGTGGTCAAAGCAGAACAGCAATGAATTTTGAGGAATAATGCATGATGCTGTGAGGATGTATTTCATAGCAGGAATAGTTGGGAATCTGGTCGATTAGTGGAGTTAAATATCGAACAAATCTGGAAGAACATTCTGGAAAATATACAAGGACAAAAACCAAAATGATTTGATCAAGCACTGGCCACATGTTTAAGGTGTTTATTTTGATTTTTTTATTTTTTTATTTTTTTTTAGTTACAAAACATATTTCCATCCATTTGACTGGTATGTCCAGCTTCACATGACTCAAAATCCCAATACAATAATGGTTCCAAAATAAATGTGAAAATGTTCAGGGGTGTGACCAATTTTGTGAGGTGACACACAGATTTTTGTTTGTGTTTCATAAAAAACTGAAGTACTGTATTGCTATAATAATAACAATAATAATAATAATAATAATAATAATAATAATAACAATAATAATGATGATGATGATAGAAGTGAACTCACAGCCATTCAGACAATTAGATAATCTGTTATCTTATTTAAAACAGAAACAGACGCATAATGATGTTTTATTCACGTGATCGCAGTCAAAGGTCATGCCTTACAATAAGTGTTGAATCTGTGATCGTAAAATCCGTCTTTTTACGGTCAGAAAGCACGTCATGACGTCGTGAAACTCAGCGTCCGATCAGGCCACGCCCCGGGCTCACCTGAGCGCAGGTAGATTTGAGGCAAACTTTTACATGAAGCCAAACAGCCAAAGGGAGAAAAACGACACCGCGGAGTAGACTTCTAACTTGGGAGTTTGTTCATACGAAGAGAAAGATAGCGGAAAGAAACAGGTTTGTTATTCTAACTTGTGTTTTACGCATTTTTTTGTTGTTGTTGTTGTTGTTGTTGTTTAAAGAAGAAGAAAAAAAGTTCCGGTTTTGGAAGGAGACTCGAGCTCTACAGAAACAGGTGTTTTCTATCGCTGTAGATTAAAAGCTCGTTATCTTGTCGACTCATTAATGTCGCAGGTGTCTCGACGCTTTAAAATCCAGCAGGTGTCTTGATGCTTTTCCAGCTCTTATAAAGTCCAAACTGGACAAAATGATATTCAAAAGATTTTTACAGTTTTTGTATTTGAGAACGTCTTTGTACGGGTTTAACCCCGGTAACGCTGTGTGGGTATGTTGAATTGGACATTTGCTCGGTGTCGGTGGGTTTTGCGAAGCCCAGCTGCAGTTCTTGGCGTTGAACGGTGACTGACAGACAGCTGCAGGCCCAGCTCTCCTTCTCTCCTTCTCTCCCGTCTTCCTTTCATTTCTCCCCCTCGCCTTACTGGTTCTGCCACATGTGCAAGTTTCTACCTGCCTGCCACAGAGTTTCACAATAGTTTCGGCTGCATTCCCAAAGTGCTGCGTCTTCCTCTGCCTCCATCCGAATCGGAGTCTGGATTTGATTAAAATGATTGTTTCTGGAAACGTCACTGAGAATAAAGAGGATTCGGTTGAGAGCGCTTTGATTTTAAAAAATAAATAAATAAATACTTTTAATAAAATTGCCTGCTGAAATTCGACTTAAAAGTAATTAAAACGAAAAATGATCAAGGTATCTTAAAAAAAAAAAAAAAAAAAGCACAATATTGTATGAAAAACATTAAATCAGAATTGGATTAGCTCAAGACTTTTGGCTCTGGCTGATGGTCTTTCAATTGATATGCAATATAAACTTATTAACTGAGCTTTAAAACGCATTAAACACAATTTAGAAAATGTACAAATACAAAAGTACATGAATATATATGTGAGTATTGCTGCTTTGTGTCAATACTACGGTACTTTCTTTTAGGGGTGTCATAGCTGTCAAGTCTGGTTACTGAAGTGAAACAGAAACGGCTGAAGGAAATGATAGTGGGGAGTGAAATCAACGTTGATCTGAAACATACTGATATGAAATTAGTGCAACCTATTTATTGTGCATTATTTAGTCATTTAGAGTTTTTAGGATTTTTGCCTTGCAGCATCAGCCCTAAGTTCGAATCAGTTCTGGCATCAGTCTGACTTTGGATCTTTCTTTGGTTAGTTTACTTGTTCTCAAAGCATACCAAGATTTTCTCCACTTTAGTTTTCTGACCCACTGGTTTATGGAGAGAGACGGCAGCCTCGCTGGCTGCTAGGAAGGATGGAGAAGAATGTTGTGTATATCCAGTGTGCAGTGACGTGCGGTGAGGTTCATTGCTGGTGAGGCACTGACTTATGACTTAGACACCATCCATGTCATTGGACCTACGGAAATTTCGCGCATGCACACAACGCTGGGGAGCAACAAGACTAATCTTTTACATGTCATCCATAGCCGCGTTAACTCAGTTAAACTTAAAAATGTAGGTATTAATTTCGTGCTATGATCCACAGCATAGTGATCTGTATTCGCCAAGCTACGCAGACTTGTTGCCATAGCAACAGACAACATTGCCACTTCATGTTTTAGGATTTAACACCAAAAAACATTCAAGAATTTTGCACACAGAACAGAACATTTAGTTTGTTGTTGTACGTTTTAGGCTTAATGTTTTATTAATAATTGCTGTGGTAGATTAGCTGCCGCTTCTACTTTACTGAATTATTTAGACATACAAACGGTAGCCCACAAAATGCACATTTAATTAAAAAACTAAAAAACATCTTATTGCTGTCTTACCTTTATGTATCAATGAAATCTATGCACCGCTAATTCTGCACAAAAATATCCGTTCATCCAAAGCCAAGTTTATCCTCGGCATGTCTTTTCTACTCCGTTTGAGAATCATCAAACTTTCTTGAAGTAAAACTCTCAGCTCCGGTGTTGGTCTTCCTTTAATTATCTCCTGCTTCAATTGAAAATCTACTTTAGAAAACTGTTTAAGTGTAGAAATGTAGTCTTTCATGTTGACGTCGGAAGAGAGAAGAGAACAAATATATCGCTGTACTTTACTTATTTACTATATGGCTAGCTCCATGGCTAGCTCACTGTGTCTGACTCTGCAGTTGTGCAGTCACAATATCTGGGATCATGAGCGCCCCCAGTCTGTTCTCTGCCGTTTCTGATCGCTCCTCCGCACACAAAACACGATACACTCACAGTCGGTGACAAAAAACACTGTACATTATATACATAAGCGAAATTATGGAAAATCAGTCCATATATTAAATGTTTCTTAGCCATTTTATAGCCGGCGTACAGACAGGACGAACATGCTGTCATATAATGGCAGCCAGTCCAGTTAGCGAGAGGTTGCGCAATCCCAGGTGAGGCTCAGCTCACTGCTGCCTCACCGACTTTGCTTCTGAGCATTTGAATGGGAAAATGCGAAAATCCAGCGATTTTGAAGAAAAACTCATCAGAATTGGTTAAGCTAAGTAAAAAATAGATACTTTATAGTACATGAAAATGGCAATATAAATGATTTTATATACACTGCTCAAAAAAATAAAGGGAACACTTAAACACTTAAGTGAAAACTTAAGTGTTCCCTTTATTTTTTTGAGCAGTGTATTATTTTTCAATGATGACAGGTGAGGCTCTGCCTCACCTGCCTCCCCTGACCTCACGTCACTGGCAGTGTGACTTAATGCAGTGAGAATCGCATTTAAATTTTACGCCTCACAGCTGTTCTTATTCCTTTAAGAATGCCCTATTTTAATTGATATTTTCTGCATTTTAAGAGTAAATGAACGGATCCAAAATTTGCTGGCAAATACTGACTTTAATTTGCTTTTTGGTGCTTTTGTTTCTTTGGCATTTGAACCTGTTTCATTTTGACCTGTTATGTTTTTTTCCCCCTTTTTTTGCTCTATAAGAGCAACTAAAACGTGTCAAACTATTTCTTTAAAAAGTTGCTTAAAAAAAGCCATGATAGTGGTAATATTTTTTTCAAATATGTTCTAAAACATTGATTTTGCCTTGAAGTGCCTGCTGTTAGTTTTTTTTTTTTTTTTTTTTTTGACCAATCAATCACCTCTCAGAGCTGATCAAGGGGAAGTTATCTGATCGATTTGTGCATATCTACAGTAATTTCAAGTCCTGCTAACCATTGTAAAGGCATGTGTGGAGCAGTCCAGCAGTCCAGGTAGCTGTAAAATGAGTGTTTACTCTGCTGCCAGCGTTCTCTTCTGTGAAGTTCAGAAAGTGGAAGCTGAAACGTCCTGTTCTGTGTAATTACAGCCACTCTGTGAACCTCTGGAGTGTTTGTAGTGGAACGGTGCGTATTTACACAAAGAGGTCGTGCTTTTCCACACTGCCCACTAGCCACTAATAAAACACTTAATCTCTAATGCTTCAGAAGGTTTTTTTAATTTGTTTGCTCTTTTTTTGATGATGATGTATTCAAAAGCAAATTGTTGTTCTCCATGTCTTGAGTTGAGATCTTGGCTAACGTCTAGAGCAGGTAGTTTGCATGTTGGACGCTCAGCAGGAGTGGCTTTCTGGCTTAGAATGAAAGAAAACCTACGATTCTCTGAGCGATTCGGCTGCTGGACAAACCAGGAATAAGCAATTACATGTCTGGTTTAAGTCAGAGAACTAGCTCTTCTTACTTTCTTTCACCTCGGATTAATAACTCACTTGTACTTAACATTTGCCTCCAGCGGTCACACCTAGCCGATCCCAAGCCACGTTCCTGCACCTGCTATGTTGCCAATACACAACCAAAGCTTTGTGTTGTCATAAGTGCTTCTGAATACGGAAGTGGCAGGTGGTTCTGTGTACCTTTATTCCCCCCTGTCTGCTGCAGGTTAGGGACAGGTCGGTGAGGCCTTAAAGAGGCAGGGTGCTGATATTCAGACAGCACTACCTCGATGGCACTCCCACGCCCCGGGGCGTGGATAAACGTTAACCACGAAGCAGAGATAACATCAAAGCTCGCTGTTGCCACGGTGCCATTTCCTGGTCCAGAGACACAACAGAGCCACTGTAGAAACCCAGGAAACCCAACTCCAGGCCAGAGGATCTATATTGTAGCAAACAGCCCGTCAATTATTAACAGACCAGTGCTCTCATTCCTCTGCCGTAACCATGGCACCCAGCAGACTGAAACTCGGCCAGCAGCTTGGGACCAGCAGCCGCTGAAAAGTTGACCAGGATGCCCACACAGTGCTGACACTGGGAGCAAGTGGACCCGTTTGGCTTTAGAGAAGGAATTACCAAAGATCGGATTGGCCGACACATATGGATTATTTGATGGGAGAAACTGAGAAGAGATTTTTAGTTTCCAACTTTTAATTTCTTCACTATTGAGCGTCTTTGCATCCTGGTATCAGTGACCAGGTTCTCCTCCGACCGACACAAAAGTGGGAATAATTACATAGAGGAGAAGGCGACTGGAACGCTGCTTTCATCATGAAACTGACACAGCGATTGAAAATGCTGAAACACTTTGGGTCTGTGCCCCCGGAGCCGCCACCGCTGCTGGAGGTGCCTGTAAGTGAATGGATTGCTTCAAATGTAGTGCTTTTGTTAGAAACATAACATCTGATCGGGTCGGTTTGTAGTTGAGGAACAAAATGGGAATCTAAAACTAAACAAAGTATCTTCCAGTCTCCTAGTCTGATCACATGCATCCGTTTATTTTAAGCAGATTCAACTTTTAGTTAAAATTTGAAAGTTGAATTTATCACAGTTGTGACAAACTGCCTCATGAAAATGTTTAAATCCAATCATAAACTTGAAAAAATAGAATAATGGCTGCTTCTGACTGCTGTTTTTCCAAACTTTACAAAGTCAAATGCATGGGAGGAATTGCTCTCTACATTTGCATTCTAAGCAAGCTGCACCCACAGCGATGCAGCAGCGTTTCGCAACCAAAACCCATGATGCCGTTGTGATTAAATATCAGTTTAAATCCTGAAACCCAAATATGAGAATGTGACACAGTTGTTGCCAGACTGAAAATGTATAAATCATCTGAATTATTAAGCTTTCAGCTAAATTTTGTGGTAAACAAGTTATTTACGCTCTGATGAATGCAGAGGAAAACCTCCACAACAATTGTAAACTAATAACTTGACATTATTTTAAAACTTATAACTTTCAGCTTTCTTTAAGTTGCATTTTTGTTGCTATAACCCACTCAGACTGGTATAATAATGCAAGTTAAGCCCTCTGTAAGAAAATTGAACTTTAAATTTGTAAAGAACACTTCACCCTGGAATAGGAAGATAATTTAAATATTCAAAATAAAACACGACAACCAAAAATAATCGATACGGAAATAAAAAACCACACGGAACAGAAACCATAAATAAAATGGATTATGTAAAAAAAAAAATGGAAATGATCGAGCTCATTTTATCATGTGATTAATTACTTAATTGCAACAGACTTGAACATTATCTTTTGTTTTTAAAAATACCTATTTCTATTACTGCAAACAAATGTATTTAATAGTACAGTTATTGTTAAATAACAAAACGATAAAAAAATAACAAGGACGTTGATGATCCCTTTTTTGACTGGAAACATTGCCTAAAAACAATTTTGTCGTCTTGTATATAAATGTAATATCCTTCTTTCAACCAGCTGACTATCAGTGCACAGCAATAGGTAGGGAAGGAGGAAATCTACATTATTTTACACTTCAGCCAGAGAAAACTCTTATCATTTCAAAGCAATGAGACAGACATATTTAGCAGTTTCGAAACGGGAGCTTTTTTTTTTAAGGCACCTGAAAGCTGGTAACCAACTCATGCTGAAGTTTTAATAGTTAACCTCTCAGTTGAACAACTATTGAAGTCCTTCTCAGGATTAGAGCTCTGATTACAGTAGCTGTCTCAATTAAGGCTGTTTTACTGATTTCATATCAGCCTGTTGAGGTTAAAGGCAGCGCCGCTCCACCTTAAATCCGCTATCCACCTAAAAAGCTCTACAGAGACCTGGAGAGTGGGCAGAGGCTCAGGGGGGAGGAGCGCTCTCCAGGTGAGGTCTCTGAAATGCTCCGCTTGCTGGGAGAGGCAGAGAGCTACCACAGCTGGTCATATTACAGATAATTTCAGTGGGAGGATCGGGTTTCCGCTGGACTGCAGACTCCGTCCCTACAGAAGTGAATCTGAGAGAGAGGCTCTGCGGCCAGACGGCTGCAGTCCTGGGCGTTCTCGTTGTGCGTTTGGCAGCAGATGGGACATGAAGAGCGAGCTGCTTCTTGAGAGCATGGGGCCGCAGGTGTTTGGTTCAGGTTAGAAACCCCAGAGGAAAATGGAAGTAAGGTTCAAGGATCACATGGTGAGTGGAGAAGGTGGAGAACAAACGCTTTGTTTCCCCTCCTATGATGTGATATTAGAAGGGCTTCTAGAAATTGGGATTTCTAGAAGAAAATGTTTGATTCATTCGCTAAAGTGGGAAAGTTACTTTTTCAATCTTTTATTATTTTTATGAAACATCTATTAGGATATGTTGTAGTATTGTCTAATTTTTAGATTTATGTTTGGCTAATTTCATGTTTGATTTAAGATGAACAAAGCTAAATCTGTTTCTGTAGTTTCATATATTTTTTCTGAACTTTTCTGGATTTCTGACAGACAAACCCTATTTAGCTTATTGATAAAGTTGGTTTTGTCTTCTTTAAGCAGAGGACGGTGATTAAAACACCCTGGAATTAAACTTCAGTAGTTCTGCTGTAAATGTAGGTCTGCTCAGCAGTCGCCTTGGCCTCCTTTCCATTCCTCTCAGTAGGAGATTTATGCTCTTGTTTGTGTTTGCTCTTTGCTCCTTCTCTGGTTTTTACAGAGGGTCATTCCTGATTTATTTTCCAAGGTACTTTTTCTTAGGGATGGGCTGGACGAGACGTTCAGAGACTCTCTGGAGGAACATTTTGACCTTTTTAAATGAGCTTCCAGTCAGGAGAATGCAGCTAATGAGCTACGATAAAACTACAGAATCAAACTGTATCGGGTTGTTTTCAGACGGTACCCTGGCATGAAATCAGGTCACAGCCAGCTTTAATTTAGATGATTCTCACAGTTGATGTTTAACTTAGTCAATCAGTCGGCCACCTGTCCAAAGGTCAAACTCTGCTGATCCTTCAGCGTTTGGTAATTATCATAAGCATAGCCTCTGGATAGGTGAGTACGCTAAATTTATGCAGCGCCTTCCACAGGTATGAATCCCAAAATTGTTTCACTATGACATAAAAATGTAAACCTGTTTGACACCTAAAAGAAACATGAAACTACAAGATGATACACAAGTACAATTATAAGTGAAATATTTTTCTTAATGTTTCAAACCTGTTTTTGACTCTCGACAGCGAGTATCTTACTTTACCTGTTATCTTGTGTAACAAGCATCTTCCTCCGTTTACTTGGGGGCAGGGGGGAATTAGCTCACGTTTAGCTCGTGTTTGGCCTGTGTGGAAAATGCAAATCATGCGAGGCATTTCACCTCGTTTGTCCAGGAAGTTGAAGTCCAGCATTCTCACTGTTGGAAAGCCGCTGCTTTCCAACAAAAACTACTGGATGGAAATGTAACAATTCATCAAATTAAAAGAACCGCTGGTGAAACAGTGAAACAATGTCCGTTTTTGTTTTGATTGCTTGCTTTTTTTTTGCTGAATTGATCTGATAAAACTGTTAACAGGCATGTCTTGATTCTGATGTAAAATCAACTCTAATACTTCACAATTGAGCTGCACAATATGTGCAGCTTATTGATAAAGTTGGTTAAGTAAATTATCATCACTTAGCACAAAACACATTTTGTGTTGAACTGCCTAGACCCAAACAAGTGCTTGCAAATTATTTAAGTACCATACATTGTGACATATAACTTGAAATTATTTAAAAGTTGAACTTGGGGTAAGATGGTGACGTTATTAAGAAACGACAACTAAGTTGTTTTAATTCCAAAATGGCAGAGGAAACAAATTTTTCAGTAAAACTTTGGGTAACACTTTATTTGAAGGGTTGTGCATAAGACTGACATGACACTGTCATAAACATGACTGTTGTCATGAAGTGTCATTTGGTAAATAATGACGCTTTTAATGCAAAGTTGCTCTAAAAGTTGCATTGAAAGTCCATTAAAAATACCAACTTTGCATAATTTTGTAAATGATGACAATTTAATGCAAAGTTGGCATTTTTAATGGACTTTCAATGGAACTTTTAGAGCAACCTTGCATTAAAAGTGTCATTATTTACCGAATGACACTTCATGACAACTGTCAAACATTCATAAAGACTTCTTTATGTTCATGACAGATGTTATGTCATGTTTATGACAGTGTCATGTCAGTCTTATGCACACCCCTTCAAATAAAGTGTTACCAAACTTTGTTGCTGTGATGGAAATAATCACTTTTTCCCTGTAATCTGGATTAGACTGCTCATTATGAGTTCAAAGCAAAATCACATAAGCAATTTTTGAATACTTTAGTTATTTCAGTTATTTCTCAATTTTTGCCATTTCAACCAATATTGCCTCATGTTTTCCTAATACAGTGAAGCCCTGTCACAGAGACTCTAGTGTTTTAAAAATAACGAAACGCCTGCATAAACCGACAAAAGTTTTGGCTGCAGAGGAGATCAAATATTATTCCACAGTGAATGTTTACATAGTCAGACACAGAAATATGCTGCAATTCTCAGACGTAGTGAAACTGTAAATGGATCGTCACTAAGCCGATTGCATAAGTTTCAGCAATCATTTTCTATCTACTTTTCTTTTCTTTTGGTTAAAAATAAATATTACATCTGACAGCGTCATCAGACTTTCTGTAAATGACTCCACATTAGTAATACTGAAAGACTCAGAGACCAGGATGGTAGTTTTATCTTTTTATGTTGTTTTATTGGTTTAAAAAAGACTCGTGTCTCACCTGTTGTGCATACATACATGAACATAGCAGGTAACTCCTCCTCCTAACCGGTCAGGCGGGATTGAAATGGGTGTGAGCACGTTCATATCGGGTTGAGGCAAACAAACAGCCTTTCAGTTCTCAACATCGACTGTCTGCCGTGTAAGGTCCAGCTTTACATGACTGAATTAACTAATCATATTGTCATTTAGCATAACTGTAAAAAGTAAGTTTTTTTGTGTTTGTTATTTTTGTCTTTTTCAGAAACCAGGCATGGACGAGTTAACGATATGGGAGCAGCACACGGTAACACTAAACAAAGTAAGCGCCTGTTTTTGTCATCCTGATGATGAAGAATCTTTGATAAATGAGGGGAGGAAAAACATGAATGAGTATGGAAAAACGTTTCGCTGCTGTGCTTTGGGTTTTGGCTACTTCCGTGGAAACTAGCAGGCTGGGTGTTGTTTCGGTGTTTGTCAAGGCCGTTGCGAGGAACCTCGGGGTCTAAGGTGGGCCGTGCTTCAGACATCTAGCTTCCCCAGCAGGAATTCAGAGACACACCCTGCTGCGCCCCGCAGCACCAACTGGCTCGTCACCGTCCTGGCGCTGGAATGTGCTCCTTCTCTCTCTATCTCTACGCTCAATCACCCACTTCGCCTGCATTTCTACCCTCTCATTTTGCTGCATTCCTCCTCTGCCTTTAATGTGCTTTGTGTAATTTTATCCTTATCTCAGTCCTCCCTCTTTATCTCTTCATGGCAGGACCCAAAGGTGGGTTTTGGTTTTGCTCTATCAGGAGGGAAGGACAAGGCTCACCCGGACACCGGAGACACGGCTGTGGTGGTGTCGGATGTTCTGCCTAATGGACCGGCCATGGGACGCCTCTAGTAGGTTTCTCCTTTTGATACGACAAGTATTTTTCATAAAATAAAGAAGTGTTGATATCAACCTACAGAAACGGGCTTATATGTGTGGCTCCTTGTGCTTTTATTTTGTAGCCACAAAGACCAAATTGTCATGGTCAATGGAGTTTCGATGGAAAACGTTCACTCCAACTACACCATTCAGGTCCTCAAGTCATGTGGCAAGACGGCAAACGTTGTGAGTAACTGCAGAGGCTAAAAATAAAACGGCTGCCAGGCCAGTCATCATGACAAATGTTGCTGGATGATAAATTGTTCCTGAAGTTATTGCGCTAAACGATGATGTTTTTTAAAGTAATACAATAGTAACAATGGCACAATAATGCAAGAACACATTCTCAAAGATAAACACTGGAACTGGGAGACATTATAAATATCCAAAATAAATAAAGAAAACAACAGAAACGACAAATAAAATGAGTTATAAAGTCTTTGTAGCTCTTGAACCATGTCACATTCTGTCTAACTATAACCACAATCCTCAGTTTCTCAGTTTATTTTAAGGGATTGAAATCACTTAAAATCTACAAAGTAGCGCAGAAACTTAAAGCAGAGTTTCATACCTCCAAATAAAATTCTACACAGTTGATATCATGAGTAATTTAAACCCAATATAAAAGCCACCATTCCGTAAAGGCTGCAGAACATTAGCAAATAATTAGCATCGTAAAGGTCAGAGGAAGCAGAGTTGGGTTATAAAACAATATCCCATAGTTTGAACATCTCACGCTGTGGTTCATCTGTGACAAAATGTTAATAACCTGCCGACAGGCTGACCTTCTCTTTAAATCTCTGACCTTTCTGTCCCACAGACAGTAAAGCGGCCTCGAAAGATCCAGATCCCAGCCACCTCCAGGCCGACGAGGGCCTCCTCTCAGTCCAACCTGCTGGATCAAGACGCGCCGAGACGAACGCGCCGCTTCTCGGACGGCAGCGACAACAGGGACGGCGGACGCTACAACACCCGCCGCAGCCCCTCGCCTCAGCACAACGGGCACACGGGGACGCTGCCGCTGATGTCCGGATACAAGAAGCTGCCGCAGAACCGCGCTCCAGACAAACCGATCAAAACCACGCTAGTTAAAAAGAGAGCCACAGATGGTGGGAGCGCCGGATGGAAATGCAAATGGAGGTTGTTTTGGTGCCAGAATAATATTGGTTCTTTAAATTGCTAAATTCTGTTTTGCAGAGTACGGACTGAAGCTGGGAAGTCAGATATTTATAAAGCACATGACAGACAGCGGACTGGCCGCCAAGGAAGGCACGCTGCAAGAAGGAGACCTAATACTGAAGGTGAAGATTTCTGAAATTTTTACTCCATGCAGACTGGTTGGAAAAGCATGAAAACGTCCTCTATCTGTTATGAAGGAAGGAATCTAACCACTGCTTTTTATTAATCCATGTTGAAATAGATCAATGGCATGACGACTGAGAACCTTTCCCTCCTGGAGACCAAGCACCTGGTGGAGAAGAGCCGGGGCAGGCTGACCATGACGGTCCTCAGGGACGACCGCAAGTTCCTGGTCACCATCCCAGAGGTGGACGACAGCCCCCGAAACAGCGAGGACGAGCTGCGCAAGGACAGCAGCTCAGAGATGGAGGGTAAGAGTTACTGAGAGGTTGGGAAGATAAATCATAAGAGTTTGGGCTCAACATCTCTGCATGCAGCGTATCTGGGTAACGTCATCAAAACCGCTTTCTGTGACCTATCAGACATTTCAGACATTGAGGAGGACATCGCCCCTCGCCGGATATCACGTCAACACACCCGAGAGAAACGGACACGCAGGTACAGACCCACACTGTTTTTTACATTTTCTTTCATTTGTTAGTTGCCATTTTTAAGTCGTGTTCAATATTTTTAACCCAGAACGAGAGCCGAGCCACCGCCCCGAGCCAAGTCCAGGGATTCATCGCCTGTACGCTCCACACTGACCCGGCCTGCTCCGAAAGCTTACGCCCCTCGCAGAGGTACAACCTCCAGGAAATTAGCTTCCTTTCATAAATGCTCATTTCATTGTTGCAATAAAAATGATTGTCTGGAAAACAAACAACTTTTGAACTAAATGAGTTGAGATGCATGTATTGTAAGTTAGTTTTTAAGACCACCAACTAAACAAATCACATGTAGGCAGTAAGATGAAATACATTTATTGTTGTTGTTTCTAAATGTAATTAATTTTCTCGTCAGCTCCGTCTGAGTCCGAATCGGACCGCAGCGCTTCTCCTCCTGCCAGAAGAGAGATTCCAGTAATGAAGGACTCCAGCAAATACAAGTCGGTTCATTTAGGTTGAAAATAATTTTAAGAGGTTTTTGACGTGTGTTTTGAAGTTAGACATTCACTTCTTGATGGCTTGATTTGAAGTTCCTTTTTGAACCCATGTCATTTAGTTATTGTTAAATATATGTTATATTTTTGCTTTCTCTACAAGCTGATTCATAATTGTGCCGTTACTCTTCTGCATTCACTTGATAGTTTTCTATTAATTATATTTTATTGGATTAGTTTATAAAGTGCATGTCTTTATTAGCTCCCTGTACAGTAAAATGATTGAGATACTTACTGTGAAGACTTTAATGACGTCCGTCTCTTCCTGCAGACCTCTTCCAGGATTGGCTGCCCTCCCAAACCCACGATCTTCTCCTGTGCAGAACTGGACCTTAACCCGTCCCCCCTCCTCCTCCTCAAAGCCACGCAAGCCAGTGTCTGAGTCCGACTCCGACCGCAGCGCCTCCCCACCTCCACGCAGAGAGAGCCCCGTCCCAGACACCAGATACAAGTACGGACTGCATTTTAATTCACTGAGAGATTTGTGCATCCTTGTGTTGCTAAGACATTTAGATAGCCCAATCAAATTGTGAACATAAGTTGACTCTTTAAATATGTTTTTTAAAAATAATAAATTATTCCCATCTCCTCTGCATTGTTTCTGCAGATCTCTTTCTGATCTTCCCCATATTGGTCTGAAATCCTCCCCCATCACTGTTCGCCAAGAGCCACCAAGAAGAGTCAACTCCCCTGTCAGGATCCCACCCCCAGGTCTGTATAAACACACACGACAATCCAGCTTCCTTGTGACGTTTTGTACCCTCAACAACTCCCTGACAATATTTACTCCAGTTTTAAGTGCTTAAAATAAAGTGCAAAAAGAGATGGCCAAGTACACAAGTGCTTAACACCTCTATGAATGTTTTGCTAGTTCCTTTAAAAAATACACATTAACTTTTAAAGGATTAACTCCCTAGTTGTCGGTACAAAATGAAAACATTGTAATTAGAATAATAATTTACAAAAAAATCTCACACTACTGCATTGAATGTTAATATTTTACTGACATTTTAGATTGAAAACCAAAACAAAGTAATGCATAATTGTGAAACGGAAAATCATGCATGGTGTAAAAACACTGTTTAGCAACGAAACTGAAAAAATGTGCAATGCATTTCTGTTTAAACCTTCTGAGTCATTAGTTTCATTCCCCAACTCACCCACAGCATGATGCTGTCTCTACTTTGTTGCACATTGAGGTTAATGTGTTCATAAAGAATTTTTTTTTTCTTTGCATGTACCTCAAAAATTCAATTTTAAAAAACCAAGCTCTTAAATTCAAATAAATTACAGTTGCAACAAGACAAAATGTAAAAAAAATAAATAAAAACTTAATAGGATGTGAACGCATTTGCAGAGCTCTGTGGTGCTGCTTTTAGTTTACGGTGTAATAAGGGTTATTCTACTACGTTCTGCTCGTTTCCAGATTCTGATTCTGAGTCGGACAGCACGCCGGCGCCTCCTCAGAGGCACAGCACCTCGTACAGCCAGGACTCCATCAGCAGATACAGGTACAGATGAAGGTCCTCCAAAACCCATACCTGAAACTCTGCAAGAGTTTACCAAGCGGACACTGGCCAGACTTCACGACTCTCCCTCTGTTACCCTTAGCTAATCACAAACTTCCGTTTGATTTTGACAATTGAAGCAGCCCTCTGTGTTTTTCTGATTTATTTTTTCTTTTGGTGTGTGTGTTTATTCGTTTGCTTATTCTGGACCAGTTTTTGTTTGTTTTGTTTTTTTGCTTGATTTATTTTTTGACTGTGTATCACTTGTGTTTACAGTTTTTGTTAACAAATAAAATGAATAAAAGTGGCTTTTACAGAACATGTATGTGGCTGTATTGATCAGAGTACTTATCAATGAAGCAGCGCTGCTCCAATCAGACACCAATAAACTGATCAGTCATCAGTTCCTGAAAATCTGCATGTGTTCCAAAGCATGATTTTTTTTTTATTTTTTTTTTTTAAATGAGGTTTAGTTCAGATCTTTACTGGCCCAGAGGCTTTTACCTACCACATGATTAAAATGGATCATTTTGATTGGTCACAATGCAGTTGACCTTCACACAGAGAGCTCACCTCAGAGGTAATAAGGTGAATATTTACCACTTAAGTCTCAGATTATCATCAATATAGCCACGGGTTGCCCCCTCGTCAAACATAACTGAGATTTGTTATCTTCCTCCTCCCTCACTCCCGCCTCCCTCTTCTTTTGTTTCTCTCCCAGGACCCTGCCGGAGGTTTCTCTGCAGCCTCCCGTCGAACCGCCTCGCTGGAGCGAAACCAGCGACCTGCCAAAGAAAGGTCTGCATGGAAGGGTTTTTTTTTTTTTTTTTACAGATTGCTTTAAGTAGCTTTGAAACCACATTCCATATATTCACTGACCTTTACAGCTAACTCAGGCGCCGAGTCAGATGCCAGTGACGCATCCGGCCCCCGCAAGGACTCCTCAGGGGGCAGAAACTCAAACACAGCCAAGGGGAGACGCAGGTGAGATAACATCTCGCACTCTCAGGTGGGCTTCATCTACTTTCTACAACGTCTGTAATCTCCCGAGCACTGGGTTCCTGCACCAAGAAGCTTTCATAAGTTGGCACTTTTGTGTAAACATAACCTTCCAAAACAATTGACCTTAAGAGTTCCTCAAAGAAAGTAAATTTAACCTCAGCTGTTGACAGTAAACCTGAGCAGGTGGAAAGTCGGATCATAAAAATCCTATCACACTTTATAGGCTTACACAGGCCTGCAAAGGTATCGATACCTGTTGTACTTATTTTGTAATATTATAGTAATATACACAAATGTATTTTAAAATTCCTAAAGGTAATATTCAGTACACCATCTCTGATGCTACTATTGTGTTATTGAGCTGAATTTTTTTTTTAGAAATGGCTTGAAAAATCTGCCATTACAGATTCTAGTGAAAGTGTTCAGAAAATTGTTTCAGGGATAATTTTTTTCCCTTATGTTTGGTCTTAAATTTTAGATTTTCAGCTTTAAACACCATTTCAGATTCTCATTTGCTTATTTATTACCGTAAGTAAAACTACTAACACAAGGGCGTTTAACCTAATTTATATACGCTTCTAGAACCAAGGAGGTCAATTTCTTGAAGCAGAACATGAGAAACTAGAACATCTGGTTTATTTGTTTTACACATACTCATCTGCCATCAGGCTTTTTTTCTTTTTTTTTTTTTTTTTTATTGCACACGCTGGTGCACATGACTTGACTTCCTGTTCAGATTGCACCACATTACATTTCAGCTGCTGAGAATCCAAAATACACCAGGATTACATCACTCCATCGTCCAAACAACAAATTGTTCATGTTTTAAACTAGTCCTTGTTGCTAAATATATCTGCCAACACATATTAGCAATATCTAAATCTGTTTGACATAAAGCAAAGTGGATCAGAGAGGAGAATTATATCTGACTCGCAAAACGATACTCCAGCTGATCGGTATTTGTAATTTTTATTGGTTACGTTCAATTTCTGTCCAGTGTTCAGAAGCTGAAGACTAATGAATATTTTAAGCAGAAAACTACAACTTTTTTCCCTCATAGTTTTTATGTTACTGATAAGTTTTTTTTTTTTTTTTTACATTTTGTTGTTAGAGTCCTGTCTAAGAAAGCAACTTCACTTGCTGCGAGGAGGGAGCCTTCACGTCAAGTCAAATCCCCCATCAGGCCGCCTCCAGACGGTGGGTTTACTTTGTTATGTTGAGCTCTTATCGTCCTTTTTGACCATGCAAACCATGAAAACGGAGTCACTGACCAAAGTCTTTTGGTTTCTCTTTCAGAATCCTCTGAGTCAGATGAGCTTTCGCATCTCAGGAGGTCTGGCAGCTCCGAGCGAGAGCAGGACCACCACAGGTAACGCACAAACACCTGAGCAAATTACACCAGAACTGGATTGTTTTTAAATCAAATATAATGACCTGAAAGGTCCCACTTTAACTTTTTAAACGAGTTAAAGTGGGCTGTTAAGAAACATACCTCTTATTTTTGTTCACTGATTAATTGTGTTGATATTCTAGTTAGTTTGACACATTTTTAAATGAAATTTTTTATACATTAAAATACTTCAAAAGAATATAACACAGCAATATATTAACTAACTTAATAAGAAATGTGGCTTTTAACAGACCTAGATTAAATAAATTTCTGTTAATTTAACCTCTTCAAAATTTTACAGTAAAATAAAATAGAAGTTGGAATATAACTTTTATTTTAAGGTATGTAACAGGTTTTTGGTTCAATTAACTTAATAAATAAAAATCAAATCACTCCATTCATACATTAAGGGTTCTTTAATTTGCACTCACCTAAATGTAAGTTGGACAGAGATAAAAAAAAAAAAAAGAGAGGCTATAATTAATTACTTGGTGTCTTAATGGTAAAGTGCAGATATTTTTATAAAACAAATAAGCCACTTTTTTTCTTGTTTTTTCCTGTACCTCTTAAAAATACAAATTAAAAAGCAAAACAAAAAGTTACCTATATTTCAAATCTTGTTGGGAAGCTGATTTATTTTTTTATTTTGTTGTTCATTTAATCTTTTCTTCTCTGTGATTTTAATTAATCTCATTTTCTCCGTCCACTAGCTTTATCTGCCATCAAATTAAGATTAAGCTGTGTGACATATTTGTTTGAATCAAATGAAAAAGCTGCAGGAGTGAGATGGAAGAATAAAGATCTGTTTTTCACTCTGCAGTGTTCCTCGTGCTGCAAACGGAGGCGGCACCGTCCGGTCTGGGATTTCAGTGAACAACCCTCAGCTCTACTGTAAGAACATTTAACGTTTAAATTTATTACAATTCTTTGTTTATTTTTTTTCTTATTGTATGGTTGCCATGGTTATAATTCCATCCATGCAATTAGCTTAGCTGTGACGTTTTGATTTCTCTTGCAGCCAAACCTGCAGAGGAGCCTCTCTACTTTCTACCTCCTGACTCTTACCCATCATCTAATCCCGGGTGAGAAATATATTCTTAGCAAAACTCATCTGTATTTAAACTTTATAAAAATAATTCTAGTGATCTGATTTGTTTGGCATATCATTTTATTTCATTTTTTATTTTTTCTGCAGGTATAGCTCTGATGTAAACACAGTGAGGTTTGTCAAAGGGCGCAGTTTGGGCCTCAGGCTGGTGGGAGGCAACGATGTTGGGATCTTTGTGGGCGGAGTTCAGCCAAACAGCCCCGCATATGAGGAGGGAATGAAGGAGGGAGACCAGATCCTCAAGGTGACCTTTTCTGAGTTATTCACATTTTTATTTATTTTATTGGATTGAATGGTGAGGCCAAAAAAAGAACAAATGTAAACCAACTTAAAAACCTGTTTAAAAAGAAGCTTATTGGGAAATATGTTGTGTAATATGAGTGTTGCAAAGACCATAAATACTATCGATGATATAAAAAGTGTTTAAATAAATTGTACATCTAAAGATGAGAATGTGATATTTTTAAATGTCATGTAAGGTGAAAATAATTTGTTTACCTGGTGTTTGGACATTTAATTGTTTATAAGTTGAAGAGTATGATCATTTGTTTTAATTTTAAAATTGTTTTTCCTTCTTCCTTGCTTTCATTTTTGTCTGTTCAAAATAATTTATTTATAAATAAATAAATAAATTTGGTGGTTTATTCGGCTATGAAACTGAATCAAGCCTTTGGTCTTTGTTTGTTTTCAGGTAAATAATGTTGATTTTGCCCATTTCACGCGAGAGGAAGCCGCCAACTTCCTCCTCAATCTCCCAGCGGGAGAGCGGGTGGAACTGTGCACTCAGAAAAAGATGGACCGTAAGTGTGGAGCACAGCTGATCAAGGTGCGATTTACTTTCCGTGTTTCAGTCCTAACTTCTACTCTGTCTTCAGTTTACAAGAAGATCATCAAGTCCAACCTGGGGGACAACTTCTACGTCCGGACGCACTTTGACCACGAGGCGGACAACTCCAAGGGTCTGAGCTTCACCAGAGGAGAGGTGTTCAGGGTCCTGGACACGATGTTCACCGGGAAGATCGGCAACTGGCTCGCTGTCCGCATGGGGAACGACCTGCATGAGATGGACAAAGGAACCATCCCCCACCAGGAGCGGTGAGGAGACGCGTTGTATTCCTCCTTAAGCTCGTTGACCTGCAGCCACTTACAACCTCAAACTTTATTTTATTTGGATTTTATGTGATAAACCAACACAAGCATGACTGAAAGATTAAGGCACTATTTATTCCTTTTCAGTCAACCAAAATTTTTTACTCTTACCACAAATTCTGTTGGATATAGGTATCGACTTTGACTAGGCCATTTTAACACATGAATGGTTTTAAGACAGATCAATCAAACTCATTTTCATGAAAATTATGGCAAGGTGTATTAATAAATGTGAACTGTTAAAACGTCTGTCTTTGGATTCAATGAGTGCTTCTTAAAGTTAAATACTATTTATTTATTATCCTTTCACACTGATATAATTTGATACTATGGAAACAAAAAAAATATTTATTTGACTTATAAAATATTTAAGTGCACAGCTGATCTCTTACCTGAGCTGTGGTTCTCTGTAGCTCCTCCAGAGTTGCATTCATTTCTTTGCAGCTTTTCTGATTACACTTCTTCTTTCCCCGTTTCTCAGTTCAGGTTCATGGCCATATTTTGATCTTTCCATTTTCTATACAATGATTTTCCCAGCTTCAAGCTGTATTTTTGTTTCACTCGGTGATGTACTGTTGTCACATAAGGTTTTTATTTAATATATTGAAGCTCAAGGGTGTAATGTGGCAAAATGCGAAGACGGGTTTGAATAAACCCCCTGATTAAAACGTTCTTCCAACACTCGCCTCCCGCAGGGCAGAGAAGCTGGCCACCATCGAGCGAACGCAGCGGTCCACTGGAGAAAGGCAGGCAACTGGGCCGAGAGCAGAGTTCTGGAAACTGCGAGGACTTCGTGGAAACAAGAAGAATGAGAAGAACAACAACAGACGGACTCGGGAAGACCTGCTGCAGCTCACCATTCAGGGCAAATTCCCGGCCTACGAGAGGGTCTTGCTCAGGGAAGGTGGGCTCGGGTCTCTCACACACAAACACATGGACACGTTTAGTTCAGAAAGTCACATTCGGTTCAGTTTTAAAGCAGCTGATTGGTTTTTTTTTTTTTTTTGGTTTTTTTTTACCAGCTAATTTCAAACGACCAATTGTCATCCTGGGACCCCTGAATGACATCGCCATGGAGAAGCTGGCCCATGAGATGCCTGATAATTATGAGGTGGCAGGTGAGTTTCTGCTCGTTGTTTGACCATTTCTAACCTTTCTCACGAATAACAGAAAAGCATTGCACATATTGAGGCTTGCTCCTGATTAGTATTTGTGTTGAACTTTATTCTCACAGAGATGGTTCCGCGGGGCGGCGGAGGAGACAGCAGCTCCACCGTTATTAAACTGGACACTGTGAGGAGAATAGCAGAGAAGGTGAGAAGAAACCATCAAAATTCAACTTTAGATGTTTCATTTCTCAACAGTGGAGACGTTTTGCTTCCTGTGTCCTCCTCTGAATTATTTGGGGTTTTTTTGCAGGACAAGCACCCCCTACTGGACATCACTCCCACCGCAGTGGAGCGGCTGAACTACATCCAGTACCACCCAATGGTGTTGTTCTTAGACCCCCACAGCCGCAAAGACGTCAAGGCCATGAGGCACAAGTACAAACCCGACTCCAGCAAGAGCTCCAGACGCCTCTACTCCCAGGCCGTCAAGATGAGGAAACATGCCAGCCACCTGTTCGCAGGTATGCCTCATGTTAGACGGTTAAATGGTTAAATGCAAGATGTGTTAGGAGGGACAGAAGTGTTTTCCTCTCACTTGTGACTCAGGAGCGTTCACAGTATTTCTCCTGGTTTTCCCCTTCAGCTCGGATAGACCTGCAGCCCGGCTCCCACAAGTGGTACGACTCTCTGAAGGAGAGCATCCGGCACCAGCAGTCCAAACCTGTCTGGGTGTCAGAGGTCACGGTATGTCGCGCTGCTCTTCCTCTCCACAGCCCTCACACAAGTAAACAATGGAATATTTCGATTTCAGTCAAAAACTTAGAACTAAGAATTGGAACCAGGAAATTGGCTACGATTGTGAGATAATATTGAGGTTGTGATGTCAACTTTCTTGATACTATTCCTGTGATTTTAAATATCACAGGATATAGAACCTTGCATTAAGTTTAGGAGGATTTTATTTTAATAGTAGACAAGTTGACCTAAACCAACCCAAAAATAAAGGAGAATTTATTATAACTTTGTAATAAATTTCAATATTTAATGATTGTTGGGTAAAAATCAGAGGTGGATTGATAACCCCACATTTTTACTCAAGTAAAAGTAAAAATTATGTCACAGAAAGTTACTCAAGAGTGAAGGATATTTCATAAACAGGCTACGTAAGTACAGAGTAACTGATGCTAACATCAAATTCAATCATTTTAAATGGCATTTTCAGATCACAAGAATATGAAAACAACTTTATTTTACAATTTAAATTAAAAATTATCCTAACCAATGTGCTGCAACCAAACTTGATTTCATGAAGATCATTTGTGAACCCAATAATCTGAACAAATGGCCTTTTGTTCAGTAAGACAATGTTAATATTGAACTGTTTTTAAACAGGAAGTGGACTTTTAAAACCTCTCCAAATCTCTCTTTAACTCTCTCTAAGTTTTTGGACTTTCATCTCCCTTTTTGTGCCTAATGTGATGCCAATAAACTCTTTCTGAATTTTGTCTGTTCTACATTAATAGCAATGCCAGTTTGATAATCGTCATGTTACAGTTTGCAGACTGTTTGAGCCAACATGCATGCAATTTGTTCACATCCTGACGTTGGCTCATGTTGACCACATCTTCACAGTGGTTACACACACTTGTGTGTTCAAGGCGTTTCTCAAGCCAGGTTGTTTGTTTTGAAGAAGGAAGATGGCTTCATCACTTTTCATTTTCAGAAATTGTGCCTGTCGAAAAGAAAACAAGGACGGATCTTAAACTGACTGAAGTGAGGCACTAGTTTAAGAATCACACAGTGGGGGAATTCGTGTTGTTTTTTTCCATCAAATACCCAAAATTATGTCTAGTCTTACGATCAAGTACATTTAAAAAGACTCATTTTCTAACCTGCCTGGTACAGTTTGAATAATTCACTACAGATTTAGTTAGGGGGCGCTGTGGCGCAATTTTAAAGTTCTTCCTATTCAGCTTCATTTGTTTAAAACCCCTCCATTCATGTTCTCTTCTGTCCAGCTGGAGAGCGGAGGAGAGCAGGACTTGGATGCTCTGGACCCGACCCAGATGGACTATCTGAGCGCTGCCAGCGATCTGGAGGACACCGACGGAGAGGCCATCACAGACGGAGAGGCGTACACCGACAACGAGGACCTGGAGGAGGCCTATCCGGGTCAGGAAGCCGCCAGGTTCCCACAAAGCTCCAGGGGACCCGGAGCTGCTCTGGCCCGATCGTCCGAACCCGCCTTGGAGTACGACACTCCGGCTGCCGACGAAGAGCTTGGTGACTACGGCTATTCGGACAGAGAAGTCCCACCGTTGATGCATGTACCGGAGCCCAGGTCAGCCCGCCGGGAGGACTACAGCCCACCCCGGAGCCCTGCTGAGCAGGAAGAGCCATCGCAACGCAGCTTTACAGACTCTGACTTTGATGGTCTCAATGTAGACGAGGCCAACACTCACTCAGACGGACCGCCAGACTTTGTAGCCCCCGACCCGTCAAATCGACGATCGGTACGCGAGTCGTCATACGCCGAGGAGCAGCCGGAGAGCTTCCAGCCTGCCCCTCTGTCTGCTATTGAGGAGAGACTAGAGCAGGTCTGTCCAAACAGAAAGTTTAATTTATTACAGTCAATCAATTTGAGAATTGTTCTGGTAACGTCACAATATTTGAGAAACAGTTTAACCCTCCACTTCTTACTGGGATTAAACATGGAATGAAAACAACTTATAAGTAAAGACTTTAAACAATATGTTTTTAATTTGGCACATATTGGCCTTATGTAAAGGGAGAAAAAAACATTTACAATGTTAGTGAGGTTTTAACACCCACTGAGAGCATGAGGTTCCCATTTAGTTTGGGCCTTTTTTGGTTTACTTGAACTTTAATGTTTCTATAAAATGGTATCATTAGACAAAATATGGCTTCAATGAAACTTAAAAGAACAAAATCTACAAGTTTGAATTTTTTCTGGATTTTGTCTTATCCACACAGGGTAAAAATTTAAAAATATAGGCTCACATATATAAATACACCCCACTAATATTTGGAAAATGTATCTTTGAATGAGCTTATTTCACAATAGTGGCTGAATATTGTAGCCTAGAAAAGTGTAAACACTTTCCTGGCTACAGAAAGACATTTTACATGTTTCCCCAGAGTTTACAGATTAAAATGTTTGTGTTCACCTGCCTACCATTTAGAAAAACAGCCAGGGAAGACAAAGAAAATGCTCTATTTTATGTGTTTTAGAGCTTTATGGTTGAAATTCGGCTGCCAAAAAGCTTTTGAGTCAAGAGTAGAGTTGCATCTAAAGTTAATTCAACTCAAAATGAATTAAATTCCCCGTAAAGTACTGCTGTTCCTTGACAAGAATCCTCCTCAGTGCTTTGTTGTATTTGCATGATTTCAACACAACAAAGCAAACTTTTATTATGAAGAGTTTGAATCTGTTCTAGTTTTAAATGCGTTTTTCCTTCTCTGTTCCAGACGCGTGCGGCAGAACCACAGACCCAACCTGAGGAAAAGAAAGGCCCGTCGTACATCGTGTAAGTCCCGGCTCCCTCTTTGTGGGATTCATTGATTAAAATGAGACTGATCCACTCTGACTCCTCACCGTTCTGCCCGTCACCTCCTCAGGTTGGCCCATCACCACCAAGCAGTCCAGTACAGACGCACACAGATCCGAGGCAGCGACAGCTCCGACGAGGATGAGGACGAGTTTGACGAGGAGGACGAAGAGGCCGACGACATTGAATGGGGTCCGGCAACTGAACTCTAGATACCGGGAGGATTAAAGCTGCCGACAGCTAATCCAGGACAGACGATGACTATTTCAGTCCTTTAACTCATTGTTTTCTTAGATTGTTAGTTTCTCTAAAGAGGGCGATGTTTTTCTTCAATGTATGAGAAATTACCAAAAAAAATGTCTCACTGAAAACATTTTAGATCAAAGTGCCTGGTTTTTCTTTTTTTTTCCCTTTTTATATTTATTATGTTTTTAAAACTACTTAAAGCAACTCAGTCTGTAATGTACAAATTCTAGTTTTATTAGAAATCATTAAGCAAAGTAATGTTAACCCTAACCTACCCTTGAGACCAATTAAGAAACCAGTTTTTAAACCTTTTATACAATAAACAGTTTTTTTTCTAATTTCACAATGAGTTCATGAAATCTTTTAAGTGCAAAGACACAACCACGATCACTGAGGATGATATCCGCAGTACAAATATGTACTAAGGACAAATATGTGACAAAAAACTTTAAAACCCTGAGATCATCCTGCTGCAGCCATAAGGACAACTTAACATGAATGACTTTGCTCCTAGTAAAGGGAAGAAAAACCCTGGAATATAAATATTTTCTCTCCAGACCTTTAAAATGTGAAAGTTGTTCATAAGAAGAGGATCAGTAAGTTGACAGGAGATGTATTCTGAAGTTTCGTCCCGTTTTATTTTCTGAGATTTTATGAAATTTTGTTTGGGGGTTAGCAGAAGTAATGCAACTCAGTTCAGTTCTTATAAACTAATCATGAATATCTGACTAATTTGGAGCTTTTGATGATGCATTTGAAAGGTCTCTTTCTGGAAGAAAAAGGACTACATACAACTGCACAGAATTTATTTTTTAATTCCAAGAAAGAATTTATAGTGTTTTTTCTTTAACACATTGGTTTAAAATGAATTACACGTAGTCAAATGTTTGTACATTCTCACTAATATTTGGCTAAATGTCCCTTTGCAAGTCACAAATGATGCACTTTTTGTAGCCATCAACATGCATCAGACTTGAACCTGGCTGGATACGCGACTAATAATCTGAAATGGTGCCCAGAAATTAACCAATTTATAAACTCAAACATTAGAGGTCAAATATCCAGGCAGAATTACAGCAGACATTATGGTGGGGTGGATTGATGCCAGAAGTTTACATACACCAAATAAAAGACACTGAAGTATTTTATTCTCATTTGAAATTAAATCAGACCAAGCTTCTCTTGTTCTGAGTTACAATTACCCAAATTATGTCGCTTTGCTAAATGCTACAATAGCACAGAGGCAATACAGTATTAGAGATGTATTTAATGTCTTTAAAATCAGAAGCTAGCATACATTTAAATATTTGACAGCATTGAATTTGAGCTACATAACTAGTTGGGTCAAATGTTTGTGGTTTTCCATAAGCGTCTCAATAGTTTTCTTGATTCTAACTGAACTAAAACAAGGGAAGTTTGGTTTGATTTAACTTCAGGGGAAAAACAAATACATACCTTTTTATTCCGTGTGTACAAACTTCTGGTTTCAACTACAGCCAATGAAGTGGTGCACCAAATGCTTGTTTTAAATGTCAGTGGTGTTTTCTGTTGCCTTATGAGTTCACCTCGAAAAAGGAACTGTTCCAACCTTTTATTAAAAGACTAAATTAAATATGATTCATGTCGATGATAACAGGATGTGTATTTCTAACTAAAAATGCAGTTGTAGTTTAATACATCAATGTTTCACCTGCCATGTTAAAGCCCCTGTAGCGACATTACATTAAAAATAGAAGTAATTTATCATAAATACTGACAGTGGCCAGAAGCACAGAAACAATAGAAAAGGAAGTGTTTGGGGAGTCTGGGGACAAAGAAAAACTAAAACAGTTGTGCATGATTGATTAAAGTAATAATTTGCAATAAGGAAAACATAAAAGCTGTTCACACTTTTGACGAGCTTTTTTATTTAAAAAAAATTATTTTGTCTTATTTGGAGAATATGTAACTTTTAGCGACCGTTTCAGGTTGTTAGTATCATGCCTTTAAATAAACAAAATGGTCACGACCATGTGCCACTGCTTCGCCCACAATGAGTCATTTCGAACCTGCTTTCAAATTTGGGGTTCATTTTCTATCTTCTGCTGGTGGTTTACGATGAAAAGTGTGGTTACGACACCGATAGCTACGTCCAGGAGGTAAGTTAGAGCTAAAATCGTATTCCAGAACAAGAAATACATTGAAATAGAGACCAAAGATCCAAAGATTTTGGTTATACAACTGAATTAAATGTATGAGGAATTTGATTATTTTATTGCAATTTAGCTCCCTTATTCCCGAAAAACGTTACATTTGATAAAAATGGCAATATGTATGTTATGTATAATTTGAATACTATTTAAAGTCAACAAGCAAATTTAATCAGTTTCACAGACAGTTTTGAAGTAAATATTTGACCTTTAAAGCTCTTATCAGAACACGCTTTTATCCAGAGGTCGAGTTTTGTAGCCAGAGTTTAGCGGGGTCTTGCTGAGTTCAATAAATTTGCATTTTTCACACTTGTGGTAACAATCTTGTTTGCATTGATAACACTCGTTTTAACGTCTCGCGCTGGTGACGCAGCTCGGGTCACGTGTTGGACACATACACACCTGTATCAGGATGAACTAATTGCTGTGGAGCGAAGAGACAACTGCAGCGCGCGAGAGAAAGAGAGAGCACCCCCTTCCCCTCCATCACATCGGTTTACACCCACGAGACAAATCCGCCTCCGAGTTGAGATATTCCCGTTGAAAGTTTGTAGAGCAGGTGTGTCTGTGTCCCCCCCCCTCCACGCCCACGCGTGCGCAGAGAGCGGATGCCAGGAGCGCGCAGTTTTGCGGTGAGCCCAGCCGTGCGTCTTTGTGCGTCAGTGAGCCTGCGCGGCTCGATGAGCAGCAGCAGCAGCAGCAACAGGAGGAGGAAGACGCACAGTCAGTTATCGTGCCTCAGAGCTGGTCCGGATGGCACCGAGTTCCCGCTGAACGCCAGCGGCAGACGGAACAAGTGGCGAGTCGGGGGGTGGGTGGGGGGTCTGTGCGTCAAACTCAAAGAAGTCGGGATGGACGGGAAGGGCACTCTGAAGATGTTCAGGAAGAAACCGCGGGAGCTCATCAAGACGCCGTCCATCTCAAAGAAGAGCCGAGCAGGAAGCCCCGGGCCACAGAGCGGCGCGGCGTCTGTGAGTAGCGCATCACTTCTGGTTTCTCTCTTGTGAGTGCGTGTGTGTGTAGAGTAAGATAACCTTCATCTGGACGGGACAGGCTGGACAGATCTCCAAACCAGGGGTGATTCTATTTGTATATGAGATCGGAGAGGCTTTTAACACCTGATCCCAGCTTTAAAAAAAAAAAAAAAATTTCTGCTTTGCTGGCTGCATGGTGTCTTCAGGCTGAGAAACTGTCACCTTCTTGTAGGCAATCGCCAAAACGCAGCGTCATGAGGGCAAAATGCGCTCACTGGCACCTGATCTCACATTGGCTCATATCTGGTTAAGTGTTGCATAGGAAGTTCATCTCTTGTGGGTTTTGTTCGTTCAGTTTTTTTTTTGCGCTAGCCATTCTGCAGTGGCTCAGTGAGTGACTGCATTCAGAAGTGGATTGAAACTGCAGTTAGACTGAGAAGCATGCTGAAGCGTAACAATAAAAACAGCTACAACCCCTACTCCACCACTCAGAGAGTTAAGAAGGCAGAGTCCAAAGGAAAGGACAAGCTGGACATACTGCCCAACAAGCACAACATATGGCTCAAACAGGTAGGAGACTAATTCTGTTCAGCACCATCCGGATGCATGCTGTATTCTGGTTCCTTGCGTCTGCCCGAGATGTTTTTGGTCAGATCAGAAATGTGTTTGACATTAATCCTTAAATTTGTTCAGTGTGTCTCGTTTGTGCTTCGTTTGGGGGGAATTTCCAATGTGGCCTCTCCAACCATCATGACATTCGACACTGTGTGTCAAGTTGCCACACCCGACGCAGCTTGGAGTCAGGAAGTGTTGCACAACGCAGCTCAGGATCTTGTGAAAGGCTTCCTATGTGTGTTTACCAACAGCAGAGCTGCTGCTGCTGGTGCTAGCGGTGGCGGAGGAGGAGGCCGCAGAGGCCATTGTAGGTCACTCCTCTCTGTAGGGAGCCTCAACGGTCACTAGCCGTCGATCAGACACTAAAACGGCTCAAAGCTTTTCCTCTCTCGTTCAATAAATTGATCAGAACTATCGTTTCAAATGCATCGAGCTTTGAATGCGTATTTTACTTCATTAAGAATTGGATGAATGTTGAATTCACACCAAAGGTTTTCTCAAGGTACTTTTAAAGACGAACAGGTCCGGTTCATTTTCAGAAGTGTATAAACAGATTAAACAATGTAAATGTAGACGGATTCAGATAAAAGTTGGGCCCAAATTTAGCCACACACTTGATAAATGTAGAATCAAAATGATGATTATTTAACTAAGAAGTTTGTTTCACGTTGAAAATGAGACGAAGATTTCCCAAAAGATGAGAAGACGATGTTCAAAGGGTATCATTTAAAAAAGTCTGTTTTTCCATTTCATTTAGACTGGCATGTTAAAATAATTTACTCTCCTGCGTAACCTTTGCAAAAGTTTTTTGCATTGCAGCTTGAAAACCTTCATATAACTGTGAAGCAGCATTTTGTACATTTAAACTAATCTTTGCTGATGAGTTCCAGGTCTTGGGGGTGGGAAGGCCTCCATGCCATCACCCTAATCTTCTATCTTCATAGATTCAGATTCAATCAGAACTCTGGTTGAGTAATGACACTCCCAGTCGGAAGAAACGTATTTCTCAGATTTATTTTGTTTCATTTTTTTTATTTATTTAAAACTTAACTGACCAAGAAAACGCAGCTTATTGCAGGAATTAATGAGTGGGATTGCTGTTCCCTTTATGTTTCGATTAAAAACAAAAGCAATCCTGGAGCATTTCTTTCTCTTTCATCTGGTATAAATCCTTTGGAAACCGCTGGAATCGGCAGGTCAGACCTCCAGTGGAAAACTTAACATCTGCCTTTCTTTCTCCCAGCTGTCCATTCTCCAAGAGCAGCCTCGGAAAGATGCGGGCGACGCCGCCCTCTCCTCCTCGCCCTGTTCCTCCACCACCTCTTCGAGCTTCACCCCCACCGCGGCGGGCTTCCAGGACTCATCCCTGTCCTGCCCAGGGACCCCGAGCCCCCAGCACGCCAAGCTGGCCGCCATGCAGGGGGTGGGCTGTCCGTCCCCCGTCCAGACGCTGAAGAGGCCCACCGCTCTGAGTCGACATGCCAGCGCCGCAGGTCCGCCTCGAAAACAACCTTCACTTCTGCACAGTGTCTCATTAAAGTCAACACACCTGGCTGCTGAAGGCGTGGCCCTCTGTGTCAACACCAGGGAGGGGTTGGGGAGGGTGTACGAATGTGGCTCTTCTTCAGCTGTTCATCTTAGTTCTTATAGGATGATTAGGCTCTAATCAGAAAGCAACCTTGAAGGTTGATTATTCTTAAAGAAATCTTAACATTCAAAGCGGTTAAATTCGTTGTACCCCAATTCTATCCTACATCTCACTGCACCTTTAAATGTGCTTTGTATATTCTGCATATTCTTCAATTATTCCATAATTTTGAGGGTAGTTTGTCTCCACTTTGAAGAGCTTACTTGGAACCGTCCCTAAGGAGTTACTCTCTTGAGTAACGTCTCGGAAGTGAAATATTTCAGGTAAAATTGACCGTCCTGTGTTTCTGTGTTTCCTCAGGGTTCCCGCTGCCATCGTGGGTCCACACTAAAGGTCAGGGAAAGGGGGCCTTGAGCCCGTCCCCCCAGTCAGAGGTGCCGGAGAGCACGGTGATCGAGGTGGAGGACATCCCAGCCCTGCTGAGGGACGTGGCGCGCTTCGCTGAGGCCGTGGACAAGCTCAAGGATGTCGTGCTGGCTGAGGGTAAGAGGCAGACCCCCGAGCAAAGAGAGAGCGAGAGGGGTCCAAACATTTTGGAGATTTTCTATTCGAGTTAACTTTGTATATCCGCTTCCTGTGCTGTAATCGGCATGAAATATTATGAAATACTGTCTGTTTTCACGTCAGGCAGACAAAATACATCTTTGTGTCATTGTGGAGACAGGTATGTTTGTTCTCACGGGTGGGGGGGGCTCGAGCAGGACAATGCTGTTTTTGGTGACTTTCGACAGCTTCTCACGAGTGATCCGTCGGAAGGCCCTCCTGTCGATCTTACATCAGCCCAAACACGTGTGCTTTACGTGAGTGACAGCAGCGGCGGGTGGAGCCTGCGTGTGCAGCTTCCTCTCTCTGAGCTGACGAGTGCGCTTCCGCTGCGCCCACAGACGCGACCGCGCTCTTGTCTCCTGCAGGAAGCCAGCTTCTTGTTTACTGCAGCCATGTTCGTGCACTCTGTGCCCCTCCTGCACGACGCAGCCGAGCCTGAAACGGCCTGCGACGGAGCAGAGCCATGCAGTGGACCGGCTTTACACAAGCAAAACGTCTCTGACCGTCGTCCAGCTTCCTTCGTGATCTAGTTACAACATATTTATTTATGGCAGATCCTGAAATATTTTTCCGTCTCCTGCTATCTTTTGTTAAGTCACGCTCTCCACCCATGTTGGCTTTCTAAACAGGAAGCCATGATGGATAACTCGGAGACAGAAAGGCCTCTTTCAACACTTCCTCCTCTGACGGGTTGACTTACATCACCGTCACTCTGACTCTCATAATTCTGCTCCTACTATGAAGCTCTTTATTTTATTGTTATGGTGCCACTTTGGGGTTTTTCTTACTTTAGTTTTCACTTGTGATCAAGGTGACCTGCCTTCGTGAGCCGCAGGAAGGAGATACAGCAAACTGCCAGAGCTAAAGACTAATCTTGCAAATCTTCAGAAAGGGCCACATCCTCTGTGGCACCGCTGCAAAACTGTTCCTTTCTGGGTCACCTGTTGCTCCTTCGCCATTGGCTGAATTCGTCTGAGACTGTGGGAGAATGAAGATTCTGCCTTAGCTCCTCCAGCTGGAGGCTGGGCTAGGTAGAGAAAGGACTGTTGCTTAAATGCGTGAAGAACACAATTAAGCAGGCTGTAGTGACTTCACTGGGATAAAAGCTGACCTTTTGTTTACTTGAGTCACACTAACTGCATTTTGTTTTGTAACACCTTGTGACCAGGAAATTTGTCTGCTTTTTAGCCGAAAGGGAAATAAAGCAATTGCCGTCACTCAGCTGCCTCATAAATGTGCTGTCTTGGCTTTTTTGGTTGTGAAGCTAAGCTAGAAAGCTGGGGGGGGGGGGGTTGTTTTTTTTTTTTGTTTGTTTTTGTTTTTCCCCATCAACATTCCCTTCAAAATATTTGCTTTTTTTGTTTTTTTCTCATTACAAAGCACTGAAAATGTGCTTTATAAATTAAATTGCCTTTACAATCACAAGCTTTAATGTACTTTATTAATACTATATGCGAAGTGGAAGGAACTAATGCATCTTGAGAAAAAAAATCAAAATTATTTTCCTTGCATCCTGGATTTGTAGCTCAAAGCAGTTTCTCCATCAACTTTGAGCAGCTTCCCTGTCGGCGTTACAAAAAGCAACCCGCAGCATGAGGCTGCCACCATCATGTTTCACCGAGGGGGGCGGTGTGTTTAGGGTGATGTGCATTGTCACACATCTTGGGTTTGCCTCTAGGCCACATAATATTCGGTCTCATCAGAGCAACTTCTTCCTCTTTGTTGTGTCCTCGACATGAATTGTGGAAAACTCCTTGATGATTTCATCTTTCTACTCTCTGATAAAGGTCAGACTTTACAGTCGTCATATTGACGGATTCTCCCGGTAATTGTGGGATTTAATGCTCCTCCTCGTCGGCCCTTTCAGCTCAGCTGGAGATGATTGAACAGAACGCTAGCTATTTAGTTATTTATGCTAATCAGTTCATTCATGTCTCATTTCCTGTTGATCATGAGATTTTAGAGAAGCTCCATGTCTATTTGCCTCTTGATGGCCTTGGTTTCATGCCAGACTGCTGCAATTTTATCCCAGCCTACTTTCACTTCCTACACACAAACCAACCATTTTGTACCAGCACACTTACCAGTATCAATTCATTTTTCTGGATAGTTGGGTGTATATATATATATATATATATATAAACTGTATATCTACCAATCTTGTACTGCATCTTGTTTTCAATTATTCTGATCCCTGTTTGGTTCGACTGACGGATTATAATCCCTAATCTGACGAGAATAACTGAGTCACCTCCTGCTGGTGGATATTATTCACATCCAATATTTCCTCACTGCTGAAAGTAAAAGTAGAAAATGGATTTGGAGTGGAACAGCCAGCACCTTTTCATATTTCAATGTTTTTCATTTTTCTATTTTGTCTTCTTGGCTGAAGATTGGCTTTAAACCAAAATCCCAATCGGAAATAAAATGTCATTTACTGCATTGCTAACCAAAAATTTATTTACCAGAATGAATTTTTACATCTCTTTTGGTTTAGAGTCTAAACATTTCCATATTGGTCTCAGCTAGACCGGTCACAACAAATTTTGCTGAGCAATAAATTGTCCTAGAACGCAAATTTTTGTAATATTTGAAGCCATTGATAATGACATAAGAATACAAGATTGTCTATCAAAGACAAACTAAACACTTGACCAGGAAGATATTTTAAATATACAAAATAAAACACGGCAACCAAAAACAAGAAATAAAACGGGAATTAAACTCGTTCATAACCGAAACAATAGTTAAAGCCTTCACCAGATTTAAATGTATCTGAGAGCTGCTCCCGCAGAGATGCTGATTGTTTAACGGAAACATTCACGATCTGTGGCAGTCTTTTTTTTTTTTTCTTTCAGGTTTTTTTTTTTTCTTGCCGTCTTTTTATGCGCTCGTCTCACCCAGCTCTTCCTTCACACAGGTAAGGAGAGCCAGCGGCCCGTGGCACACGAGTGTTTGGGAGAGGTGCTGCGAAACCTGCGTCAGGTCATCAACACGTACCCGCTGCTGAACACGGTGGAGATCCTCACTGCTGCTGGGAAGCTCATCTCCAAGGTCAAAGGTGAGGAGACGGCGGAGGAGGGTTTCAATGTTCTGGGGGAAACTGCTGCAACTTGAACATCTGGACGTTGCTTCAGGGTTCCACTATGAGGCATCCAACGAGATGGACAAGAAAGACTTTGAGAAGGCCATCGAGACCATTGCAGTCGCCTTCAGCAGCAAGTAAGTGCAGCAAGGTTATATTTAGCAACCGTAAGTGAAGCTGCTGTTTGTTGCCGTTGGAGATAACGGTCTTACTTCATAACGGTGTCCACATGTATTTGACATACAGTTTACTCTAGTGGTATGTAGGTGTGTAGTAGTGAGCTGAGAGTCTGATGTTGGGAAGCAGAGAGAAGTGCTTGATGGTGACACATTTGCATGAGCCAAAGCTGAAAACAGGAAGTGGCTTTTTTTTTTTCTCTTTTTTTTCATCTACCGTCACAAAACCAAAACTTAAAACTTCTGTTGACTACCTGAGCTCTAATGGCACAGATTGCACAGCCTGAAGCAACGAGACGATGTGAGAATGATCACCGGAAATCTAATGCACAGGAGGAAACCAGATCAAATCAATGATTTAAAAATGACTCGAGATTAGTTTGTGCTTTTTTTTTTTCTTTTGCTAATTTTCTTAAAAATAAACCGGTGAAAAGAGTGCGACGTGTCTGTGCCGCTTCAGGGTTTAGACAGTCGTGGGTTTTAGGAGGAAGTGAGCTGGCAAGAGACAGTTGAAATCTGCCTGATGTGTCTGTTTCCTCATTCCCTCCTCTGCTCTCCCTCCGACCTTTCTGTCACAACAAAACGACTCCAAAACAACTCGAACATGGAGTACCCGCCTTTGTGCTTTTGCCGTTTGTCCAACATGTTGCCAGACAACCCCGGTTTCAAAGGAAACAAGCTCATTGATTTCACAGAAAAATGATTGAACCTGATAGAGGTGACTTGGTTCAAAACTTTTATCTTTGTCACTTCCTGTCTCTGCTGTACCTGCAAAGGTTTCGCATTAGGCTCCGACCTCTTCCCTTTTTTTCTCTTCTAAAAGCTTAGCTGTCCACAACACCAACCTAATGTCTGAGCCGCAGTTTCCACACCTCTGCTACAGTGTGTCGTTTAATATCATTTACCCATTCATTGATATTCCCACCAGTAAATGGGAATATCATTAAAAGTGTGCTGTATTTAAATAACTGTTAAAAAAATTAATCTTGTATAGATTCGCGCTATAATTACAGCTTATGACTGTAACAATTGAATTAATTGCCAACTCATTTACTGATACATTAATCATTAACTGGAGTATATAGACTCAAAAGTAGAGAATTTGCTGAATGAATAACACATTCAGAGGAGTAATTAGAGTAATTAGGCAAAAAATACATAATTTTTACATTTCAGGAAAAAAATAACATTTGTCTGTAAATTTGCTCTTCACAGAAATCCTGAAGAGGCATAGTTTTTAGCTTCATTTTGTTCAAATTCTGTTTTAAAAAAATGCCCTGTTAAGCATCTTATCTCATTGCTAGACAAATTATTAATCAGTTAATCCAAAAATTAGCCTTTCTACATTACATCGACCTAAAAGAGCTGAGCATTTCACATGTTGATGTTAGACGTATTTTCTTAGCTGCAGATGTGTCCTTTGCTACAAATAATCAAGCATTAAACAATGCTCTTATTGCATTTTAGGTGATAGTGTTTATTTTCTTACATATTAGAAAAAAAATAAAAAAGAAATTGACTTGTTTTGTATCTAATTTTGTACTAAGACTTAAGTGGTGAAATACAGAATGTGCCAATTTTTTCATCAGATTAATGGATTGAATAATTGTTCACTAAAATGATCGGTAGCTGCAGCCTTATTACAGTTGACCCTAAAATATAATTTCTGAGAATGAGTATTATTGTTACAGACATTAATTTCTATTAAGACGGAGTTATGAACAATTGACAAGTCGGAACATAACACTTTTGTGTCACTTAAAAAACATGCAGTTTTTTTTTCTTTTTGTTTTCATTTGTGGTGAGTCACAATAAAATTGGCAGAAACAAACATTTACAACTTACTGAAATGCACCTGTGTCTTCCTCTCCAGTGTGTCCGAGCTTCTGATGGGGGAGGTGGACAGCAGCACGCTGCTCTCCCTGCTGCCCACAGAGAAAAGCAGAGTGAGTTTGAATCCATTACATCCTTCATGCCAACTTAAGCAGATTTACTCCTGTCCCCAATGAAAACTATAATCTAGAAAGTTTCACCTCTAAATGGTTTGTGTTTTCAGTCGATGGAGAACTTGTACGCTGCAGCAGGTCAGGGAGTAGAAGGGGGTCAATTCAGGAGTGACCTGCATGACAACGGTAGGTGATGAGCTCCTCCGCTCCAATTACAGCTAAAACTAACGTTGCGTAAAATCAACCCAAACCCCTATAAGGATCCTGATGCGACTTGAGCCTGAAATATTGTTGGTCTCCCCCTGCTGGTTCGAATACCACAGCCCACAGATTTTCAACGCTCCTACTGTTTGAATGAATTGAAAAATATTTTATGGATCCCAAAGGGAAGTTAAATGTTGAAACTCAATTCATCCAAAGATCTTCAGACGGTGATTCTGTGGACAGGAAGGACCTCCAATAGCAGTCAGTCTTGCAACAAATCTCAAGAAGCCTCTGACTGAAAACTGTTTATCACAGTTTCATGACTGATATGACGATTTAAAAGCTCAATTTCTGGTCAGCAGACGCAATATTTCACAGCAACATGTCCCGGATGACACAATGGGTTGTTGTCAAGAACGCCCAAATCACCTCATTCACCTTTGACCTCCTTTTAATGTCTACCTGGCTGTATGGAGACATTGGACTTGGGGATATGATCAATGGAAGAGATGGTTTGAACTTCCTCCTTCTCTCTCTGCTCTTTGGTCCTGCTCTGTATCCATGAAGTCTCCTGTAACTATACAAAAATATATACATTATTTGGGTTTTTACCTCCTTGCTTTTCAAATTCGACTCGGTTCAGTTTGTATTCATGCCGATGCATCATGAAGATGTCCTGCAGCTCCCAGTTCAGATTGGACCAGATTGAATCTGTTTTTAATGTTAAACAAACCCCAGAAGTTTGATCAGTCTTAGTAGTAATAAGTATATTCTTAAAAAAAACAGACATGCTGTGTGAGGCAACAGTGGAAAGGAATGATTTCTTTCTAGCTTGAAGAAACCTTCATGTTGTTCAGGTCTTGTAACTGTCATACAAGATTAAATATATTTAAAGTGTGCAAAAAACACTGGCAACAACTAAAGTAAATGTTCAGCATTGAGAGATTTAAAATATTCTACCTGAGACCACTACAAAAACTACTTCAAACCTAAACATGCCAGAATGAGGCTCAGATCAAATCAAAGTTGGTAGGAAAAACTGTTTTGAGTTCCTTGACTGACGAGCGTTTGCGTGTCATTCCGCAGGCCGAGTTGAGGAAGTGGATGTGATTCTCCAGCGCAGTGAGGGAGGTGTGGACTCTGCTCTGGTCTATGCCAAATCCATTTCTAAGTACATGAAGGACCTGATAAGTTATGTGGAAAAGAGAACCACATTGGGTGAGTGGAAATGCCTCGAGCTGAGGCAATCACAGGACAAATGTCCTGCGTGGAAATTTAAAGAACAGAAAAGTTTGTTTTTTTTGTCTCCAAGGTTTTCTGGTTATCTAGAAGTCACAGTGGCTTGTGAAAGTACTTTACAGGGAACTTTACAATAGTTCACACATGACAACCACAAAGTTCAGTGTGTTTTTCTGGGGGATTTTACATGATGGACAATTATGAAAGTGGAAGGAAAATATTTTTATTTAGCTCCCTTTACTACGATGTTCTTAAATAAATTTCACTTCAACCAGCTATCTTCAGCAGTTGTCCAAATAGTAAGTGTGTAAAACCTATGTGTATTTTATTCTGTGTATAAAAGCAGCTGAATGCAAATGCGTGACATATTTTTCAAGTTTAGTTGTGCTACTTTATAAATCCTGATCAGATGTACTAAGTCTTAATATTACTGTGAGTTACTGTAGATGTTTACGTTCAGGGATCACATCTTTGACGTAAAATTCTGTTTCAACTATTGGCAAATTTTCTTTAGGCAATGAGCCTTCGCTTGACAAACGTCATTACTACAAGTTCTACTATAATAAAGTGAAAAACAAGGGAAAAAAAGGAAAAAATCAGAAATATTTTAAGCAACTACTTTTTCAACCGCTTAAAAGTAGCAAGCTATGCTGCAAATCTTAATGTGTCAACACATAAGAACAACAAGAGTAGATCTGGTATTGGCTGTTTTCATTTTTTATTTTTTATGAAAACATTAGCTCTATCACATTTATATCACTCATTGTGAAGCAATATGATTCCCTGCATTGTGTGGAGTTAAGTCTCTATATCCTTCAACAACCACAAGAGGGAGCTACAGTGCCAACAGGTTTTGCTGCTCTTGTGTTACAGAGGCGGAGTTCTCCAAAGGCCTTCAGAGATTATACCAGTCCTGCAAACACAGCATAACACACGTAAATCCCATTCTTCCTATCTCCAAATTTCAAAAATCATTCTGATGGTAGAGTTAAATCTTCTTTCACCGATATGAAATGTTGCGTTTCTCCCTTCAGCCACACATGCCGCTCTACTCCATCTACTCTCTCGCTCTGGAGCAGGACCAGGAGCAAAGCGTAGGGCTGCAGCAGGCCAACACCACTCTGCACAATCAGACTTTCATTCAGGTCTCTGCATCACAAACACAGCTTCTGCACCTCTGACCTTTTCGCTCTCGATCCAACCTTTGACCTAACGTCTGGCCTTCCCCACACAGCCGCTGCTGCAACGCAAGCAGGAGCACGAGAAGAAGAGGAAGGACATCAAGGATCTCTGGATTCGAGCAAAGAGAAAACTGGTGGGGCCTTTTTTTGTTGTTGTTTTGAACTGTAAGTAGCTGGTTTGGATTTCAACTTGCAACTGAAAATGACTTTTCTCGGTTAGCTGGAGTGCGAGGCAAACCTACGAAAAGCCAAGCAAGCTTACATGGTCCGCTGCGAGGAGTACGAGAAGGCCAAAACGGCGGCCTGTAGAGCCGAAGAGGAGGGAGGAGGGTCTACTGCAAAGTCTGTGGAGAAGAAGAAGCGTGTGGAGGAAGAGGCTCGCAACAAGGTCTTCATGAATATTCTTAATTGATTCACACCTTTACCTCTACAGCTACATGACAACAGACATCCGTCTGCCTACAGATGCACCTTGAAAGTCTTTTTTGAGCTGCGTAATGTGATAAACCTATTAGAGAAGCTAAAGCATAAACTTGTGTTTCCACGTCTACACAGGCAGTCGAAGCGGAGGCCACCTATAGAACATGCATTGCAGATGCCACCACCCAGCAGCTGGAGCTGGAGCACACAAAGGTGACGGTGCTGCGGCAGCTTCAGGACGTCATCAAACAGAGCGACCAGACGCTCCGATCGGTCAGAACGCACACAACCAGTCCAGCCGCCGCCTCGTCTCTGCTGCGGACGCTGAAGTGTGTTTACCCTTCTGTCCTTCATCCTGCAGGCCACCATCTCCTACTACCAGCTCATGCACATGCAGACCGTGGCGCTGCCCGTCCACTACCAGACCCTGTGTGAGAGCAGTAAGCTGTACGACCCTGGCCAGCAGTACGCGGCCCACGTACGAGACCTGCAGTTGCCTGAGCAGCCCGGCATCCTCTACTCGTTTGAGACATACTCTCCGACCAGCTCATCGTCCAGGTGGGGGATTCTTTCAGAGCAAACACCTCACACAAAACAAACAAAAAATAACCCTTACAGGAGGGGTGTCAAACTCCTTTTCATTTCAAGAACTAGTTGTAGCAGAATATATTAATAAAACTACATGTTGACAAAACTGTTTGAATTATATGGCTTTTGCTCTATTTGGGGAGTGTTTCTAAAAATGTAGCATCTTTTCACATTGATGTAATTTGAAACTATCCAAAAACAAGTAATTTGATTTGACAAAATAACAGCTGTTATATTGAAGGGGTCTTCATTTGCCCGTGTCTTGAGTGGAGTTTTGAGGGCCACATAAACGGCCATGGCGGGCCGGGTTTAGCCCTCAGACCTCAAGTTTGACACATAGGAGACTGTTGAATATCACGACTGAGACCAACCTCCCTGTTCATGCTTAATGAAAAGACAAATTAGGCAACTTGCGAGGTTGTGAGGGCAACAGGATTTTGTTTTCCTCCAACTAAAGGGATTTGAATTCAAATGTTTATTTCTTTATCTTTCACTTAAAATGCCACTAAGATACATTAAAATCTGTGACAAAATCTGAAAAGGTGGAAGGAAAAGCTTCAGACTTGTTGAACAGACATCTATAGAAAACGCTAAACCAAATGTATCAAATGATTTCAGTCACGGCCACAGACCGAGAAACGACAGTTTCAACACTGACCACCACACAAGTCAGACTGACGGTCCCACCATCAGTGTGGATCCTTCTGCTGCAGAGACGGAGGCCCAACGTAAGAGTAAGCAATGCCTTCTAAAAACCGTGGACGTCGTTATTAAGGCTTTAAAGCTAAGCTGCTATTACAATGTTTGCTCCTCCTCTCATTCTGTTGTTTTTCATTTTTCCAGGACAGGGACACAAATCCTGGGGTTCAACAGTGAGCAATGACAGCATGGCGGACACGGGGCTGGATTCTCCCACTGCCAGCACAAGTGAGTCACTAATTTGGTTTGGTGAACAGTTTTGACAGCAACCTGAAGATTTCCTTTTCACTGTTCCACTAACAAACCAATAAGCCCTTTGAAAGTTAATTTTCTGTGTGCTGATTTATAAACATCTGGTTTTACAAATTAAAACAAATAAAATCTCACATTGAACTGTTAAATTTTTAGGTGACATTTCCAAAATGGCTCGAACGTCCTCGACTGGAACGATGTCATCTGACGAGGAGACGGATGAGAAAGACGGAAACGTTTCATCGTTTGAAACTCCAAGTACGTTTTAGCACAGGATCGTCCTTCCACTGCGCTTTCTGTGTGTGACGACGACAGTTCTGTGCAGATATTAACGGCATGGATCCAGACGTGGTGGTCTCCACCAGACCTTTCCGGAACATCGGCCTGTCCAAAGCGGCCCAGACCCACAAGCTGAGGAAGCTGAGGACTCCTGCCAAGTGTCGGGAATGTGACAGCTACGTTTACTTCCAGGGGGCCGAGTGCGAGGAAGTGAGTCCTTCATCAGGACTTTATTTATTTTGCAAAAGCTGTGTACAATTATATTTTCTGAGGAGTTGTTCTTTTAGACTTTATTTTTCAAATCAACAAGGTAATCTGTGTTGATTTCTCAAACCCTTTTGAGGAAAAGTGGCACAGACTTTAATACAAGCTTTTAACTTCTGTAAATTATGTTTTTGTTTTTTTTAATAAAATGACCTCAATCCTTAAACCTCTTAACGGGGCAAAATGTGTTGGAGGGCACACAGTAAAATCCTTTTTATGTTAATTAAATGTAATTTAAATATTAAATAAATGAATAGATATCGTCATCATTTACGAGATAAATTTAAAGATATTAAAGACTTACCTTAATGCCAAAGTTATATTTCAGTGCCAAAGTTGTATGTCATTAATTTACAACAGAAAGTTGTAAATTAATAATTAAAAGTTTTGACTTATTTGATCGTTAAAAAATGAAGTATAATTAAAGATGCGCCTCAGTTATTGTTTTACAAGGATTGTTTTCCCCACTGAGCAAATGGATTCAGTTTAAACATGAGCCATGTCTAAAATATTCAGACACTATTGTACAGCAGTGACAGCTATGTTTACTTTAACATTTTCCATACATCACCATCAGGCTCTGAATAAGCCTCGCATGCTTCCAGTTTTATAAACTATAAGCAGAAGCACTTTTGGTTTTGTCTGCACTTCTTTCGAGGGGGCATCAATCACGGTTAAAAAACCCCCCAAAACTTTCAGGCTAATTAATTTCTTTATCCCCTTCCAGTGTTTCCTGTCGTGTCACAAGCGTTGCCTGGAGACCCTCGCCATCCAGTGTGGCCATAAGAAGCTGCAGGGCCGCCTGCAGCTGTTCGGCCGGGACTTCACCCAGGTGGCGAGCTGCGCCAGCGACGGCATCCCCTTCATCATCACGAAGTGCATCTCTGAGATCGAGAGACGCGCCCTCAAGATGAAGGTGAGGAGGCTCCCGGTTTCTCCGTTCAAGATGTTTGGGCCGGCGTCAAAGTGTCGGCCGTGAACCGCTGCTTCCTCTTCGCAGGGCATCTACAGGGTGAACGGCGTGAAGACCCGCGTGGAGAAACTCTGTCAGGCCTTCGAAAACGGCAAGGAGCTGGTGGAGCTGTCTCAGTGTTCGCCACATGACATCAGCAACGTCCTCAAGCTTTACCTCAGACAGGTACACGCAGCATCCTGGAACCAGTTCCCACACTTCTTCACTTCTTCTAGTCTCTCATAGTTTGTTTACCAGAGGTAACATGTTAAGACATTAGCTCCATAGGATTACTGAATATTTGAACTTGCCAAGTTTGATAGTTTTTACTCTTTATATCTTTCTGTATTAAATCATTTTGATTAAAATTTGTGTACATATTCCCCTGGATTGGCTAGAAGTCGGTCAAATTTTAAAACGGATAATAAAGTGCAATTTTTAAACCTCTAAGCTAAACTTGGCTATAGATGTGTTTTGCAAAAATCTCAACACTTGCTCCAATGTAGGAACCTGAAGAAACTGTTAAAAGAAGCTTGGCCCTCATTTTGCATTGTGTTTAGTTTCAGTCGTCCTCGTTTCCACGTTATCTTAATTCTGTGCGTCTGTTTCCTGTTGCCTCCAGCTGCCGGAGCCCATCATGCCTTTCCGTCTGTACAACACGCTGATGGGTCTGGCCAAGGAGAGCTTGCACAGCGAGGGAGACGTGCCCGAGGGAGGGGAGGCTGAATCGAGCGGCACCAACCCCGTAGCGGTCCGGGGGCCCGAGCTGGTGGACCTGGGGCCCAACTCGGACCCGGAAGTCCTCGTTTTGGTGGACAGTCTGAAGGAGCTGGTGAAGGAGCTACCCAAGCCCAACTTTGCTACGTTGCGGTACATCGTTCGCCACCTTCGAAGGTCAGCTGGCAACTAGTGCTTCAACTAATGATTATTTCCATTCTAGATTAATCTAGCGATTATTTTTGACGATTAATCGGATAAAATTTGATTTGCACATTCCACAGATTTTTCATTTTAGCCTTTTTTTATACATTAAAAAATGCAAATAATTCAGTTCCTTTTTTTTTTTAATAAGATAAAAATTTTATTGCCTAAATCCAACAACATGGCATTGCTTTAGTGAACAGCAAAAAGTACTTCAATACTTTTCAAGTATTGTCCTTTCTGCTCGATTTCGACATCAACATATGTGATGCAGGGTTAATATGTTTAATTTTTGGATTAAACAACTAATTGGACAACCAAAAGGTACTTAATAGATTTGTTTTACAGTATTTGGTCTAAAACATTTGAGGAGTTCTGGGTTTTTCCTTTTTAATGCAAAATGTATATATTTGTACAATTTTGGTTTAATTACTGTTGTTCTTTTCTGCAAATTGCTTTTTTTTTGTCTCTACTCCAATTAACTAAATCCGTTGATGATTTTAGTAATCGATTTATCACGATCAGTTTGATTAATCATTTCAGCTCTAAATAAAACCACTAGTTTCCAGGCGATTCCACCAACTAAGTTTCTGTTGATCCAGGATTGCAGAGCTGGAGGAGGACAACAAGATGAGCCCCAGCAACTTGGGTATTGTGTTTGGACCCTCCCTGATGCGTCCCCGTCCCACCGGGGCCACGATATCCCTGTCCTCTCTGGTGGACTACCCTCACCAGGCCCGCATTGTGGAGGCCCTCATCGTCTTCTATTCCTCCATATTCCAATCAAAAACTTCCCACACCAACAAAATCGCGCGCTCCACATCTACCTCCACGCAGCAGGTGGGTGCTGGGAAATATTCCGGCCAATAAATAAATATTCGTAAACCTAGAAATGTTTGTCTCTTGCTACAAACATCGTTCCCAATTGTAACATTGAGAATTCGAAGAGTGATGTCTTATAAAATTGCAATTAAATACAATCAGTTTGCTGTAACATGAGGAAATATAAACTATGAAGCAGTTTTAAAATATTTTCCAACCAATCTATTGAATGCGTTAAAGCATATGTCAAACTCGAGGCCCACGGGCTAAATCCAGCACACCAGAACTTTCTGTGGCTCCAGGTGGCCACAGAAATACAACTTCAAGATAATGTGTGTTTACATATTATTTTATCAGCCAATTAGTTTTTGTTTGCATGAATTACTTGGTCTTTAAACTTAAAGGTACAATATTTTACCAGTTTATCAATTTGTGCCTCAACCGGTTCTTTGAGGACATTCATGGTGTGGCTGGAAATGAAAATTAGTTTGATACATTTTTATTTCCTTGCTTAAAGGAGCAAAGAAAGTTGATCAACTTTACATCTGTTGTCAATTTTCCATTTGAAATGCACATAAACATCTTCTTAAATATAAATATGGTTGGAAAACCTCGTAAAACCCAGTAGCTGTTCAGTTGAAACTATTTTAAGATGGTCTCATGTGACATAATGTGTTAAATAAGACAATAAGCAAATCTCACAAACATCCCCCCGTCACCTCACTCAATCAGGAAAGTGTTGGAGATAAGATGGAAAGCACTGGAGATGGAGAAGAGGATGGAAGCAAAGACGACCAGAACAAGCCGGACTCAGACAGGCAGGAGGAGGGCTGCGGTGAGTTTCTATATAAACTCAAATCTGTTGAAATCCTCTCTGAGTAGGCAAGGTCTTTTAAGTTTGGATGCTCATTTCGAATCCAGGAAGCTCTTTGGGGTCGCTGGGCTCCAGCGAACAGCTCCCCGACTCTGACTCGGAGCTGGACGAGAGCAGCCACAGCTCCGGCAGGCTGATGAAGCAGGAGAGCGTGGTGAGCACGGAGGACGAGCAGCTGAGCTACAGGGACAGCCTGGACCTGTCCGGCCACTCCGCCACCCACACCGACCCGGAACAGGACCCAGAGCAGGACCAGGACAACCCCGAAGGAGACGGAGAAGGTGAGCCCCCCGCTGTGCCGGAGAGCGCACCGCCGGAGGAAGACGCAGCAGAGCAGGAAGTGACGACCTCGCTGGCTGAGCTCAACGTGAACCAGTCCAACAACAACCAGCTGAGGTCCCCCGTAGCCAGCCTGTCGGGCGTCCCGCTGGCCTGCCTGTGCAGGAAGAATGTACCGCTGACAAGGAGGCGGGACACGGAGCCCGAGTTTGTCTGATCACAGGATTTTAAATTAAACCAACAGAGTTGGATGTCTGCAAGATACAAATAAATAAAATTGCTTTTATACATTAGTCAGTCGAGGATGTACGATGAGACTAAAACGAGTTTTTATTCCATTTTTGTAAAAGGTCATGAATCTGGCAGAGAAACGTCTGCACACTTACTGCTCTTTGAATTAACTATCACTTCAAGAAGTTTGATTACATGTACTTATTTTCCAGCATTTTTGTAGTTCTATAAACTTAGTGTGAATATCGGTCGGATAAATTTGTAGTTGGTTCAACTATTGAACAGTTTCCCTTTTTAAAATGCTGTGAAATTTTAAACTTTAGCAATTTCTGACATGTTTTGCATCTGTCACTGAATGCCTGACTTGTTCTAATAAAAATTGATTTTTATTTTGAAATGTTACTCGTGTATTTCTGCTTAGCATTTTTCACCCAACAGAATAGGGGACCAATGCAGAGCAGGAAGAGCGTAGTTTCTGCCTCCGTCATGATGTCACTACTCTGGTTTTAGGGAGGGCGTAAAGAGGAAGTGCATGTGAGAGACGAGATAAACAAAAAAAATTCAGAGCGCTAGAAACTCCAGCCTACGACAGCTGCAGCATGCCTTTAAAAAGGAAAAAGAAGGTAGGCACTCGCATTCGACACAGCTCAGCACACCGGTAAAACTTTGCTTTAAACTAGCGGTTCTCAACATGGGCGGTACGCCCCAGGGGGCGTTCAGAGGACGGCAGGGGGCGCTGGCGGACATTTTTACAAAAGGGGGGCGCTGGGATGCCTTTGGTCGAAGGTAAACTTTACACCTTAAATCCACAACAATACCAGTTTAGACTTTGAGCAACTTGGTAAAACTGTATTGTGTAACATTAAATCATGCTTGGCTGAAACTGTATCGATGGCAGCTGCTCTTCTATTCAGTGTTTGTAGCTACATGGCTCCGCTCCGCATCAGTTCAGCGTTACACCTGCTGATGACGCTGCTGTGATTCACTTCGTCTGGTATTTATGTAGGCTACATGTGTTTTGGCAGTTCTGTGATCATGTCAAAGTAGCAACTTATATTAAAAAGTGTTTTTTTGTCCGTTTGAAGGCTGCCCGCTTCCATGGAAGGACAACCGAAAATCGCTCTTATAAACATGTAATTACTAAAATCACGATGCCCTCACTTTGTATCCCTCTGAAAAATGAACCCATTTAAATAAAGAAATCCCTCCATGGGTGATACAACGATAGAGAGCGTTCATTTTATAGCGTTAACACGGTGCTGTAAGTGGTCCGGTATGAAACGGGTTTGATGGAACAACTGTACCACAGCACTTTTAAATTTCAATAATCAGAACACCGAAATTGTTTCCGTTGTTTTTAAAAGGTTTAGGTTAAAAAAAACGACGCGCACATTGCGCAAAACTCTGAAACAAGAGAAGCGGGACATAAAACGGAGCGACGAACTAGATGTGAATTATGGCATAAAAACAGAGAATCTGACGCTGAACAGTGAAAAATCAACACATGATGTGAAACACATGACGATTAGGAGGCGCAAGAGGTGATGAGTGAAAATTACTGGGCGTCAATAAACGATAAATCTAGCAACAGTAATAAACCGAGAGAGGATAATACGAATCAAATGAAACTAAATGGAAATGAATGAAGAACAAAATGCAAGAATAAACTAAGAAACTAAAGTAAATACGGAGGAATAAACTGGTATGGCAAGACCTTTCTAGCAATAATTAATACAGAGACTGTATGGCAAGAATAAACGGACACTATTTCCAGTTAAAAGGTAAAATAATATTGTTGAAGTGCCATGGGCACTTATTCAGGTGGATGCGAAAACATAAATCAGCGTCCCCCCAACGTAGGAGCGTAGAAACATACGCTCCCCCCACATCCCTCCTCCTCCAGACGCCGATACGACAAAACTCGCTACATTTACCCCGATATGTGCGTGAGGTGAAGGGGCATAAGGCGCGCTGAGAAAACATAATCGGTGCGCCGATTAAAAACATCTATAATAATGATAGTAACATTAATAATAAAATAATTGTCAGTGCAAAGTAGCTTACAAATTCTTTGGTGGGGGGCGGTGGGGGACCTGGATAAGGGCTAGGGGGGCGCTGGCCCAAAAAAGGTTGAGAAACACTGCTTTAAACTAAAGATTCAGGAAACCATATTTGAATTGACTTTATTTTACAAAAATCAGTAAATACAAATAAAAATGGAATCTAAAGTTAAAAACGAGAAATTCCATCCACAAGCAAAAACTGGACTTTAGCGGTCCTGAAGGTCGATTCAGAAGAACTAGAAAACAAAACGGAGATGCGTGTCAGGTTCTGCAACTCAAAACCGAAAGACTTGAAATACAAATGGATGGTTTAGAGAGTTTTAAAATGGATAACATCTTAAAAGTTGTTTTGCGTACCTGTCCATCACTGGACTAGCCTGTAGGTGATGTACCTGCCAGCAGTTTCACTGGGTCGGATGATTTTTACAACCTGTAAAATTCACAAAAACAGCTTCCATTTGTTTTTTTTATGATGTTTCCATAACACTGTTGATGGTGTTTTGCATTTGTCCAAACATTTATTCAAATCAGACAATTGTGCTGCTCATAAAAGTTCCAGTAAACCGAGAGTTCATTTTGTAGTGAATTGTGGCTGATAATGAGAACATTTGTGGTGTGCAGTGTCAGTCTGCGGCTGCACCCATGAGAAAAACTTTTTTACAGAACTGACTGGACCCTTTATGCAGTTGTTTAAATGTCAAAACTGCTTTCAGGTGTATGCACTTCTTATTTTTACGTTTCTACCTCAGTGGGAATTTGCATTCTTGGTTTTGCCTGTCACCTTGCTGGAGTTTCCCCACTCAGATGTCGCAGATTATTTCTACTAGTGCTCGTCTGTGTTTACCTGTCCTCTCTTCAATCCAAAGTAGCGAGCCACGGGGTCTCCGGCCTGTATCCTTGGTAACTGGCTTTCCTTTAACTTACTAAATTAAAAGGGGTTAAGGAGAACAAAGGCACAAACCGAAAACGAAGCATAAAACCTCTCGGCACATTGCAACACAAACTGCAGATTAGGATCGATCAGGATACTATCTGGCAAGAAGTTCAGTCACTTCCTCTTTCGTCATGACGATGTGCTCAGGAACAAGCTGAAAGTCAGGGACAGGATGCAGAATTGAAGCCGCCGTCGTTTTTAGTTCACGTTAAAAATAAAAATAACTCATTGTTGTTTACCTCATGCTCTGTGATGTTAATAAGCAGCTCCTGCTGCAGAAACTGCTCCAATATGTACTTGGGTGCCATGTCCACTAGAGACTGCAACAAATGTCAATAAACAGATTTAGAAAAACATCCAGGACAGAGTCACTTTTCCCAAACCTCGCGCGAAGCGTTTGCCCGAGTGTGAAAGTTGTCCACCTGCTTGGCCGAGGGCGTCATGCCCATCTGAACCACAATGATGGCTCTGGTGATGTTCTCCTCCTGCATCCGCTGGCAGTACATCTTGATGGTCTTTATCCCCACTTTGGGCTCCTCTGGTGGGGACGACAAAACGATGAAGACGAAGCTCTTTCACCCATCAGATCAAACACATCTCAATTTCAAATAAAGCAGTAATATTTGAATTGCTGTGCCTCATTTCTTCCTGTTCAAGTTAGAACTTGAATATCTTTGCGTCTTTCTCTCAGGAAAAGACTAGAACTGTTTACAGCTGATCGGACAGTTTGACACTGAATACGAGATAAATCTTGCAAAAAAAAAATTAGTATGGCATATCTCAGTTTCTGATTCAAGTCTTCTTAAGATTTCTTCTCTCACTTGAAACATGTAAATGATGTAACTTCAGTTTCATTTAGTTATTTTTTTTGTCAACTAGACCATTTCCTGGAATCTACCAAGCTCTGACCTCCTGATTTCTACTTTTTTTTCCCCGAACTAGACATTTTGTAGTTCTTTTAATCCAAAAAAATGAAAGAATTTCAAGATGATCATTTATTATTATTATTGTGCTGGCAAAAGCCATTATGAATTCATAACTAGAGGGTTACAAATTAACTGTGTGTGTTTGTGCTGATACTTGGAAGCAAATATAATCTAAAAATATTAAAATGATGTACAAAAAATAGATCGAAAGTAAGAAGTAAAATAATATTTAATACAAACCTTCAAAGTAATTTAAGAGAATTTTGTATTTATTTTTGCTCAAATTTGCTTAAATCAAACACAAAAATTCTGAATCTTCAAAGTTAATCAAATACTTTGCACAGTATCGTTTAAAGACTGAACGGTAAAAGCAAAACCTTACCAGGAAAGAAAACAAACATCTGATCTGTGGGATCATCATTATGTGCCACCAGCACCGTAAGGTCTGTACGTCTGGGTCGACCTTCGCTGGGCTTGTCTCCGAACTGACTCTTGAACTCCTCCAGAGTCTGATCCAACTCGTCTTGTGTCACCAAATAGCCTCTGTCATGGCAGAGCTGTGACAGAATCACAAGCAACGTCAGTTTGTTTATTTATTTAGAGCAGGTTTGTCCTGTCTGACAGTCCCACTATATAGAATTTATCCATCACTGGCTTTTACTTTTAGTATAAGCTTATATTCAAATAAAGATAGTGGAGTCCAGGTACGTTACAGCGAGAATATTTACCTCAAACTGTACCGTTAATCTGTTATTCATATTTTCAGGCTTTATTTTTGATAGGTTGCTACTGTATCACACTGAAAATGCTAAATGTCAGCAAGAAAAAGAGTATAAAACTCTATGAAACCCCAGGATTTCCAACACCACGAAGAAGAACTTTTCATTGAAACAAGCGACTCGCCGAGCTAACATGCTAAGGAAGATAACTTTCAAATCTAACGCACCTGCATGATGGTTTTGCGGATTTTCCACAGCCTGTAAGTTTCCTCCTCGTCATCCATACCGCCTTAAATAACCCACCTGAACAAAATGTGCAAAAAATATTACGTTTTTTAAATGGATAAGTCAATTTTGATCCTCGTCTTAGACAAGGCGACACACGCTTTCGTTTACCAACGCAGGGTAATGACGTCACGCGCTGTGAGACATGAATCGCCAGTGCGTCTGCCATATTGTGAGTGGCAGCGTCGTGTTAGTTCCCCACCGGAAACAGTATCTTGTTTTGTTTTATATACGGATGTTTTTTCTGGTTAAAAGGCTCACAGAAGTTTACGTTCAAGTAATTTTATATTTATCTTGTGCTTGTAATACAGAAAGTTCAGTTTTAGTTATAATCAGGGTCATGATCTTTGCCATAATATGGCATTAATATAAATGATTATTATTGCAATATTGTTGTGAAAAAATATTCAAACGTTATTACGTAAAATCTTTGCTTTTAAAAATAGCATGCGCCAGTGACTTTTATACAATTTGAGAATTACTGCAACAAAAATAACTCGACTATCACAATATGGCTCCGCCCTCTCCAGCTCTTTCACAACATATCGCTCAGCGGGGCGGAGTCAGTCACGGTCAGCTGCTATGGAGCTGGACCCCGTATTTATACAAAACTGCCTAAAATGAGGCCCTTATATGTTATTTTTGCAGTAGGGATTCTGGCGAGCAGTGGGTCGCTGCTGGCGCTGATACTGTACTTTGTTTTATCTACAACGGTAACGTAAAACTCTGATACGTGATGTGTTTCGTGTGCGCGAGATTGTCAAACTTGCTTAGCAATGAGCAAGCTAACCTCCACAGCTGTAACATCATATTTCTGTTAGCTTGTTTTTCTTAGTGTCATCATGCTGCGAGCCTTTGATTAGCAATCAAGGGCTCCCTAGCTGGCTAACACCCCTCCACAGTTTATAACCTGTGCTGCTCCTCCCTGTAAACAGTTTGCACAGACAGTGTACTTTGGTTCGGACAAATATTCAAAGTAATAAGATTATACTTCATGACACTCAAGTCAATACCCTCTAGCCCTCTGGGTCATGTTACCTGCTGATAACCGCATCATTTATAAACACAGCTGCATGTGCCCTTTGTCATGTTGCATAACTGAATCACAGCATAAAAATATTCATACCCTCGTTTGTTTTCACATTGCAACCATCGCAGTTATATTTGGTGGAATAAATTGGAATGAAAAAAAGTTTTTCAAAGTCTCTTAAAAAATATAACAGTATAACATTTCCAATTGTATCCATTTTTCTGTATTAGTAAATTACTGTTATGAAAAGGGTGAATATTACACAAACTTGCTTGAACATGGTGTAAGAAAAATCCTTCTAAATCTTTTGAACATGTTACCAAATCAAGGTCATTTAGCTTTTTATTGAATAATGCTATTCTTGGCACTCACGCTGGAGATTTCCCACATCAGCTTGTATAACGCTGCTTTAAAATGTCTTGAAAACACACGTTCTTTTGTTGTCTAGGCTTACGATTTGGTTGCTTTTAAGCTCTGGCACTCAGATGAACTTCTTCAACCTGCATGTGTTCCCCAAACTTGTCTGGTTTCCAGTTGGATTATCTTTTTTTTTTAATTAAATCGTATTACACAAACAGTCTGAGTGTGTTTGCTCTGACCACCGCTCTTTGCCCCGTGGGCCGCACGCAGCTCAGTTTCCCCCCCAAGATTATCAAAAAAACTTTGAACTATGGACTGCAGGACACGTGCCCTTCTGATCTGGATTTATTTGTTTAGAACCAAGGAGTCACAGCTTGTCATTTCTGTAAATCTGCGCCCGCCCCCTGGTAGATTGTGAACCACCTGGTGTGCGTTCTGTCTGTGTCAGTCTGAGGCTGTAAGCTTTAGTCACAGATCACGAGGCGTAGGGAGCTGATTGTTCTCTCTGTCTTCAGAGGAACAAAGTAAGAGGCAATCATGCTCCTGACAGGGTGCACAGTGCTGCTCTCTGTCCTGCTGCAGGCGATGGTAAGATGGAATCAAATTAGGGCTTAAACGCTGGACCTTACTCTCATTTTTATTCATAACTTTGCTGTTTTTTCAGTATTTGTATCCTCATTTACACATAATTCGAAGTAGAAATGCTATGCATCATTTTAACCCTCGTTTCCCCCCCCCCAACAGTCTACCCCCATTGAGGATTGGCAGAGAGCTACGTCCATTTATGAATTTAACGCAACAAACATCGATGGGGATTTGGTGTCCCTTGAGAAGTACAGGTAAGTCTGCTTGTGATCATTTCTCTTTTAATGTGACAGCTACAGTATCTTTCTTTAATGTGTCTTTTTTTCTGTGTGTCTTCAGAGGAAATGTTGTCATCATCACCAACGTTGCCTCTAAATGAGGTAAAACTCCTGTAAACTACTCTCAGCTTGCTAAGATGCACGCCAAGTACGCTGAGAGAGGTTTACGCATCCTTGCCTTCCCGTCCAACCAGTTTGGGAACCAGGTACGTTTAAATTAACTTCAATTGCATTTTATTGATGCAAAGCTGGACTACGACCTGAAAAAAAAGTTTTTTATTCTAAAACGAATAGACTTTGATAACAGATTTTACAATTTACACGACCACAGACGTAGTGCAGATATAAATGTTTTCCCACTGGGAACAGGGGGGACATTTAGGCTTTTATGAATGTGTTTGTTTTGGATCTCTGCCCGTTAGTCAGCAGATTTATCCAGAAGCTGCCAACTTTATGAAGCCCTGTGTAATATAAGAATGTAAATAGAGAAAGATACCTTCAAGTCGGTGTAGGTTCAGCCCAAGAAAGAGGTCATTATAATATTTTTGTGACTCTGGTCTGTTATGTGGCAGACAGTACCGGTCAGCAACTTGCACACAGTCTTCATTAGCGTCATTGTAGTTTATAGTTTGATAAAAAAACTTTTTTTTTTTTTTATCTGTTCTTTTTTTAAGAAAGCTGATACAAAATCAGCAGTTTCTGAACACATGACTTGGAAGCAAAAGTTTCAATTTATTTTGGACTTTATCTAGTCCACCTTGTATCAAAATTATATAAACTTAAACACAAACACTAACCAACTGATATTTGATAAAAAAAATTCCAGGAAGTTGCAGTAAAACAAGCTTTTTATAGCAGCCAACAAGCATGATTTTTTGATATTTAGCTTCTCTTTTTATTTGAATCTAGATATTGAAATTGATTTCAATTGGTTGGTTTCCTGGCCACAAATTTTCAACAAACACGCGGTGGTGTGTGCACGTGTGTGTGTGTGCGCGCATTGATGTTATTGAGCTTTAGTCATGTTGAAACCAGTATGTCGTCATTGCCCCATTAGAACTCCCACTGTGTCCTCGTTTCAACCATCTAACTATCGATTAGAGTTGAAGTTGAAGAAATTAACAATAGTCCACCAAACAGATCCTCAGCATGATGCCACCACCGCCATACTTCACGGCTGACACAGTGTTAAACACTTGCTGGCTGTTGTGGGCAGGGAACTCAAACTTTGTCTTGAGTGCCTCTAAATGAGGTAAAACTCTTGCAAACTACTCTCAGTTTGCTAAGATGCACGCCAAGTACACTGAGAGAGGTTCACGCATCCTTACGCATCCAGTTAGTTTTTTTAAACTAACTGGTCTCCGTCATATCCGTTTGCTTTTTGTGTTTTACCTGCAGGAGCCGGGTAACGAGACTCAGATCAAGCAGTTCGCCCAGGGCTACGATGCTCAGTTTGACATGTTCAGTAAGATCGAAGTGAACGGTGAGAACGCTCACCCGCTGTGGAAGTGGATGAAGGAGCAGCCCAATGGGAAGGGGACCTTTGGAAAGTACGTTGATAAAAAAAAAAAAAAAACTTAATTAAGACACTAGTCTGTAAAAGTCAGAGACCAGTTAATCACAGCTGCAGATGACAATGTATCATAACATCAACTTTAGCACCAGGGAATTATTTAAGCTGAAATGAAGGTCAATCAAATGAGAAATGATTGTTCTGACATGCCTTTTATTTTCAATCCTGCAGCAGCATCAAGTGGAACTTCACTAAGGTAATCCCAACTAACAGTTTAGATTGTTTGACCTTGTTTCTCTTTTTTTTCTAAATTAATAAGAAAACTACTTTACTACTTAACTGTTTGGTGTGTTTTTTTTAAAGCTCATGCTAAGTTACTTTGTGTTTTCTTTTCTTTTTTGTACCTAGTTTCTGATCAACAGGGAGGGGCAGGTGGTGAAAAGATACGGACCCCTGGACGATCCAAGTGTACGTACAAAATCCTTCCCTCCGTTACCGAATTGATCTGAGCTGTGTCAGACTTGCAGGAATCTTGACCAAACTTCCCTTTAAATCAACTCGTGTTAAGTGGCAAACAATGAACAAACTAACTTAATTTCCGTCTCATTATTAATAGCAACTGGAAGATTCCCAGATGACATTTTACTCTTTCTTTGTTTCCAGGTGGTGGAGAAGGATCTTCCCAAATACCTTTAATACACCCAACCATTCCTCGACTAATGATGCCAAGCTTATCATATTACATCTCCAATGCTTCCTTTCTTGTCTTTGCCTCTCCAAGAACCGATTCATACGGTTAAGGTCCGTCCCAGACCAGTGACGGTCTGTTCCGAAACCCGCATTGCGGACAGGACAGACCTGATGAAAAGGGCGTGCCAACCTTCTGGAAGGATCTCAAAATTGATATGAATCTGGTTCACTGGAGAGAAGGAGACAGGGTTTCCTGTGCACATCAATAATTCTCTTAATCTGCACAAAATGATGCCTTTTTTTTTCTTAATAAATTTGCTCAGATCTAAATTGTAGTTTTTGTCTGGTCTGTGAGATTTCTCGTTAGTGTTGCTTTTTTCCACAACCGGCTAGAGATTAAAAGGGGCCCAAAGCAGAATTTTATTGGGGGTCAAATTTACAGCTGACGCCATCATCAGCATACTAACATTTTTTATTGGGCTTAATTGATTACAAATTCTGCAGATAAAACTGTTTAGTTGACATTATTTATTAAATAAATACCACTGAGTGATAGCCATAGATGGCTCTTGGAATAGGCAATATTGGCAGTTGCTCAGGACGGCAACTTCTGGAGGGGGCGCTACCACAAGAACTAAAAAAAAAACAATAAAAAAAACCCTTCCAAGAAATGACAATAAATAAATAATAGCAAGGAAATGTTGGCCGACTGTCTGTAGTAAAAAATTCAAACATATTCACTGATAAGGAAATATTTAAATGTTTTGAGTTTCTTAAAGTTTTTTTTGTGTGTGTCTCATAATTATAGTGGTGAATAAATGCCAACTTTTCTAATATTATCCTTAGGTTGCAATTTAGCTAAATATGGCTGGCATAGTGTTTCTGAAGCTGGCATTGAGTTTGTAGCTTCTGCAAGAACAGTTTCACCTTTTCATCTTTGGAATTGAATGAATGAAATGAATCAGACCAGCTTTGTGTCACGTTCCTGCCCAAAACAGCTGAACAATAATCTACCAGGTTAGGGCGTGTTGGACAGTATTTCCTCTATGAACAGGTCAAATGAAAACAATTCTAGGTCAAAAGTAAATTAATGTCTTTTAAAAAGCTCATAAATATTTTTGCTCCAGATCAGGTCCCAGTATGTTTTTTTAGTTTACTTATGGCTAGGTTCTGACTTTCTGTGTATAAATGGTTAACGGGATGCCAGTTGAATGTGGAGAGGAAAGAGTTTAAAACTGCTTGACTATATTTTAGAAAACAGTTAATAGATTTTTAGAGCCTTACAGGATACCAGGATATGAAACTGAAATCTTTGTGGGCATAACTTCTATATTTAGAAACTACACATTTCCCATTTTGAATCTAGTGATTTGCAACATATAAAAATTGTGTACATATAGACTGCAATGTAAGCTGTAACATTTTTATAATCTATTTAATTCCACAATTAAAAAAATTTGAATATCATTTGTGAAAGATTTTGCCATCCCAATTCACTGTACTGTTACTGATCATTGATATTGATAATGTGAGGAGCTGCAGCTCTCTTGAGATTTTCCAAATATTAACTTGAAAAATCTGCTAAAAACTGCAGGTAAGAATTGCACAGACTCGTGCAATTCTTACCTTACATATGCGGGTGCCCCCTGCATATGTTTACTTTGAGTTATTAGAATCACTTTACATTAATCCATTGTGCAGTTTTCTGACGGTCTTTTTATAAAAGTATTCAAGAATGAATAAAGTTAAAGATGCCACTGCTAACTCCAGGATTCACAAGAGATGCACACTGAAAATGTCCAGTAATGCAAGTTTTCAGTGAGTTCCTGGCTGCAGTTACCCCACATGCCTGCAGATGGAGCCAGAGCTTCCCTTATCAGCACCAACCAGGCAGCAGCAGCGGGATCTGCTCAGTAGGCAGCAGCAAGTGCAGCCAAGACGAGCGGACTCTGCGCTGCTTCGTGAGGGAACACCGCACTGATGAGGGGACCGTCGCTGAGAACCGTCTCACATTACTCCTGCTGATTACCGTGACACATCCATCAACGCGTCCCTCCGCCTTCCGCCGGGATTTCACCGCCGCTGAGAGGGTCTGTCTTTCGGAGGACGTGCTTGTTTTTCTTTTTCCTCCGGGAGGCTGAATGGAAGCAGCAGCCGAGGGAGCGGTCGGGCTGTCGGAGGCCGGGGAAGGGAGCCCTCTATCCGGGGCCACAGCATCCGATGATGGGGAGACGGTTGTGGGAGTCAGCTACGGGATGGACGCCGCAGACATGGGTATTTTATCACGTATTCATTAACTATTAATTCATTCCTCTTTAATGTTCGTTTATTTTCCTCCTTCTTATTGTTATTTGTTAGATTTTCTCTTTCTGCTGCTGTGAGCAGAAAGTCCCGACTCATCTCTGCTAGCCTCAGGAACTGGAAAGCTAAGCTAGTAGCTTGGTAATGGGTGAGCAGAGCAGGTGAAGTTATGAACATGCAGTTCTTGGCACTGGGGAGCGTGTTGTCTGCGTGTGCTGAGCGGCTAGAAACACAACAAATCACGGACAAGATTAGACAAGCAAATGGGCGCTATTATATATGTATGAGCTGATAAATGTAGTAGTAAACTGGGGGAAATAAAAACTAGACAGAGGCGTTGCTAGGATATTAGACCACCTCTCTAACAGGGACAACATGTTTCGTTCTGGTGCTTCTTGTTAATTAGAAATATATATATATAAAGAAGACTTTTCTATTTGATTTTGAGAAACATAAACTGTAAAAACCACTTCATTAAAAACAAACCCAATTTGTGTTATTTTTCCAGATTCACTACAGGGTGAAATATGCCCTGCTTTGATTTAACACAACAGGTTTGGGTTTGAATTTGAGCCATGGGGTTAGGTTTTCAACCCAAAAGACTGATGAAGTGAAATTAATTGATTTTATCCACCTTATTATGTACATCCTTGATTCCTGCAGGATTACTGGTGGATGTTGCCTATACTGAGGCAAGATACAGTCTGAACAGGGCAAGATAGGCACACGCTCACACTTATGTGTTCAATTGGTCTCATAAATTAGGTTGTTGAGAGGTCTCAGGTGCAAGTTGGAAAGCATTCCAACCTTCCCAGTTGGAGGTGTTGCTGTTTTTTCTGACGTCTGAGTATGAAGTGAAAACTGACAAATTATATTTTTGCATGGTGGAAGGAGGACAGAGTACCCAGAAAGAACCAATGGATACACTCGGAGATCATGCAGACCTCAAACCGAAAGTCCTCGATTGTTTTTCAGTGAGACAACAGTGTGGACAATTGCGCCACCCTTCCTGAAAATGGATGATTTTCATGTTTATTACACCCCAACAAAAAAGAAAGTGAGCTGTAGTGTAATGTCACAACATAAACCCAAGATTTTGGCGAAAGAACCCCCCACAGCGGTTTGTACATGGTAAAATATGATGGGTTTATTGGGGGTTAGGGTTTTATGGTTACTTCAGCCAGGAAAAACTGAAGCTAATGTACACTTTACAGGTAAACTGTAAAAAAATATATATTTTAGAAGGGGTTTGATCACGACAGCCAGTTGGAAACACAAGAAAAACCGACAAACGGCTGCTCAAGGTAGCAAAGGCAGCTCCTTGAAGAAGAAAAACAAAAGTAATCCTTAATTAAATGTAAGCTGTGACTTTACTATCCACAACAATTCCTGCATATCGTTCTTCTATTTCTATAATCCTCCTCTTTGACGCTCGCAATATTAAAATGTTTGTTTTATTTTGGGGTTTACGCTTACAAAAAATACTCAGCTTCTACACGTTTATCAGCTCGCTGTATAACCTTCATATCTACTGATAAAGAAAATTATTTTTTTGTCACTATTGATCCTGTTGTGGGGTTGCTCATTTCAAGTTGCGTAGTCAAAGTGTATTCTTAGGCACTGCTCAGAGATAACTAAGCGGCAACTGCAGTGAAAATAAAATCAGCTCCCCCCTGCAGGGGACCTCCACAGCACCTTAATAATGAGAAACGCCTGTGCTTGGTGATGAGATTTGGGGGAGAAATGCTTCTGCTGTAGGTTTCTGACTTCATTTACATACTATGCATGTTTATTAGGTATCAGGTAAAATCATGAGAAGTCAGGATGAAGTCTGTTTGTGCTCTATTCAATGAACAGAAGCAAACGATGCATTTGTTTTGCTATGAGAGAAGACCAGATTCTTACTGAAGCTGTTATTGGCAATGTTGCCTTGCTAGCAAACGGAGACCTGAAGTTTTATATTTAATAGCTGTGTAGATAATAATCCTTGGTTTATTATAACTTCTAATTCGAAAGGAAGACGAATCAGTTTGCTGTTGATGTTTGACCGCTCTTAGCGACAAGAGTTGGAGGAGTTAATTTGAAATGGTTTGTTTCCTGAGTTGCACAAAGCAAAGCCCTTACATTTTCCGTGAGGCTGAGGTGAGAAATGTTCCCAAAGTTTTGTTTATTCATCCGAAAGCCATCTTGGATGTCTGAGGTCCGTCTGAAGTATCTGAAATAAACTGTCACCCTCTGGATGAAGAAAACTTGCCATAATGTTCAAAAATATCCAGAAACCACCAACAATCAAACCAGCCACAAACTGGAAGTGGTTGAAATACCAGTCTCACAATCTGTACGCAAGAAAACCCTGTTACAAAAATTCTAACCCAAAAGCAATGGTGACGTTTGAGGCTGATAATCATCCAAATAGGTTCTGGTAGAAGGTTTTGTGCTCAGAGGGTTTAGCTATTTGGGTCCAGATTCTCAAAGTATGTTCACGAGAGTCAAAGTGAGGGTTAGGGTTTTTGAAACCTAAGAAAACACTGTCCCAGCTGTCAGGCATGGTGGTGGTAGAATCATTCTGTGGGCTTGTTTCGCTGTCAGTGCCACGTTTGATGTTTGCCCGTTAAAAACAAGCCCCGTATTTTACGCTTTGCTTCGTACGGAGGATCCGAACCTTCGGCTAGTGAGAAACGATTGCTTGCTGGAGGTGTGGATTCTGTTGAAGTTTGAAAAGATTGGTTTTGATTTTACCTCATTGCTAACATTAGGCCATGACGTATGTAGTGCGCTAGCTAGCTCGATTCGGAAGGAAGCTACGAAGCCTAGCCAAGATTACATGCGCTGTAAACAACCATCTCTCACTGTGAAGAGGTAAATGCCAAACCGAATGATATCTAATAAAATGTCTTAAATGTTCCTTTTGCTGTGACTTTAATTTGTCAATGTTTGGACACGTGGCCAACACGGGCTAAATTCGTTCACTTCTTCCGCTGCCATTGCCGAACTACAGTCAGGCTGCGATTATAAAACAGTGAATAATCTATCGTTCACAGCTTCTTCTTGTCTTTGCTGATTGGCCCTGTTGAAGTTCAGCCAGAGAAAGGGAGCTCAGTTGGAGAAATCTCAGACGGAGCTCAGAAGGGAGATGAAAATCGAGTGGAATTGCGTAGGAAGGCAATGGCCGGGCTAATTTTATATGCTAAGGGCCTGAGTACTCTCATTAGTGGAAGTGAGAATTGACAAATGTAGACCATAAGTCCTTGCTGTTATTTCAGTTCTCAGAGGTGATTCTGTGGAAATGTACAAAGACTTTCTGGACTTTGAATTAACTCCACTCATCATCCTGACTCTAGTAGGCTCTCGGTGACTCACAAGGTTTAAATATTTATATACACCAAAGATTGAAAATCCTTTGCTTAAATATTTTAGAAAACATTGTGGATGACTGCGTTAGATTTTTTTTTTCTTAGGTGTCAACGTCAAGAGGTTTTATCTCTCAGTCCTGGAGCTGTAGTTGGATAAAAACATCCTTTAGCCTCAGGTAGCATCTTAACTTCTCCATTGCTGTTCTTGTCTGTCTAGTAAGGGGAGGAATTGATACCCAATCATTTTTTGTTATCTTCTTATGTACTGAAGTATGATTTTATTGTTAATATGTAGCTATTGAGATTGGGCCATATAAGGAAAGGGTTGTTGGTCCAAATCTCGGCTTGGGCCTTTGTGGGTAGGATTTGCGAATACAACCCTGTAAGTTGTTGTTTTTTCAGGTTCTCCTGCTTCATTATTAAGTCCAAAAACCTACATGTTGCGTGAAGTGGTGTCTTTAAACATTGTGTGTGCTTGTTTGTGCTGTTGGCGCTGTCACTAGTGAATGGTTGCCAGACCTCATTTGACCCAAAACAAATAAACAGTGTTGTGAAAAGCGTTTATCACTCTGAGTTATTTAGATCGTCCAATACTTTATGGAAGATCATTTTTGGCAGTGATAGATATTTTGTCTATAGGACAGCCTTTGGTTTGTAAAGATATACTGTGTTTTCCGCACTATAAGGTGCACCGGATTATAAGGCGCACCTTCAATAAATGGCCTATTTAAAAATTTTTTTTCATATATAAGGCACACAGCGGCTGCTTACCGTAGTTGCTAGACCTGTTGTGGCTCAATATTGGTCCATGTATAAGGCGCACCGGATTATAAAACGCACTGTTGGCTTTTGAGGAAATTGAAGGTTTTAAGGCACATAGAATAGACGCTACGGTTGCCACCTGTCCCGTATTGAACCTATACAGGACAAGGGTCCCCGAGTACTTTATATAGTAGGCTGTCCCAGTCATTGTTTCACTCACGGTTTTAGTGTTGCACAATTGTGTTGGTGGAGAACGTGGTGCTAAATGAGCTGCAGACGACCTGATTCTAGACGGTCGGTATTCATGTCTATGGATAGGTCAGTCAAACTTTATTAACAAACCAGCGTTCTGACAACTATTCCAGCATGCACTGCCCGCTTCTTCTTCTATGGGGAAAATTAAGTCGGCGGCTGCTTACCGTAGTTGCTAGACCTGTTGTGGCTCAAAATTGGTCCATATATAAGGCGCACCGGATTATAAGACGCACTGTTGGCTTTTGAGGAAATTGAAGGTTTTTAGGTGCTCCTTATAGTGCGGAAAATATGGTATATGATTCTGAACATTAGTAGAGTCTGAACCTTTATGTACCAAAAACATCAAGTCTAAAGGACTCATGTAAAAATATACACATAATTTTTTTAACTGTGCCACAGTAAACTAAAAATTCATTTTTCTTTTCAATATTTTAACACAAAAATAGTTTGATGTTTTGTTGTAAAGAGATGTGAAAGTTGCTACGTCATTTAAATAAAGACATAGAGTTTGCAAATTCTAATCACCTCTGCTGAAGAAAATACTATTTTATTATACTAAAATCTTTAGTCTTATATCTCAACTATAAGAGTAACGAAGTCACTGGATAGACTTTGACTTTGTCCGAAAGGTCTATCCAGTACCTTTTTGGAACATCTGAGCATATTGTTTTTAACGTAACCTCTGACCCTGTCAACCTCGTAAACACAGTAGACATTTTTAATTCATCAAAATGTTGTCCAATATCCTTGTAGTAATCCCCAAAAAGGCTATTAGCGCTGTATTTTTTTTTTTTGAAAGTGAAAGACAAGTTTCCCTACAATGTGTTAAGCTGCACTTACAAACAGCTTTATGTGTGCGATGTTGTTTAAAATTACAGCTCATCACAATACTTCGGACCAAAGGATTACTATGGCTTTTTGAGTTAAACTTGCAGAAATGTGGTGAGGCAGCGACTCTTGACAGGAAGCAGACAGCTTGATAGTCCCTGTATAGCCTGGTAGAAACCAGCCCCTTGTTCTACGCTTCACTTCGTACAAAAGGTCTGGATCCTCGGCTACTGAGATACGCTTACTGGAGGCCTGGATTCTGTTGAAGTCTTAAATTTCCACCAATCACTAACGTTTGGACGTGACGTATGTAATGGGGCAGTTCAACGCTAATCCTTAACAACCATCTCTCACTCCAAAGAGAGAAATGAACGAGATGGCTGTTAAATTTAACGACTTCATTCACTTCATCCGCTGCTGTTGCCAGACTAGAGGCAGACTACAATTTTGACGGAGCCAGCGCAGAAATATCAACGTCACCGTTCGCAGCTTCTCCTTCTATTCGCTGATTGGCCCGGTTGAAATTTTACCGGAGAAATCCAACTCAATGGGAGAAATCACTGAAGGGAGCGAAATTGCATAGGAGGCTGACGTCCTGACTCGTCCCCCACCAACCAGAACCCACAAAATTCAAGCAGTGAATGCATCACTTTAAAAAGGTATTTAAGAGAAAACTACATTTTCCACAATGCGTCTGTTGTAGGTACGTCTGCAGCTCATTCAGATGCAGAGAAAGAGAGAGAGAGAGCGAGTACGGAAATGTTACTCTGTTTTATTCCTTTGAGCTCCCAACCTCCGTCTGTCATGAAACACGTTGGGCTTTGAAGTCGGTTCGGCAGAAAGGAACGGGAGTTTTCATAGCCAAGGTCCTTGTTGCGTTTTACTGGATTATCAAAGTCGCTGCTGTTCATGCAGCACGTGACGGGCGCTCAACACCAGCATTTGGTTAACATCAGGTCCTTCTCATGTGTAATTATGATTTTGCTCTGTACGTGTGAATGCAACTGTGAGTAAGAGTCACAGCTGGCTGTTTAAAAAGCTGCCGGAGTATTTAGACCTCCTCAAAGGCTTCTGCTCCTCAGGTGGTTGTAATTTGTCCCTTTTGTGTTCTGCCAGCGTGACAGCATGAACACCTCTGATCTCACCACCCCCACTGACAGCTTCACCTCCTCTCACCTTCAGCCTTATAAACTCTCCTCTCTTTTACTCCCTGCATCTTGTCCACCTCCTCCTTGGTGAGCGATTCCCTAAACTCTGCCTCTTACTTCTCACTGCCAGTCTCCCTACCTCCCTTGTATGTTTTTTTTCCTGTTTGCCTCCTTAGCCTTGGTCTGTCAGAACTGCTGACAGAAGCACAAAGATGCCTCCTGTGGAATTCAGCATCCATCTGCTCTCCCCACCTATTTCCCTTTCCTCCGTCGGCAAGGTCTTGGTGCGCGCTCCTTGCCGTCTCCGAGACTACACTCACCAGGATCAATTTGCATCCAAGTGGCTCGTTCCAAGGAGCAGGCACTGGGAGTTTTGGCCGTATGCCAGGGCATGTGACGTCAGAATATTTGACGTAGACGATGACGCGGTTCCTTTACATTTTGTGTGCTCTGTTTTTCCCCTGTAATTGGGGGGATGTGTGCTGCAGACAGGAACCAAAGAGAGGCGAGCCAGTGGGAGCCACACTTGACCTTTTTCAGCTTGTGATGCACATTGATCCGATGCAAAAAGAGGATTCAAAATCAGTAAGAATAAAAAGTGAATAAAACCAGCTGCATTGATGTCTGTTAAGGGGACTTTGCATCTTTGAAATCCCTCCCACTGGTGGAGGCTCCGGCTCAGTTTCACTCATAGATGGCTGCGCTGTCACGGCTTCCCTCGAGGGGAAAGACGGTGAAGGCCTGCTGTTTTCAATTAGGATAGTTACTTGCCCACTGTGCAGGCTATTATTATTTCATAAGAAGCACCTGGAGCACGAGAGCATTCACACAGGAACACAAAGACCGTTGTTTTATCTGAACAGCCCACAGAAAATTCAAAGTAATTACGTACGCGTTGCCCGCTCACAACCTCACTTGGTCATGCTCATGTTTTTCAGCCCTTAGTTGGACTTTGAGCTGTGGTTTGTACCTCATGTCTCAGCCACTTGATGCTGAGTAAAGATGGGTTTGAGCTACGAGAGAGTTTAAGTCTTTGTCTTTGAAGAGCGTACATCGTTTGTACAACTTTTCATTTGTCTTTGGGGTTGTAACTCTTGACGGTTGGAGTCATTTCCATCGCAAAGTTGTAAAGACAAGTGTGCAAGAAAAAAGTTTCAAAGATGAAAAGCGAGCACAAACAACGAAAGATCAATTGTAATTTATCTAGGCTTTCTACTTCCAATATTTTTCTGTTTTTCTTTCTTTAAAATACATCCACTCCGCCTTTTGATCTGCATTTCTAAACCTTAAGGGAACGTTTTAAATCTCATTTAGGTCCAGCTTTGCAAATTTGAAAAAGTTTCTGGTTTAATTGTTTTAAACTTTTTAACTCTTGCCCGTACAAGGATTATCTTTGACTTCTCAGCCTGTCGGCTAAACCGAACCCTCAGATGATCACGGGAACCTTCGAATAAGTCTGCCTGTTTGGACTGTAGGTCTGCTGGCAGTGTTGAGGGCTCATAGAGAGAAAGATGCTGCGGGGCTCATGTATGTTTAATATGATCTGAGCAGTGACAGAAGATGTTCATTCATTAAACAGTGTGGGCCCAGTTGGCAAGTTTAGCCTCCTCGTATTTCGTCGTGCGGCGGTGATGTGGATCGAGAGAGAAGAGCGACACAAATCGTTCTAGTCGTTCACGCTGTTAGTGGGGATATGGTTCGTTTCCTCGGTCTCCGGTCCGCTCGGCGTTCACGTGTGCATTCCGAGACCGAGGTTTTCATGCGGACTGGAGTTCACGCCTCGCCAAACGAATCACACTTTCCAGGCAAACAACCAAGAGCTCAATTGAAGCAGACTAAACAGGACTGGTGTGAATGCACCTTGAAGCAAAGTTGAGTTAGTGCGTTGTGGTCTTCAGGCAGAAAATCAAACCTGTCCAAATGCTGAATTTGAAAGGTCAGACTTCAGAAAAAAAAAACAAACAAAAAAAACTGCCAAATCTGTATCTAATGTGAATGGCATCCTGCATTGTTTTTCCACCAAAGTATCCAACCTGTGTAATATCAGTTGTACACTCTCTGGCCAAAAAAATAAATAAATTGTGCCAGAAATCTGTTGTACAGTTTGCTAATATGTTCATTTCTTGCTGTCTGAAGCTTTTTAAAGCTTCATCTGTCTTTTAACAAACAAAAGCAGCTAGCTATTTGGTTGTATCGGCAGAAAGGCCAGGAATTAGCAACCACAGAAACAATTTCAAAGATTCACATAAATGTTCCTATCATATTTTCAGCTTACCACCACTTCTACGGGTATAAGGCTGTTGTGCCGCTTTATTGTACTTTTCCCTGCTACTGAATTACCTCAGTGTATATGATTAATGCTTTTCTACCATCAGTTTCTGTTTGCGGGCAGAGTTACAGCTAAATAAGCAACAGTAAACCGAGTTAATGGCTCAGTTATTTTGTATTTTCACAGAAGTCTGGGGCTGCTGCTCTTGGCTTATCTCTGAACATTCATCTTGACCTCCAGCAGCTGCAGGAAGGATTTTCCCTCTTAAGCCACACTTACTGCAGCCGCACTCTGCACGGAGGCAGATAGAGGCAGCTTTCTTTCAAGTGGGGGAGTGATAAATTCATGGAGTGCGTCTTGCTCGGCAGCCAGTGCGGCGCTGCACAATAACGGGGAAACATGCTATTGCCATATCATCACGGCACAGTTCTCTCTCTGGCTCTCCTCCTCTTCTTCATCGCCGTATCCACACTGCTCCCCGTTGGCTTTCGCATCTTGTCAATAAAATTTATATCAAGAGCCGGGAGAGTCCGTCCAGCACACCCAAACATATCACTGGCATGCAGAGTGGGACCCTTGTGACCCTTAAAAACACAATAACTTACAAAGCATATTTACAGACAAGTTGTTGTTTTTTTTATCTTAAATGAAAAAGTTTTAGTTTAATTACTTATTAAACTAAAACGTGTTGTTCTTTCAGCAGTTGAGTTGGTTAGCGATTTATCTACTATTGGCCAACAATTATTTCAATCACAATCTGATTAATCGTTACAGCAGGTTGCGATTGGCCATCAGTGTGGATCTGGTTCTGCCTGCGTGGGACGCGCGGCGCCAACGCGAACCCGCATTGTTGTGCAGCTTTGTTCCTTCTGTAGTTAGAGCAGATTACCTTACTGAGTCACCACGGCTGGACAAGGTGCTGCTCTCAGCACGAACAAAGGGCTGAGACCGACCAACCCGCTCTTTATTTCTATTATCAGTCCCTTACTCCCTCTCTCTCCTCTCATATGTCCAAATAAGGGCCTCTTTCTCTTGGCTGACAGCTGTATTTTAAGGATCAGCGAGGATCAAGCTCAATTCTGACCCACAACCTCAGTAATGGACAACATAGTGAAATTGCATAATTATGTGTGCCTTTACATGCGAGTGTGTGTGAGTCGTTTTGCTGCTGACTGTTTTTAGTTTTGCTCAGAAAACCAGGCTGTTTATCGAGATGCATTAAGGGGATCTCTGTGAGCCATTACTCCAGATGCATTCGAATTATAGTGGATGTTTTGAAAATAGATCAGCCTGAGTACCTATTTTCATTAGTTGCTGTATTTTTACAATCTGACCTACTAATGGGAGGGTACCGCATTCTCACAAACACACAGCTACACATCTGTATAGCTTGAACACTTGGAAAATGTTTTAAAACCAGAACATTTTTAAAGTGAAGGCTGTTTTCTGACCCATTTACTTTACTACTCCACACAACACAGGACATGTGCAGCTCTACAAAGACAACTTAAACTTAAACTAGAGATTTACAATAATCAGAAAATCAGCTTAAAGGCCGGATACTAATTAAGACTGGTAGTAAGAAACCTGGAACAAGTACTGTTTGCCTTTTGCTATTATCCATGTGGGGAAACAAAGTGTTATAGTTTGTATGACAAGTTCAAGCTGTTGCTGCTGCTAGTCGGGTGGAGCTCTGCTTTTTATGAAGGTGGAGCTTTGTGTAAATATTCAAGGTTTCTCAAACATGTGTGAATAAATCAAAGTAACAGTCCAGATGACTGAATGACATTATATTGTGATATAAAACAAAAATAAACAAGTCAGTTTTCCATAATCTTCCCCCATTTAACATTATGCTTCATTCTGATGAACCGAAGCTTCGAAGCATCGCTGTCATCTGGTTCCCCACTAACGTTCATGTATTAGAACGGTCCAGCTTGCGTAAATCATATTGAGAATCCTTAAAAACTCCTGAAAACTGTGGCACACTGACGCACTACAGCGAACCACCCGCCTGTCGTGGTTGAGTATTTGCCAATGCAGATTGTGTCAAATTTTTCTGCCAAATGTAACTCTATTATTTTCAGAAAATTCACCCAATTGTGGATATTTGACAGAAAATGCAGATAGCGAAGCTGAAAGACCTTGGCGCAATGCCACTTGAGGGCATTTATTTAAAGAAGTTGAGGAAGACTGTAGATGTTAGCTTCTGTTAGCAGTAATGCTAAGCCGGTTTCCACTCTGTGTAAGTTGCACTGGTTGTTTGAACTATTAAATCAGAAAGTTTTTGCGTTTTTAGAAGTATTTTTCAGATTTGAGCTGTTCGCTGCTTAGCTATTTGCAAAGCTTCTGGAAACAACGGGTCATTTTCCCTCCACTTCACTATTAAGCACTGATTTGTGTTGTTCAATTGTATACAATCTGAATATTATGCAATACGAAACGTGGATCTGACAAGACGCCATATGAAAAAGTCAGAGGGACGTGTAAACTCGCGAGGCACTATAATCAGCCCTGTCCGACCTGCCAGGTTCCTGTTTAATATGCATCTCTCTCTGGTCTCCTTCAACTTAAATTTCCATTTCAAAGTCCAGTGAGCTTTCAAGCCTCTCTGAGGGGAGAAAAAAAAATTACACTTCAATTCCCACCTGGTCCATTAGTTTGTTCCACGGTGTGAAATTAATACGTAATCATCAGGGTTCCTTCACAACCACGGCGACATTTCGTCTAGAGTCATTAGCTGCTGTCAGTAACAACCAAAGTAGTCATTTTAGCCACTTTCCGCTCAATTTGAATGTGAAATTAGTTGGTGAAGAGCAATACAGAATAGTAGCAGCTGTAGCGTTTTATTTATTTATTTATTTATTGTTTTCTTAAAACGTATGTTCGATTTGTCAGCAGCAGAGAAGTGTACATTTTCGTGTCGGTAATGTGTTGATGACTGAATTTGGGTCGCAGTCGTCCCAGTACTGGATGAAAAGAGCGCACTGCCCTGCACTTGCTTCCAGTTTCTTTTATTTATGGGTCCATGCATCATTTTCCCATGAGAAGCAGGAATTTGTGTCCTGAATTTTATTGCTATTCCTCAAATATGTATTGGGATTTTTCCGTCTTGACCACAGCAACACACAAGCTGATTCACTGACTATTAACCCTAAAATCACCATGAAGGGAAGAAAGCCTGAACCGACTTAGGACATTTGTAACAGGGCTTTCAGAGTCTCTTATATTTCTGTTTTCCTCAATCTACTGTTTGCTTTGCACCAGTCACCATAGCTCCAATCTGAGCCTCTCTAAGGAATCAGTTTATAAGCCATTTATAGCCAGGAAGTTTTTTATTATTATTATTATTAATTCCGCCTCTTTCTCTATTGACTCTAATGGATGGGTTGGCATAGCTAAAGGATTTCTTTCCAACGGTCTGCTTTCTCTTATCCTTTTTCTGTGTTGTATAAAATGAAGAGTATGCACTGCTAATAAGGGACCAGGGTGTTCTCACCGTCTGCTTGGACTAGTTTGTTCAATAAATCAAGCAAACATTGGGAATATGTACTCTTTTTAGAGCGCCCAACTCAGTCTAAGTCATCAAGAAGGATCTGGTTGCTGTGGTGTATATAAAGATGTTATCAATTGATTATTAAGAAGTTGTAGCTACTTTTCAACATACAATTTTTTTGGCTTTACATTTAAACGGAAGAAAACTGATAAAATTCAAGGTCATGGTTATATTTTGAAAAATGTCTTTCTCATTTCCTTTCACAAACTAGCTTGATTGTAACTGGGTTTTTTTTTATTTCCTAAAGAAAAAATATATCTTCTTTAAAAAATGTTGTGTACAAAGAAAGAAAATGTTTTTGTTTTTTTTTAAATTAAGTATTTAGTTTTATTGCTTTCATTTTAATATTGGTTTGCCGATTGTGGGCCATGGTGCAAATTGTTTGGACATTTCTGCCTCTGCTTTTTCATCAAGAAAAGGCCGTCTGATTGGTTGATGATTAGTGTTGGTAGCACACTGCTTATAGACCTGTTATTATGTGGGTTTTAAAAAATAAGCCTAAAGTAGATGCTTAGGTCATGTTTCTCACAGAAGCAACAACCGTAAGGACATTATTCTGCTGTTGGGTTGTAAATGCAGTGAGCTTGTAAAGCTTGTCATTAGGAAGTTACCAACTTTTTAATGTGTGGTCCTATCCAAGAATTAAGAAAAAATGTAGTTTTGGATTACAAATTACTTAAAAGGAAACTCTGCTCTCTAAACCAGACTTATATGGCATCTTATGACATCTTTATTTTTGTAAAGACCTCAACTTACAAATATGCAACAATAGGTGTTTCCCTTTATAAACAACTGATGTTTTCTCTTTCATTTTTGAGTCATTCAGATTTCGTGCACCGTTGTGTGTAAACCAACCAAAACACAAACATAGTCATGACATGACTATATCAAATGGTTGAAAAATAGGACTTGTAGCTTTAGTGTGGTTCTTTTGGACATTTACCGTTCCCCTTTCTGGGCCGAGGCCAGAAAGAGAGAGAGAGACGATGAGAACCTCCCCAGTCTGAACTGGTGCGGTCATGGAAAAGTACTCACCCTGCTGGCAGCTGAGATCCAGGGATCAAGGGTGGAGCAGCCTGGTGACACTGATTCAGGATCAGTTTGCCTTCTGCTTATCTGAACAGAACCGCTGTGAGCAGAGTGACCTCAGTCGAGGGGAAAGATAACTTAACATCATCTGACAAAAGGGAGCTCCTGAAGGTAGCTGTGTCTGTCTGAATCTCTTTAGCATCCTGGGACATGAGAGGAACAAACGAGGCCCTCTGGAAACCTGATGTTGATCACGCTAAAGCAGCATCAACACAGCCGAGAGGAGCTGCTTGTTTTATTGTCCTTCTGTTCACTGGATTCATTTTTCTCCTCTGTTATCTTAAGAAAACACATTTTAGATATCACGTCGGGCATATGTTTACGCAGTAATGAATTGTTGCTTTGTTATGGTCAGAAAATGAAGTCTCAATCAATAGCTGGAGGGCCATCGCTTGGCGTCTGCTGAGATAACGGTGCATACATAAACAGCTCGGTTCATATTCAGAGAGTCCCAGTATCGATTGGATCTGCGGTTCACAAAGCTGTAGTAGAAACATAAACGAATCCGAGGATGCTTACATATTTAATCAATAAACAAGAAGGATACATTTTGCAGTACTGTAGAAAATAAATATTGACCTGTTTGTACTATGCATAAAATTGTAATAAATAATCATCACATTTATTTTAGTGATTATTTCATTGAAAACCTAACAATTTTCCATTTAGTACCAAATTTGACAGCAATTTGACTCCCTAATACGGTACATTTTTGACAATGAGATCAGAAATTTTCTAGAAACAAACATGACAATCTCTGAGTTCCTAAAGTAAAAAAAATTTCAACTTGTGAAACTCTAAAAAATCTACATGTTTTTTTTCTAGAAAATTAATCTAAAAATTTCTGATTATTTTGGCAGAAATTGACTCTTTCTCTTTATTTTCCTATCTACAATGGCCCTAACACGTCATTGTACCGTAGCTACCGAGTTGTTTGCCACAAACTAAAAACAAAATGAGGCATTTTATTTTTCTTTAAAGAGATTAGATGACCAATTTCAAGCAAGAATTACAAAGAAGTTGAAAACTGACAAAAGTTAAACTCAAGAATTATGAAAATATTTCAGTCTGGAAACTTTGGGAGTAATTTGAACATATTTCATCATATTTCATCATATTTGATACAAGTACTCCCAGATTTCTACCTCTTTAACAAAGTTTACTCTTCTCATAAACCGGCTATCTCAGTCAACGGCAGTGAAAAATATATTTTACACATACTCAAAAACAAAGCAATATGCTGCTTAAGTGAACAATGTTTATTTTTTAAACCATTTTAATGTTTTTCCAAGAAAAGAAAACGGTAAGAAACTTCAGATTTTTAAACTTAAACTGAGGCAAATCAAAAATATTCTTTGAAACATCACCTGGTAGGATTTTACTGGCATGTTGTGAAATCATGCGACCAAAAAAAAAAGTGATTTCTTGCAACATAAATCCACATGCCATATACATATTTTCTCGATATGTTTGTCAGAAAAATTCCTAACCCTGATAAAGAGGTCTAGACCTCATGATTTAGCATACTGTGTCACATGCGAGCATAAATATAAACACTACGTTTTGCCATAGGCTAGCAAGCAAATTATGCAGAAAGACTTTGCATTTAGACACAAAATACGTTTTGGCAATTTCTTATTTCAATCCACTGGTGACTGCTGGTTCTTACTGCACTGATGCAGGCCTCTCAGCGCTCTCTATTTATCTAATCTGTCTGTCTTTCATCCACCTCTATTCTCACTCTTGGCTTTATTTTGAACCGTGAGCCAACAGTCTCCCTCTGGACCTACGTGTACGGGTAAGCTGTACCAAATATCGCTCCGTGGCCGTGCTAATGCCCTATTCAGCATCATGTGAGGACATGGAGACAGCATCTGTCTGTTGAATCTGGGCACACGTGCGTTAGTTATAAAAATGCTGGTTGACCTCAATTCAGGGCGCCATGGTAACAAGAGGGAGGAATGGTGCGCTTGTGAGTGGGAAAACGTGCGTGAGGCAGGAGTAAATTTTCAAGGACACAGACAGCACTGCAGGTTATCTTGACAGCTCGATGTCAGCACATCGGGAATAGTGTGAGATTTTCAGATGTTTGTATTTCGGATCACATCGATGTTTGGAGATTAGATGTAAGGAACAACAAGACATGTTTGACTTTGCTGGATCCCAGTTATCCATGAGTACGGAGGCCTGCACAGCCCCCCTGCACATTGCAAAGCAAGTTCAAACAAGAACTCATTCTACATGTGTGTGCCTGTCCTCTGTCTGTAGCTAGCAGGTAATATACTATTACACTGACACATTTTAACTGCTTTACGTGGATTTCCCTTTTGTAGAGTTTGAAAGGTGTTTTTGATTAATGAAGTGTTTGCTCGGATGGTTTTGGTGCTTTTGGGTTATGTAGTGCTCGCATGAGAAGTAAAACCAATGAGCTGAAGCGAATATAGCAGCTCTGTGGTTTGTCAGGCATTTTTATGGAAGGTGATGTGTGTATCGGCACATTTTTCCAACCGTCTACTGTAAACAGGTTCAACACATGATTAGTTTCATGCGTCCCTAGCAGGGTTTGTGTGTGAGAATGGTCACTGCGTCTCACTTTGCCATGCGTTGCCATTACCAGCTGGCAATGGACTCCTCCCTCAAGGGCTGCGAGAATGAGTCGTAAACCGAGGCATAGCAGGTCAGCTAGGCAACACGCTGCGCAAGCAGCTATTCATTCAAAAGGTCCTGTTTGTTGTTCCCTTCCCCGAACAGCCTGCCGCCGCATAACGGTATAGGAGGATTCATTTCCCCTTATGTGCTCCTTCAAAGGACTCCTGTAACTGAATCTCAAGGGAACCTGTTAAAAGGAAATGAAGAAATGATAATAAAATGTTTTTTACTCCTGCTCATAAAGCATATTGGTTCTCAGTTTTTCACTGACTTTCTGTAATGTATTTGGTAAATGTCTCTTTGTGCCGCAGTTATTACTTCCTCTGATAGCTCCAGAATATCACAGGGTTCGTTTTTTTTTTTGGGGGGGAGGGGTTTGCACCAACATTTGGTTTGGTGTTCCTCTAATAAAGTGGCTCATACTTTGTTAACATCAACTTAATAGTTTAAATTGAAATTACTATATACCTAAAAAAAATATCATATCATCTTGACATGATATGTCAAGATTAAGTTGCAGATTTTGTCACGCTGAAATGTTTCACACTATCAAATTATTTTCTTTCAGACAAAGATAGCTTGAATAATGACTCTAGAAAACAGTTTTCAGCTATCCAACTCAACTTGGCCGTGGCTGAAAAAGTAATTCCTCCCCCTTGTGAAGTCATGAATTAACTGTCCAACAGTTTCACCTTCATTTTCACTACACAGACCTAAAAAAGAAAAACAACTGCCAGACATGTAAAAATAAAAACAAATCACTGAAACAGAACATGTCTGACAACATGAAGTACACTAAAAGATCTCAAATACAACACAACACAAAGTCTGGGAGTAATTACAAGGCATTTTCAAAAACTTTGGGACTCAAGTGAACCATAGTGACATAGCCATTATCCAGAAATCAAGAAAACATAGAAATGTGGTGAACCATTTAAGAAGCGTCCAGCAAACATCACTTGCCTCAATAAAGTAATGTTCATGAGTCAACAACAAGTAGGACTATCGGCAAGATGGTGTCAATGCCAAGATGAAATCCTTTGTTCACTACAAACAATACATACACCCATCTCACATTTGTTAGAAAAAAAACTCTTGATAATTACCAGTGCATAAGAGACAAATTATACTTGCAATTAAAAACTAACACCACATTCCAAGAAGACAGCATCATACTCACAGTCAACCATGGTGATGGATGTATGATAAGCTTGTTTAGGAGTTGAATGAATTGGTAGAGTTGGTAAAATCGTGAATCTTACTCTCAACCAGAAAATCCTGCTGGAGTCCATCTGGGAAGAAGTTTCTCACCTCAAACTTAACTTGTAGTTTATACAGTTGGGCCATAATATGAAGCAGACCAGCAGGTTTCACTGCTCGAAAACAGGAAAAAAGGAGTGGCCTAGTGGCCTTAAGTCATCAAAATTTGCTTGATTTTGTTGTCTGACAAACATTTAACAGAAATCTTTTAGAAATCTTTTAGATTTCTTAAAAGTAGCAGAGACGTGGACATTTTTAGTTAATAAAAAGGAGCTCTGTTCGAACACGAAACTACATCACACAACTCAATCACATGCGTGTACACACAGGCGCAAATCTGTGGTAAAAAGTAGCAGAGGCGTGTCTTTAATTGTCTGCGTTGAAAGCATTCCTTCATTGACATTTTTTTTTCTCCTTCTCTTGATCTTTCCTTTACATTTATTCCCGCAGCGCTCTAGTTGGCTTGGAGCTTCATTGGCACGCTTCGGTTTGCTCTCCTCTGCGCAAATATGTGGAAAAGCGAGAGGCAGAGCGAGGGGAGAGCTGAGCGGTGGCAAAGTGACAATGCCTTGGCTTTGTCACATGGACGTCCACGAGTGGCCCGCAGACAGAAGGAGGAGGAGACCGGCCATAAGTTCATTCAGAAACAGAATCAAGCTGTGAGGATGTTCCACCTCTTAGGCGTATTTTTTTTTGGTGCGTTAGATGTTTCGGGCTTCGCTCAGATATCATGTTTGAAGAAGTGTTTTGACTCCAGAAGAGCAGTTAAACAATGTAATTTGATCTAAAAGTTATTTACCGCTGAACCAGGGAAGGAAAAAAAATGTTTCTTTAAATAGTATTTTAACTTTGGAACTGTTCGAAAGCGCTCGCTGCTTCAGCGTCGTCCATAGTGTCACGTTGCTGGAAAAGTACGCTTTAAGTTCTCCTACCACCAGATTGCTCCTCTTAGCTGCCAGCCTGCGGTTGCCTCAGTCCCTTCATAAATGTCACCCACTAAGTTTTTAAAATGAAAACAGAACAGGCTGATTAATCCTGTCATTGTCTGAACCCCTCTCTCATCCCCCTCTCCTGCTGTCTTTCCACTCTTCCATTTGCTCGTTTTGCGTTTTCTCTTTCCTATCTTCTTCGCCCTTTCCTCCGTTATTATGCCGAGTGTTATGTGTCCATAATTACAGAGCTATTTCAGGGCTTCCTGGTGAAAACAGTGCTCTGATTGCCTTTCCCTACAGCTTACATCCTGTTATTAAAGTAAGGATGATCATAACACAGCAGATGTTAAGACCGCACGACTGCAACGCGCATTATATCATTTACGTCTGCAAACCAACTTGGAAAATAAAGGCGTCTGTGCTTCTTCCAGGCAAATGGGTAGTTCGCACAGTAATCATTAAGTGTCAGAAAGTTGGAGGTTGTTTTAAATGACTCTGTATGATGTGTGGTTTGTTTTCAACAGAGCAGAAACAAATGCATGGTCACACGGAATGCACAAGGCTTAAGGAAGGACTGCGCGTCCTTGCAGCCGATGTCTCTGTTTGCTGTAGTTGCTCCGGGAGGCCTCGCTTTGTCTTTGACACTGTTGTTACATAATGTCAGGCGGCCTCTTGCTCCCCTGGGGATCCGACTTTGTCACAGAGAGCACTTACAGGGCACCGTGATTGACCACCTTATCACACAGCAACTAACGCAGCCATCTCTCTCCCTTTTCTGTCCTGCAGATGCAGCTGCCAGGAAAGCCTTCATCACAGAGGTGAGCTGAAATCTTTCACTGTAACATCCAATCAGCCTTTTTTTTTAGATCCATTTGTATCATAAGTATCTTTTTTTTTTTACTACAGTGATCAGCGCCAACTAACATCAGACATGTTAGGTATTTTCAACGTCAAATTCACAAATTTGTGTTCCTCTGAGTAAAGTCTCTTTTCTCTGGCATTACCCACAATGTGCAGTCTGTTAAGGCGAAACCTTAAAAGAACATCGCAATTCGTCTTACTGGACTCTGCTGAGAGTTTAATTCTCCTTAAATGCCAACTAAATCCTCGAGTTCAATTGGGATTTCCTGCAATAACGCCAGACATATCATTACCTGGATAACATTTGAGACATCCAGTTCAGCCTCTAAATTATATAAATACTGTACGCAGCGCAGGGTTTGGGTCTGATTGATTAAAGTGGTAAAATGTCTTTTATGATACTTAAACCACAAATGGGAAATGAGGCAGAGAGTTTGACTCAGGTTACAGTTAAAGAGTTGAGTTTTGACTTAAACTTACACTCCAAAGACTTTGACTGGACAACAATAACAATATAAGACTTGACTTGACTTCAAGTTGCACTCCAAAACTTCAAGACTTTATTTGGACTCGCACTGTAAACTAACTGACTTACTTGTGCTATAAAGATTCAGATCAATTCTTTACACCTACACCTTAATGTCAGAAGGCTTGATTTTACCTTTAAAAACTATGGACTTGATTTGTGCTCAAAAACTCTAGACTTCACTTGGACTTGTCCTTTAAAGACTTGACTTGGCCTCGTGCACCAGATGCTTGAGATCTGCTGCTCTGCAGACTTAAGGCTTGAATTGGACTTGTTCTTCAAAACCTTCAGATTTGACTGAGGAACATTTTAAAGACATGAGACATGAATTGAACTCGTGCTTTAAAATCTCTTGACTTACAATCACGCTTGAAAGACTCAAGACTTGGAACATCTGAGAAACATCTTTGACTTCAGTCAGTTCAAACTTTAACTTGTGAAATGAAAATGTCAGATGTAAAGTGTTTAATATTGTATTAGTAACTGTATTTAATAAAAACCTTGTTGTTCTGTAAGCCGTGTTCTGAGTTATGGCTAGTTTGGCTGTCATCACAGTTTCTGCCTGAGCCTCTACACTCCCACACCTTGTAAAAATAATGGCAATCACCTTTATTGACGTTTGAACTGATACAAATATCAATATATACCCATTTGCCTCTGTCCATTTTCTCAGATGCCCTCCTCTTCAGGCCAGCCTGGTCAAGGAAAGAAGATTGGCCACAGAGGGGTGGACGCCTCAGGAGAAACTACGTACAAGAAGGTGCTGAGAAATGCTAAGAGATTACTCTACAGCTCTGGAAAACCCCTCAATGCACTTTGATTTGTTTTCAAGTTAATTATTTATGTCTTTTCTTTGGCCGTCACCAACTGCAGACCACATCATCGGCGTTGAAAGGTGCCATCCAGTTGGGAATCGGTTACACAGTCGGCAACCTGAGCTCCAAGCCGGAGAGAGATGTGTTGATGCAAGATTTCTACGTGGTGGAAAGCATCTTTTTCCCCAGGTCAGTACTTTACACCTGCAGAATGATGCACTTCTGAATATTTTATGCAAAATTTTGTAGCCTAGATGCCAGTCAAATGTTCATGAACCCAGAATGCAATAGAAGAACTCTGTACAATTTCGTGTGGCGTTGGACCCTAACTCAGGCAGGAGGTCGGCAGGATCAGTTTTTATGAAAATGAAGCGAAATGGAAAACAAAAACAAACAGGAAACAAACTGGAAGGGACGGGTAGAGTCTGGGAGTGAAACGTGGGAACATGTGAAGGACCTGGCAACTAATCCTGGATCACAATAGGAAGAACTGACGAGACGTAGAGGTTTATATGCTGGGAAGGCAATGGCTTAAACAAGGAACAGGTGTGAAGCTTGGCTCAAAGGGCACCGAAAAAGAATAAAGAACATGACAAATCACAAGCAAAGACAACGAAGCACTAGGATAAAAGAAAAACATGACTAAACAGAGCCTGACCAAACACAAGAGCCACCAGAAATAAAAGACCAAAACTATCAAAGCAACTCTGGAACAGGACTTTCTGGGAAGACAGGAAACAGATTATCAATAAAAAACAAGAACTACAAGTGAACTCTTAACTCAAACTAGACCTTAGCTTGATGTCACTTTTGTAATTACTTATTTAAATCTGCTATTTGAAATGCTTTCTAATAATCTTTTTACTGGTTTTGTTTTGCTCTCCAGTGAAGGGAGCAACCTCACTCCAGCCCATCATTTCCCAGACTTCCGCTTTAAGACGTACGCTCCTGTGGCCTTCCGCTACTTCAGAGAACTGTTCGGCATCAGGCCGGACGACTACCTGGTAAGAGCCGCTTTTTTTACTTCCAGTGTTGTTTGTAGTAGATTTTGTTTTCGTACGTGTCCCCTTAATTGTTCTGTCATGGAGAGAGTTTCAGAATCAGTACGGCTGCAGGCCCAAGAGGAACACGTTGTCTTTTCCATCAGAGTATAAAACCAATGTTGATTCACCGCCCTGTTTAGAGTCGAAAAAGCACAATTGACCACTGTTTAGTTACGTGTTTGCTTGTTTTTTTCGTCTGCACATGTGTAATTTAACAGCATAGCTAAGAACAAACAACAGAACAAGACAGCGTTCATTTAAAATCTTCAACAGGTCGGTGTGATCAAATTGTTCAGTAATAAAAATATGGAATACAAAACTAGTATAATTTTTTGGGGAGTGTGATCAGCATTTTATCAGCTTTTGGCAGACAGCTGTGTAGCAGTCTGGTGGTTCTGCTTCAGTTGTTGCGTCATGATAAGCCCGATGGCAGCGGGTTCAGAGAGTTTGTAGAGAATCAGTAAAGAGTCTCTAGACAAAGTTCAGAGCCATTTTCCTGCAGGGCCCTCTTCCAGATTACAGATGATGTTCTACTATTATAAGAATTAATGTAAACAATCAGCAAATTTTCCTCTGTTGGCTATGTCTTAAATATTTTTTCCTTTTAAAAAATGTGTCTACTTTCCCTAATGTTAGTTGTGTAGGAATGGACAGGGCACTTTATGTAATTGCTATTAATATCATGGCTTTCCATGAAAAACACAAGTTTTTTCAGTATCACCTAATCGGTTCTAAAGTTGGTCCGGTGGACATTATCGGCGTATTTCCACAGCTCAGCACCGTCCAATTACTCCACGGTGAGGTGTCGGGGCCAGACGTTCCTGTTTAAAAACTGACAACCTTTTGGCACACGCATTATTTTGAGTGTGCCAGAGCAGGATGATGGCCTGCACATTATTACCGTCTCTGACAGATCCACAGTCATGCCTCTCGCTCTGAAACTGTCAGGCTGAGTTGCAGCAAGGCCGTCCGTCGACAGTATGAGGTCAAGCACGCTCAGTTTTGTTCTCATCATGAAGAATTAATATATAAAACAAGAAATACTTGATCCAAAGCAAGGGGGAAATGCTCTTTCAATACGTAGCAAAAGTATGAAAGCAGATGTCTTATTAAGAAAAATATTGGAGCAAATGTAAAGCCTGTCAAGCTGCGTTGTTGAAATGCCAACAGGAAAGAATAAGTGTGGCCCTGCAGAACAAGGCTTAATATTCTGCATGTAGAATAGATGTTTTTACATTCCTCTATGGTAATAAAAGAGATAATGCAGTTCGACAGTTTTAGTTTAAAGCTATGGTTATGCAAGTCATTTTTAAAGTGACCAGCTATTTTCCTGAATTTCAACTAATTAGCTCTCAGGGCGATAGATTCTGCATTAACAACTGGTTGGTTTCTCTTTCTCAGTGGAATCCTCGTAAATATTTAGGCTGCTTATATTAATATAGTCTTCATAAAATGATGGAAGGCTCACACCAGCATCATCCCCTAGCAAAGTGTGTTCAGGTTCATCTCCTGCACTGCAAAACTGAAATCTTAGTAAGATTAAATATCTTAAATTAAGGAGATTTTTCTTGTTTTCTTTCTGACAAGATAATTTTTCTCACCAAGAGGGATTTATGTTAGAATATTTTTCTTATTTTAAGTGTTTTTGTACTTAATTATCTCAGTAAGATATAAAAGCTTAATATTAAGAAAATATTACTTATTATGAGTAAATATGTGCTAGAATCTAGAATATCAATATTTACCAATCAAACTTCAAGTCTAGAACTTATTTTATATAAGTAAAAATTTCTTATTTCAAGCACATAAAGCGAAATCACATACTTAATGAAATGTCTTCAGATAATTAAAACAGACCATGTCCAAATGGAATCCTTTGTGTTTTTGTCAATAAAAAATAATAAAAAAAACCCATGAACTTATACTCTTGTATAAGTTGGCAGAGTGTACTGGAAATTATAATTTAATATTTAAACGGTTGACATTTAACACAACAATTTCAGAGACAATATCAGTTTATATATCAAGATAATTCTTGGCATGTTTCCATCTGCTGTGGACCTTAATCTGATCTTCTTGATGCAAGATGTGGGACCTCTCACTGACATGTCATGACATTTCTATTGATGTGTGATTTGAAATGGCTGGTATTCCACACAATGAGATTAGAATCAACAATATTGATTAGCTGAATGTCATGATAAATATTTTAACTTTTGGTTTATATTTCAAATTCTTACTTTATATGTTATTAATATTAGTTTGAACAATATTTTATTGTTCAAACTAACAATAAGTAGTCCTTGTTTGATTTAATTATGACATAATACAATCCAAATGGGAAAGCGCCCAAAATGGCAGTGAGATAGTATTAATGTTCGATACAACAGATTTTCTTTCCGATCCAATACCGAGTAAAATTTAAGCTGGTATTGGCAATACAGATCCCATACTTTGTGCAAAGACAGTTAATTTGTTTCTTAATTAAATAAAAAAATAAATGTAATCCATATCTTGGCTTCATAAAAAGAACACAATGTACTCTGATGCACTCATTTTAAACTCAGAAGTACATTGAGAACAATCTCGTTTACTATAAACTCTTTTAATTAAGCTGAAATATACAAAACATGTGAAAATCGAGTTGCAAACTAAAAAAAAGAAAATTAGTAAAGTAATAACCCTACTAAACACATCCTTGTTTAATTATTAAAACTACTATAAAATGACAGCTGAAATAGCTCCATGTCACTTCTTTTTATAATCTGTCAACATGTTCATTTCTGAGTGAGTGAGCGTCAGCAGCACGCTGCGCATGGGCATTACGTCCTTACACATTACATACTCACCAGGCGGAAGAAAAAGTAGTTCCCATTAACAACGTTTCATTTCGGCAAGATCTCAATAATTTAGTTACTTTTTAACTTGCTCTTGTTAATCTACATTATCTCAAATTACTAAAGTGTTGAAAGTATTGATCCTTGGATCTGACAATAGATTTTAAAGAATTAAGTTCTAGTATCGGAAGAATCGATATTTCAGTATCAATCCGCACATCACTAACGGCAACGCCAGAGATCATTTAACTGCCCTGATTAACGGTTAATTCAGTTGTAACAGCCTAACTAAGCTTTTGTCTACTGTACTTTTACAAGATTTTCTTTTGGCAAATTCTCTAATCTCGGTTGGACATGAATGAAGATGGAGGACTTTTTTACGTGTATAGACCCTACAGCTGCTGTACTCGGAGGTAAGTTTAAAGTTGTCTGTCTTTCTAAGATAAGCTAACTGAAGCTAGTTAGCATGTCGTGATATGCCAATTTTAAAGAGCCGCTCTTGTGAATATGAGCTTTGAACAGTTATTAACCACAATAGCTGTGGCTTAATAATAATATCAACACGAGTTCTTGGTAGCTTCCGTTTTTTAACATAGCTAAGGTGGCTTCTCATTCGTAGCTTCTGATTCGGGAAATGGTTAAAGAGCAATTCCGCCTAGTATTTCACTAACTGAGGGTGTTTGATGTGCTGTAATTTAAAAACTTAAATGCAATGAGTCAAAAAGCCTAGGTTAGATATTCCACACTGTTACCAGGATATTTTAAACACTATTTTTGATTGGTGAATTTAAGTAGTCCTTGTTTGATTTAATTAAAATAACTTTCTTGCCATCTTGAATTCATGTAATATTGTAATTGAGCACATAAACTAAAATAAGACTTGTTTTATTTTTCAAGTAAACCAAACTGTTGCCATGGTGAAGCCTATGCCAATCACGTCTCCAATCACGTATTGCACCATCTAAAAGAAACTTTGGGAATTGCAAGTGACGCCGTCCTTCACATTCTTGAGGTAAGAAATTTATGATACTGATTCATCATTACACTGATTAGTCCCTAAAACGTGGTTTGTTTTGTGATTGTTTTTCTGTCTGTGCTTCAATTAGCAGATGACCCAACAACTTCAAACAAGACCACTTTTCAGCTCTGCAGTGATCATGAAACCAACTTTCTACTGGCCATTGGAACCATGTCTGCCCTGATCTTCTGAAAGGAGGACATCACAGCTACTACACCTTTCAGCATGCTTGTCTGTGGCCACTCCTCTCTGTACTGCTGACAGACGTCTTGAGAACGGCGTCCGTAACTGAGGCAAGACTTCCACATATAGAAGGCTATGGCTTATTGGAAGAAGTTCATTGCGTAGGAAGCTCCTATTGTTGACATCTAATCCCAAGATTTTTTTTTCCTTTGGACAATTTGGTTTGCTTGACTCTTAGGGCGGCAGATGTGTCAGATCGTCATTGTTCTGTCATTTTACAGGATTGTTTCAGAATCAGATGCCCATCCAGACTTTAAATTCTGACCAGTAGTCATGTTTTATTGTGTTTATGTGAAACTTAAACGTAATAAAGATGTTAAAAGTAATTGAACTTATGTCTTCATTTCAGCAAGCCAATAACATCTCTTGTTCCAGTATTCACAGGATAAATTTTGGATTTTTGTCTTAGCATAAGAACCTTGAGTAAAGCTGTGACAAAATATATATTTTAATCCTATACAACAATAAAAATAAACTAGATTTAGGTATATCACTGCAAAAAGTCCCCTTTCAAAAACAAGAAAAAAAAAGTACAAAAATAGGGTACAATTTTCTTAAAATAAGAAAAATTATCTGCCAACAGAACAAGAAAATTTATCTTGTCAAGATTTTCCAAAACAAGAAAAAATATCTAACCAAGATAAACCTACAATATCTTAAAATTAGTGTATTTGTACTTAAAACAAGCCAATTTTACTAATACAAATAGAATATATGAGATTTATTTTCTTAATACATAGAACATTTTTCTTAAAAGAAGAACATTTTACGCTATTTCAAGAAATTCAGTGTCAAGTAACATTTTCTTTACTTGAGATAATTTTTCTTAAAATAAGATAATATATCTTACTCGTATAAGTAAAATTGGCTTGTTTTAAGTAAAAATACACTAATTTTAAGATATTGTAGGTTTATCTTGGTTAGATATTTTTTCTTATTTTAGAAAATCTTGACAAGATAAATTTTCTTGTTCTGTTGGCAGATAATTTTTCTTATTTTAAGAAAATTATACCCTATTTTGTACTTTTTTTTCTTGTTTTTGAAAGGGGACTTTTTGCAGTGTGAGTCCTTATTAAACATCATTTAATCACAATAACATAAACATCATGTTAGGCTTCCTCTGTCTTCCGCCGACTCTTGGTTGACAACTTTGACCTTTACTCGCCCGACACTCCGAGCGCTTTTGAGCTCGTGTTGACAGACCGCCGATGTTTTCTCTTCATGCATCATTTATTTACAGCCCAACAGCACAGATCCAACGGACTGGACACAGGCTTGATTGAAACATGACTTCTCTTTTTCTCACATTAACAGACGATTATAGCTTGAAAGATAAATCGGCCTACGTTTTTTACAAATGCTTCCCCTGCTGCAGCTCCAGACGTGCAACGTATTAAGCATTTGTGTACCAATAGTCAGGTAAAATGTACCTGGATTGTTTAAAAAGTAAATGAAAATATGAGGGCATAAAGTTCACAATATGATGAGCAAAGCAGTAGGTAAACAGCATTGGTCCACATTTGCACTTTCTTATCTTAAAGTTGTTCTTTTAAGTAGAAATAAATAGGTTTCGATTTGACTTTTTGCTGCTTTTGTGGAGAATTTCCTCTTTCTTTTTTGTTGAAATTTAGAATTAAAATTTTAAATATGACCAGTGATCTATTTTAAGTGAGTACTAGTGTGGTCGGTTTCTGTCTCCCTGCAGTACTCCCTCTGTAACGAGCCTCTGATCGAGCTGTCCAACCCCGGAGCGAGCGGCTCCGTCTTCTACCTTACGAAGGACGACGAGTTCATCATCAAAACCGTGATGCACAAGGAGGCTGAGTTCTTACAGAAGCTGCTGCCTGGATACTACATGGTGAGCAAAGTCCAGGCGCACGTGTGGGAGCGACTCTGAAAAGTTTGATAAATGCAGATGTGGGGGTAAATCTCAGAACGCCGTTGTCAAAAGAAATATTCCTACCTGGTGGTGTTTTGTTTTTTTTCCTAATTATTGAGACACTTTTCATGGTATTAAATCAATGTGATTCGCTGATTTAAGCACATATATCACTAAGCCTGTTTTTCTACAGTTAATAAAGCAAAGTTTCCTAAGCAGCATCAGCTTAAAGGTGAACACATACACTGTAAAACATTTGAGCCACACTTAGTTGCGGCTAGTTTTAGGTGCAAGTTTTAGATTTTGAATTTATACGTGTGAGTTTGTGAAAGATAAACTTACAGTAGTAGATTGTCGCCTTTTTTCTATCCTTTTGTTGTTTACTACCTCCAAGAGTTGAGTAAGCTACGGTTAGCACTTAAAAAAGAAACTAAAAAGAAAAGATAGAAGTGAGAACTATTTCCTACGGTGCTTAGCGGCAGTTTTTTGCATCTTGAGTTGCACCGTGACTTACATTAACTTACATTTTTTGTGTGTTATAAGGCAGTTATTAATTTTTTTGGTTGAGGACAACTAATCACAGTGCTTAATTGTTAAAAATATATGTTTGATGTTTAATAGAATTCATTCTCAGATATTCATTCATGCAATTTCAATCAAGGATTTAAGACAACTGCTAAAATAAGCAGTGAGTGAAAATAATGCTGAACTGTGTTCTTGTTCAGCTGGGTGAGGACATTTTTCTTTCATGATGCGAAACAATTATTTGGTTTAAATCGCAGCTTTAATTTATATAAGCTCACAAGTTAAGATTAACCAGCTATCAGAACTTTAAACCACAACGTTTAGACACTGTGCCTAATGAACTTTAAATTCTGAATTACAATTAAAAAAAACCTTTATTTATTTTTTGGCATTTCATTTTCAAGTTGAACCACGTTCAAAGGTTTTCCCAGTGTACCATTTGTGCTTTCATCTTAGCTGATGATGCAGTTTAGATCCGAGGTTTATATAAGATCCTGGAGGTCCCGGCGGTCGGTTTTCATGCAAAACAGACATTAGCGGCTCTTATCAGCTCCGACTGAGGCCCGCGGCCAGGCGCTTTCATAAGCCACTGGCTGCTGTTTTGCTGTCGCCGGATGTTCTGTCCACCAGTCGAGCCTAACAGAGCGTGACTCTTCTGACCAGAAGTGGTTGAGTCCGCGAGCCGCTTTGGAACGATGCAGCTCCATGTATGTCCATGCGATGCTTTAAGCCTCTCGGGTTCATGAACCCTCAGCCTGGTGTTTATTCATGCGCTGACAGCCTCAGGCAAAACCAGTGTTGGAATAATTTTACCCTTCTGTGGTGTTTTAGGACCTCAGCTCTTTCTGCTTGACTTAATGTCAGAGTACAGTCTGCGGCTGATCTGGTGATTATTTTTTGAGGGTAACCAATTAATAATTTTATTGTAAAAGATTCTTAATAGAATTTTATTTTTTTTTTACAGAATTTGAATAGAACATTTTTGCAAAGTTTTTTTATTTTAAATGCAAAGTGTATATATTTTGTACAGTTTTGGTTTAATTACAGCTATCCTTTGTTTCTAAGTCTATATCCTCCAGCTAACGATTAATCGATTACTATACTAGTTCATCACGATTAACCCGATTAACCATTTCACCCCTAGAAGAAACGACGTGACGCCTAATCAGTTGGAGATGTTAGAGGCTCAGCACGGTCACTGCGACCTTCTCATGATGGCGGTCATGCTCTGAAACACTTTCACAGGTCTAATGGGTTGTAAGGAGGCGGCTTTATGAGCGCACGGGCGGTAGCCCTCACATGGGTGGACGGCGGACTGTTTTACACACTTGCTGCAGACTTTCAGCAGAAACATCAGAGTAAAAATGTGCAAACTGCTGTTTTTGTTGAAAAGGAGCTGATCTGGTGCCGCTTCTCTGTGTTCGTTTTGTCCATTCAATCCTCTCTCCTGCTCTAGCTCCCTCATGTCCCTGTCCTCATGCTTTGTCACTCTGTCCCTCCGCTTCCTCACGTGTCTCTGCTGGCGGCTTGTCACCACCCTTGCCCTCCTAACACCGGAGGAAGGGGTCGTGTGTTGCTGAAGGCGGAGGACGCTCTTTCTTTCCCCCCGTGTGCTCTCATCCCCTCCATCATCGTGACGCCTCTTTCCACCCGTTCCTACCACGAGATGAAGGTCATTCGGCATGCGATCAGCCTTCTTAGCTGCATCTCCGTCTTCCCTCTCCTTCTCCGCTCCTTAATGCCGCGTGCCGCCTCTTTATGGGAGCAGCGCTCTCGCTTTCTTTCCCAGCTCTCATTTCTCTAATGGGACAGATCTGGCCCAGCTCCCAAGGTCAAAGCAGGTTTTTTTCTCGGAGCACCCAGTCCAACTAACCTCATTTGTGTGGACTGACTACTGAAATATTCAGTGCGGGTCAGAGACAGGAGACGAGCGCTCCGCGGTGACAGAACAGGCTGAATTGCGTGAAAAGAGGAGCTAAATCAAAAAAGATTAGATGGTCTTGTTTAAATGTTTGGTCACCCCAAAACTGATCTGAGAGTTGCTATGAGTATTGGCAGTAATGTGACGCCGTAGTATTGTCTCAAGTCACAACATGAACTTTATTTTTGTTCAGTCAGGCAAAAGTTCTGCAGAGAATCAAACTGGGTTTAGGTGTAGCCCTACTTTAATTTCTTCTTTCCTTCCTCTTTTCTTTCTTTTTTCATTACTTCCTTCCTTCTCTGTTGTTTTTGCAGTTTCCATAATTAAAACCTGAGAACTGTAGAAACACCTACCATATACTTTACTTAACTTTTTGTTGTATGTTTTAATGTATGTTTTGAGAAAATATGCATGAAATCAGAAATTTTCAAATAAATGATTAAACTCAACAAATTAATCTGAGAGTCATCCTAAAAATTAAAGCGCAGTTGTTTTCCACCTACATTGTTGTTCAGAACAAATGGGTCTTTCAAATAGACAATGACCTTTTTTGGAGTATATATATTTTTTTATTTATTTGCAGACTTTCTCTTTCTCATCACCTATCCTCTAACCCCAAAGGTGTCGCCCGTTGTTTTCCCCCCCTGTCCGATCTGCTCTCCTCCAGAACTTGAATCAGAACCCTCGTACGCTGCTGCCCAAGTTTTTTGGCCTCTACTGTGTCCAGTCGGGCGGGAAGAACATCCGCGTGGTGGTCATGAACAACGTGCTGCCCCGCGTGGTCCGCATGCACCTCAAATTTGACCTGAAGGGCTCCACCTACAAGAGGCGAGCGTCGAAGAAGGAGAGGGAGAAGGCCAAGCCCACGTTCAAAGACCTGGACTTCATGCAGGACATGCCGGACGGACTGATGCTGGACCAGGACACATACAACGCCATGGTTAAAACTCTACAGAGAGACTGTCTAGTGAGAGACATGTTTGTGTTTCATGCTTTCATCCATAGGAGGTGAAGACTTTATTTTAAACAAAGCCTCTTTTATGAGCAGGACTTTTTATAAAACGCTGTTTGGTTGTAAATCAGCTCCACATTAACTGGCTCTGTGTTTGGAAAAGTGTCTGCGCAAGATTGTATTTCATATACAGACGCAGACATATTTCTTATTGCCTCTGGTACCGGAGTGTATTGAAATAATCTTTTGTTACTGCAACACAATCTAACTTTGAACACTTTTGCAGAAAATTCATCCCTTATTGGTAAATAATTGCTTGAAACAAATTCACCAGTGGCAAAAAAAACCCTCCTTTTGCCCCAGATTTCATATATGTGTCTGCAGTGAAACAATAATTTTTACCTGGTTTGATATTTCAAAATTTTTATAATATAATTTTTTTTTACATATTTCCCAATTCCTTTATTCAGGTTTAGGTGTCACATATTTGTGAGCAGCTGCGCGTTTGAATGCGTCCGTATTTGTTCTGTGCTCAGGTGCTGGAAAGCTTTAAGATCATGGACTACAGCTTGCTGCTCGGGGTCCACAACATGGACCAGGCGGAGAGGGAGAGGCAGATGGAGGGGTCACAGGGCGGCAGCGACGAGAAGAGGCCCGTGGCCCAGCAGAAGGCCCTCTACTCCACCGCCATGGAGTCCATCCAGGGCGGCGCCGCCTGCGGAGGGTCCATCGACACTGACGACACGTGAGTTTAACCGGTTGACCGGTGCACTGACAAAATGGCCGTCTTTGCACTCTGAAAGGACCAGGGTATCAGAAAACCATAGTTTAAAAAAAAATAAAAAATCTGAAAAACTCGTGGAATGGTATTTTTTAATATAATGTTAAAAAAATTAACAATGCAAAGTTGAGTTTCATTTTCTATCATCAGTGCTGAAGATAAAGTAGAGCGTTGGTATCAAGACTGTGATTTCCTGAGCAAAAATGAGATGATTAATTTGTTTTTGTTACAGGTAAAAAATTTTATGACAAACTAATTACAGAGCCGTCCTCGCAAATCATCAGTTCAAAAGTATTTGTGAGCCAAAAAAATATTTTTTTAAAAACTAAAATCACCAAAAATATTGTTAAAAAAACACACAAAAAATTACCCACTCAAAAAAAAAAAACTGAAGTAGTATGATGTAATTAGACCAATATGTTTGGAAAGAGATCGCAGCTCCAACACTTCAAATGGTTTTTTTTTTGTCCGTTTTTCTTGTTAATTGAAAAGCATCCAGCAAAAGTATATTCGGTCTGTTCTCAGCAGTAAAAACCAGGATGTAGGCCAGTCTTCGTTTGAAAACACTTGCTGCGTTTAGCCGGGTTTTAACTCAGCAGTTTAAAGCAGATTTTTTGAGCACCAAGGTGTACCGCAGCTGCCCTGACGCAGACTGACAGAGCCGAGGCTGCTGCTCAGTCTGACCGACGGCAAGATCTGTTTTCATGCTTTTAACGACAGACGTTTCATTTCCGCCTTGCTTCCTGTCTGATTCCAGGATGGGTGGCATTCCAGCGGTAAATGGAAAAGGAGAAAGGCTTCTTCTCTACATCGGCATCATCGATATTCTACAATCCTACAGGTGACTCTCCTTGAAATCGAGTTGAATCGTAAATCAGTGAGCTTTGCCCCGTCTTTTCTCAGACGTGATCGCTTTATGCCACACATTTACTGCATTCAGACTGCAAGCTCGTTGTGTATTCAGTGCTTGCTTGTGAATTTCCCATATTAGACCTGCTTAACATCATTTAACCTCTGCTCTGCTTTGTTTCTCCAGGCTAATAAAGAAACTGGAGCACACGTGGAAGGCTTTGGTTCACGATGGGGTGAGTTTATAAGGTCCTCACAGATGTTTATGTGTCAGATACACCAACTCCTTTTGCACAATTTGCACACAACAATGTTGTTTTCAAGCGTCCCATCAGATTGTTTTTCCTGAAACAAAAATTAACCCCCAAGTAAACCAAGAAGCGACTTTCTTAACCATTGATGTTATTTTATGGACATCGCGTGGGCGTCAAATACAAATACAACAAAATACAAATGTTCCGGCTCAGGATTTATTAAATTAATTGACTTTAATTTTTTTAGCATATTAAAATCAATCTGTGTGATTAATTAATTGAAATGAATGTATTAAAGTCCCGACCCTAAAAGAAGATGCACTCAATGTTACTGATAGCAAAAATTTTATGACAAACTAATTACAGAGCCATTTTATGGCTGATCTCTGTAAATGATGTCCAATGGAAATTACTACTCAGTTCTATACATTAAAAATATCCAAAGAGGACGGAGAAGTCTGGAAATATGGGTCTAAAAAACTGTGGATATTGACACAATTAATGATTAGCAACCCTTAAAAACAACCTAAAAAACGAACTCTCTATTGCAAAAATACAAAGTTTAAGTACTTTTGGTTTAGTTTTGTGTGGAAATATTTTAGGACACTTGAATTAAGACAAAGCTAAGTTAGGATTATCTTTACAGTAAAATAATTAGTAGTTCCACTGGTAGATTACTTCACTTATAAGAAGACGACATTTTCCCATGTTATAAGTGAGATAATTAGTATACCGTATTTTCCATACTATAAGGCGCACCGGATTATAAGGCGCACCTTCAATAAATGGCCTATTTTAAAACTGTTTTTATATATAAGGCGCATAGAATAGACGCTACAGTTACGGTTGCCACCCGTCCCGTATTGAACCTATACGGGACGCGATTTGTTCCGTACTCTTCAAATGTGGATGTGTAATAATAAAGAAGTAGTCCCCCAGTACTTTATATAATAGGCCGCCCCAGTCGTCATTTCACTCACGGTGTTGGTGTTGCGGTATTGTGCCCAACTGCTTTCTGGGTAACACAGACCAACCGACACGCTGCCGCCGCAGTCTCTGTGTCTCTTCCCCCGCCCCCACCGCCCCCTGGTCACCCTTCTCCGTTTGCGCACAGCATGTTCGTGGAGAAAGTGGTGCTAAATGACCTGCAAACGAGTTGTCATAGACGGTCGGTAGGTAGATAGGTAAGTCAAACTTTATTAACAAACCAGCGTACTGTCAACTATCCCAGCATGCACCGCGCGCTTCTTCTTCTTCTACGGGCGAAAATGAAGTCAGCGGCTGCTTACCGTAGTTGCTAGACCTGTTGTGGCTCAATATTGGTCCATATATAAGGCGCACCGGATTATAAGGCGCACTGTCGGCTTTTGAGGAAATTGAAGGTTTTTAGGTGCGCCTCATAGTGCGGAAAATACGGTAATTATTTATTTTTTTTCATTAATATTGAGGACAGATTGACTTAAAATAAGGTCCTTTATCTCACTGAAAAGCTACCATTAAGTTAATTTTGTCTTATTTCAAGTGTACTAAAGCATTTTATCTAGAAATTAGACAAATGCTGAGATTTTGTGTTTTTGCAGAGTTCGTTTAATGAAACTGTTAATTTTGAATACGTGTACCACTTGGGCTTTTTTCCTCTGCAAGTCATGCAGATGAGTTTGATGGCAGACTATTTTGTTTTCCCGTGTGTTCATGTTCTGCTCGTCATCCAAACCTCGGGTTTAGGCTCTACATCACTCCCGAGTCTGCGCTTGAGATCAAACTGACTCATCGGTCTTCCCTCCCACTCTCTCCCACTCTGAGCCACGCTAATTCACAAGACGCGTGTAGGAGAGCAAGCCGCCTCCTCTGCATCACTATGATGAATGCTCCAGACTTTCTTCATATTACACACGGCTGATGAATGTGGGAAAAGATGTTACTCATGCTGTGTAAAAGTGATGCTGAAGCAGAAACCCAATAGCGCGGATTCTCTCTCTCTCCGCTCGCTTCCTCCCTCTCCTTCAGTCTCCTTCTGCGCTCTGTTACTCCTAACCAAACACCAAGTGTCATCTGTCAGTCTGTTGGCAGTGTTATCCCACTGGGCTGATACATAAATAATGAAGCAGAGTGTCTGTTGCCTCGTCTGACGGTGTCTCGGAGAGTCCGTGGCAGACGTGTTTGTGTGCGATGCTCAGGAGAGCAGCTTGACCCGGAGGGGAAAAAAAATTTAAAATTACCGAAACGGGACACGGAGAGGGACAAACAGGCGGTTTAATCTGGATCTGATCACTTTATTAATGCACCATTTGTCTCATAAACTCTCCCCGTCTCTCCCTCAGGACACCGTGTCGGTCCACCGACCGGGTTTCTACGCCGACAGGTTCTTCAAGTTCATGAGCAGCACGGTGTTCAAGAAGAGCTCATGTGAGTTCACTTCATCACCCAGACACTCCCTTAAATAGTCAGATGGAGCTGAGTGTGGGAAGAGCCACAGAAACACACAGTTTCTCACACTGTTTTTTTTTTTACCAGCCGAGTCTTAATATGAACATCTGATGCAGAAGGTGAAAGCCTTGAGAGGCGCTGCTTAATGTGAAGGGGAAAAATGTCATTTTGATCCCTCTACACTACAAAAACACAAAGTCTTACCAAGTGTTTTTGGTGTAGTTTCTAGTGGAAATATTGCAGTACGTATGAAATAAGTCAAACCTAATCTAAAAGTAACTTTTCAACCTAATCTAAAAGTGTGCTGAGGAGCTTATCTTATGAGCAGATTATTTCACTTCTATGAAGACATTTTTCCATGTTGTAAGTGAAATAATCTGCCAATGGAAGTAGCATTAAGGAATTGTTGACATAAGATAAGCTTCTATTTCTTGCTGAAAAGTTGTAAGTTAGATTTGTCTTATTTCAGCTACACTAGAAATTGAACAAAAGTAATTGTTTTGCAGAGATTTTGCATTAAGATCTAAAATTTTGTGTTTTTACAGTGTATTGTTGGTTTTTATCACAACTTAAAGAGAGGATGTTTTTCTGAGCTCTTGGAGTTTTTTTGTTTTTTTTCTTACTTCAGGCCAATACTTTAGTCATATTAGCTGATGTAGACCTGAGTGATGACGTTTTTTTTCGTATCACAAATCATTTAATGCGTCCTGATTGCTTTTCTGTGCGCCTTTTGCCTCAGCTCTGAAGTCCTCTCCGTCTAAGAAGGGCCGCGTGTCGTTGTCGGTGCCTAAATGCACCGGTCCTGGAGCGGCGTGGTCCGCCAGCCAGCTCGCCTCCGAGAGGGACGAGAACATCTACGACCTGAGAGGAGCCCGCAGCTTCCCAACGCTGGAGGACGAAGGTGAATGTTGTGCCTGCAATACTCACGAAGTGTGCTTAGCACACCTGCTCCTAAAATAACTACCGAGCAAATATCTTATTTCTGCATCAGAGCTGTTTCCCACGTTTAAATATAATATATCATGACTGCATTATTAGTAAAATTGTCCAATATTTTTGCAGTATTTTTAAAATAAATAGCTTCACATTCTCTAGGATCAGAGGTTTTTCCGTTAATCAGGTTTAAGTTGGGAAAAAAACAATACCGCCTGCTGTAAGCAGGTAGTTTGGTGCAGGAAAATTACAAGTGGAAAGAGCAACCTGCTCCCTTACATAAAAGGGGTCAGGGATGTTGCTAATAATTTGATGATAAAATGTTTTCCAGAGTTTGTGTTTAAAATGGCTTTTTTTATAAATTCGGCACGTCTCACGATTGTGGAACATTTCAACCGATGCTTTATGTGGACAAATATGTTTTTCTTTAGTGAAACACTGCAAACACGTCCATTGATTTCAGAAAAATCAAAAAAATATATAGTCTCCAAAAAATTCAGTTAAAATGGATAAGTCTTTCCACAGCATCACCAATTTGATATGATTCCTGAGATCTTTGGTAAATAAAGTGGTAATAAAAATGTAAGCATTTTACTTTATCTTTGATAACGTCTGTCTCTCTTGTGTTATTAGCAAAAAAATAAAAAAAACTAAACAAAAAGTTATGATTTTGGAGAAGAAAAGCTTTTAGTGCAGTAAATCAAGCCGTGTCGTTTCTCTACCAGGTCGACCAGATCTTCTTCCTTGTACTCCGCCGTCGTTTGAGGAGGCCACCACGGCGTCGATCGCCACCACTCTTTCGTCCACAACGTCTTTGTCCATCCCTGAAAGATCTCCGTCTGACACGGCAGAGCATCCGCGCTACAGGTACACACTGGCGGACGGCAACACCAGCCTTCTGTAGCCAGACACATTTGGTTGTAGATCAAATGACTTTACAGTAGCCACAGAGTCGATGCAGTTTTTAATCATTGATTAATACATGCTCTGATATCGATTTGGTTGAATTTTAAGATAATAAAGTCACAGACTTTGATATCTGAAGAAGCATCCGAAAACTACTAAGTTGATTGACTAAACAAGTTGATTTACTTCAAACATTTAATCAGGTGTTTGTGTGTAAAAGATTTATGAAATACTGAACCCCAGAGGTGTCAAATATTATATTTATTTTGGATTGTCAAAGACACTTTCACTACTTTTTCTCCATAATAGTTTATCAAAATGAATCTATTTCAGACAGAGAACATTTTTTCTTTTTCATAGATTTAAAATGAACAAGGTAAAGAAATGTACTCTGCTTTATTCTCCTGCTAAGCTGTTTCCTCTTTTATATTAAAAGATCATTTGAAGTACTTTAGACTGACCTTTAACTGTATGTTGTGATGTCAGCAGTTTTAATGTGACCACTGAAGGACCCACAGTGCTTTGGAAAAGTTTACTCCCTCATAGATTTCCCGTTTTTGCTCTCTCTTTTTTGTCATATTTAAAAGCAAAAAAAAACAAAAGCATTTTTATTTAATATGTGAAATAAGCTATCCAAACCAACTTTTTAGTATAATGAATGAGCTGTGATTTCATTCATTACTGCCTGACCTGTAGAAGCAGCAAATGGCTTTACTAGAGCCATTTGCTAAAGAAATTCACAGAAAGGTGAGAAACCAACTTTGATATCTGTCAGTTTGGAAACTGTGGCTTAGGGACTCCAGCGAACCAATAACTAAGTCATTATCTAACGTAGGAAGGTAAAATATTTAACAGCAGCATTAGTTTTATTGCTAGCAAGCGTAATGGGAGAGCTTATGCTAACAAAGCCTCAAAGAAGATTGGGCCAGCTATCAGTTTTAAGGTCATGTTGTCATAAGTAGCATTAATAAAATCATCATTTCAAATGCACATGTTTTCTTTACTCAAGTTATCTTTGATTGATGTTCTGAAACATTTATGTAATGATAAAAAAAATAAAAAGACATGGAAGAAATCTGCTAAGGTCATCAGCTTGGTAAAATGTTTTTATTTTCTAGTTCCACACTCCAGCCAGCTGCTTTAGTTTTCCTCTAAATCCCATGCTTACAGTGTTTTGTCTGTCCTCAGGAGGCACACCCAGTCTCTCAGCCACGACGGAAGGTGAGTTTTACGAAGCCGGAGCGCTTTTGGCGCCGCGTGTTTTCACAGGGTTAAACGTGTCTGGGTGCGGTGGGTGGAGAGGTGCAGAGAAAATGTGAGCGCTTGTGTGTTTACGAGGGTGCTCCCTCTTTCCCCGTTGCCAAGATGCGGCTGCGTGTGTGTGTGTCTCATTTCCTGTCTTGTCCTGCGTGCGCTCAGGACCCAGGAGGAGCTGCGTGTGCGCGAGGAGGACCAGCAGACCATCACGGTGGAGGTGGAGCTGAAGAGACACGACAGCGAGCCGACCATCTCCGCCCCGCAGCACTCACCTGACGCCAGGTGAGCGACACAGACGATGGTCTGACGCTGTATTGACACTTGCTGTGTTCAGTATTAGAAGCAATAAAACAAACCAAGCATTAAAAACGTATTGCGTTGTCTGTAACATAGAAAAAATTTCATAAGCGTATTTTTTTTTAAACCTTTTTGTTTCACTAGTCATGGATGTTCCCTTAATTGTTCTCCTTAAAAAATGGATGTCTAAAGCAAACATCCATTTTGTTCATTTATTCAATTTTTTTGCTATCCAATTACAATTTGCTTACTGCAAAAAATACTGATGGCATTCATGAGAACAGCGCCACCTGATGACATTTTTTTTTCCCCGCTCCCTCCACACTTATTGGCACCCCTGGTAAAACAATAGAAAATCATTTAAAACGCTTCAAAAAATATGTCTTTCTCCTACTGCAGGCGCAAGAATTTATACTGACAAACTTAGAAAAAAAATGTAGAAAGAAAATAATAGGAGAAAATAGGATAATTTTTTTGTTTGATTTTTAAAAAAATAAATAGCTATTTCATAATGGCTCCCAATACTTTACACAATCCCCTCTTTTCACCAAGAGTTACACTTAAATGTTTTTCATGGCTATTTCATACAAAGGGTGAGATCTTTGACCATTCCTCTTGGAAAAATGTTGATTTGGTTACTCCACACCTACTTGGAGCGTTTGGCGCAGAAACCTTATTGCTCTGATGTCACAGAAGACTTACGACTTAAAGTTGATGCAAAAAGAACAAATACATTTTAAAATAACAAAGGGAAGCCTTGTTTAGCAGACACTGTCTGATGACATTCCTCTGAAACTTTGCAAACAGTGATAAATAAAACCTCAATCAATCACTCTTTGTGGCTCAGAGTTTCACCCAGAGCCGACGGCTGCTGGATTAACACACCTGTCTCACATGCGCATCTCTAATCTGCTTAGCCCACTTGTTTATTAGAGTGAGGAGTCCATTGTTCTCAGCGGATAACGTTGCTGCAGGTGCTGTGCGGGGCTTCTACTGTAATTGGGTTGTGAGGGAAGAGCACACATGCATGCAAATTTGCGTCAGAGTGCGTTTGTTTTGTTTGGATCAGACTCTGGCTGACGGAGGCCCCAATATTTTTTTGGTGGGGGTGAGAAGGAGGGGGGCATATGCTCTATTTGTACTGGGCTGCAGAAGTAGGACAGTGGGCCAGGAGGCCTGAGGGAAGCTGCTCCCATGTAGCCAAGATGACCTTTTTTTATCATTTTAATTTAGATATTGGATTGTAATAGGGATCAGGTTTTCTTTGAGCTCTGACCTTCCAGTTCAGATTGTGACTTAGGCCAACTTTTTTTTTTTAATTCTAAGAATTAAACGTAGCAGAAAATAAAGGATATACATAAGTATCTTAATTTATGCAGCAAAGCATGTGTCCATAACCTTTATTTGACTTTTAATGAGCTCAGTAATGTGCATGAAAGTTCATGTTGATTATCTTTTGATCAACATGGTGGTCTTATGCCGTGTTCCAGTTACCTGGGAAGTCTTAACTCGGAGCTGGATTTGACGTCAAACCCTAAGTAATAACGCTCTAGTTAAGGAGCTGGCTAAGAAACATCATTTGAAGCTTTATTTTCTATACACAAACACCACTTTTTAATTTGTTCGGCTTGGAGCTGCAGGCGCTACATGTAGCATGAGTTTTAGATGTGTGTCTTACAGAAATACATTGTTTCAACAACAGCTTACTTCTGCTGAGGCGAGGAGCGGCCATATTAAAACAAGCAGTCAGGCCTTTTCGAGTTGTAACCTGGGGAGTTTCAGTAGATTTTTTTCTGTCTAGGAAGTCGGAATTTCCCATTCTCTAGTAGAACTGGAACGCAGCATTAGGACAGATCCATTTAGCAATTGTTAGAAAAAGAAGGATCTGTTTTTTTTTCTTAATTGATCTGCTGATTACAGATCAAAGGAAAACCGATTTAAATCTCTTGTTGATCTATCTCTATGCATCTCTATGTTGTTTAGTTTTACCAGCTTATATTTTTTAAAAAGCACACAAGCTGTTGACAAGATGAAAGGAAAACAGAAGCAGAGTCAGCTGTTTGTGCAAGGTTTGGCTGTAAGAGGTGTGCTCAAGTGAAACCAACTGAATAATCAGGTTTGATGCTGAGAAGGCAGTGGCTAGACGTATGGCCTGGAGGGTTGGAGGGAAAAAAAAGAGATGGATGTGAGAAGAGGTGAAGGAAAGGGAATGGCGTGATTGATTAAAAGAGTAAGAGTCAAAGAAAGTCGAGAAACAGGTGAAATGAGAACAAGAGACAGCAGAAAGGAGAGAAAGCGGGATGAGATTGGGTTTAAAGGAGTCTCTCTGCATGGCAACCATCAGCCTGTCTCGGTCATTCGCTCAGCCAATCAGTTTCCTCTTTGAGATGCCAAGTCGTTTTTGTTCCTTGCTTGTTTTTTTTCTTCTTCTTTTCGATTTACTGGCCAGCTGCCGCCGTGTCTCCCCGATGTAACTAAACTACAATGCAGAAAGCGAGAAACCGGAGCGGGACCGCCGAAATCCTCCCTAATAGTTGATGATCTGGCCGGGAACAATAACGGATCGTGGCAGCGAGCAGCCAGCTGGCAGATCTATGAGCTTACACATCTACGACGCAAACACACACACACACACAGCTGCTGAGCTTTAGTCGGCGGCGGTTTTCCTTTAACGGCTTGTTTTCCTGCTCTTTAAAAAAAACAGGAGTTCTTAATGTCAGCAGCGGCTGACAGGTTGTCTGTATCCACGTAGATTTAAATAACAAAAAGAAGAAGAGAGACATGAAGAGAGATGCAGAGAAATGGCAAAAGAAGCGGCTTAAAAATCCTAAGTGCACCTTACTTTTTATAATCGTCTTCTAATTCCGAAATCTTAACCAACCGCATGCACACGCATTTTAATAAATTACATTAAAAGTAGTTTAAAATTGATTGTTATGTAAGTTCCTTACACACAAGGATATGTTCCTGTTGTTTATATCTGTTTATTTTAGTGATTATTAAAATCCCATAATATTCTCAGAAATGTAGAATATTATGTACTTCCATGTGAAACAGGACGTTGGACCTCTGAGAATCAGCCTCTAAGAATCTCTTCTCAGAATTCAGAGACTTTATCTCTACTATGGAAGTGGCTTAGCCAAAGGAATCTGATAGTTGTAGCCTAAATACATGGATACAACTGTGTGTGCTGGCCCTGAAGCGCTGACTTCATCTGCCTTTTGAGTATCCCCAAATCGACTTTAACCCACAAACTGTTATTTCCTTTTTCTGTTATACTTTTTCCTTCCACTAAACTTTCTATTTTTTTTTATTTTGATACAGAGTCGGGCTCTTTAGCAATATTTTTTGTGACTGACGCTCCTTGTGGAAGAAACTGGGAATAAGAGCGTGTTGAGAATAATTTAATTTACTTTCTATGTTAAGAGAAATCCAGTTTTTGTATCGTCAGATTTTACATATCCCCAAATGGGATTCAGCTCATAAACTGTCAAGACTTCATTAGCTCATCAGAGATAACTGAAATGATCTTTTCTAAAAAAATATATATATATGTCAAATATATTTTACTCCCTAAAATTTTTACTTTTTGTTTTCAACTGAATTAATCAAACCATCTTTCTGGTGAGATTTTGATTCACTGAGATGCAGCGGGATTAATTCAGATCGTCTAATCTCACCACAGCGAGCCTCTTGCCGCAGCCGACGCAGAAGAGGCCACGGCGCCCTCGACCTCTCCGGCGTGTCCGGTGGCGGAGGCGGCGTCCTCCACCGCCCCGGCTGCCGGTCCGTCTCCACCAGAGCCTGCCGAGGAAACCCCGCCCAAGCCCGAGGTGGTGGTGGTGGAGCCCGACGGGGCCAGCCAGATGTCCGGATCGGGCTGCACCAGCCAGGCTTCGGTCGACGATGACGACGACGTGCCGGTCTCAGATATCTACTTCGTAAGTTGGAAATCAACATCCATCATTTTTTTTTTCTATTTTTGGTTGATCAGCTTATCATCATGTGAACGATGCGAGTCATTTTCACTGACCAAGCTGCACAATGCCGTCCCACAGAGGCACTGAGAGGAGCTGTGGAGGTTCAACCTGGTATGGGAATAAATGTGTGCTGAGCTCTTGTTTGCTGTGTTAAGTTCATTTACTTTCTATACTAAGAGAAATGTTAGAAAACTCACAAAAGATGCAGTTTTGGCAGCTTCAGATTTGAGAGTGAGATAAGTTTTCTCATCCTCCTTTTCACAAGGAAGTGTTTCCCCCAGATTTTCTCTGAACAAACTGTTCAGCTCTTTTATCTGAGCTGTCCTAGATTGTGATAACAGCATGTGAATGTCTACTTTCCTGCTCCTCCCTAAAGTGATTTTCAACAAGGCTGCAGCAGTAAATTTATCAGATTACTGTCAATTACCAGATGAAGCATTCTGGACATGTTCGGTTTTCATGTCTGTGCCTGTTAAAGCAACAGGCTTTCTTTAGACAGATCTGCACTGGCAGGCAGTAACGCATCCTAAAACTCAGCTGGAAGACCCTGCAAAAGTATCCGCAACCTTTACATTTCGTCATGTTACATTTGTAATTTGTAAAAACTGCAGCGTGCTGTGGACTTCTTTACTCTGACACTCTACTCTGACATAAAGCCAGGTGGAACCAAGTCCGCTCAGGAATCACCTAATTAGGTATTTAGGGTCCAGCTGTGTTTAATTGAATTATGTCTTTGAAGGTCTCAGATGATTGTTAGAGGACAAACAGCATAATAAAAAAACAGTATGTGTGTTAGGGAAAAAAAAAAAAAATCACTGCAGCATATCACCCAGTAAACACCAAAACATGGAGGTGGCATCATCATCTGTGGGGATGCTTTTCTTCAGCCAAAAATCTAAAATGTGTGGCTTTGCCTTTTTTTCTGTGAAATATTGCGAGAAATGGCATCACAGTCTGTGGTTGTGATCTGAAAAGTACTTGTGAGATTGACGAGGAACGTTCCTGCCCGACCTGAACTCCCGCTGGCTGTCCACTGTCAGGAATCAAACACCCCCTAATGTGTCACGAGAGAGCTTAATGACAGGCAGGTTAGTCAACAAGCTCCTCGGTTACTTAACAGCGCTCTCGGCCGGCTCGTGTTTCAGAAGGAGGAGAGAAGAGAGGCCCCCTGCGTTCGCGGCGTCGGGGAGACGCAAAGTGACACTGACAGTGAAGTATAACCACACTGAGACGTGCTGCGGGCTTCTGCTCTGAAGGGGCTTCTGGGGAGCAGCGTCAGTCCAGGCCGGATCACAAGAAAACATGTTTCATTCATATAAATTCAACCTGGATAGGGCTGAGACAATTAATCGCGATTAATAATTGATTGATCGTTAACTAAAAGCTATTTGCTGAAAGAATGACACAGTTAGAGCAGAAATTTTGGCAAAACTGTTTAAAATGTGTGCATTTTGCATTTAAGATGGAAAAAACCTCCTTTATCTGTAAATATGCTCAGCCCAGAACTACATTTTTAGCTTCACCTCATTAAAATCTGTAAAATCAAAAATAAAAAATCTCCTATTACTCACCTTTTGATACCCAGTTATTAATCCAAAAAATAAACAGATAAATAGACTCTATTGTTTTTTTATTCTTTTTTTTTGGTTTTGCAGATGCATCCTTTGCTACAAATGATGAAGTGTAGACTAAAGGAATGTTATTGCATTTTAGGAAATAAAAATGTTATATTCTTGTTTCAAAAAAAGTAATTGAATTATTTGCTTATCTTTTAACATATTTACAATATTGTGTAAACGACAAAAAGGTTTAAATGACAAATCTGTAGAATGTGCCAAATGTTTCATCTGATGACTAAAATGTTATTCGCAGCCCTAAACCTGGATGTTTTATGATAAAAGAACAAATACAAAATGAATGTAGACGTATGTTTGTGGCTAAACCTGATCTGGTTCTCTGGAAATTTTTGTTCTTTATTATTACATTTGGTTTATTTTAAGCACCAAAAGGCTTTAGTAAGTCTTTTACATCTGAGTATCACTTTTATTTTTATGACAGGAGTGGTGTTTAAGGATATTAGACTCCATTATCTGCTGCTGGTCCCTTTTCATGTTTAACCACACAACCATCACTTTCCCTGCATTAAGTGCTCTGGATCAAGCTGCACCAGTTTTAGCACCAATAAGAGAAACACAACATCCATGACAAATGGATCTTCCAGAAACTTTAGTTCAGACCCCCCAATAATAAAAGCAGAAACTGAATTGGGATCAATTTACGCAGCACACAAAACTGCACAGCTAAGTAATCAGAACCAGTGACCTTTTCCACTTTTTTTCACATTACGACCACAAGCTTCAGTGCATTTTATTGGCGTTTTATGCAAAAGATCAAAACAAAGTAGCATGTGGCCGTACAGTGAAAGGAAAATGACAGATTGTTAGTAAATGTGCAAAATTAGAAATTTGAATCTGAAAACTGGGAACCATTTGGATTCAGCCCAAGTCAGAACCACTTCATGATGCTTTAACGACTATCGAACGTCACTACAAACTTTGCTGTTTATTCGCTGATGTGCTCTGACAAACCTCTAAATCCATCCCAGATCAGCTGTGAACCAGTTAAGTGAAGTTAAGAGGTTGCATTGGATTTAATTTTGTGGTATCAAAGCAAAAGTGGCTGAATACAAATGCACGCCACACTTTTAATGGTTTTACCACGACAAAATGTAAAAAGAGAGTGTTGCAACTGGCTATGGGCCTTAACAGTTTAGTCATCTTGTCTTATCTTATATCTTATTGTGCTGCACATTTCTTAAAACATATCCCGTGAGGTAATGGAGCTCACAGCCAAAAACAAAACAAAACAAAAACTCTCCCTGCAGGTCGAAGTTTTCCTTTATGTTCAAATTGTGCTGAAGTAGGATGTTTACCTTATGGATAAAAAAAAAGAACATTTGACTACAAATCACCGTGAGAGAGAACCTTTTTGATTTATAAATCACAACAAAAGGAGTTAATCTGATCAGCTTGTGGTTGAGTTTTCTCTGTATTTTTGCCGTCACCAGATTCATTTCTGCTTCTTTCCACTCTTCGTCCATTCATCCCCAGCTTTCCAGATAACTTCTTTGTCCTCTTCTCTTGCACCGTCCTCCATCTTTGTCTTCACTGTCTCAGTCATGCGTCTGTCCTCATGAGTCACCACCGAAAGTAGTGAGACGGTGATGATGAACGAAGGCAGGATATAAAAAGACGCTGAAGTTGTGAACCTCTCCCCTCCCTCCACTGACTCATCCCATTGGATCCCTGCAGGGACGTCTCACCATCAGGACTGTCATCCATCCCCACATCATTTCACATCATTTTCTGTTTTACTTTATTTTCTGTTTTTTTTTTTGTTGTTGTTTTTTGCCTCTGCGTCTCCCGCCGTGCGTTCTGTTTTGCTTTTGTCCACCGTGCGCAACGCGTCTCAGCTTCCCAACGGGAGCACCTGGGTGGTCGTTCCCTTCAGGCAGAGGAGGAAATGCCAGTCGTGTTGGCCAGTAAGTGCACCAGTAGCCTCCTCGCCCGTGTAGCTTCCCTGATCTCAGCCTAGATTGACCCTGCGTGCTTCACAAGAAACAAGGTTATCTAGAGAACCTGATTGTCATATTTTTTTCTTTTTTGTTCTTTTTACACCGCTGGAGGTTTTTGTGACAATGTTGACAGTAAAAACAAAGCCATCTCCCCTCGAAGTGAAGAGTAGGAGGAAGGTAGACAAAAAACAGGCTTTTTATTGCTGTCTTTAGTCATGTCACATCTGCTTGTTTCACTGACGACTCCTCCTCCTGCGCATTAGACTCCCTGACAAGAAGACCTGACTCAGCACATGTACAGCAGTGTGACGTTTTAAAAAAAATTGTCACAATAAAATGACAAACTTTATTGTATTTAACTGAGCATTTACGTGACAAGGATTCTTTGTCTCCGAGTGTGGCGTACATTTGTGTTCAACCCTCTCTCCTCTGATGCCACTCAATGAACTTCTGTGCAGCCAGTAGCTGTGGGTGACATGCACTTAAAATTTTATCACAATATTTAGCGGTACTGTGATGATAACAACAAAAGTGATGACAAGAACTATTCATTGCTTCTTTTTTTTAGGTAGCTGTATGGCTCTCACTGCATGACGCAAAAATTATAACACTCCAAACACAAACGTGGCTCTTGAACAATATTCCCGTCTGTAATGCGCTTCTTTTGGACACCAGAATGATTTAATTGTTTTCTACATAGTGGAGACATTTTTCCCACCCAAAAAAACTGAAGTGAAAGGGAGTTCTAGTGAGTTGCGATGCGGTGCCTTTCAGACTTCATGTTGTTGAAAATGTTGGAAAACCGTGTAGCATTTCTTCTGTCCACTTCACAATCACATAAAAACTTTTGTGTTGGTTCACTGAGTTAATATTCAAGCAATAAATAAATACATTTGAGATTGTAATGTGAAAAAGTCACTAGTGTGTGAAGATTTTTTGGGGGGAGTGGATGGAAAAACAAAACAAGCCGCCAGTTGACTTGCTTTGCTCTGTCTGAGGATGCTTTCTGTGTCTGACTGTCCCGGCATCCTGGCTCCTCCCATCTCCTCCTCCTCTCTCCTCATACTGCCTGCTTGCACGACGCCGAAGCTCATCCTAAACCTGGTGTTCCTCCATTAGGGCAAAAGCCACAAAGACATGTGATTCAAACACGCTTTGTTAGTATTACACATTTACTGCATCTCTCTCTCTCTCTCTCTCTCTCTCTCTCTCTCTCTCTCTCTCTCTCTCTCTCTCTCTCTCTAAGTCTAGCTCTCTAACAACCTTATTAACATCGACATGGTTTTTTTTTTGTTGTTGGTTTTTTTTAGGACTAGCTCTTTCAGCATGTCAGATTCACACTCTGATTTGTCTCGGACATTTCCTCCTTTATGCATCCCTAATCTTTCATTTCCTGTCTTGTCTTTTCTCCTGTGATCTCCGGTGTCTTTCTCTCCTGCCTGCCCCCGCTGCTTGTCTCTGTGCCTGTGGCCTTTTCCTCTGTCCCTCTGGCCCCCTCTGCTGTGGTGGGCGTGTAAAAACAGCCTCCAGAGGACAGGACCTGGGTGTACTCTCCGCTACACTATGGCTCAGAGTCTAAGACCGTGCCAGATGGGGATTGGGAAAGAGAGACAGTAAGTGATGAGCATCAGACTTTAAAAAGAAAAATCTCTTTATATGAAAGTTCAGGGATTTCCCTCAGGTGAGGAATGAGGTGTCGGTTACAGTGATGGAGAGGATGGCTCGTTAAAACGTTGGAACAGCTCTCTAGGTTCATTTACGTTTCAAGAATAGGTTTGATATGTGTCCAGCAAGGCCAGTCCCTACATTTATTTTTCATTAATAAATGGATGGAAATGGTCACAGCCTGCCTGCCTGGTCATCTAGTCCACAGTCAGCCGTCATGTGTGTCTCCCCAACATTGTTTATCATCTTCTTCTCTTAAACATGCCGCTTAGAGGCGTTTTGAGTCCCTTTTTTAAAATATATATAACTTTTCTTTCTTTTTCCAGTATTGTATCGAGTGTAACCAATAGTTACAGTAAAGGAAAAGAGATCAGAGTTTTGTTTCCTGATCTCTACTGATACCCAACTCTAGGTTATTTGTCTTTAAGGCAATGTGACTCCATGTGGGAGGGCGGAGTCACTGTAAAGCAGGGTTTTACTAATACTTTCATATATTGTAGTAAAAACCAAACGATCCCTAGTTGTAGGGATGCTGTAGCACTTCAGTTTGGGGCCACAAAAAGTCGATTTTTGAGTTTCTGACCAACTAATAACTGATCATTCGAATTGGTTTTAGTCACCAGCTGAATAAAATTTTCACAGATTTATGAGCCTCCGTGACTATTCTTTACATGACGTTCTGGTCTAAAATGTTGAATGTTTCAGAGGTTGGCACAGGAAAGTTTATAAATCCGACTCTTCTGACAAAAAAAAAAAAAGAAACTGCATTGCCTTGTTTTTAACTCCGCTCCTGCACTCACCTTCCTATCCTCCCATTTCCTTTAGGTTTTATAAATGTTTGACTTCTTTGCTCCTTTTTTTCCCAGATCGGATTATGCTCCCACTCTCGTTTAAGTAACGTCAAATGTCTCTGTCTGTCTCCTGCAGTAAACCCTGTTTCTGTGGTGGAGAGAGAGACGGAGGGAGAGAGAAGGAGGAGAGTGAACGTCTCAGAAGAGAAGACTCATCAGTCTGAGGTCCAGACCACAACAGCAGAAGCACGATCTCTGCGTGCAGCAGGATTGTAAGCATATCCGGAGGAAAAAGTGACATGAACACCTGAGGAGTGAGGGGAAAAAAAAGAAAAAGAAAAAAAAACAACACCTGACAGTGATGACTTCACTGATGTCCAACCATCCCTGCCTTTCACCCTCGACAGATGAAATTCATTATATCGATTTAAGGATTTATCTCTGTATATGTGTGACATAGTCTGTAAAAGGCTGTAGTAGTATATGTTTGACATACATGCAACACCACTTCTCAATCAGCCCCTCTTAACAGACTTTAAACAGATTTTCTCACTGAATCTACAGAGGCCGGGAGGTTTTGGAAACACACAAAACCTACTTTGTTTACATATCCGTACTCCTACGCTCTGATGCGTTTAGGCATCCGCAGTATACAAGACAGCTAATTAGGCGCAGTTTTTTTTTGTAAAGACAAGTGTGAAGAAGGCAGGTGACACATTTCAGAGGTTCACCTTTAAGAAGTGCTCTCTTCAAGCACCACTTTTACATTTGAGTCAACGTTGTTGGGTCTTAACAGATTTAACGCGCTCTTTCCAGCAATGTCACCATGGTTTTTATGTCCGAGGGTCCGGGGTCATTTCACCGTTTCGCATGTTAATTTTGCGCCTGCCGGAGGATTCTTCAAACCCATAATTAAAGGTTATTTTATGGACGGCTCAGCAACCTCTGCACTCAATTTTGCTTATTAGGGCGACAAAACCTAACTGGTCCTCTAATAGACGGCTCATCTGGTTTTGCACCTGCAATGTTACATTTTTAGGTTGCAGGACATACGACGTACTTCTAAAAAGAGAAAAACGATCAGTTTTCTTGAATGTAACATTTGACATTAATGGAAGTAGAGAAGGAAGAAAGATAGTTTGAGACCAAACGACAGAAAAATATATGATTGAATAAATAAAATAAAATGAAACATCACAATCAATCTAACTAGAGCGATTACTATGGAAAACCAACCAACCAGCTTTGCCAATGCAGGTTCCTACCTTGGCAAGGGATGGGAATTAAACCACAGTTTCTGTCAAAGATTAGACCTGTCCTAATATAACCACCAGAGCCTGCAGTGATCCATTTGACTGCAACTTTTTCCCCCCACATTGTGTCTTAACAATTCAAAAAAATTTACTTGGATGGTATTTGATATATGTCTGTTGCATATTGTGCAGTGGAAGGTAAATTGATACATGATTTAGAAAATATCGTTTGAATAAGTCTGGAAATCGTGGCGTGCATACGAGTCTAGCTCCGTGTAATCAGTTGTTCAACTAACATGTAAACAAGGCCCATCTGTGTGTAATTTAATCTTCAATCTCAGTGTACATACTTTTGCCAAGGCACTGCCAAAAAAAAAAGTCCTCATTAGATCAAACAAAGAAAACAACCATCTCCAAATGGCGAACTGCGTAAGTGCTCGTCACACGAAAGGTTTCCGAGCGAAACAGCTCTTAGGTCGACCACAGCCTCGTGTCCGGCCAAGCGCTCCGGCTGAGAGCCTCTTTAGCTCCAAATGTTGCGGCGGGCTTAATGTGGTGTAAACTCGAAACAGATTTGAGAGAATTCAGTGAGAAAACCTGCAGGGCTCTGCATCGAAAACCATCAGCAGCGCATTTCTGTCATCCGCACATTCCTAGAAGAGGAAAAATATGCAGCGTAGTTTATAAGAGAAGGAGCAAAACGGGAGGTTTAGCTAAAATTCTTAGTGAATTTACACAATAGATGTAATTTATACTTAATTTATAATAGTTTCTCCATATCTTTCTTTAAGTGTGTTCCACTTTAGGATTCGCCCAATAGTGGGGGGGGGGCGGTTTCCTTTACAAAAAGCTTTCTTAAATGCACCCAAAGAGCTTTGATTTTAGCCGTTTAAATGCAGTGTTGGTACATTTTTCAGTGCGCTGAAACAAACGGGGATTTTTCTTCCACACAGCTGACGTCAATCGCCACATAGAAGCTACAGACATTGTCATGAGAGAGGATTTTTTTTTTAAACTCCATTGCAGTGTCTTCCAGTTGGAGCCCCACCTTTTGGACAAATGCACAAAAAAAAAAGGATTCAGAGTTCGAACGGTGGATGATGGGGGGGTAAATATCAGTGACATGTTTCCTCTTAGCAATCCCCTCCTCGCATCAGAAACCCACCGAGTGAACGGTTCCGACGTTTTGTAGTTGTAGACTATCAGTTGTAGTGTTTGCAGTCAATATCGTAGCTGTTATCTGTATATTTGGATGAAAGCACTACATTGCCATGTTGACGCAGTTTGTGAATGAGCTAAACTTTGTTTGCACTTAATACGGGGACCTGAGCGATGAACCAGTGATAGAGGCCAAATAAAACACGCACCACATTACGCAGAAGTCATACAGCTGCATCTCAGTAAACGAGAACATTGTCAAAAAGTTTGGGGGGGGGGTTGGTACATTTTGAAATGTACTTCAAATGTGTATTTCTCTGTTTAAATTTGAAGGTTATGGTTTGCAGAAAAAAATAAATCCAGTTTCTGTAAATTGACACAAGATTCAATAATGCAGATGACCTGAAGGCCTTTATGAAAGACTTCCATCACACATGCGCAGAGCCAGGGGTTGATCGCTTCCATGCTACGCCGCATTGACACAGTAACTTTTGCAAAGAAAACCTTTGCTTTTCATTCATACACTACACAGTTCATGTAGAAGCTGTTCGTTTGGGCATCAACTGCTTTATTTTTCTTTTTTTGTCATACATAACTTGAGTTTGAACTTTAGCTGAAACCCATAATCATCAAAATTACCACAAATAAACACATGAAATACACCACTGTGCGTGTAATGAACCCATTTACAACAGGAAAGTCACAGCTTACTGAAATAAATGAACCGTAATGTTCCGATTTACTGAGATGCACTTGTAGTTGTTTTTTTTCTCTCTCTCTCTCTCACACACACAGATGCTGACATTTATTTTACAACTGTGTGTGCGTGTGTGTATCATTTTAAATGTTAGTGTCTGCTGTAGGGTCTGTGCTTCATATCTTTGGGTTTCAACTTAAAAATATTTTTGCAAACTCAAGAGCGACTTCCTTCCTTCAGTCGGTTTCTACATGCGCTCGTGAGCGTAAAGGAGGACCCGTCGACGTCTGCGATGCAAAACAGAAATCGGTTTGTTCTCCTGATGTGCAGTGGCCAGTTATCAGTTTGCTGTTCGTCAGATGAAGACCACAGCAGCATTTTTTTATTTTTGTACAGTCTGTTGTTTGTTTTTTTCGCCTTATCTGAAAGTTTTACACGTGGGTCTATTGTTTATTATATATATCTTTTTTTCCACCTGTATTTATTTTTTTTTCCTTCCTCGTTGCTGTTTTCTTGAGAATATGTACATAAATCTATAAATACATATATAAAGATATACAAATATATTTTCCATTTGAATCGGAGAATCTTATTTTTATTTGGTTTTATTTTTGCTGCTGGGTAAGAAGCGATTGCATGGCTGCAATCTACATAATTTAAACCACATTCTTCAGTGTGTCTGTCAAGATGCAGCTGCTGTGCATCGGCGGCGCGTCAAACCCACAGCTGTTCCTTTGTATGATTTCTGAAACTGAAAGACTTGTGGGTTTTTATCGTACATGCAAATCGAATAGGGATTCTTCCAACTGTTCAAGCCGTGTCGTGTTTGTGTTCTCAAATCGCCGTGTGCCCTCGTCCGATAGGGAGAGTCCGTTGCAGAAGACATAGCATGATTTCACAAATAAATATGCATATCAGAAACGTGTATTTTATGTATATCTGTGTACATTCATCTATTTATATATGGGAGTAAATAGATGGCTGTGTGTGTGCGTGTGTTTGGACTCAATCAGAATGAATATGAAATAAAGCAGTTCTATGAATTGTCCATGGAGAGGATGTTGTGCGTTTATTCCTGGGGGAAATAATTCACTCGTAGTCACAATAGGTGGTTTGTTCATAAATACTACTTGGTGATGGAGTATTGTTAGTTCTGGTGCTTAAAGCAGAAGTTTTAAAGAGGGATGTAGTCATATGAAAACAGTGTATGAAGTATAAAGGTAACAATAGTGGCATTAAAAGCAGCAAACCAGACACGTGGTCAGTATTGGATTCGTTATCTTGCATTTGTGTCTTCAACAATCATTGGCATGCTTGAAAATATTTAGATTTTCTTTATTCCAGTTGAAAAAACAAAGTGAATTATAGAAAAATTTAATTACAACAAAAACATGTAGCGGCACTCATACAAATAGAAATAAAATAGTTGAAAATGTAACTTTTTTACATTACCCCAAATTTAATTGAATGGGATTTTATATGAAGGTGCCACATACTTGTGAACTTCTGAAAGGTATGATAAGTGTGTGTTTCTACTCAGCTGCAACCTATCCCAAAAGTCATTGCCTCTTGGAACTAACTTTTCGCTATAATTCAAGTGTGCAAGTTGCATGCGTCTCTGTCAGCTTTGTAGAAGCTGAACATTTTTACCTCTTCTTCCTTAGTAGAATAAATCAAAATAAGCTGGAAGAAAATTGTAAACATTTGTTTGCTGGTCTTGCCATATATGTTAAATTAGATTTCCGTTTGGTCTGACTTAACCATTTTAAATATGAATATGCTTTGATCTGAATCATTTGAAGTGAACCTTTGTCCCAGTCTCAAGTCTTCTGCAGCCTCAGATACTTTTCCTTCACAAATTGCCCTATATTTAGCTCCATTTAAAATAATCTTGTTATGACCAGCTTCCTTGTACTTGCTGAAGAAAATATTTCCTCAGAATGAATTTGCAAGGGTTGGTGTGCTATATTAGTTTTCCTTCACATACTGTGTTTTTCATGTAGAATAGAAGCTAAATTTAGTCTCAGCTGATTATTCCACAACAGCTTTTACTTATGGTGAGATGAAATTACGTACAGACAGACAAAAGGTAGTTGGTTCCACTGAGTTTTATTTCCGGGTATCAGATTAAAAGGACACTAGGAACATATGCCCGCCACACTTTCAGGCTAGTTTGTGGGGGTGTGAGGGAATTGTTAATGTTAAAATAAATAAAAAAGTTGGACTGTTAGATTAAATGTATGTAAAACACACCGAGGCTTGTGGTTGTGACGTCCCAAAATGCAACAAGTTTAAAGATTATGAATATTTTTGAAAGGTAGTGTAATACCATGCAATTTTTAAAAAAGATCCAGATGTTTGATTTTTAGTAAGAGCACTGGGTTGCCAATGGGTCACATATGCAACATATACAAAATAAAATATCGTATTAAAGAAAGCAGTCAACATATAAATATCAATGTTTTCTCAGATCATTAACTTGATTTAATCAGAGGAAAACACTGACACTTAGGAATGTTTCAGGACGTCAGGAGAACAAAAGCAGTAATACCTTGTCGTCTTCTCCGTTGTTTACGTAGTTTGATTGGCATCTTCAAAAGAACTGTTGTGATTGGTTTATAGATTTGTCCGTCAATAGGATTAGCCTTCCTATTGGTCAAACTAAAGGATTCCAAACTCACGTGCTGTTAGCTTGCTTTGAAGGCGGTGCCAGGTTGCTAGCTAACCGGTAGACGGAGAGAATAGTTGATATTTGTTGGAAATACAAAGTTGAAAAAATATTCCTCGACCATGGGAACTCGAGATGATGAATACGACTATTTGTTTAAAGGTAATTGGTTGTTGGAAAGTGGGTGAATGGCGGTGGACAGACCGTGTTTGCTGTGATTCCGTGATGTTAGCAAACTGAGGAAGTCAGCTGCAGAGATGCTAAAGTTAGCTCGAACACTAAGTGGAATAAGAAAAGACAACAAAGTAATTCGGTTTATAGCATTTTCGGATGGAAATCGCATAATCTTTGTCTTAACATTGTCATCAAAGTGCTTGGCTGTGGAGTGAACTAAAGTCTCTGTAAAGGAAGTCCCGTGATGTCCAATGTTTGGTCGTAATTTGTTTTATGCAATGCTGTTGGCTAACATATTAGCTGCTTCTCATTTCAAAAACAATTATTTGAAACACTCCAATTTTTGACACTGCTCATTCTGATAAACATGTTGTTGCTAACTGAAGTTTTTACGCCTTAAATAAGCCTTATTAACAAAATTAAAGTATGTATTTAAGACGTTATCACATCATCTTTATGTTATGTACAGTTAAAGCTAGATATTGACACATTGTATAAAAACAAACGTCACCTTTTTATCTTTGACATGAAACAGATTAAACAGTTCCAGTTCTAGGTCAGATAGGTCCATTTTCTATTTGTCAGATACTTGAAAAATGAGAGATAATTGTGCTACTTTCTTCAAAGTCAAGTTTTTATTCACTCGTTTGTCCGCAATGTACATGTAGAAACACCATAGGAATCCATCCATCTCACTGCTCAGGAGGAAGATGATTATGTATTCTCTGTTTTGGTGTGAAATATATGTATCAAACCCAGAACTAAAATAAAAGATCTGTCAAAGATCTTTCACTTTAGATCTTTCATTCTCTTTCCAGCTGAAACTGGAAGGAAAATGAATCCAGAATGATTCCAACACCAACCTGGCCTGAACCAACCTGGACACCGTTACTCCTAAAGCAACATGAAAAGAAGCACGATTACTCTTTGTTAGTTCTGTCAGGGACAAAAACTTTTAATTTCCAAACAAATGTCCTGTTTGTTATAAAACTCAAACAGAAGTGATAAGCAGGAACACTTTTATACATCTTCAGCGTAAAACAAAGCTCAGAACCAGTCATAATCAAAGCTGTCATGTCAGACCTCAAAAATATTGGAGATTGTTACGGAAACCTGACTGATTCATCTTTACTTACGGCACTGTGAGAAGTCCTGACACATCCTTCTGTTTTTCTTTTCCAATTTCTTCCAAGAAGTCGAACTTTGTCATTTTGATATAACTATTGAGTCATTTGTGTTTTTTAAAAAAAGACACAGGATGGTTCAAAATTACAATGTAAAAAAAAATTGTTGCATCTGTTTCTATTCTCATGTGCAACGAGGCAGGTAGTGACACAACCCAGATTTTGCTCATTATGGCTGTAATGCATTATGAAAGTGTGCTGCAGGTTCTTCGACGGAGGATGAACTCTGTAAACCAAGCATCACGGAAGGAATTGCAATATTATTCCTATAAGTTTGGGGGGTTCCAGTAGTTGATGCGCTGCTCCCAGATCAGAGGCAATAAAGAAAGATTAGCTGATTCTGATCTCTTTGTCTATTGATTGGTGCATCTAAGCACACATCATGTAAGCTTTGCAGCTTCTAAGTGTGGAGCTAAATTAAACTACATACTGTGATAAATGCACGTCCATGAGATGAGCACAAGGCTGTCATCACAGTTTTATAACAAAGCCTATTAAATCCGCCAACGTGATCTGGGTGAGGTTGAATTTAACCAGTGTGTGCCAGCAGCCCTCCGCAACATAACAACATGGCTTTTTAACGTGTACCTGGTTTGTCTAGTGGTCCTAATCGGAGACTCGGGTGTGGGGAAGAGCAACCTGCTGTCCCGTTTCACACGAAACGAGTTCAACCTGGAGAGCAAGAGCACCATCGGGGTGGAGTTCGCCACCCGCAGCATCCAGGTGGACGGAAAGACGATAAAGGCTCAAATTTGGGACACAGCGGGACAGGAGCGCTACAGAGCAATCACCTCGGCGTGAGTCTGTGTTGTATTAGTCTATTGACAGCAGTTGCTTATTTAGAAATATGCCGTCTGGTTGACGATTGTAGCTCAGCAGTTGGTGTTTATTCCTCACGCAAATGAAATCTTCGTCCTACTGTAGCTGTCGTTTTGCAGATTATTTCCCGTTACAAAATACAAGCCTACATGTGAAATATTTCAGATGAACATTTTTTTTGTCGTATTTTTTTTTCTCCCTTGTTCACTTTTCCTTTCTTGCCCTCGCCAGGTACTACCGGGGCGCGGTCGGAGCCCTGCTGGTCTACGACATCGCCAAGCACCTGACGTACGAGAACGTGGAGCGCTGGCTGAAGGAGCTGAGGGACCACGCCGACAACAACATCGTCATCATGCTGGTGGGGAACAAGAGCGACCTGCGCCACCTCAGGGCCGTGCCCACCGACGAGGCTCGAGCCTTTGCGGGTTAGTTGTTTAATAAGTATGTTTGTTATTACATGCTCGGCTGTGTTTAGATGCTAAAGACCCATAATGAGCATTATTTACTGACTGGGAGGACAGAATTGTTTCAAACTTCATTACTTGTCACCATTTTTTTTTAAACGCCATATCCAGCCATCCATCTATTTTATTTATTTATAATAAAACCTTTTTAAGTTTTTGTATCCAAGAAAATGCTAAAATATTTGAAAGTATTAATTATATATGTAAACTGTTGGTACCAAAGTGCTCCCATACTTTTAGACCGCTTCAGCCTTTAAAAACGTCTAAAAACATTTGTAGCTCGTTAGGGAGTTATCAGATGCACAATTTGTCTGATATGATCAATCAGACAAAGCCAGTCAATGGCTGGATCTGAACTCCATCCATTCCTGTTTAAACCACCGAGTGAATGACCTGAACATACTTTAAAGATGCATTTTCATCTCTTTGTCTTCTCTTATATTCAGAGAAGAACACTCTGTCATTTATTGAAACGTCAGCCCTGGACTCCACTAATGTAGAAGAAGCATTCAAGAATATTCTCACAGGTAGGAGAAGAGATTCACCAACGATTCAGTTTGATACAAACCATTTTCACTCTCTCACATCCTTGTTGTTTTCTTTATTCATCCCCCCACAGAAATCTACCGGATTGTATCTCAGAGGCAAATATCAGACAGATCTGCGCACGACGATTCTCCGGGCAACAACGTCGTGGACATCAGCGTCCCTCCGACCATGGATGGGCAGAGGGGGAACAAACTGCCCTGCTGTCAAAGCCTGTGACCCCTCATGTGCTCCCTGTCGACCTCTTCCGTTTTCCTTCCTGATTCATTTCAACTTTCATGCTGCTCTCGTTATGTTCTCAAAAAAGCTGGGATGTCAAAACTTTAAATTGACTTTCATTTTTTTGCAGTTTTTTTCTCCTTTTGATCTTCCTTTGATTTCTAAGGAAAACATCTTAGATATTTTTCTCCCTTGGTGCGGCCGGGCGAAAGGCGCTTTAAGCAGGCGGAGCCTGTAGTAAACTACAATCTGTTTGTAATTCATGAGACGACGATCCTATTGACCCGCTCCCATCGAGGGACTGGCGAGGGATCAGCAGGTCTCTTCCTAGTCTGCATAAGGACTCATGACACAGTTTTCCGCAGTGGAAACTCTTCATCTCTTGTGTGGTTGACCTGATTCTGCCCTGTCCTGCTGTAGAGGAGGAGCCAAGGAGAAAGAAGGTCTGAAATCTCTGCTTGCTACTTTTGAGTCCCTTTTGCCCATCCTGGTGTGAAATCGGCAAGAGCCACTAGCGACACTGGCTGTGACTGACTGATTTAATGTGGGCAGGTGTGAAACAAATGCTGTGATTTTAATTGTATGTGTGTGTCTTTTCTGGATGTGTGTTGATCATAGAGCACAAAGATACCAAAGGAAACTATTACAGTCCTCATGCGTTTTCCAGGTTAACTGCTAAAAAAAAAAAAAACATGGGTAATGCTCCATAGAGGAGCTGGTTTGTTTCCTGCTTGATATGTGAAATCAGTTTATCTGATTCCTGTTCTTTTATCTTAATCTGGCTGAGATCAAACTTTGATGTTTTTGCACTAATGTCCAACAATTTCACAGAACCACGTCCAATCATTATTTCCAAACACTTGGACAAGAACACTTTTTTTGTGCAGTTTTTGCTGTCAGTTGAATGTGTTAAATATCAAACTGGATTGGATTTAAAATCTGTTTTAATCTGATGACATTTCAGTCACAACAAATTCAACCTTTTAACTTTTTACACTTATCTGAGAAAAGAGGACCTGAAAACACAAAATCTTCATTTCAGTAAATGAATAAAATGGGTTTTTGTTGTTTTGGGTTTTTTTTCCCCCATGTGTTGGGGGGAACTACAATTTATCCAATGTGATCTAACATTTCCACAAAATAAATGCCTGCTAAGTGAGCATTTTTCTTTGATGTTGCTCATGAGATGCTGAAATAAAAAGAAGTGTGTAAAGCCGTTGCCTGAATGGTAAGCAGTTATTATGCGGTGCTGTGGCCAGTTTATCCTCAGCGGTCTGTGAAGGTTTCAGAGAGGTTTGCTTGAGAACACACCAGACGGGTCAGGGATAAAGTTGTGAAGTTTAGAGCTGGGTTAGGTAATAAAAAGCCATGAAGTGTTCTTGTAATAGCTTCCCTCATGTAGGGAGCACCACAAATGTGGAGAAAGGCACTCTAACATCCTATACCTAAAATGTATTCAAGAATCAGTGTCTAACATACAGACTCCTACCCCTTACAGAGTTTCATCTTTCTTTTTAAAAAGAATAGGCAACATTTTCAGGTCTTGAAAACCAGGTACTATTTTCACTCCACTTCAAAGTCTGACAAAACCCTGTAAAAAAAAAAAGCAAATGTATTAAACTATTTATGAAAATCATATTTCCAAATGGTCCTCGTATGTCATAGTAGTCATAAAGATGCTCCCCTTGTCCTGGTGGCTCTAAATGTTTACATGGGCGCAGTTAATTGTTTTGACAGTTTGAGCCCATGTCCCTGTTTATTCCCTCTGATGAGCATGTGTCCGGACCCCTCCCTCTGACACCCCGCTGTCATCCACCATCACTCCTCCGGGCAGTGCACGCCTTCCCTGACCGCAGAGCCAGACTGTAGAAGGCGATGAAGATGATGATGATCCTCGGGGGCAGTATTTAAAGCCCCAGGAAAGCGGAAGCCTTGTCTGGGCCGAGTTATATCAGCTGACAGGAGGGAGACGGGGAGGTGCTGTGGTTGGCTAGCGCAGCTCAGACAGCTCTAGCTGAGCTGCTGCACCCTTGTTTTGTTGTTCCTTCCGTCCTACAGTGAAAATGGAGTAAGGAGACAAAGCGAGGCTAAAGGGGCGCTGATAAAAGCTGCCCTGAAAAGTCACTGAAGACCGAAGAAGGTGAGTAGCTGTTAGCTTTTATGTCTTACAGCCTCTAACGGGGTGTTAGCAGCCGCTCACTGACAGCTAGCTAACATAGCTCAGCTATTTAACATGTTTGTTTTTAACCAGAAAACATAAAGAAGCTGTTAATGTTGCGTAATATTTCAGCTAGTAGCAGGAATTTTCTTTATGAGCCATTGCCCGTCTGCTGAAGTATGCTTTCGGTATCATAACGCCGCTACTGAGCTCCAGACAATAGCCTGTGTCAAAGCCCCAACATCTGTCTGCAGCTGTAACATAAGCCGCTGAAAGCAAGAGCAGAAAGAAAATGTACCCACCTAACCATTTACGCTCACTACTCTTTTTGTTTTCGACCAGTGTACCGTATTGTCTTAAAATCCACGCGTTTATCTTAAATAAAACTAGAAGTGTCTGGTTTAATCCCAGTGTTTACACAGTGCCCGTGTCGAAACAGACGGTAAATTATTAGGTTTAGCTGTTGTTTCTGATTTGGAGAGGATCTTTGTTGATCTGGGTCAAGGATTGTGTCACTGTCCTAATCGTGGCCCCATGTTTTCAGTCTACACGAGCAACGACACAAAGTAAGGCATCAACTTATTTGCTCAATAATTCAGGAAGGAAGTTGACATTTGGGCCCTGAAGCTTAAAAAAAATGTTTTAACCCTACATGTACCGCTGTAGATTCGGGAGACTTTTGTCTGGTCTGTAGTGGAGATGCTGTTGCATTAATACATGTTGGAATAGAGCTCAGGTTTATTAGAGAACCTCATCTTTTTTTTTTAAGTATACCACTTGTTTTAGTATGAATAGATTTCCTGAAAAAATTATTTCCCCTCTATTCAAAAATAGTGAGACATACACGTCCAGGTTGAAATGTATCAGTTAGTCATGTTCATTTGTAATTAATATGCATGACACCCCAATTTGCTTGCTAAGACACAAATGTGGCCCCAAATATAGCCGGTTCAGCCTCCTGTGTGGGTTATCTGGAGACGGGCAGCTGGTTATCAGTGAGCTACACATCTCAGTCATGGCTGCTGACATCACTTTGGTCTTTAGAAAAGATTAACAACTGCTTTGGGGAAAAAAAACAAACCCTGGTTTGTTTCCAAAATACCAGCTTTCTCATAGATGATGCAAAGCAATTCTTAAGAAGAATGTCTCCGCTGACGTGGCAGGAAATGCGTTCATGGTTTTCCACATGTGGACTGGGAATGTTGAGTAAAAATATCCCAGTTTTACATCATTTACTCAAAAAAAAAAATAAAAGGTTTAGCGCAGATGTATAGCATGATCAAACACGAAGTGTTTGTTTTGATGGTAAAGTAATGCAAGCATAGACTTTAATGGTTTGGTAAAACGCAATTTACTTGGATTTTAACTCGTAGATTAGTTTACACAAAAAAATGGAACTGAAAACGGCCCAGTGGATGTTTTCATGTGATTATTCATCAGAACATCATCCCTCTTTGGCGTTCTGCTTTTTTCTAAACGAAAGGTTAATCAGCCTATTTAAGAGTTGTCTGTTAAATGCAAGCATGAAAAATGAATGTATGGAGTGTTATATGTAATCCTATGGAGATGAGAGGAAAAAGACTGAAACTGTCAAAAAGAAATGAATTGTTTGATGTTCATGTACCAAACAAGCATTGTTTTTTTTCCCTTCTTTTTTAACAAATAAATGAACAGGTTTTTTTTTTGTAAACAGAGTAAAGCCGGTGTAAAGATTTTGTGCCAGATCTGTAGCTGCTCACTGATGAATCTTGTTTTTATTTGCAACATGCAGCACATTATGCTACTGAATGCTTATAATTCATTTCTTTATGTAAAAAAGAAATGAATAGAGTCTCCTCATTTGTGCAATAACGACCCCTAAAACCATGCAGGTACATGGAAGAAAAACAAACAAACTGAATAGCATGAAAAGATTCCTGATCATTTGTCACTCATTTCAGAAATGATTGATGCCAGGCCTTCTACGTTAGTCACACAATGTGAAATATTTAAAACCTTTATTTCTCGTAATTTTGATGATCATGGCCTAAATTTATTATGTTTCACAAAATTTTCAAAATGTATCCCTCCCCTCTCTTGTCCACTTGGATTTCTTGTTGTTTATTTGGCTTGTTTGGGTTGACTTGAACTACTTTAGTTTGGTTCACTTAATGTAATACTTACTTAGAGTTGTGATTGTGATATGTTGTATATTTAGTTTAAATTCAAAGTTTTGACCCCTCCATAACCAAAGAAGCTGATCTGAATGCTGTGTATAAATACATACTCATAGAAAGTTCGGTGGAAGGAAAGGTGTACGGGCAAAAGGAGCAAAATCCATTCAGGCATCCAATGCTCAGATGAATCTTGCACACGGACCACAAATGTCCCATCCGTCAAGCTACTTCTGAACCAGACAGAAAGTCAGAAGTGTCTTACCTGAGCTGAGAAAAATCGTCACTACTATTCTGTGGTTCAGTTTTCAGAGGAAAGTCAAGTTTGCATTTCATTTGAAAATCAAGACCCAAGTGAAAGAGGAAGAGTGGCGAGGCGTAGACTCCGTGTTTCTTGAAGTCCAGTGTGACGTTTCCACGGTCGGTGGTGAGTTGTGGTCAATGCGGTGTTGGCCAACTGCGTTTTTATCAAGTCCACAGTCGACACAGCCGCCTGCCAGGAAATTCTAGAGAACATCGTGCTTCCTTCTGCTTTGTTGAGACACCGACTTCATTTTCCAGCTCGGCATTTCGCCACTGATGCAGTAATTCATGCGAAAAGAGGCCCAACCAAATATTGAGTGCATGGAAATGAACACACCTATGTGAATCCTGATATTCTGTTAAAAAAAAAAAACAACCAACTTATTATTATGTAATCTCTAATTTTCTGAGGCACTGAATATTCTGTTTTCACCTTCTGTGAGCCATACATGTTAAAAGTACAAGAAATAAAGATGTAAAGTATTTCACTCTTCTATATAGTAAATTAGTTTCAGTTTCTGCAATAAGTGGCAAATATTTTTTCAGTGATATCAAATTTTTTGAGGCGTATAAATCTGGTGCATTTGAGAAAATAATATATTACTGTCTTTCTTTTTTCTGATTAGTTTAGCTCCTTTTTAAATATGTCTTCCACTGAGAAAGACCAGGACTTTTTTTTTTCTCCCCTTTTCAAACTGAATTTTTTTTATTTTTTTTTACCAAACTCAATCAATCCTCTGCATGTCTGCTTCTCTGTAGAGTCATTGTTCTCCGGTGGAAAGCAGCAGGCGTTCGCTCTCTTTGTTATTCCCCCGTCCTCGGACCATCCGGTGCCTACAACCCTCGACGCCATCGCTTCTGGCCACGGCCGGCGTCTGGAGGTGGTGGACGAGGCTGCCATGACGACAGGCGGGTGCTGCCACCTGCCTGGCTCCCTGTGCGACTGTGCCGGCACGGCAGGCATGTGGAAGATTGTCGAGGAGGCGGGGGGCGAGGGATGCCAGGCCCTCTACGTCACTCAGGTCACGGCGCTGGACGGGCGGCTGCTGTCCTCCGTGCTCAAACCCATGAGCGTACAAAGGTGAGACCCGGACTTGTCGCGCATTCTCAAAACAAACGGTTTCCTCCGGATGCAGGAGGAGTTGTGTTTGAACGAATGTTGTGCGTTTGCATCAGCGACTGTCCCATCTGCCGCATTTGCCACGAGGGGGGCAGCACCGAGGGTCTCCTGTCCCCGTGCGACTGCATGGGCACGCTGGGCACGGTGCACAAGAGCTGCCTGGAGAAGTGGCTGTCGTCGTCCAACACCAGCTACTGCGAGCTCTGTCACACAGAGTTCAGCATCGAGAGGCGACCCAAGCCGCTCACAGAGGTAACCGTCGCATCCGTCTTCTCTCTCTTGTCTCTTGCAAAAGTTTTCATACTAATACTTTTTTTTTTTTTTTTTTTTCCCCCCCTACGGTTTTGTCATACTTTAGCTGAAATAAGTGTGAAAAATGTAGCGCGCATTTTGAATTCTGCTCCACCTTTTTTGCTGTCATTTTATTCTTGGGTTCTTTAAAGCAACGTCTCTGCATGCTTGAAATTTCCCCGTTTTTCTCTCTCTGTGAGATAACTCGGGTTTAGTCAGGTCATTTTTAAATATAAATGTTTGGTATTGTTCACTCATGTCTTACAGTTTCCTTATTTCTACAATTGCATGTCACTTTTTGTCGAGTCACACATCCTGATAAAGTAAAATAAGTTTGTGGTTGTGTAGGTGATGAGAACACGTTTGCGGGTGACTTTATGCTTGAAGATCGGCAATCTCACTTTGCTTCCACTCTCGTTTTTGACCTTTCACCTCCCGGCTCCACAGTGGCTGCAGGACCCCGGCCCTCGTAACGAGAAGCGGACGCTGTTCTGCGACATGGTGTGCTTCCTCTTCATCACGCCGCTGGCGGCCATCTCCGGCTGGCTGTGCCTGAGGGGGGCTCAGGACCACCTTCACATGGGCAGCTGGCTGCAGGCCGTGGGCCTCATCGCGCTCACCATCGCCCTCTTCACCATCTACGTCCTCTGGACCCTGGTGAGCACGACTCCCGACGCAGCCCAGCTGCAAAAAATAAAAAAACCTCGTCCCTTTTGCTGACGTCTCTTCCTCGTTTCCATCCGCCAGGTCTCTTTCCGCTACCACTGTCAGCTCTACTCCGAGTGGAGAAGAACAAATCAGAAAGTGCGTCTTCTCATTCCCGAAGCCAAGGAGTCCAGCTCTTCCCAGCATTCCTTGCTCTCTAACAAACTGAAGAAGTCTGCCAGTGAGAGTATAGTATGAGAGCAGATGGAGACATGTGGGAATCTTGCATCACGTTTGTTGGCAGGACTTCAAAGAAGCTCTTCTGGGCTTTTTTTTTGTTTTTTGTTTTTTTGTTTTGTTTTACTTTATATTGCTTTCTTCCTTTTTTGCATATTTTTTCCACTCCATCTGAAAAATGCGTTCTGCAGGAACGCATTTAAATCGAGTCCTTCTGTTTTGTTTTTTTTATCGCAGGATGTTTGATAAAGTTTATGCAAAAAAACAACACAGAAAAGACTGAGAGACGGCATGTGATGTTCAGAAGCGTACACGTTTTCTGACTCATCATGATGGATGTGACGATGATGATGATGATGATGAGGGGTTCTGCTAACCATAAATGGATTTCCATAATTATCCCCCACAGTTTGGCATCCTCTCTTACCCTGAAGTGTTGCATAAACCCCAAATTAACCCTCGATTGTGAACAAAAATCTGAAAAATGAAGTTCACATTTGTCATACACATGAAAGTGTAACCAGCTGCCATGAAAAGACATCCAGTTTGTAACTGTGTATCGTCTTACCAGTATTTACAGGAAACCTTTTTGAAAGGCTCCGCAGAACAATTTCTCTGACGAAAACGGTAACTGCACCCTAAGCGGGTGTTTTGTGTTGACGTGCGTTGACCTGCTCTGACCGCTCTCTGTCGTTTGCAACTCACTGCCGCACGAGTGTGCTCTCATATTACTGTGACCGGAGCAGGTTGGGGGGTGGGGGGCAGCCCTCCCGTCTTTGATTTATACTTCACAAGCCAGATGTTGATTATGCAGTTTGAGTTTAACGAGCGACTCAGATTTTTCACTGCACCAGTTGTTGTTTTTTTTGTTTGTTTGTTTTTTTTTTACTTCTGGTCTAGTAAGGGACGACTGTGTAACATGAGACTGTGCAATAACAACACTGTGGAAATTGAGGCTTTTACTGTAAACAGATACTAACATGCACAGTTATGCATTGCATGCCAACCTCACAGTTGGTGATTTTAGTTTGTTTTTTTTCTGTTGGTGTATTTTTTAAATTGACTTTAGACTGGATTTCCTGTTTTCCAGCTGAAGCAGGCTTTGCCAGCAAGGTTTTTGTATCATAAGCACTTAACATGTCGGTGTTCATTTGGATAGACAGAAACTAAAACAGCTTTTAAAAGAACATTTTATATATACATATATACATTTTTTTTAAACCCAGAGTATTGCAGAAGCTTATTCTAGGTTTTGAGTTCGACGTTGCTGTAGGAATCAGTTTTGGGATGGTCAGACTAGTGGTTGGCGATGTGGACGCCTACCTTGGTGCAGTATTCTCTGGATGTGAGCCTTTTAGAGCAGGAGTGTCAACCTCTGTTTCGTTTTGGGCCATATCAAAAATCTGGATGTTCTTAAAGGGCCAGTTGTGCCAGAATGCCTTGATAAAACCCATTAAACTGTTAAAATATTAACAAATGGATGTCTCCCCAGGATCTTGATTGTTTTTTGGGGCTTTTTTGTAATGTAATTTAGAAGCATTTGTAAGGAATTTTTATGATATTTGAGTTAATGTGTGATGTTGAATGTAACTTTTTCTTACTTGACATCAAGTAAGGCTGAGGCAGCAGTCACTTAAACTTAATGTTTTTGACCAATTTTGAGAAAAAATTGCAGTAAAATCAGAAACGACGTGCGGATCTGTTGATTTTTATGTGAATTATGAGGATTTGTGGAAAAACTGGAGGGATTTATTGATGTAATTTGGAGTCTAGAGGGCCACATAAAAAGCTACTGTGGGCGAGATTTGGCCCCCGGGCCTCGAGTTTGACACATCTGCTCTAGAGGGATCATATAAATGCTGGTGAGGCAGAGCTGCTCCACAAGAACACCTCCTCCAAATCGTCCAGTTAGCGAGAAAAGCAGCAACGGGTTCGGTTCAATACGTCAACTATAAACTTAGCTTGATATTACAATATTTTGGGGTTTTCCATTTAATAATGATTAAAAATATGTATGTATGTATGTGTATATATATATATATATATATATAGAAAAACTCATCCGTCTTTTTTTGACAGTATGTCCATCACCTGTTTGTCAAAGCTTCACAAGCACAATGCCTTAAGAATAAAAATGTCCTGTTGCGATCTAGGCTGATGCATCCACTGCTGGTATTCTACAGCTAATTTAATTTTTAAAATTGTGATATTTATTGAAGCACCCATGAAACCAAAAATATGTCCAAACAGCAGTAAAAAAATATCTTAACTAAGCTGTCAGTTTTTAAACATCAAGTAAAGTTTACGCCGTAAATCCCAGTTTTTATCCAGATGATGTCTTTCCTACACCTAGATCAGACCGCCTTGTTTGCTGTTATCACATAAGTGATCGTGCATGTTTACATTGTAGATGGATCTATTTTTCCAAGCGCAGTGTAGTTGCAGTTTCAGGAGGGAAAGCTTGCTTTTAAACACTAAGTTTACAGTAACCGGGCGGATGAAACCGTCTTATTTTTCCACCTCTTAGATTTTTCAGGATGTGAACTTGTGCCACAAACTGCATCTGTTGGAAATTTTGTATAAGAGAAAAGTGTGTTAAGGGTATTCAATTATTATTATTAGTATTATATATACCAATAATGTTTACAGTAGCTTCTACCAGAAAAACTATTTGATCACTGGTTATTTTTTTAAAAACGCATTTAATATCCTCGCTGAGACTTCACTGGATTGTGGCTGATCATCGTAAACACCAGCGGCTGCCAGTCTGTTGAGCAACAAAGAAATGGACAGACTTTTTGTTGTATTAAGTGCGTTGAAAATTATGCAAAACTGCCCCCATTTTGGCTGCAGCGTTGCCATAGAGATGTAAAAATCATCACCCGCTCCCCTAAAGCATCTCTCTATGCGCTGTGGTCAATCTGTGTATTCAACCCATAAAATGTCACCCAAGAGATTGTAAATAATGTAAATGTCACTTGTTTTTCTAACACTTCTGTCCTGTTTGTTTGTTGTTTTTTAAAGAGACAAGATTGTTTGTACTCCATAGGTTGAGTTGCAGTTCTTTGTTTATAATATTTACGGTGTTTTCTGATACATTACAGGATGTCTTTTAAAAAAAATAAAAGACTAAAATGTAATAATAAATGCTGCGTGGGTATTAATCTAGGAAGTGTCGCCGGTTGTGTTGTTGTGCTTCTGGCAAAAGCGTCTTCTGGTTTTGAAAACCCAGTAGCTCCGTAAGCATGTTTACATCTCATCCTTTAACTCTAGCAGAGGTGAGGGGATGGAGGGGGGTCGTCTGCTCGCTAATCCTGATGGAAAACAAACCGCTAATCTCAGGTTTTACTAAATCAGTCACATCTACTCATTCTGTCCTCTGCATAAGCTCCTTAGTTGGAGTTCAAAGTATTAGATTTGCTGCTGTTGTTGAAGGCAGGAAGTACAAAACAAAATCAAACGAGGGGGAAAAAAACCCAAAACATTTCTGTATCCTCGGCTGCCTCGGGCTACTTTGATACATTGTTCCCTAAATCCTCAAATATTTACTCTGATTTTGACCCATTACTTGAAAAGGTCAATTTTAAGTGGAAAAAAGTTAAACTTCTGACTTGATATGTGAGCAAAATTTCTAGTCTATAAAAATTGCTTTTGAGCATTTAGCTTTTATCGCTTAAAAAAAAAAAAACTTCACACGAGCTTCTTAATTTCATTTACTGGTGCTTGTTGTGTTTTAAATGTTCCTCTTGGGCGATATATTAACCGTTTGGGTTTCTGTTTGTGAGCCAGAAAAGAAAATCTCCTCAAAAACGTTGGATAAAACACAAAGTGTTCATCTTTTAATAACCAGGTTTTCTGCTTTCCTGTTAATCTCCACAGAACCACGTCTATCCGTTGCCTTTTGCACCCAAATCTGCTTTTAATTATCTTATTAAAACCTGGCCAAATACATCAAGTGTTTTCAAACGGTGATCTAAATCATGTTTTTATTGCTTTTAAAAATAAAATAAAATCTAAATCTTTTTCAGTCTTCTTTAAACGAGCCCAAAAATAAATGAGTAAAATGTTTCTTTTAATTTAAAACATGCGAGACCCTTTTGAAGTTTTGGATCTGCGATGATCTACACATTCTTTTCCTAAAAAAATATTAAGACTGTAAGTTTGCATAAAGTTTTCTTAGTTCATTGCTGAGAGAGAAAAATAATAAACTTCATTTTATCTTTAAAAATATATTTCTTTGGCCTGAAAGTAGTCTTGAGTTAATCATTTGGGCCATATCTTGCAAAATGTTTAAGTGTGTTAGAAGATTTGAAGCTGTGCTGCACTCTTCTCTTTTTAGCCGATGGATCCAGCTGAACTGTGAGAGAAATATTATAATCTAACACTGGTTTAAACTTGTCCAAAACTCTGCTGCATTCCTTTCTTTCAAAACGTTCTCCAACAATCCAACACATTCAAAGAACAACCGGATTTTATGCAGAGGAACATGTGGAAAAGTTTTTCTTAGTGCATTTTTCTATAGCCTTTTGCGAGGTACTGTTGGTTCAGACTTTTATGAGATGTTTTACTTACCCAGCGAGAGACATAGACCTCAAAATTGTGTTTTTCCTCTTTTCATTTCTGACTTCTGAAAACTCAGCTCTTTGTTTACTACGCAGAAAAGCGTTTAAACTGCTTGTTAAAACGCCAGGAAGATTATTCACAAGCTGCTCTCGACATCAAACTAACCGGGGATTAGATTTATGTTTTGCATTAAACATATTCGGATACATCAAGTCTGTCCAGGTCATTTTGTCTCCCTTAGAGCAAAAATTGTAATAAAATGTGCACTGTTCTTTTAAAAAATGCCATTAAACAGTAGTCTTAATGGAAAAAAGATTGAGCTTTTGACCAAATGCTATTATTCCAGTGTTTTTACCATCATTCACTGTTCAACAATAAAATACCAACCTCTCATTTTAAGGTTAGCCTGCTCTATAACTTATGTATAATTTTCATTAAAGCAGAAAATATTTTTTTCAGAAAGAACACACAACATCCAAAAAAAAAGTGCTTCAGTCAAGAGTTTTATTGTAAATTTACACAGTTCTTCACCTGAAAGTAAGACAATGACAAACGAAGCCAACTTTTCTTCAATAAATACTTAATGAGAATATGTTTTTGGCATGATGACAGATGGAAGTAAGAAGCACACAGTCAAATACATAATACTGCTTCGTCAAGCTGGAGTAACTCTTATTTAGTTCGTTTTTGCACAGCACCACCTAGTGGCAACCGCTGAAATGCATTTCCTAAACTCGCTGCGCCTGAAGGCAGCGGCCTCGTTCCTTCACTTTGACTCCATGATCGATCCATGGACACGAAAGGCTTCTGAAATAAATCCCTCATGGCGGGAGAGAAGAGCAACAAGTGACGTTGAAAGTACTCCTACAAAATAAAATGAAACAGATTCAGAAAAAGTGCCAAAAAAAAAAAAAAAAAAAGATAAGAAAATGGAGCAAGATAAAGAAAAAGAAGGAGCTGGCTTTTGTGTGAAATAAAAAAGTGCACTGGTGGCGTGATGAAGAGGAGGAGGGCGAGGTGGAGGGGTGAGTGTCTTCAGGCTGAGCGTCACAGGCTTTGACAGCACTGCAGTTTGTTGCCCTTCTGGCCGTCGGTCGTCGGCGGGACGCTTATGTCTACTACGTTGTTGCCCGGAGACTCGTCGTGCGCAGATCTGTCGGCTATCTGCTTCTGTGACACGATGCGGTAAATTTCTGGAGACGGGAGAAAAGTAAGAAAAGAAAAACATTTTTTTTAAAATTAACGTAATGCTCATGTATGGGAAGGGAAAGGCCACCAGAGTCAGAGTACATTTCAGTAATTTCTCAGCGCTTTCCTTAGTTGTGAAAATATTTTAGGGCTGCAACTAAAGATTATTTTAGCTATCAAATATTTTGACAAGGAAAAAAAAAAACACATTCTGTAGATTTTTCTTTTAAGCTTTTGTTAAACAATATTAAAAATACATTCAAGTATGGATATAAATAGTTCAAATAATGATTCAATTTCCTTTTTTAATGAGCGAATAAACATTTTATTGACTAATATGAAACAGCATTCCTTTAGTGACCACTTCATCATCTCTCAATGATGAGTCTGCAGCTAAAAAAACCCAAACACTTTTAACATCAACATGTGAAAAGCTCACCTCTTTCTGCTTCTCCTAACATCAATGCAGTGTGTGGCTGATCTGGTTTAATTGATTCATAATTGGACAGCTGCTCAAAAGCAATGGTTCAAATGTTTGTGAAAGCAAATTATTCTGCTGTCCTGGTTAAAAACTAAAACTTGACGAGTTCTAGTAACACATTTACAGACAAAGAAACTTTTTTTTTAATCCAAAATGTAAAATACATTTTTTTCCCAGGTTTAGTTTAATTACTGCTCTGAATATATTGTTTTGTTCTTCGAGTTTGTATACTCCAGTTAACAATTAATCGATTGCTAAATTAGTGGAAGATTATTTCAATAAACGATTCATTACGAATAATCCAATTCTTTGTTTCAGTCAGGGCAAAAACACTGGCGTTTTTGCTGTGAACTACACCTTAAGGTAATAAAGTCATCTTTTTACCAAGTGAATATGCAGAAGATTATCCCGTATTATAATCAGGAAGCTTTAAATGATTTTCCTCCAGCACATTCACATCTGACTTATCAAACCACATTCTGCATTTCTATCTACCTATCCTTTTTTTTTACTTGGTTATCTTCACTGCAGCAGAACCTGATCACCCACTGAAAGCATCTCATGCATTATTAATCACAAAATTAGACCTTGGGGGGAGAAAAGCGCTTGAGAAGTAGATGAGAAAAACACTTCAACTGAGTTTTCTCCACAGTAAAGTTTGGTACAGCCCAATGTTAAACCTGCTTATCTGCATTTTTAAAACGCGCTGCCTTGCTGAGTCCGACTAAATGAGTAAAACCTCCTTATCTCAACATTTATACTTTGTCATATTCAAATATATCGGATTCTGTATTCCCTTCATTTTCTCTCAACCCTTCTGAAGACAAATCTGCAGTCTCGCTTCTCCCACCTGTTAGAATGTCCTTGAACGCCTCTTCTACGTTTGTCGAGTCCAGCGCCGACGTCTCGATGAATGACAGGGTGTTCTTTTCTGACGTAGGGAGAGAGAAAGAGGGGGGACATTTTTGAAATATCTCCGCACGGCTCGGTCGTGCTTGTTCCGCCGCGGCGCCTGCCGTCGTTTACCCGCGAAGGCTCGAGCCTCGTCGGTGGGCACGGCCCTGAGGTGGCGCAGGTCGCTCTTGTTCCCCACCAGCATGATGACGATGTTGTTGTCGGCGTGGTCCCTCAGCTCCTTCAGCCAGCGCTCCACGTTCTCGTACGTCAGGTGCTTGGCGATGTCGTAGACCAGCAGGGCTCCAACCGCGCCCCGGTAGTACCTGGCGAGGGCGCAGAGTCAGCTCTATCTTTTGTGAGGGGGTGCACCACGCCACGTGCTGCGATTATTGTAACCGAGGTAACACTCACGCCGAGGTGATTGCTCTGTAGCGCTCCTGTCCCGCTGTGTCCCAAATTTGAGCCTTTATCGTCTTTCCGTCCACCTGGATGCTGCGGGTGGCGAACTCCACCCCGATGGTGCTCTTGCTCTCCAGGTTGAACTCGTTTCGTGTGAAACGGGACAGCAGGTTGCTCTTCCCCACGCCCGAGTCTCCGATTAGGACGACTGGAAACGAAGCGCAAAGGGAGGTGAGGACATTTTAGAACTTATAGTGTAGCGACAAATATCTGCAACTAATTTCCTTTAACTCGCTTTTAAAGGGAGTTTTTTTTTTTCTCAGTCGTATTGAGCGTACCCCTTTCTCATATGGCCACTACATATTTCCATTTCTTACAAGGATGATAAACACCAACTTCCTTGGAGGTCTGACTAACCGACCGATTCTGACTTTTTTATTTTACAGACCGCAACACATAAAAGAGAAAAAAGGCTGCTCCGGGCTCTGTTATAGAGGAAATTGTTTTAAATAAAAAAATAAAGGAATTACAAAAGCATGTTGTTATAATTCAGACTTTTTATTTATCTTAATAAAGAGAAAAATGTGCATCAAAACATGTGCTGTTGTTGATGACTCAAAATGAAGCAAGTTCTTTGTTCTGATTTTGATTTAATTCGGGGGGGTTTTCTTTTACAACCAATCCTCAACAAATGTCCTCTCAGAGTACTTTATCCTGGTTATCAAACAATGCAGTCAATTTAGTTCATTACTCCAATTTGTAAAAAAAGAAAGTTTTCCATGATCTCTGGCAAAATTGATTGGTTCATTTCCATATCAGCTTATAATTGTACTAACCTCAGTGTTCCTCAATAGATTTGGAAGACAAAAAGGTTGATTGTTTTATATCCAACTACTGCTAACTTGATCAGATTTCTATATTTTTACTTTAATGCATAGATATGTGGTTGAAAAACTATTAAGATTACAGCTTAAATAATCGAAGTCTCCTGTTACATTGACATTGTTTATACGATATGGAGGAGCGGCCAAAGCAAAGGAGGTGGATCAGCTGTGCTTGTCGACACCCGATGATGTCATTCGGGACAGGTTATGGTCAGATATTGTCGCTGCTGTGCGGATATTGAGCTGTTGGCATGTCATGACAGTCACAAGACAGCAGGTGTCATAAATCAACAATGTCTTCAGTCAGAGGCTTTGTCAGATTCAGTAAAACACTGACTGCTACTGGAGAGCCTTGTAAGCTACAGTTTCTCTTAAAAAAACAAAACCCATTAGACAATGCTAATTGTTTTCATTTTTTGTGGTAATGCAATGAAACTTTTACTCAGGGTGAAGGCCTAACACCGCCTCATACCTGGACTGGAAACACACGGTGGCTTTTCAAAGTGGAAAGTGCCGGAAAGCTCTGCTTTTCCTACGCAGAGGGATCGTTATCAGACTCTCCTCCCTGCCTGTTGGGAATCAGGCAGGAAGGAGCTGCCAAAGGCCTGCGCTCCAAGAAATCTGACTCAACGCTTTCTCAAGACTTCTGTTCCTGTGTCATCCTGACGAGTCATCAGTATCCTGAAGCCAGAGTCCAAACGGCTGCAGCAGACTGGGGCCCCATATTAATAATGCATTGGCAGGGTGAAAGGCAAGCTTCACTGTGAAACCCTTCATTTGAGTTTTACAATAAACAAAGATGTGTATATGCAGCATATACTGTACATGTTTGCAGGAAACTAGACTTCGAGAAAGAAAAATAGGTCTAGTGACACAGATTTAGTGATAAGATCCAGCTTTGTTTGGTGAAGAAAGGAGCTTGTAGTCATCAGACTGACAGAGAAGTGACTGATTGGAAAGTACCTGTGATTAGAGGTAATTAGAAACCTGACAGAAAAAAAAACAACAATGGAGTTTCCTCTTTCTTCCTTTGACAGGGAGTGAGTTTCCTCCCTCAGGGATCAAGTATCCAACAAAGCAACTCTTAAAAAGCAAACAAAAACCTAGGTTTTAGAAGATGAAGCAGACAAAAATAAGCCACGCGAGCGTCTGAATAAGATTTCATTGCGTGATTAAAACCACAGTCTGGTTTTGACAGATGATAATAAAGTTTGAAATACAGCAAGTGTGTTGTAGTCCTATTCTCCTGACCACTAGCCTGCAGGACTCCTCACCAAAAACAAAACGCTCTGGTTTCTCTACAACGTGTTGAAAAGAAAGAGTCAGACCTGAACACAAAAACGAGCACTGCCACACCTGAAGTAACTGTGAATAAGGGATGTATTAAACAGGGGAAGTGAGTCAACGGGCAACGAAAACAGCTCGGCTAGCTACCGTTAGCTGATGTTTACCAGCGACGATAACGCAGCTAGCATGCTCGTTTTGAGAATAGCCTTTAAAATAACGCTAGCCTCCGTCTGTTTCGCTCACCTTTGAACAAGAAGTCATACTCGTCGTCTCTGTTCCCCATTTTGATGTTCAGTTAGCTCTAGGAGAGAGCGGTGATGAGAGAAAATAGTTCCCCGCACTGACCAGGGTGGTGGTGGTGCGCCGAGATGACAGGAGGAGACAAGGCGCATATTGCGTAAGAGGAACAGAAACGCTGCGTGACGTACCGCTACGCAGCTTCTGCAGGTGGAAAAAATACGCAAAAAAAAAAAAAAAAAAAAAACTCCCAGTCAATCTGGTCTGTTTAAACAACAAACAGGGTTTTAGAAGCAAAGCTTACATGACGCTGTCGTTTCTGGAAATTCATATCCTTCCGAGAAACAGGGAATTTCTTCAACATTAGCCTGAGAGCTATTTATGTGAAGAGTTAATTACATTTCTTAAAATTATACCTTGGACAACACCAATTACTTCCCTTAAAATGTGGGAGATTTTTACACAGAACCGACAAGGAGTCAGACTTTGGAGCAGTCAAGGGTGGATTGAGGTGAATCAGAAACTAACCCCCATGATATCTGTTGTAAGAATCTAAATTATATAGTACATAACTTACTTAGAGAAAGCTCTAATCCATTTTGAGCGTTGCAAAATACATGCTGTTTCATGCATGGATGCATTTTCATGCATTTTTTAAATGCATTTCACTAAATAATATTGAAATATGCCTTCTTTTCTCCATACTTTAACCTCACATGACATGACAGAAAAATAAATACAAGAAAGACTTAACAGAAAACACTTCAAAAAACAAATTAACTCTTCACATAAATAACTCTATCTGTTACTTATTTCTCAGTAGCAGAGCTAGAGCAGTTTTATGAATCCTTATTCCACCCATCCATCCATCCATCCATCCATCCATCCATCCATCCATCCATCCATCCATCCATCCATCCATCCATCCATCCATCCATCCATCCATCCATCCATCCATCCATCCATCCATCCATCCAGGTATTGCTAAAACCAGGTTGTATGAGAAACCAAGAGGAATTTAAGTTAGGGACTCTTACTCATTGCAATTATTGTCGTCTCAGGAGAGACAGAGAAGAGAGGGGAAGTTTTTCTTTTTATTATTATTTTCAAGCAACCAGTGGTATTAGTTGATTAGCTGAGCTGCTTATACCTCGGGGCTCCCAAGGATTTACACAAACCTAAAGCATAAACATAAGCTATCAATGAGCTCAGTGAATGGGGTAGAAAGTGCCAAATACATACTCTCAATTACCAAACTAATAAAACTAATTTTGCTGCTGTTGGAAATCATTTATTCGGTGGTGCTTTACACCTGAACTGAGCTCTGCTGTAATTTAAATGCTTAAAATTGGCACCTTCCTTTTTAGCTGTAAGGCTGATCTAAATAAAGCTTACAGAACATAGAGGATGAGAAATGAAGCAGGGCCCCTGAGAGCAGCACACTGCTGCAAATTAAACTCTAACTCGGTGTTGTTGCTCATCCCACAGTGAGAAAATGAGAAATATAACACGTGCAGCTGCAGATAAACCTCACCAGCAGTTAGTCATTAGGTGGATCCAAACTAATCACTGCCCTAAGAGTGAGTAGCAAACTGGACTTTGGACAAAACGTGCTGTCATTATTCATCCAGCACAGCAGCTTTGTTAAGTGTAATCCATTACTATTTATGTTTGTACATTCCTATGAATCGTACATTGATATGAAAGGCTTTTGTGCAGCATATCAGCCTGGACAATGATTGCTTACACTGAGTGCTAGTCATGTGTTTATGTTTGTTCGACTAAATCACAGCACCGATAACTAAAACCTTCACATAGTTTTTGAAATAAGGACATTCAAACTGTGTCCCCCCCTCTTTGTATGTTATTTAATTAAAACTCACTTCATATTTAGTTTTTAGATTTTGCTAAAATATGAAACACATAAGTGTTTTATACAGTAAATACTTTATTAAGTGTGCAATATTTTCTTGTGGAAAAGTATGAAAACTGGTGGAGTTTGAAAGGATAAATATTGTATGTTGGTGAGGAAATTCACAGTTAAATGCAGAAGATTTATAATATACATTTGATCCACCTCTGCCCTAATTATTATTATTTCACAACTTCATAAACGTTAAGAAAAATTATGAAATTAAAACAAAAGTCAAGAAATGGAAGTTGTGAGTCCAGTCCAAGTCCTAAACTTTTAATTTTGTGTCTTAAAAAAGTCATTTAACTTAATATGTAAATTGAATCAATTATCTAGCATTTATACATTTTTAAAAAAGATAAGTTTGCTTATCAAAACAACCTGCTAGAGAAACTGAACTTCAAAATCTCTAAAAAAAAACAACAAAAAAACACCTCAGTGTTGAATCTGATGTTGCTGTTTTACAGTGAACCTTAACTAAAACAATCAATATCACTTCTAGGTTTCCGTGTTGTTTCGTATTTCTAATCCAGGAATACTGACTCAATTATGACTCAGTATTCCTGGTCATGTACGACATGTGTGACTTTTTAAAATTCATTTTAAAAAGAAAATATAAATTTAAGAAAAATTACTCTCCCAATTTTTTAAATGATTACTTTGGAGAACTTATAATTGTGCCACGGCTTACAATTATATCATATAATGGGATTTTTGTTCCTGCTGAATAAATGTGCTCAAACTTATTTGGGAATTTTTCTAACATATTTTCTATGACATCATAATTTGGCATAAAAAAATTGTTTTGTTTTTTTTGACACATCTGCACAAGAGATTTCAACACCTTTGTGTGGACAACGGTCCCTTTAAGTCATCTTAGCCTCTAAACTTCTAAGTTTACTGTAAAGCTTGTTTTTCCTGTCCCTGCTATTTTAAGTTTCAAAAAATTCCTTCGAGCTTCTTACTGGTATCTGGGTTTGACACGCACAAGTACTTTCCAGCTGTGAGCAAAGCGCTAACCTGAGTCAGAACCAGCCTCACCTGTGGATATGCTCGAAACTCCCCGCCCCTTTTCGTACATTGACCAATCAGCAACGAACTGCTGATTTTTTTTTTTTTTTTCACAGACCGAGCTGCTGCTGCTTTAATATGCAATGAGCAGCAGAGCGGGCAGGTAAAACACCGGGTGTAGTTCTAGTGTAAAGGCTCTGGATCAAAGTTTCATCTGATCTGCAGGTAGATCATTTATTAGTATTATTATTCATTTGTACTGCTGCAAGAATCTGCCTCTTTAGTGATGGCAAGACGAAATGGGAGGAAGAAGAACCAGCTGCCAGACCTTTACTATGAGGGTTACATGGAGAAGAGGTCCTTCAAAGATAAGGTAGATCCAGCAGTTCTATTTATCTGTTCATTTTTTTGTTTCTTTGTTTGTTTCATTAGTTTTTCAAAGATACATAATCGTTTTAAAACTACTAAGAGGCTGGAGTTGTGACTGCTGCTGACGTAGTTGCCAACCAATTGTGGTGATAAAAGAATGGACTTGCGACTAGCATTGATTACTTGTTTTAATTGAATGTTGATTATGTTATAAAAATGAGACACGGTGCATGGAAAGGACAGTCTGTGTGTTTGGGTGTAGGACACTGGACTGGTGTGGTAATTAGGATGATGCAAAATGAGGAAAATCAATGTTCTTTCTCACCGCAATATCCAACAGTAATATTTCAGAAGTGCCGACAGCACATTCTTTTATGTGTTTAACCATTTTATGGGGGAAAAAAACCAAAACATTGAATGAGTAAAGAAAAAAATCTGTATTGACGGTTTGGACCTACAACTGGAAATTGGTTTTGTCCAGGAAAAGCCGGATTGGTGCATCACTAGCTGAAATACATCTTTTCTTATTATTATTATTACAAATTAATGTTTGATATTACAAAAATGACACCGCAGGTGTATGAAAGTTTAATTATCTGTGAGGAAAGCGGCATGTAATGATGCGAGTCCAACTGGTTCAATGGTTTGTCTGTCGGCTCTTTGTGTTGCAAAGATGGGAGCAAACCAAAGACTGATCGCAGGTTAAAGGGTCAAACAGGCAACACGAACTCTAAACTAAATAAATCCTGAGGCCAGTTTGGTTGAGGATGATAATCTGCTCTTCCCAAAAACGGCGTGGAAAGTTTCTGGGTTTAATCTCACTGATCTGTTGACACGGTTGCATGATTTGGATTAGGTCTAGCCAGTTCTGTCTAATTACTGTTATTGACACGGCACATAGTTTCTGATGCTGACTCATAAACACCAAAGATAGTATCTGCTCCGGTCACAGGGTCCCTTCTTACTTCCTTGTTGTTGTTTACCTCCTTCTTCTCTTTTTTTCACCTTTTCTTTCTTTCTGCACAGAGTCAAAATGTTTTTGCTGTTGGTTTCACGCTGTGTTTTTTATTGAGCTCGTCTCCTCGTGTGTTTGCGCAGACATCTCGGAAGCTGTGGACCTGCCTGTGTGGGAAAACGCTTTTTTTCTTCAACGACAAAAGAGACGAAAATGTGAGTCTTCTCAGAGACATGTTCTGCTAAAACAAAAACCCAGACTTGCCTGTTATTCATTGCTCTTTGCTTGCGTCATCAGTACATAGAGAAGCTGGACCTGTGTGGACTGGTCTCGGTGACGGACGACAGCAGCCCAGATCCCAACTTGGACGCGGCCAGATTCAGCGTTCAGATGACAAAGGGACACATCAAATTTACTGTGAGTGGATTCGTGCAGAATAACTCCTTTAGCTTGTTCAAATTCATTTTCTTTTCAAATTTATCTGAATATTTGTGTCAATGTCTTTTTTTTTTCCTGCAGGCCCCAAATGCAGAGTCTCGGGAACTTTGGAAGGGATTTATCCAATCTGTGGCTAAGGTCTGTCCTCTTTTTTTCCACATTTCACCATTTTGTGTTCCTCCCACACACACACACGCATCGTTTAAATATGAAATCGTGTCTCCCCGCAGCTGGAGGTACCCCTCACCCTGAACCTGCTGCCGGGTCAGATCCACATCCTCAGAGAGACGGTCCAAAAGGAGCAGGAGAGGCTGACGAATCCAGAACCGAAGCCGAGTCCTCCTGCTGCTGTCAAAGCAGAAATGCCTGCGTGAGTCTCGCTGGAGTAAAGCCACTTCCAAAACGAGATAAAGATGACCAAATGAGTGACTGAGTGGGGTTTTCTTGTGCTTCGATGCAGTTGCTACTACGAGGTGCCTTACCTGGAGGCCGAGCTGCTGCTGGAGAGAGAAGCCAGCAAAGGAAACCTGCTGCTACGACCTGGGAAAAAGAAGGGCTCCTTCGCCATAACCACCAGACAGGATCTTGAGGGGTAAACACACATGTTTACAGCTGTTATCGTGACGACAACAACTGAAACCAGATTTCCCCTAGACATAAATTTCCAGCTGCAATCGACCGCGTTGTTTGTTGTTGGTTGCGGTTAAAATATCAAATTTTCTCCTCTAGTGTTGTTATTGCTATTCAGTTCATCTGTCTCTCTTTCAGGCCGATTTTCCGTCACTATCGCATACTTCCAAAACCAGAGGGAGGCTTCTACATTGCTGTGGACAAACCTGTGAGTATCAATTGTATAAAGTTTTCACCACATTGAAATAATTGTTAAAATATTGTTTCCCTTTTTGCGCAGTCAGACAAGCGTCTAAACACAAACTTGCTGATATTGCATCTTGGAAAAAAAGTATTCTTTTAATGTCACAACCAAAATAGTTATTTTGTTTTTTCCAGATTGCAAAGTAGTGCAGTAGAAAAGTTATACATTGTTTTTTGTTGTTGTAGAGTTACAGATAAAAACTAGATAACTGTGTTGTGCATTTGGATGTATACCCTACATGGCTCAGTCAAAGTTCAGACCTAAATCCAGTTCACTTCTTTCTTAAAACAATTTTTTATTAACGAGTTGCAAAAATACCAGCCTTCAGACTTTTGAGACCTTGAGCCCCCCCTCCCCCCGCGAGTCTTACAGCTGGGGACACAACACAAATGCACTCCTCACTTTTCAGGTTTTTATTTGTAAAAACAGATCAAATCCCAAATCAATTGCAATACAGTTCTCACATATAAAAAGATGAAAAGGTTCAAGGAGCGTGACTCCATTTCCAAGGGATTATAATGGCATTTGTTTACGTGGGGTCAGGCGGTAATAAAACCGTAGTCAAACCTGATGCACTGCATAGCTGAAGCTATGAATGAGTTGGTTTATGAAAATCCTGATCGAGCCGGAGGCGACTGCCAGTAAAAGTTGAGGCGGCTGCTAAAATGTTGTGTAAATTAAAGACGTGGATGAATGACGTTTCGCTTCAACGAGAAAAAGTTATGAAACGAGAGACCTTAAACTCAGCTTTCCAAAGTTTGTGCGCTCATGACCTGCGCTGCAGACTCTGCGCTTTTGTTTCCTTATTGGTTTGAATTGCTTTACAGCGGTTCAGGACGTTGCTCTTTGTGCAGGTCCACTTTGACTCGCTGCATGACGTGGTCGCCTACATGGTGGAAAAAACCGACGGGTCTTTCACTCCCCTCAACATCGAGGGTCATTACGACAAGAACATCTGTATGTTGAGCTGATTTTCTATTCTTTTTTTCCTGCACACACACACACACACACACACTCGTTTTTTATTTAACTAATCAAATTGTGAACATTCTTCCTTTTACAGCTTTTATTGCAGCTGATAATGAAAACGGTGAGAGGACCCAGCAGCCTTTGCGGCCACCAGAGGATCCCATCCAAGGTACGGCCCTTCAATGCGCTGTTGTTTTTCCATCCTTGAGAATCAGCAGAAAGGAACATTCCTCCCATGTTTCAGTCTCGTCCTTGTGATTCCAATCAGCTACAGCAGGTTCGGTAAAAAAAAATGACTTGCAGTAGGATCTCGCAGACGTGAGGAAGCTCCCCTAAAAGTTGTTGGTTTAGAAAAATAAACCCATCTCGACACGCGCACGAATTAACTCTTGCGTTACCGGAAGCAGCTCTGCGTCAGGCTCGTTATCGATGAGGGTTTTCCATGAGGGTCTGTTCGCCTCACGCTCTCCCATTCGACGTCCGGTGACGCGTTCAGGGCCTGCGTCCGTCACCTTTCAGCGACTTTTGTTCTGGACTTTGAAACTAAAAGGCAAACGTCGTCACAAAACAAACGGACAAAAACCAACAACACCCACGTGAGCTCTAAAAATAAACAGAAAAAAAAAAGAATTTGTTTCTGATAAGCATGAGAGAAAGAATGCAAGCAGAGCCGCTTCCATCTAAAAGTAGCCATTCGCTAATGTTGCAACCACAAACGTCAGTGGGCCTTCCTGGGATTTTGCTTGATGGACTAAAACAGGCTAATGCACAACTGTGAATATCATTGTTTAAAGTGATGCCACTGATTTTCAGTGGGATTAAATTTTGGACTTTAACTAGGCTATTCTGACAGAATATTTTGGGTTCCGCTCAGGCTGTGTGCTTTGGATTGTTGAACTCAGAACTGAAGTCTTAAGCAGACTTCAACTGTATTTAGCTATGAATCTTACCATAAATTAGCTTCCTTGCAAAAAAAAACCCCCAAACAAAGACAAATAAATAAAAGGATGATACTTGGATGTTCACAGATAAAAAAAAAACAGTCTTGCTACAGACTCTCTGTAGCAAGATACAGATACTCAGTTTGGTTGCTACGTGTCAAAATGTACATTGGCAGGGCAATGGTTTTACATTTTCGAAATTTGGGGCGCGGGGGGAAAGTTTTTTTTTTTTTTGCTGTAAACAATGAAAACTAGTTAATTGTTTTCATTTTCTCTTGTCACAGAACACATAAAAAACATTTTCATAGATTAGTCATGACTTTGGACAAGATCAATCATAGAATGATCCTGGATTACTAAACAGACCCTATTAAGAGTTCGCCTGTGTCACTCCATTTTCATTCCTAATCTGAATTACACCTTTTCTCTCTAGTTACTGTAAAAGCGAAGAATGACGAACCAGAACCAGTCAAAATTCCACCTGCTGCTGATAAGAGTAAGTAGACCTGCCCTCAGTCATTCCATGCATCATTCCTGGCACCCGGCCCGCTTGTTTTCCGAAAAGAAACTGGTGGGTCTTCATTTTTGTCCGCGTCTGTCGCTGACTAACGACCTGTGTTCAAACAGGGGAGGAGGAAGCATCTGTGACGGATGAATGCCCCTATGGTGAAACTCGACGTAGGTTTTTCCGTCCAATTGTTTCCACGCAGCAGAAAATGCTTTCCTTTATCTCCCTGGATTCACATTTCACTCTTTTCTGCGTTACGTAATCAGCGGTACCAGAACCGAGGAAACTACCTCCACGTCCAGCTCCACGAACATCTGCCCCAACTCCACCGGCCAAACCCGCTTGCCGTACAAATGCTCCTGAGAAGCCCAAGACACTCTCAAATCCAGAAATGGAGAAACAGAGTAAGTCCTTGTTATGCGCCTGGTTACAAGCAGGCCTGTCACGATAACCAATTTTGCTGGATGATAAATTGCCCCAGAAGTTATCGCGATAAATAATATTGTTGTTTTGAGACAATTTTCAAGCAAGAACACATTCTTTTCTTCAAAGTCAGAATTTAAATTAATTAAATCAAAAGTTTTGAGTACCCACTATTATATACAGTATTTTTAGGAGTTTTGGACCATTTCAGCTACACCAGTTCACTCATGAGAGAAGTGTTGTAGCTGAACCAGGAGGAATTGGTCGCTTTGCTGCCAAACAGCTTTTTTTTTAATTTATTCTGGCTGCTTATTTTCTGTGGGACAGAAGCCAAAGCTTTCTGATGGCCACTCCCAATTTTATTGCCCTTCAGCGAGCTGTAACTTATTTGAGTATTTGCTTATCTGTTTGGAAGACACAGTTGCAGCCAAGCTATAACTTCCAGGCTTGAGATGTTTCTTCCCCCCCATTTCTACTTAGTGGAATGCAGCCAAATACCCTCATAGTGCCACTATTTTCTCCAGATGTGACTCTGGTCATCAGAAGGAAATATTTCAAACTTAAGTTTCCTTAGGACATAAGACATGTTTCAGTGTGTGGATAATGACATTCTAAAACGTACCATTAATATACCGGAAGCCAAAAAAATTAAATAAACATAATCATATTGCCTTTCACTATTTGTCATTGATCCAGGTGTAAGTAAATTTATGAAATTGAAAAAGTAAAAAAATAAAAATCTTAGGATTATGTTTCATAGTTCTGTCACTTAAGCAAGTAGAAGTCATTTGTTGTGTTTAATCCGATTCATCGTCATTGAGGGAAAAAACTAATTTTATCTAATTTCTACTGCAAGTTAATCTTCACACAGATAAAAATCTGTTTGTTTTTTTTTTTGTTTTTTTTAGTTCTACCTGCAGCTTTGTCGGAGCTGAAACAGAGGCTGGGGCAGAAGACCAAGCTGCTTGTTTAACTTCTTCTACAATCATCCTGGCGGACAGAAACAACAGAGCCACTTGCAGATCTGTTCCTGCACGATATCAAACAGGAGTCTTCCTCATCCTCTTCCTCCTCGGTTAGCTGTCTGCAGCAAAGCCTCTCTGCAGATTAACACCGGATTGATTTGCCTCCTCTGGACATTTATTAGCAAATCAATCGACTGTGAAGATGGTTGGACAAATTATCTTCTCGTTTCTCTTGTTCATTTTGCACTTTAGCTATTGACTAAGCCGCCTCAGACTTTCCATTAGTGTATTTTTTTTTTTCCCTCTTACTCTTAGAATCAAATAAGCAATTTATTTTCACATACTTTCACGCAGCGACACACACACACACACATTATTCTATTAATACCGTCTGAAATCTGTGTGCAAAAACAGAAAATGCGACAGAAATAAGGGATGGGATTCACTTATTTCAGTTTTTTTTCTCTCTGTGAATTTAAAGAGTAAAACTCTTTGTCTCATCAGCTTTGATATGACAAACTTCTAGTATGTGCCATGCAACATATATAAAATATTTAAAGTGAATTAATCACTTGTATAGTTTGTAATAAAGTTTCACATTTACATTTTTTTTGTGTGTTATAGCTTCAACTTCTCTGTTGTCTGGAGAAAAAAAACCGACCAGAGTCAAAATGTTCTCACTCATTTATTACCTCAATTACTGATACACTATAGTGGAAAAATTAAACTATTTACAATAACTTGTGACATGTTGTCAGCATGTGAAATAAAGTGTAATGACTTCTGTAAAGCAAAGCAGGCTACATTTACCCAGGAAGAGATGAACTAGAACACCAACCATTCGAAACGCACAACATGGATGTGGCGGCGCAGAGCTGAAGACGTGTCCGACCCGAGGTTCTGAATCACGTTTTGATTCGCAACCTCTGCGTGAAAAGCCTTGAAACAAAGTCACTCTCTTATTTTGGGACCTTGTTTTTACATTGAAATGTCAAAACTTTCCTTTTCAGTACATTGAAAAAGATTAATCTAATGCTAATTTTTCAGTTGCATTTAATGTCTAATCCTAGAAATGAAATGTAATCGAAGCATTTCACAGTGTTAGATGTTATTTTAATTATTCCATTTCTCTTTGCCGCCCTTCAACACGTCATTTATTTAAACCGGAAGCGAACAACTTCTTGTCTGTACCTACAGCCGGAGCGATGACTCATTTTAAAACAACTGGCACTGTTCTGGCCCAAAAACCATCACAAACATGTGAAGTTAATGTTTCCCGGGTGCTTTTGGTCAACGAGAACAAGATAAGACTTTTTCAGAAACCAACACTCCAGATGAGTTCAGGAAAAAACTGAAATAATATGTGGAGCTGCATCTTATGGCTTTGTTTAGGCCTCTTTCTCTTACTTTGCATGATGAAATCTTTGAAACGTCAGGACATTTTCACATTTCTAGCAGCCGCTGCCAGAAAAATTGACTCTCACTGGGACTTTGGTTGATCTTTCAAACTCTGCGCCCCTCCCTTGTGCGATATGTTTGCATCAAAAGCCTGAATTAAACCGAGTTGAAGCCAAAGCACAACCCAGGAACCCAAATACTTGAGTTTCAGACCCCTGATCTGCAAAACGATCTCCCTCTGTGCGCTCCAACACTGTGAAATGTTGAAGTTTTGTCCTGGGAATGAAGGCTTGTATTGTAGCAACGACTTTTCAGTGTGAGTTTGTTACAATGCATTGAGAGGTAAATTCTTTTAAAGGCTTTTCACACAGATTTCACAGATAAGAGAGGAGTTACATACTATTAAATACTGCTGAGCCACTGACAGTGAGCTACACACATAGGACGGTCCCTCCACTGGAAACAGAGCAGATGGACGTCAGATGGACGGACGTGTCACGGCTATAATGTTAGCGTCAGAAAGTTTTAACAGGAAGCTCGAGACCTACATTAAATAACAGATGACTATCATTTGTAACTGTAAATACCATTGAGTAGCATCCCTTGGCAAGAAGTCAAATATCTGGACACAATACAGTTAAATAATCCAGTTCAGTGCTGAGATGCTTAAGTGCTGGACGTCGTTTAGGTCAGACTGGTTTACTGATGAGTCAACAAAGTTATAACCTCCTCATACTGAAGCTGACGCAGAGCGGGACTTTAAAAACAAAACAAGCAGGTACACAGAGGGGGGGCCGGGGGGGCTGCACGTGTTTGGTTTGGCCTGAGAAGGAAGGCACAGGGACGAAGCATGACCCGTGAAGCTGCAGCCGACGGCACAGCTGACCGTTCAGAGGAAGCAGCAGCGGCCAGCGCTAAAAATCGCCGCCGTAGCAGCTGGATGAATGTGCAGCGAGACATTAACTACTCATACTCGGGCCAAAGCGTTGCAACCAGCCAGCGGATTCTGTCACTCGGGGAACAGATCGCCTGTTTGCTCCCCTAAAAAAAAGAAACAAAAAAATCTAACTTCCGCCATCATGCAAGGCAGAAACGGCCGAGAATAAGTGGTGTAACTGTTCTGCTGTGTGCGTCTCCGCCTGCAGTCGGTGCAGAGGATTCGACCTGCAGCGGTGACTGAAGCCGGATGGAGCTGAGGCCGGAGCCGGTGGCGTCTAGGTGAGGCTGGCGTTGGAGCTGCTGGTGCCGCTGTTCTTCCTCTGGCCGCTCTGGACCGCACTGGGAACCTGCAGGCCGGTCACCACGGAGAAACTCCCGTTCCACACCTGCAGGAGGGGAAGCACGTCCAAGAACTGTTTTCAGATCTGTCACTCCAGCAACGGATGCTTCGAGAGAACGTTTTCTCACCATGAACGCTGGGATGACGGGCTGCTGGAACTTTGTTCTAAAAGTGTGCATCAGCTGCTTGGTTTTAGCGTTGTAAAACGACACAACACCTGCAGAGCAAGAACCAGAAAAAGGCTAAGATCCTTGCAACGTTTTTTTTTTTTTAACCAAACAAGCTGAGTGAGTTAATCAATGCTGTTGGACGCAGATAATATTAGCTACATGATTACATCCATGCTAATAAATCGAGTTAAGCTTGAAAACAAGGCTACTAGAGTGGTAGTACTGGTTATGTTTTCTTAACCTTTTTTGGGGAAAAAAAGAACTTATAAGAGTAGTTTTACTTTTACTTAACTAATATGAGCTATTGCTACTCTTTCTTGTGTAGATTGGTTTTGATTTAAAGAAATAGAAGACTTAAAATATTGGAAACATTCGTTATATACGAGCTAACGTTTCTGCTAATCTGAGCATAGTTGCTCAGCATTTCCTGCATGTCGCTGTTTGCAACTTTATTGTTTATTTTCTTTTTAACAAGTATGGTTATTTCTTTTGAAAGGTTACATATGTATTAAATTAAAAGCCTGCTCACTGTGTCCTCCACCGCCCGCCCAGCTAAACTCCTCGCCGCGGTCTCACCTTCGTCGTAGTTGACGTAGACGCCGATAGTGTTGGGGATGGGGCAGTCGAGGGTGCGGGCCTTGTTATTGTGCTTGGCAGTGAGGCTCTGCTGCAGCCAGTTGTTCAGGTGGATGCACCAGGAAGCGCTGCTCTTCCCCAGCTGGTCGAACCTTCCCAGGCTCCGCAGAGCGATGCCTACGGCGAACGCCTTGCTCTCCTTGTCCAGCTTCACCTCCCAGTACTGCTGGCCGGCGTCGATCATGGTGTCGGCTGAAGGGGGACATTAATGGACGATTAACGCCTTTCTAGAGCTGCAGAGGCAACTGACCGGACGAGAAACATCCGTATAATGTCTCACAAAAATATTCATACCCATTAAGCGTCTTCTCATTTTTCATGTTTATGCACACAAGCCTAAGTGTAGTTCATGTGAACATGTGCAACAAAAAATCTTGTTTGTGCCGCTATAGTTTTAAAGATTAATAAAAAAAAAAAAAGTTTTCACAGGGGTCACCCGAGATCAACCTGCTCTCCCCAGCCAAATTAACAAAATCAAGCAAAACTGATAAGGATCAATTTTGCTCTAAAATTGTCACAAAATTTTGTTTGATTTTGTAATCAATTACAAATGGATCAGTTTTCTTCTCGACGTCAACATTTTTTTAAGGAGTCATTCGAGGATTCAAGGAACTTCACTGTCTCACATTTACATGTTTACGGTCCCAGTTTGTGAATTCTCTTTACTTGCCACCGCACAGCACCGTTTCAGTTTTGCTTGTTCATTGTGTTGCGTTTTTTATCATGCGAAGCACTTTGCATGCCTATCAGCCTGAATGTAGACATGCAAAAACATTTGTCCACGTTCGTCAGCCGTGTGTCGCTCCTCTCACCCAGCACGGTGTAGGACTCCGCGGTGAACCTGTCCCTGCCCGGCCGCGCCGTCGGCCCCCTCTTGGGGGACATCAGCGCCGACCTGCTCACACGAGAGACGAATGCTGGAGACCCTCACAGGAAACACCGAAAAGTTCCTCGCGCGCAGCGGCAGAGTCTTACACAAACCTGGCGGGCGAGTGCAGAGGGGAGTTGGTTCTGTTCTTCTCTTTGCGGATTTCCTGCACCTTTCCTCCGCTGCTGTCCCACTCCACGCTCAGGTCGTCCACCTTCAGGTTCTGGTGCGCCGAGCTGGAGTCCAGCTTGAAGGTGAACGCTGCGTAGACCGGCAGTAAGAAGGTTTTGAGCGGATGGGGGTTCGCAGCTCAAACAGGAGAACTTTCTAAGCATTTCTGAGGTCATTAGGGATGAAACGATTACTTAAATAATCCGTCTACTAATTGAGTAATCGATTAATCGTTAACTGGAGTATACAGAAATTTCCTGAAAGAAAAATAAAAATATACACATTTTACGTTTAAGACAAAAAAAAACAAACTTTGTAAATATGTTCTACCCAGTTTTAGCTTCACACGACTAAAAGTTTGCAAAAATAAATCCACTGATCCCTACAAATCCCATGTCATTAAACCATCTCTTGCTATCCAATTATTAATTGGACTAATAGAAAAAAAAATAATTAACAGATTAGATCATCGGGTATTGATGTTTAGCCAAACAGAAACGGCTGAGCTTTAATGTTAAAAGTGTTTTTCAACTGCAGATGAGCCCTTTGCTATAAATGATTAAGAGTTTACTAAAGGAATGCTGTTACTTTATGAAAACAGCAATTAAAAAAATATTTTAAAAAATTCAAATAGAAACTGGGTCATTTACATATTTCAATTAATTTCCGATGTTGAATAAAACAAGCTTAAGTGATTAAATGGAAATAACTCTGCAGAATGTGTCAGGTTTGTGATCCCATTGATCGTCAGAATAATCGATTACTAAACTGATAGTTAGTTTGATTATCCCACCGTGGGTTTCTAGTGTGACCGGCTCGGAGAACTCCCCGGCCACGGCCTTGTTGCAGGCTCTCACTCTGAACGTCATGAAGCGGGTGTCAAAGCGCAGGCCTGAGAATTAAAAAACACAAAACAAAGGAGCATTGAGTAACTTTGGTCGGAGTTTAGCCGTGGATGTCTGGCCGCAGGCCTCCTGCTACCTGTGAGCGTGTGCTCCGTCTCCTGGATCCCCTCCACCACCATCCAGGGGTAGTCCTCTCTGATACGCGGCGGGCCCTCGTGGTTCGTCCGGCGGTGCTCCAGGATGTAGTGCTCTATCTTGTTGTCGGGTTCCGGTAGGGTCCAGACGATGGTGACGGTGTTGTCGCACACTTGGCACTCTGACACCTGGATCTCTGGAGTGGCGGGAACTGAAACGAGGAGGGCAGTTTGTTCACCGAGGAGGGCAAATCCCCTCAGGCTCATTTCAGAACGGAAACGGGTTCTGGAAAGGTCAAAAAGAGCTTGTCTCTTATTGTACTTCGAAATCACAGGAGAGTTTCAGGCATCACTTTCTCCCCACCAGGGGGCAGACTTCCTCCATTCAGGATGAACGTGTGGTAAACCATGCACACTTTCCACCAAGGGCAAAACGCTTGCCGTCTACAAAAACCATTTCCTGCCAGCTGACCAGTTTGCAGCTGAACATCATGAGACAGTAAAACCAGCAGCGAACAGCAGCTGCCGGTGGGCCTGAACTCCTCCGACTATGAAATCCCTGTTAAGTTTTCAAAGCCGAGGTTCCTTACACAGGTGTGAAATGACAGATCTTTGTGGTTTCCCTTCAGAGTGCGACCCCTTTCACACTATGAGTCGTCATTTGACTCATTGTCATACTTGTCGGCTAAGTGGAGCACATCGCAGGAAGTCCACGTTTGACACTAAGCCTTTGTTTGGCTTTTCAGGCTGTGCCTGCAGACAAAGGCCCTCGCTGTGTGCACTTTTTCTCACCTTTGTATTGTTAAAGGATCTAATTTTACTTTTGCAAGTTGCTTGCTGTGCAGCCTTTTGTAACCCTGCAAGTTTCTGAAGGAAGTTAGTATCACTCAATTAAGGTTGAGTACAATAATTCTGAAATGTAAAGACTTTAATAAGACGACAGAAACGAGGTAAACTGAAGTCAAAGTAGCTTGAATATTTTTTGCCGTGATGTGTCTGAATATGGGTGATAACTGCCTACAAAAAAAAAGTGACGAAATAACTTTTTAGTACTTTCAATAAGCCCGAAAGTTAGTTCTGGCTTTTAGCTAAGAAAATAAATATCTGGATTTTTTTATTTTATTTTTTTGCTACTTAAATTCAGAGACGCTTTAAATCATCAAAAGGCTGCTGTCTGTGTCACGTGATCTGCTCTGAACGCCGCAGATAAATGCAGCTGCAGCGTGAGAACTGCTAAAGAACTGATAACTCAAAAAAATTATCAGTCAGACAAACTTCTGTGAGTTTTGTCCGCGCAAAATTAATTTGAACCGTACTGAATTATAATACGAGCTAAATTATCAACGTCATAAAACAAAAAAGGTAGAAATAGTAGCACTGACCTGCAGCTGCTTTACATGACATCATCAGCAGGAGGAAGACGCGCGTTTACTAAAAGCTCCAAGACAAATCAGACAAAGCTTAAAAGAGAAATGAATATGAAGCTAAATTGTTCCTGGTAAAAACATATTTGATTTATAACTTGGTTATAGCTCTGTTAACCAAGTTGACATTGTTAGAGCTGCATTATGGGGTTTTTCTTCAGAAAATGCAGCTGGAAAAGCAAATCCTGCAGCATCATAACCATTAGTAAGTTAAAAGGAAATCATGTAGACCGTGAAAAACTGATGAAATGTTTCATTATTTAACTCTGGTTTGAAGCTTCTTAATGTTCAAGTCAATGCATGGGGAGATATGTGAAGCTATCTTCATAAACACGTCAGCAGCTGCCTCTGATGTGGGAACAGTGTTATAAAAGAGTTTGTAGAAATACATGAGAACTTCATGAGTCCAGACCAGCGTCTTCTGCTCTCCATCAGATTTCTCACTTCAAAGCTCCCTGATGGATCCCAGGACAAAACATCCTCTACAGATTTCGAGAGAGATCCTCCGTCAAGATTTCCTCGCAATCAAACTAAACTTGCTTGACAACATTCATAACTCTGGGATTCCTGAACCAGGATTCCCATTTGTCTCCCTTATCTCTGTGCGATCACGCCAGATTGTACAGAGGTCGGAGCCGCGACGCTCTCCACCGACGTAGGTATGCCGTAAATGGTTTTCTGACGGAAATATTTGAGGGATGATATCTTTCTTCACAGGAAACTAAGCCTTTGCTCTATGCTGAAAATACATAGATTAATAGCTAACTGCTTAGAGACAGGATGCATGTTTTGTTTATAAAATATGATAAATGGCCAGAGGAAAATTCCTTCGTGAAGAGTTGCAAATGTGAACACAGGTAAAGACAAAATGTAGAGAAAAATCTGGACTTTATGAGGTTAAATTAGACACCGGTGGCCATGTGAACATCTACAGGTGCATCTCAGTCAATTAGAACAAGAAAAAATAAAAAGAATTTTAGAAATTCAACCAAAATAAACTAAATTGTCCACTAGTGGATGCCCTCCATTCAGTAAAGTAAGCTGTAGAAGGTCATCGCTAAGCAGGTTGGAAGTTCTCACAGTGTTTTACTCAAGAAAAGTAAAAGGAAAGTTAAGAGAAAAGAAAAACTGTGGTATGAAAAGACAGTGAGAACCATACACAGGACATGCAGCTCTGTAAAAAATGGAGAAACTGGACTGAACCCCATTGAAAACCTCTTAGTTATTCTACTAAATATTGATTCTAAACTCTTCCCGAGTTATAACATTAGTATTGTTGTTAATCAATGAATATGAACTTGTTTTCTTGGCATTATTTGAGGTCTGAAAGCTCCGTATCCTTTTTGTTATTTTGACCATTTCCTATTTTCTGCAAATTAATACTAAATTTTTGCTCGGAATTTCAGAGACATGTCAGTAGTTCATAGAAAAAAAGAACAATGTTCATTTTACTCAAACATAAACCTATAAAGAGTAAAATCAGAGAAACTGATCATTTAAAGCGGTCTCTAAATTCTTTCAAGAGCTGTGCGTTACAGTGTTATGGTGTTTAGTGACTCCTGAACCAGAGATGGCATCAGAAGCATCTTAGCTGGGCGATGAGAGAAAGGACTCAATTGTTGCTCACTGGTCCAAAGTTCAATTTTCAAATTTAAAATTTAGGATGTTATTTGGAAATCAAAGTCAAATGGGTCTGGATGAAGAGCGGAGAGGCGCAGACGCACCAACTGCTTCGGTTTCCAATCTGTCCAAAGTCGGAGCAGCCGCCCTTCATCCTTCATTCGACTGACAAGCTTTATGGAAACCTTGATTTCAGTTTTATCGGCATCATCCTCTATTCCACTTCAGTGAGACGGCGTCTGCATTCTGTTTCAGTCAGCGGCTCTTTCTCTTTGACAAAAAAAGTGGAGCAAACCTGGGAGAAACTTGAGCCCCTGCAGCATCTCCCTCTCCTGGCTGAAGTCCACCATCAGGTGACTCATGTTGTCGCTGGCTTTCGCCTTCAGGGAGAGACGGAAAGCCGGGGCCATCGTCACGCTGCAGAAACGGGGACGGACAACAAAACAAACACACACAAAAAACACGGAGTGGAAACAAGCGCCTGCTATTATTCGACTGAATAAAGACGATTCTATCTAATAAACTGAGCAGAGCTACAGAGGGGTCAGGGTTCATCCAGGGAGGGGCTGACACTAGATGGTACAGACTCAAAGAGAACCAAACAAGAGCGTGCTTATTGTCTAACACATGGGTGTGGTGGCTACAGGTCTGAATGCATGCAATGCTACATTATGAAATGGCTCACTGGGAAAAAAAAAAGAAAAGAAAGGGAAGCAATAGATGTCTGAGTAGCGTACCTATCCTTAATGTCTTTGGCCGCCTGGGGACGAGAAGCACAGAGAGGGGGGAAGAAACAAGGAGAGAAGAGATACGGAATGGAGAGAAAACTGAGTTCATCGTGTTTTTCGCTTAACATGAAAAGTTGCTGAGTGGCTGAGATCGACTTGCTGCAACGTGTGTAACAGATTCGTTCGTATTTTGGATGAAAATGTTCAGATGAGCAGCGAGTAGGAGGAAAGCAGCGTTACAGCAGCAGCAGCCGCCGGCGCGGTCGGTCACCTGGGTGAAGCCGTCCGTCTCCGAGGAGCACAGCGTCTGATTGGCCAGCTCCAGCAGCTCCTCTGAGCTCTCCAGGGCTTTGGAGCAGGCGCTCAGCTGATTCTGAGGGGGCAAAGAGAGCGAGAAAGAAATGAAAACACAGAGGAGTACATCTGTGAGATTCTCACGATTGTTTTCAGCATAATGAGGCTGCTGTGCTCCCTGCATCATTTGAGAGTCACAGCCCGGTCCCGGGGCTGCAGAATCCTGAACCAATATCCATTTAATATGAAACATTTTTTATTAGTAGCACCAGCAGTTAGGTGTGAATTAAAACTGTAAAATGCTCGATTAATGCCACCAAAACATTCCGTCGTTTGGTCTTTGCAACAGAAACCGACGCCGTTAATGTCAGCAGATGCTCATCTGCAGCGTAATTAACGGTACAATTTTACATGGAAATGGCTGGAAGAAAAGCAGCGGCTGGTTTTCTTACACAGCTGAAAGAACACAAATGGTTGAGAGAGTGGAGAAAAAAATGCTGCAAGCAAACAAACTGGAGCCATTTTGAAAACTACACTGATGCATTATGACCGTCATGTGTCGTCTAAGACTTTTCTCTTTGTTTTTCAGTTATACTGGAAGCCATGAAGTAAATCATTTGCTTGCAGTTGACGTACTTATGTTGACGCCTCGCAAAGGTATTCATTACCTGGTCCAAATTGTCAATTTGCAACAACAGATTTCATTTTTTTATGTGTATTTTACTTGACAGACCAACACAAAGATGTGCATACAACTGAGGTGGAAGAAAAAAAGCTTTTACGAATAAAAGGCTTAAAAAAGGAGCAGAGAGTGTAGATGTATTAGGTGGACACAACCAGCATGTGAAGAAGCTGCTCTGAATGCGTGTCCATGTGTTAGAAAGGCCTAGTCAAAGTCAAGAGTTGCAAAGCAGAATGGATAAAGATGTCACTTTACATGCGAAAAAGCTTTGCAAAGGCAAAAACACACACCTCAAAAACATTTGCAGCTGTAATTGTAGCAAAATGTGGCTCTATTGGCTCAGGAGGAGCTAAACAAAAACACATGCCACATTTTCCCCCCAAAAGGAGGAAGCAAAACAAGACTATGTTTTACTTTCTGTTGGTCCAGCTCATAAAATCCTAATAAAAGTTCCAAGTTCTTAAATGACAAAAAAAAATGTGACAATTTTCAACTTGCTGTGGTATTCTGAAATATTTCTGCAATACACGCAGCGGCTACCTGCAGCTCATACGTGCGGCTGGCTCTTTCCTGCTTGATCCGTGTCAGCATGTTCTCCTTCATCTCATCCAGAGCAGCGTGTAGGGAGCCGAATTCAGACTGCAGATCATCCTGCACCCGGTTGGAGTTCGCCTGGTGTCACAGCAACCAACACAGGGATTTTTATTTAAAATCAGGGGAACGTGGCGTCAGGACGCAGTCCCTTCAGAAGAGTCTGTACCTCCAAGTTCTCCAGGCTCTGTTTGAGAGTGCAAATGAAGTTGGAGATCTCCTCGTTCTTCACGGCCAGCGTGTGAGTGATCTTACGCAGAGACTCCTAAGGAAAGCACATTGAAAACTGATGTTATGTATGCTATTTAGAGCTGTGGGTTTGTCCTTTTATCCAATCACTTTCCTACAGCAGTTGATGCTGCACTAATAAGAGCTAAGCTGAAGTGGGTTTAGGCTCTGAGCTCCCTTTTTCATCCACTTCAGAAGGGTTCATAGAGGGAGGACACTTCAGGAGCGGCAGGATGCGCATCTATAATTTGATAATAATGCACCCACACAATGATTCACAGATGGGAGTGGACGCACATTGTTACCCAGATCAGACCTCTGATAGGTCAGCCCTCCCCTGCTGTCCACCCACAGAGAAAGAGCCCATTCATTAATAAACACCGGCAAATGTTTGTTGTCGTGAGAAAAGCTGCGACAAGGCCCCCCTCCCTCCCGTCCGAGACTGTTACAGTACTAACCCGTCGATAAACCACGACAGCTAACGATTTCAACCAATTAAACTACTGGGAACTCCCAGTTCAGTCCCACATTCACCCGACTGGCTAATTTCGCAGCCCCTCCGCCTGCTTCCTTTGTACACTACGCCCCGAAGACAGTCCTTTCCCCCCATCAGAGACACCTGTTTCTCCGGCCACAGCCCACCTTCTGGTCTCCCATCCTCCCGTCCAGATGCACCGGCGCCGCTACAGCCGCAAACACCGACTGTATTCCCCCTCCGTCCCCCGGTTTGTGGTGTTTTAGCACGACGGAACTGGTACTGATGCTGCCGGAGTGTAACGCATCTTCGGACGGACACCGATCACCAACGCCTTTGGGCCGTAGTGCTTAAAGCGCATGCGCCGGAACGGGATTGTGGGTAGTGAAGTTCCTGAGCTCTGACCTTAGAAAAGGACTATGGAAAATACCTGGCCAGATTCGTCTGCAGTGAATTGTGAGCGTTAATAATAATAATAATAATAATAATAATAATAATAATAATAATAATAATAATAATAATAATAATAATGAGTAGATTTTTATTTATTTCTTTTCAGTATTTTTTATTTACTCATTTATTTTCCCCGTTATTTAAATTTTTCGATCTACCTCAGTCATCAGATTGTACGCTTTCAATTTTTTTTAAATCTTCGGTTCTTGTTGAAGAAGAATATGATCTTAGTTTCATCATCATCATCGTCATCATCGCCATCGTCATCATGATCATTTTTATCTTCATCTTCATCATCACATAGAACAATTACGTTTCCTTTGTCGTGCAAACTAACCTCTGTTATCCGCACATTTCTTAATTTTTATTTGTTTTATTTACTTCCCGACTTAGGCTCGTTTAACTCTTTGTTGATGTTGTTGTTGTTGTTGTTGTCATTGGCAATATTAATTTAATTTGTATTAAATTAATAAAATGTAATTTTCTTCTATCATGATGATGTAGTACAGAAAAAATAGAGACAAATGATAAAACTCATTTGTCTTCACTGTCATTACTAATAGTAACAATAATAGTAAGAAGTAAAACCAAGTCAATCCATGGAAATAAACATTTTAATAACGATAATACAAAAATTTCAGCATAATATAATGAAAACTATTTAAAAATGCTGGCGGAAAAAAACACATGTAGGACTCAGGCCTTATATACAGAGTTGTGTGTGCTACACAAATCTGACCATGCAACCATCTTTATGATAACAGTTTGCCACAAACCATGAGGAAGTAACTGGTCAAACAAGACCAATAGAGATACGTTTGACTTGCGTGCAGACAGACAGACGTAGAAACACCACTCATAATCCTGAACACATCATACCCACAGAAAGATCTGGTGGTGGGGGCATAATGCTATGGAAGTACTGTTCTTCAGAAGAGACAGGGAAGTTGGTCTGAGTTAACAGGAAGGCGGACGGAGCAAAAACAAAAGGCAACACAGCAGGGAAAAGCAGTTTGAGGCTTGAAACCTGTCAAAACGTTCACCCTACAACGTAACATCTGCTCTAAACACACAGCCAGGCTATAATAGAATCATTCAGGAGTTCTGAGAAAAAGAATAAAATAAAATAAAAAATTTTAATAATAATAATAATAATAATAATAATCAGTGTCTGGATGTCCAGAGAGTGATTGCCCAATATTTCATCTTCTCTCACTGGAAGAGCTGTGTAGTAATACTTCTCTTTTGAAAATATCATAATATGTTTTTCTTTCCGTGTAAAGTCAGGGCACAAAATGCCAACAACAATTTCACTTCTTTAATAAAAAGGTTTGGGTTCTTGTGCTATCTCATTTTGATCTGAACAAGTAATGAACTTCCAGTCATCCAGTTTCTATTCTGCTGCAGCTTAACATCGAACAGAGGACTTTAGAGTCTGTGATTTTGCTCCATTATTCACGTTTTTTCTTGTTTTTTGTAGCTCAGATACATGTGTTGTTCACAGTTGCACTGTGTGAAGAAGGATCTCTGTCTGCAGCGTGATACAACAGCCCACCTCAGCTCTGCTCAGTGGTGCTGTGGCTTGTTCTGTGCTTCCTGAACACAGCTATACCACTGTCTCATCTGGTTTGTAGCTGCAACATTTTACCACCAGACTTTTCACTTCCTCACTTCCACACCCCGCCGAGCCATCCCTCCTGCCCAAAACTAACTTCTGCCGTTCTGGATGGAAACTATAGGAAATCATTAGTTATGTCACTCACTTGGACATAACTTTTTCTGTGCTTACGTGATGAGGATTGCATTATGCACTTATCATTTTTAAAATAGTAAATAAAGGTCATTCAAAGTGGCCTTTTTACTCAAAACTGTGTATGACAAAAACATAAAACACCCCACCCATTAGAAAAATCACATTATCAATGCACAAAATGAGTAATTTGCTGTTAGGAACTGAAAATTTTTTATTTATGTTTCATAGTGGCAGCTATGCAGTGGGAGCTGGGTATAGTTTATATTTCTGAATAGGGTGAGGGTAGTTGACTAAAACAAATGTTTCTGTTACTTTTACTTCTTCTTCAGGCTTGTTTCACTTCTAGTCTTTTTCGGCAAGATTACTAATAGTTTCCAGTTGATTTGAACTGCGCCTTACTCCATTACTATAACAGCCTGACTGTACAACAAGCAGTGGGAAAAAGAAAACCTGACTAAATACAAAATACAGTTTTCAGCTGTTAAATGATTTTATCTTAGCGGCAACAACCACCAGCAAAGGTTTTAGATAACTCAGTAATGATTCTTGCAGGATTGTTTTAATTTAGCGACAATGTTTCCTTTTTATTTTATTTTAGGAGCAACACCCAATCAAGGTCCTGCCACAGAATCTCAAGGATTGAAGTCGTGACTTTTACTAGGCCACTCCAAAACTTTAATTATTTTGAGTCATTCAAAGTGATATTACAGCTTTGTCTCATTTTCCAGCTTACGTAGCTCAACTTCATTGGATTTTAATGTTACACATCAACGGTCAGATGTTTTTCTGTAATGTTTGTCTGCAAAGGAGTCTAATTCCTGATTGAGTGAGTCAAAGAAAATCCCTCTGATTCCTGCAGCAGCAACTCAGCCCCAGACCATTACACTAGCACCACTGTGTCTGACTGTGTGATGTCTGCTGTACCACAGATGTGAAAAACCTTTTGAAATGTTCTTCTTTTGTCTTCTCGGTCCACAGAATATTTTCTTGAAAGTCTTAATGCTCTCTTTAGGGAGTTTTGGTCGACTGACCACTCACAGGAAGTGTTTCAGTTTTCTCATTTCTAGGTGATGATGGGTGCCTGGGATCATAAAGCCTAAAAGAAAGATTTTCTTCCTCATCTGTTCTTGATTTCTTTCTAGACAATAAATCTTTTTGTCTGCTTCATGTTGTCAGACAGGTATAATTTGACTAATTTCTAAAATTATCTAATTTTGATCAATTTGATGTGAAGCACTTATAGAATCAGGTTAAAACAGCGGAAGACAAAATTCAGCTTATATGACAGAGATATAATCGCCCTCAATCAGATAACACATAAACCATCTAAGTACAATCAGGTGAGTTTACAATGAGAGGCATTTTCACATTTCTGTAAGCTTACTGTGTTTTTCACTATTAATTACTATTTAACTGTGTTAAGTCTATTCACCTATATTAAACAATCTAAATCCATGTAAGTGAGAGCCGCTCAACTAAGCAAACAGTCTGAAGAATATTGCTGTGCATAAGATGGGACCTACTTTCAGTGTGCAGCAAAAGATCAGAAAGGCTGAGGTTGCAGAAGTTTGACATCCCCCTTCGATCTTCAGACGTTTCTTCATCTGACCTTTTTTTTTCATCTTTCCTCACAGATATGAAATGAAAGCAAAAAGAGCAAACTTGCTCTTGAAGTGCAATGAACAGGGTTTTTTTCTTATTAAATATCAAGATAAACTGGTTTCAAATACAGTATCAAATTTATTGTGTGTTTTTCTTTAAGTTAAACCAGATTGCATTTCAATGTGTCATCGTCTATGGCCGTTCTTGTCTCTTTATTGTACTTTAAGAGTGGAAGTTGACTAGGAAAGTTCATCATGTCGTCATGTTTGCTTATTGTCACAGGAAGCCAAATGTTTCTTTTCAGGTGACTGCGGGGATAATGTGAAATAGGTTTTAGCACCTTCTGCACCAAAACCCACAGGGGGTTTCACACATTCAAGCTATCAATGAGGTACCTGTCTTTGTTACATGGCATGAAGCAAGTTGGCTCATGTACGTCTATCTCACCGAGCCACACCGAGACGCAGAAGCATGCAGGATATTCATCTTTAGAAATGCGGGTTGCACATGTACTTTGAAGCCCTCTGACTCAGGGCACTTATGAAACAACAGTGTGTTAAAGTTTGGGTTAAAAAAAATAACTTCCTTCTGTTTTTCTTTCAGTTTTTTAATTTTTTTTATTTGACAGCCTACACTCTTTTCCATCTTACATAGGTTTTATGTTCACCTCCACTACAGTCAGCCTCCTCCAGTAAAGTCACCTCCATTCTTACAGTCCTTTAGCAGAAAGCCACTCCTCCGTTCCTTCCACCCACCCCCACACAGGTTTAGCGTGCAGCGCGGTCTGATGCAGAGAGGAAGACAGCAGAGACAGGATGAGACTCTGAGGACGACCACCGCTCTCAAGGCAGGATGGAGACGTGGCTCAAAAGCGCAATTGTTGCGTTGCTAACTGGTAAGAGTTAGACCTTAAAAGATCCAAAAAAAGACTTTAGACAAGAACAAAGCTGTAGCAGTATGACGAAACGTGTTTAGAGATTAAACTTTTACATGTTTGTTTGAAGAAAGCTTAACTCTTGTTTTTCTTCACATTTCTAGTGGCAGGAGCAACCCTGGTGATCCCAAGAGAGTACAATATATATCTGAATACAAGAGAAAACAAAGAAATTGTGCCTTTGGGTTCATCTCTGATTTTGCACTGCTGTGTAGCAATAGAAAAGCCAGAAAGGTGTCGGGTCACGTATTATTTCGAAGGATTTAACCAAACTGACAAGAAAGAAATTTGTTGTAACACCACAGATCCAACAAAGTGCAACTCCACCAGAGATGGATGCCAAAGTACATGCACGTTATTTAATATTAGTGAAAGAGACTACGGATTTTACTCTTGCAAAGTCACAGTAGAGATTCCTGTACTAAGTGAAGTTTCCAGCAAAAGGACAGAAGTAAGATGTAAGTACATGAGATTACATTTTCTCACAAGCATTTATTCTATGTTTATGGTGCCACTATGATGTAGAAGTAAGCAGACACAGAGGCAGCTATAGTGTCTTTAAATGTAGAATATCTTTTCATTTCTATACCTATACCTGTTTTAAATATAGATGTATATTTCCAAGATCCTTATGTTTGTACTTTATTTAGCAGTATGCACAAAAAATGCATACTGCTACTGTGAGCTGCAAATATGTTTAAGCACAAATGAACATTTGCGTGAAAGAACTGCTGCACTTCTGCTCTGCCTGCTGTGATTACGCTTAACCTAATGAATGAATGAATGAATTAATAGATAATCCTAAAAATTATGGCTTGCACTAACTGAATCAATGCTTCTCATGCCGCTTTGTTACAGTGGAGAACTTTATGGAAAAAACAACGGTTCAGTCACAAACGACGAAAAGCCAAGGTGTGTGTGCATGAATATGTGAGCGGGCGTGTTGACCAGATTTCAGCTCTCAATTTTGTGTCTTTAGGTCACAATGAAATCTGGATTGTTTATTGTTTCCACTGTAGGTAGCATTTAAATGTCTAGGATGGTGGCAGCTCCAAATAAAATTTACACCTGCAAAGAAATTTATACAATGATTTTGCTTGCTAATACGTCAACCCTGATTATTTGTTTAATTACATGCTTACAACACAGATTTTAAATTGTTCTACATGTAGCATTAAACCAGTGATTGACAAATTAAAGGACTGGGCCACAAGTACGGAAAAACTGAGCTACACTGAACTAAACTGAAAAATGATGATGCTACCTGCACCAAATAAAAAAAAAAAACTGTACTTCCAAATATGAAGACCCCAAAATATATTGCTTGTTGATCCTGTTTGTGTTATTTCACTTCACTTTATTGACTCCCTAGTGATACCTGTTGACTCAACTTGAAACTGGGGTCATAAGTTTCCTCTATTGTTCTTTTAATGGACAGGAAGAGGAAGAATTTGGCGGATATTTGATTAGCTGATTGCTGTGCATGCAATACTTGCTTCCTGACACTCAGCCTATCAAATAGGACTGTTGTTTAATAATACAAATGTACTCTTTTCCAGTGACCAGCCAAAAAGAGGAAAATGAGAATGAGAACTTGTGGATGTGGATCATCGTGGGGGCGTCATCTTTCGTCCTTGTCGTGATCGCCCTGCTGGTCATCTGTGTTGTGCGGAAACGGGGATGCAGCAGAAGCATAGGTACCTCTCTTTCTTTCTGGGTTTGAAAGCGTTGATAATCATCTAACAGTGCGACACTGAAGTGTTTCTGTAGATAAGCTCTGTGCAAGTAAGAGACACCAAAGGATGGGCAGGTGTTCTGAGAAAAAAAAATGGCACAAGACAAGAGAACAATTAGGGCACAAAAAACATCACAAAACAGAGTCAGATCAAATCAACACAAATCAGTAGCTGATTCATTTCTCTGTTACAATTTACATTTGAAAGGAGAGATAGAATGCAGAAGGGTTTTCGTTTTGGTGAGACCATGTTTGTGGGCTGCAGAACAAAATATAAAAAGTCGTAGAAATGCAACAGCAGGTTTCTGCCTGAGTCCTGGCTGGGGAGTTCGAACTGAGCAAGCTGGGGGTTTGTGTGGTTTAGCAGCTCAGCGTGAGACAAAATCAAACGTAAGTGTAAGTATCTAACTTTTCTGTGGTTTTCACTGAATGGCACAAACTGGCGTCTATAAAAACTGTGAGAAATGCTCACGACCAGCTGACCGGATCTCAGACCAGATATCTGCCTTACTTTCTTTTCAGAAAGGAAATAAGAAAAGAAGCTTAAATAGTTGAATAGTTTTTACATTTATAAACATGAACATCCCCTTTTTATGAAGCACTTCAATATGACATCAGACACCGGTCAGATAAAAATAAAAAAAAGAAAAAAAGATGCTCATAGGTGCAGATCGTTTTGATATCAGTGATGATTTCAGCAACACCTGATAAAAAATGTTGCTAAAAAAAATGAAGTGCATCCTGTAGAGAAAGCAGAACAGCTGCAGTAATGGTGTCATGGCGCGGCAGAAATACAGAAATCTGCATCATGTTTGACCACACGGCGACGGAGGCAGAAGTAGAACGAGAACAGAGAATTATTGTCACGGCAAAAAGGATTTTATGATCACCAAAACTGACAAAGAAAAATAAGGCCTTAGTATTGAAGGCCAGTGTTTGATCATTTGAAAGAGATTACGAAGGACAGGAAACATTAAATTTGAGAACTGTTCAGTGCTTTACATCTTGACTTTGCTGATATTTTGACTTCAAATTAAGTTCGTTGCTGTACTTATTGGAACACCAGGTCAGTAAGTGACCTGGTGTTTTGTTTTTTGGGGGGTTATTTTAAGTGTGCATGAAGACCCTTAAAAAATATCCAAACGTTTAAGCAACGACGAGATGAGGTCCGGTTTCTGTTTCATGTTTGAATTATGTGAGCAAAGTAATCCAGATAAGTAGAAAACTGCAGAATAAACTCACTTTTAGAGAATATCTGCAGAGTGAGCGCTAATACATGTAATTACTTTTTGTATCAGCAAAGACGTATTTATTTATCTGTCACATAAATATCTTTTGTTAAAACTTGGGAGGAAAAATATGCAATCTGTCGCTGACGCTTTCTCTCCTGAGTTTGTTTTGTAATTAATTTAATAAAGTGTTTATTATTTTCAGGTTAAAATGTGCGGTCTTCTTCTATTGCTTGAATGAACTCCAATTTCCAGCAAAAGTAACTTCAACGTAAATGTAAAAAAATATATATATATATTCTGTTGTGACGAAAGAGTTAACATTTGCTCAGGTCTCAATTATTTAAACTTGATTAAACTTTAATTATTTGAATATTCCCACAATTTTTGTATTTTTTTAAATAAATGAAAACAAATATAAAGAATATATTAAAGGTTGATATTACTAGGTTTAATTTTAATTTTATTACATTTTTTATTATGTCTATTTTAAGAAAATAGAACTGCATCTAACAATTATTATTATTAGTATTATTACTATTACTATTACTATAACAATAACAACAACAACAACAACAACAACAACACAACAACAGCAATAATAATGATAAAACATCAGCAGTAATAATAATATTGATAACAATAATAGTGCATCTGAAATCTTAGTACTTTTCAGTTTTTTATGATTTCTTATATTTCAAATGCATAATTTCTACACTTATTGTGAATTTTTATTTTCTTTTTTTATCTTTTCTTTATTTATTTTTTGTTAATCAGAATCAGCGCTTCTGCGAGATAACTACACTGCCTGAGTTACCATAAGATATTTTTCACAAAAATAAAAACAAAAAATTACTACTACTACTACTACTACTACTACTACTACTACTACTACTACTACTAATAATAATAATAATAATAATAATAATAATAATAATAATAATAATAATAATAATACATCATTTTCTCAGGTTAACCTGATGTTAAGCCTCGCTGTGCTCACTCTGTCTCCTCTTTCTCCCCCAGAGCAGGAACCCGTCTATGTAAACACCCGCCTGGGCAACCCGTCACCCCGGCTGATGCCTGCGGACAACCCGAAGTCAGCTTCCTCCTCTCAGGACTTGCGGACGCCGATCTCTGACCGGAGGTACGAGGGCAGAAACCAGAGATACAAACACTGAGGAACCCGCGGATCTCACAGACCGACAGACTGACATTAATCAGCTGAATGCGAAGTCATGATGCATTTCTGTTTATACTTGTACGCAAAGTTTAACCTTCTGTAAAGAATGGAGAAGTGGCCTTTGTTGGCCACTAGATGACGCACTTTGATGGTTTTGTGAACTTCTAAACTTTTTTTTTTTTTTTTATCTGTGTGCATGATTAAATTGTAAATATTTTTGCATGTTAAGTGAACGAAATAATGAGTTATATACAGATCAATTTTTTTTTTACTTTTACTTTTTATATTGAAGTTATTAAAGCTGATATTTTTATGCTCGTCATTTGAATACGTTTTTTTTTTTTTCAAATAAAATAAAATTAGAAAACTATGTTACATTATAGAAGATGAAAACATCTATATGGAAATATGTGGGATTTCCCTCTCCTCTGATTGGCTGTAAAGTGGAAGAGCCTTTTTTTTTTTTTTAAGGAAAAGGTATGGTGTAGTCACGTGATCTGGCGCTGGCTCTGCTGGATTATCGCTCCCTGCAGGATTTACTAGGTGTGGGCTGAGCGTTACAGGTGGACCGGAGAAAGCGCCGACACGGAACCTGAAACAATCTGAACCCAGTCAGTCTGTGAGGAGTTTCTATGTAGATCCCTGCAGCTGGAATACTGGTAAGTCCGATCCAGGGACTTGGGGACTTGTTTGTGTCAGTGCAGGTTGGCTCCACTCCGTGTCTCGCGTGTTGTGTTATTTTTGTTGCTGTTTCCACGGAGCTGCTGGGCATGTGGGATTTAAACTGAGGTGCGGATGGGATACGCCCACCGTGCCGTCCGTCTATTCCCGGACTTATTTACAGATTACGGGATAAAGAAATCTAATAATAGCAGAGGAGAGCTGGAGTGAGCGGTAGTGGGATATGCCTCCAAACACTTGGCAGCACGGCGGATAGTTTTTCACGGCGCGCTGAGTCTGCTGGAGGACATCCAGAGCAGTGCGGCCACCAGGACGAACTGTTTCAGCAGAGCTGGACAAGCGACACAGATTTCCTCCCGCGACACATTTCTACCTTTACGAGATACTTTTTTGATTAAAAACAAGAAATAAGTATGTTATTATTTTTTTTTAAAACATCATATTCAGTACATTTGGTGCGGCTGTAACTTTAATGAGGGAGCATTTAAAGCTTCTGGTCAGGTTTGTCTGTCGTACTAATTAAACTCTTTTGATGTAGTTTGCCACCTGTTAAACATGTAATGGTCAGCTTTCGGGTTCATTTTGTTATGTTATTGCACGGCGTTATGCAGTCAAGTTAAATGATACCCTTGCATACATGCGTGCTTCTGGTGACGTCACGAAGGGCAAAGTTCTTCTGAATAATCCAGATGTATTTTTTTTCATTATATATATATATATATATATATATATATATATATATATATTACTCTCTGTTTGGTTTAGTTGAGCCATCCCGTCAAGAACAGGGTTTGCATACCAAGAATGTAATTTATGAATTTATGTTATTTGTGTTTTAATTTAGTTCTGTTTTGACAAAAATAGTTATTAGAACACACTTAAAATGAACGGAGTTATGCAATTAATAAAAAGTGAATGAAAATAGTTGTTAATGGTAAAACTATGAGTTTCTACAATCTCAAACAACCTTTTTGCCTAAGGACTTTCAAGTCAATTAATCCACTAAAATGGGTATATGCGGTATCAATCAAACATTGCTTTTTTTGTTTGACATTTTTTGCAATATCTGAAGTTTTTTCATATATATATAAGTAGGTAAATTTTGGGTCACATCTTAAAATGTTAACCTACATGCCTTATCTCAGTATGATTTCAATGGTTTCTTTAAAGTTTCTTTTTAGATGAGTTTGTATGGTTTGACATACAGCTCTTGAAAACGTAGCAGCTTTTGAAAAGGAGCAAACCTAGCAGGAATGGCCAGATTTCACTATCAAAGAGCTTCAGCAATTATTTTTATGGAAACCCACAGGGTGTGGTTGATGTCTTTCATTAGGACGATTTTCAGGTCCCCACCATGTTTCTTGTTGAACGACTGCATCACCTGCCAAGAAAAAAGAAAGTAATTGTTCGTCAGTCAGAAGTAAGACTTTCTTTGTGTGTGCTGAGGTAGCATGACTGTGACGTCTTCTAACTTTACACACAAAAACCAGTCGGATATAAGAATTCAGGCAGGATTTAAAACATCTTACAACTCCGAAGCAGCACAAATGCCTCAGACTCTACTGCCGTATCGTTTTGAATAATTCTAGCTGATCAGCTCGATTCCTGCGCCTCTTTATCAGTAACCCAAATAACTGTAAAACAGAGTCGGCTCTCTTTTTTATTTTTTATAAAAAAAAAAAAAAAGTATTTTGTAAAATCCTGCAATCAAAATCCACACCTCATATTTCAAATATTTTTGGACAATTACATTTCTGCATAAAGGATTCATTCAACACCAGATAGTGGAAACGTTGTGGGCGTATGGATGATGTAAATCTGTACGGGATACATTAAGTGTTGCTGATGTACTTTCTCTCAGGGGAGACTGGCCCAGTTTAGCTGTCACCCTGCAGCTCAGTGGGCTGACATCAGAGTGTGTGTGTGTGTGTGTGTGTGTGCGCGCGTGTGTGTGTGTGTGTGTGTGTGTGTGTGTGTGTGTGTGTGTGTGTGTGTGTGTGTGTGTGTGTGTGTGTGTGTGTGTGTGCGTGCGCGCAGTGCACAACTCAACGTATCATGTACTGGTACTCTGTGGTCTAGCTGGAGATGATGCATGCTGCCGCTGTGCAGAGGGGGGTTTTAGTTTCCTGATGCCGCAAGATCTTAAATGACTTCTTAGAAGTCATCTCGATCAGGCAGACCCATCAGACTCATGTTGTTAAGTGGTTTCCAGGTCTCAAATGAGTGAGAATCACAAAAGTAAAGCGGAAAGAAAGGGTTGGGGGGGGGAAGAAAAAAAAACCTCTTAATGGTGTTGTGTGTAAATTTGAACTCATAAACCCAGCTCAGCCTATTAAGTAGTTTCATTTGGCATCTTTAATCATTTACTGATATCTGAACGAGTCATAACATGTTTTGGTGACTGATGGTGCCAGCTTACAGTCTCTGCAACTACGTCTGCTATTGTAGCTTCATTCCTCACCTGAAAATAGTTCATTGTTTCCAGCAGTTTTAACGTCTACTTGCTATTAGTCTTTAGCCAGGAGACCCGGATAACTTCAGTCACATCACCGTCACTGTGGAGGGAAAATCGGTATAACCTGAGATTCTTGGTGTAGTTAGTTGTTGTCGGTGTTTACCGAGGTTTTTATCAGTCCTGGTTTCAAAACTGCTCAACTTTCTTAGAGATGAGACGGCAGAGAAAGTGCTAGAGATATTTTGAGTTTTCACCGGCGGTAATCTGACCCTCCCTGACTTGTTGGTGCACACTGCCAGTCAGCTGGCTTAAAGAAAACTTTTACACTTTTCCGTTGCTTGCGTCAAAAAAGGGTGGTTTTGGAAATATTTTGGAGCTAAAAAAAGTGACAGGTGTCTGTACAGCAGCTGACCGGGTAAGATAGTCTGACTAAATTTATTATTTTACAGTTTACAGAGCGGAACAGCAAATTAGGATAATATTCCATGCAACACATTTAAATGATTCGGTTCTATGTAGATAATGTTCTAGTTGGAGAAAGCATCATTAAATCTTCCAGGGATCAATGATGAACAAGAGAAATACTGAAAAGTATTAAAAATTTTTATTAAGTTCTCCAGAACAAAGAATTGCTACCACTTTTGGTTTTGGAACTAAGTTGTTAGTCGATTGATTAAAAAAAGGTGTAATAAGCATCAAATAAACATTAGCAACATATGCTTTAATGCATATTAATCCTCCTATGTTCTTCTTCCCTTTGATTGGTGCATCTAACTATTTAATTGTAACACTGTTTTATCAGCAATTCAAATAATCGTTGATGTGCATTTGTGTGAAGCTGTGATGATGAAAACCTTTTGCTGGAGGTTGTCATCACATGCAGACCCAGCAGGCTGATTTGTGATCTTTTTTTTTTCCATGGCTCCCTTCTCAACCCTGAAATAAATCTTTGCTCCTCCCGATAGAACATTTCAAAATGTCACAATCCCCAGATTCTGTTTTCTGGTTCTTCTCGTCTGTCACAAGTTTGCCCTGTGGGATTACACTCCTGCTGCGACTTGTCTGGGTGTGTGTGTGTGTGTGTGCGTGCGTGCGTATATGTGTGTGTTTTGTTTTTTGTTTTTTTTATTCCGAAGGACGTTTACACTCGGGCAGGCTTGTCTGATCAATGATGAGCGATTTGTCAAAATAAGGGGAGGATCTTATTCCACTGGTTGCATTTCTACAAGACCTTGTTGTCTTAATGCAGTAATGACTGTTAGTTGTCTGGTGGCTTAGAGCTAATGATACGTGTCGCAGCAGGCCGGGACGAACTGTGTGCACAGCGTGTTTTTAAAGGATTGCCTTCAGCTCGCCTGCATATCAAAATAAAACCTGACAACCCCCTGTCACTATTATTATTACTATTATTATTATCTCATAAAATCCAAGCTTGCCTTTGCAACAATACGGCCCGGATTTGAACTGGGTTGTGTTTTCCAGTGAATGTTTCACAGCGGCGTCTGTGACAAGAGTGTCAGAGGTGAACTCCCTCCCACAACAGGCTTCCTGTTTGGGCCCCGGTGATGGAACAGTGAACCAGAGCCAACTCACGCCAGCGGGCCGGCCGCCGGCCTGCCAGCGGACATCAGCCAGGCGGACGGGCAGGAAGACGGACAGAAAAGCAAGTGATCCAGTGATGGCGTCCGACCTGTGGAACAGTTAGTCATGTCCATCAGTCACGGCCTCGCCCCTGCAGAGAGACACCGTATGAAGACATCGTACTCTAAAGCCTGTGCCTACGCTGGCGTGACTCACTCCAGCTGTTTGACTGTTAACACGGTATATATATATATAGTTTTTGTTTTTTTTATCTCGACGTGTTGTGACTCACCTGGTTGGCAACACAATGTGCGTGTCTGTACACGTTTCAAGTCTGCTCTGTGAAGTTTACTGTCGTAAGCAGCAGGTTGCTGAAGTATTTATACCCTTTGAGCTTTTTTTCAGGCTTTTGTTTGGGTTTCGTGAGGCAAACCAACAATAATTGGTGAAATTGTGTGAAGCATAAGGAAAAGGACGCATGGGGATTTGCAAAAGAAGTTTGCAAGTGGAAATCAAAAAAAGCCAGGCGTGTACGTTTATTCAGTCCGTTTTATAGAGTCTGACATTTTTGTCAGGATGGACAGTGAGCGTCTGTAAATTAGCAGTTTTTTAAATCTCCCTACAGATTCTCAGCTGGACTTTGACTGGGCCATTCTAACGCATGAATATACTTGGATCTAATGGAATGATTTCCACGCATGTGAGCGTCTTTGTCCTGCTGGGAGGTGAACCCGTCTTTGTGCTGCCCTACATTGTGCTGTGTTTATCTCCAATCTTATCAGCTTCCATGTCCCTGTTGTTGAAAAAGCATCCACAAAGCATGATGTCGCCACCGCCTGGCTTCACAATAGGCACGGTGTTCACAGCTGCAGAATGGATGTAGTGGAATTTTATTGGAATTTTTAAAAAAATCACAGATTTAGTTCATCTTTGGCTAGTCTGCCAGCTCAGGTCAAAGGTCTGGACTTCTGAAGTTGTATGTGACAAAATAAAATAGTGGATTATTATTATTATTTTTTTTAATTTAACCATAAAACAAATATCTTTTTTGGTAGTTTGAGTCACTCTTTTTAGAAGGTGAATGTTCAGGTCAGGTGGACGGCCATGACGTGTGTAGGTTTGCAGCTGCGCCGTGCTCTTTCTATTTTTGAATGTTGGATTGAAAATTACTCCATGAGAGCGATCTCTTGGGAACTGGTGGCACTTGGTCTTATTTAGGGGTATCGCGTAAGAAAATAAAAGCAGTGTATAATTTAATTCCACCTTTACATTTATCCCAGTAAGACTCATTGAAGTCCACAGTTGCAATGAGGCTCAGGTATGGGACAAGTTTTGCAAACCGCTGCGCTTGTACCAGCAATCTGTCCTGAAGGTTTCTGTAGATAAAACGGAGGCTATAAATATCATCAAGCTTCAAGTGATCAGAGTGTGGAGAGATACGGCTGCGGGGCTTCCTCAGACACAAGTTCATGTGCAGCACAACTGCGTCTAGATGTTCAGCTCACCCACCAGCGGACACGGGGGTGAGCTGACAGACTGGCAAAGAAGTGGTTTTAGTCACTGTTTTTTTTTTTTTTGTTTGTTTTGTTCTCATTTTTGGAAAGTCCATTCGTCCTTCAGAGTAAGCCCCCACCTTTGTTGGTAGGTTGTGGTTTAAAGTGAGAGTTTATTCTCAGGTCTGTCAGCAGGTTTGACCGGCTGCACAGGAATCAGCATTGATCCAGTAAACAGAAGAATCGGTTTTCACACCTGCCTTTCATAACTTTTCCTCTGACGAGAAAACCCAGACGAACGCATCTGATGTCGCACTGCATTATTGCTGCTTTGCTCTTTAAGGTGCCAAAGAAAGAAAACATGATTCAAAGTGGGGAAAAAAAACAAAACAGGAAACAAAATTAAATAATTACAGTACAGCATCTGTCGTATTTATTGGTACCCCTGATAACAATCTGCTAAAGCCTAAAAATATATTCATCTTTTATTGTAGAAGTATAATATGACTCTTAAAAATTTGGGGGTCTCGGATATGAAAACTAAGAGTGAAGTGAACCATATCACTTCTACTACTAAGACAAGTGGAGGATCTGTGATGCTGTGGGCCTTGAGAAGCATACGATCTTTAAAAATACCATTTTATTTATTAAAAATACCAGGACATATTGGTTCAAAATATGTCAGTCTGTGCCTGACAACTAAAAATGTTACTTCTTAACCGTTTCTTTTCCACCACTGAACAAATAACCAATTACATATAGGAATACTTTGCTCAAATCTGAAGGTCTTTATTTACAAATAGCTGGATTTAGCCAGCTGTTAATAAAAATATGTTTTTATTAATGAACTTTTCTGTATGTTGAACAGTTTTAGCAGTTTTGTCTGACAAAGACATTGCATAAGCTTTTTTCACAATATTTGACTTCATGGGTGGGCCCTTCCTGATTAATTAGCTGGAAAAAAAGGGGGAAAGGAATTTAAATAAAATACTTTAAAGAAATACATCATGCAAATGTGGGATCAGAATTTGACCAAAGAAAGTGTCAAAGATCTGGGTCAGAAACTTTGTCGCCACCCAGAACGGGAATTAGTGCAGAGAAGGATTTTTATTTACTACAAAGCTCAATGTGTTTAGAAAATCCTAAAATTATATTTCTGTAAAACTCGGAAGCTAACCAGTGTTTGAATCAGGCTGTGAATTATTCTATTATATCAAGGCAATCTTGACGTTGGCACTGGTGACGCTGACTTTTAACAAAAGGTGAACAAAAGTAATTTTCTCATGAATAGTATCTGGTTTCCTTGAAAGGAGTTGCTGGTAAAGTAGCAAAGCTAAGTTATCTGGAAAATTACAGCTGCTGCGAAATTGTGTCAACTTTTTTTTTTTTTTTTTTCTCTCTCAGGAAATAAAGTTGTCATGTGAGTAGTACCCTCCGTTAAGTGAGCCAAATGCCAAGTCACAACTGTAGCTGGTGGAGGTAATTAAGTATTCAGCAGTAAGAGGAGATCATGTTTCCTTCAGCAGGATGAAGATCTAAAGAGAAAGACATCTGACACTTCATAAAAGCTAAGATTTCATCCCCGGTCACCTGTGGTTTCAAAGTTATGGCTCATTCATAGTTAGCCGTATAATACGCTAAGAATGACGAAGCGGTAAAACAAAACCCCAAACACTCTGGTGTCGCTTTGTAGAAAATGTTAGCAGTGGTTGACAGGAAGTTAAACCTGCAGCCTAAAACAAAAAAAGTCTATGGGAACCAAATGTGAGTCAGAAACAAACAAAACTGCACTGAGCTCTCCGTGACGCCTCACCTGACCTGACGAGGTCTGACGAGGTCTGACTCGGCGTCTGACCGAAATCTGATGCCAGCACTTAAACTGCGGCTGCTTGCATTCAACCTGAAGTGTGAGAGTGACGCGTCGATGAGCTGCTCCCAAACAAAAGCGCCCTGTTGAAAAGTCCAAGAATTACAGTTCCTGAGGCAGCTGTCAGGTGAAGCTGTGCAGTGCAAAGGTATTCACACCCAGTGCATTTTACTGGGACTTTATGGGTCAGATCAACAAAGAGTGAGCGCTTTAACATGAACAGGAATCAGAAACAAAATGGCTTCGTTGCCTTCAATTGAGGAATTTGACTTCAGTTTTCAAGCACTAAAAGTGTAGGAAAATAAGTATGATTTTATAAACTTCATATTGAATAGAACAATAGATAAATGTATTAGCAGCCAAGTTATTTTCTGAAAAATACAGAGAAAAAGAAGACTTGATGTGATGATGCAGAAATGCTTATTTTATTTTGGTTTTCAATAAAGGTTGCCCATAACAATCTGAAATTTGTGGTATTCAGCCACCTCTACTCTGACACCCCTAATCGGGTGAAAAAGCCTCTTTAGAGGACGGCCATTTGTTGAAGAGTTCAAGTTTACAATAAGACTTGAACTCATGAAAGAAAGAGCTTTGATCAGTTGCTCTTATACTTTTCCTGCGGTATAAATGCTAAATATAACTAATCACAGTGAAACACAGTGTTGACGGCATCATGCTGTGGAGATTTTTGTCTTCATCTAGTCAAGAGTTTTTGGGAAGAAGGATTGAGCAGAAACTGCTACAGAGGTTCACCTTTCAGCATTTAACAATGACGTTAAACAGAAAACCAGCGCTACAGCGGAAGGGTTTAGCTCAAAGTATATTCTTACGTTGTGATGGTCCAGTCAAAGTATAGGCCTCAATTGAAAACTGCTGTCTACAGACGCTCACTATCCAGTCTGAGTAGATATGAAAGGAACTATTTTAGTCTCAAGATGTGCGAAAGCTGTTAGCGACACACCCAATGGATTTGCATCTGTAATTACAGCAAACAGAGGATCTGCAAATTATCACCTTAGAGACTTGGATATAAATGCATGCCACACTTATCAGATTTTCTGTACAAACGAGAAAAAAAGTTGGAAAGCATGTACAGTTTTTCTTAGATTTTTCATTGCGTTGGTGTAAAACATGAACTCTTGATAAATGCAGAGCGATGTTTTAGTTTTAGCCGAGTTTCAGCTGCTCACGACTGACATGCAAGTGCGAGGATAAACACAGGAGAGGAGAACATGGGACGCCTGCTCCAGAAGCTGCAATAATAAAAAAAAAAAAAGCAACACGCTGTGACACTCGGCCTCCTTCTTTCAGGACGTCGCCTCTCTTGACGAGAAGATGAGCTGTCCTGCACATGTGGCAGCTTGTCCCATTGTGTCAACTGACAACAAGGGTGGGAGTGTGCTGGTGGTTAGTCACAAAACACACACCGAGAGCCGAGTGTGTGTGTGTGCTCGCTCTTTGGTTGTTGTCTGTCGAGGAAACTTGAAATCTGTCGTTTTTGCCGTCTGTCAACAGGCGAGGGCTCGGCGGCGTGTTTCAGAGGCAGCATCTCTGTCGCATCCTCCCTACGTTTTCCCCTGGGAGCCAAAATAAAAATAAAAATCAGCAACAGTTGCACAGCAGTCGTGTGAACCTGCAGTTTCTGAGCACACAAGTTTGTTTTTTGTTTTTTTTTCTCCCCCCCCCTCGACATCTGCTAACAAGTCAGCTTTGTTTCTGTGTGTGCGTGCGTGTGTGTGTTGGTATGTGTGCTGGGATAAAGGGCCTTGATGAATTTTGAATGAGGCCGCTCTGCACACTTAGTCAAAACAGATTCAAACTCTTGGAAGAAGTGGTAACACTCACGCAGTGAGTGGCCATGATCTGCATACATCATGCCCCAACCTATGCTGAGCCCCCCTCCAGCCCCTAACCCACCCACAGCCTCCGCCGCCCTCCGCTTCTCTTCTCTGTCTCTCTGCAGCTTGAACCCCGCAGAGCCCAGAGGAAGCTGCTTCTTATCAGGGAGTGGGGTGTGGGGGGGGGACAGGAAGATGCTGTGAGAGTGTTGGTGGTGGGGTAGGAGGGCAGAGTGGCACTCTGCAGATTTTCACTTGACATGGGCTTCCTTTGTGAGGCTGACTTGTAGCTACAGCTGTACGCGCTGCCAGACTCATAACAACAAAGTTACATTTGTCTCAGTTCGTTCAGTTCGAGGTTCTGATAAATGCCTCCTTCAGAATTCAGCGAGAAGGACACGTTCTTCCAGGACATCGTCCTTTCCTTTCGACGTTGTTTTCATCTTCTGAGGCTGCTGTCATTTTCTGCTCCAGTTTTGATCATTTCTTCTTTTTTCTTTTTCTTTTTTGGGTTAAATCCGTCTCCTTTGAGAGTGTCCCGAAGTTAGAGACTGGATTTTCATCTGCTCATGCAGTGCTTTGCAAAAAGAGCTTGAACTTTTCTCCTTTTTTGCCAGAAGAAAACTACAAACTTCAGTGTTTTATTGGGAGTTTGAGTTACAGAGCATGTAGAAGTGGGCATTTATCACGTATCATTTATCGTGATAAATGTAAGATTTTGATGTATTGTTCTCACAATATAGTCGGATAAAAAAAAAATTATTGCTCTCTTCCTAATTTGACTGAGCTTGAGCTATTTTGTACAGAAGAACAGGCTAAACATTTCATCTCTAAATGTTGGTAGGAGACGCATCTGAAAAGATTTGCTGCTGAAGGGTGCTTTTACAAAACACTGAGTCGGCCACACTTTCCACATTTTTATTTGTAAAAAAAAAAAAAAAAAATTAAATCATGTTAAATCATTAAATCTCTAAGAATTTCTTTTAAAATTCAGTGAGAAACTCTGTCTTTCTCTTTCTCTCACCCCCCCTTTGATTATTCATACATCTTCTTGTATCTTTGGCAGAACCCTGAGAATGAAGTCCTCCAGCATCTCCCAGCACTAGCGGGGCAGCATGGCTCCTGCTCCTCCTTCCAGAGAGGACACCGGCAGCTCATTAGCTCTGCGCTGGAGGCTAACGCCGACATAGATACCCTTCAACTTCAAACTGAACCAATTCAAGCTCGAGTCCTGGTTAAACATCTAAATAAGCTGCATCCAGACTCAGGGGTTTTTCAAACATGCGCTACCTGTGATTTTTTTCTTTGGGCGTCAGAGCTGGACGGTGCGGCTCTTCTGCGCGTCGACCGACCCCGGACCCCGAGCCATGTCTCTTCTCTTAACCCTAAGCATCGTCTGTGGATTGATGCTCCAGCATTACTTCAGTCTGCTCAGCGCTCAGTACTGCATCCCACGGAAGACCGTCGACTACCAGAGTAAGTCACAAGCTCTCCATTAAACACGGGAACTTGGAGCAGTTTGATTCGTTGCATGCATTTGAATATTTTACGCATGATGTACGATCCCGATGGAAGGCTTTAGCTGCTTTACGTTCTTCTCTCTTCTGCTGCAAGTGACAAGTTTATTAGTTTCTCAACAGATTTGCATTTTGCTTTTTGCTGTGAGAGCATTTTTTGTTTCTTTTTTTACGAGGAGTCGAGGCGATTGCGAAACAATGCAAACTTTTTCTCCCTGCCCAGGTCACCTGAATTTGTTCAAAGAAGATGGCATCTTCAATTACTCAACTATGCTGATCAGAGACGACCTGGGTGTGGTGCTGCTGGGGGCGAGAGAGGCCGTCTACGCTCTGGATATGAACAACATCTCGGACCAAAAGGCCGCGGTGAGGACCAGTGCAGAGTTATTACGTCTGGAATAAGGAAAATGTCTGCAGAGCAGTTTACATATTAACTGCATTTCCCACTATCTCGCTCTTTTTTTTTTTTACTGCGCAGCGAAATGCTGCAGCAAGAAAGTTAATCCTTTGTTGAATTTTTATGGCATTTTACTGCAATGATTAGGCCAGAAGATCAAATATTTAGTGAGCTACTCAAGGCTGGACTTGCCTGGTTGCTTGAAGCAGTTTACAGCTTTTTTTTTTTTGTAGACTTTGACCCCTTAGAAGTAGGCGAGTTTATGGTGGTGTGGAAGAAAACAATGGGAGAATTGACCTACAGACTTTCCCATCGACTCAGGTTACTGAATTAATAATAAAAAAAACACAAATTATGTGCTGCTGTTGTCATAAGATTTAGTCTTTATTGTGTTTTGTTTCCTCTCAGTCCCTGAATGTTTTATGACCTCTGATGCCTACATCACAGGTATTTGTCTCGTGTTGTTTCAGGTAACTAATGTCCTGGTATCACCTTCTTACCCGTCTAATAACTATAGAGAGCCCAATTTGAACACCAGCTATGTAATTTATGCAGTTGCTACTGAAATGTTGCAGCACTGACCAAATATTAATGTCACTCATTCTCATTTTACACTATGCAGACACTCTGTCTGCATGGATGAAGACTTACTACCTCAACAATGAGGTTAAACTTGGACTGATGGTGCCCTGACCTCCTCTTCAGGAGTTAATTATCTGCTAATTGAACATTAAACATTTAGCCCAAGGTTGTGAGGTAATCATTAAACATGAGAAAACGAATAAACAAGACATCGCTGCAAAGAAAACCGACATGATTTGATGTTCCACATAATTCACTGATATTCCTGTTTAATGAATGTTTCAGAAACACGAGACAAGATCGCAAACTGTGTCTCAGCGGCTTTAGCTTTGCAGTTTCAGTTTCAAGTTACCTCTTCAGAGCACAGCAGTCTGATGAAAATAAAACTACATTAAAAAAAATTATAGTATATGTAAAAAAAAAACAAAAAACTGAGTCTAGACTTTTAATAAAATTAAGTTCTGTGTTTTATTCAAGGGAGATTTTGTATTGTTGTCATTTTGGGTCTTGTGCATGTAAAGAAATTAATAAAAAAAAACAGCAAGAAAGTTTGATGATGGTACAAAACTTGCAAGCTGGCATCACTTTGAGCTCCACTGAAGTCAACAAAACTGTAGATTTTTGCTTAGTATTTTTAGTGTTTTGCAAAATTTCAGCAGACTCAAGAGTGCCACTGGTGCGGCTCAATCAGCATTCTGAGCGAAAGTGGAATGATGGCCCTCGTTGTTAAAGGCAAACAAAACATTTTAAATAGGAAACTGCTGCAGGGCTGCAAGACAATTATCGCATGCTTTGACAGGATCCTCTCCGTCTGTCTATGCAGGTGTATTGGCGAGTCACCGAGGAGAAGCAGAGGGAGTGCACATACAAGGGAAAACACGCAGAGGTTTGTGCTGCACCTTCCAAAGCAAAGCCTGCCTAATGTCTAATTCTGGAGCGAGGATGCAACCTAAAGGACGGCTGCTGCCTGAAAACCGCACTGCTGCCTCGGGCACTTTCTGTTAATCATTTATATGAGAGTTTAGTTTTATAATTCTTTCTTTTTTCCTTTTCAAGTCCGCATGTAGAGCTCTCTTTGAAGTCCTGTGCTTATAGCTTTGAGCTGAACGTCCAAATAAAGACTCGGCGAGAAACCGTTCACATTCACGTCCTTGACCCTTTGCCCATCAGCAGCTCAGCTCTGAGCGGCACTCGTTGCAACTGTACATGTTTGGCATGTTTTGTGATTTGAGGACTGATCTAATGAACGCCGACCTTGGCGTTCCCTCTGATGGTGTTTTTTTTTTTTTTTGTTGCAGGTGGAATGCCGCAACTACATACAGACGCTGCACAGCGTGAACGACACCACGCTCTACGTTTGTGGCACAAACGCCTTTTCTCCGGTGTGCGATTACATGGTGAGCGGGCTTTACTGAATGCATTAGATCTACAGGAGTGTAAAAACAGGCCCTTCTTTTGAGGTTTTTTGATGTTAATCATTTAAAAATATCTGCCTCACATAGAGAATGGTTCAAGTTGCGTAAAGGTTTGAAGAGAAAAAAACGCTTGAAAATATTTTTTTTTCTTGCAAAACTGCCCCTGAAACAATAAATTTCACGTCCTGCCTTTATTAGAACACATTTCTATTGTTTCTGACTTCCTGTGGTTGAGTTCCTTAGTTCATTCTGTGAGTGCACTGCTCTTTGCAATAGTATTTATTTAGAGATTTAGGATGTCTCACATTTTGCAAAGTTACAACTTCAATCTATATTTCACTGGAATTTTATATAATAAATGAACTTTTTGGTAAACATACAAAATGCTTTCGGTGTGGTTTCTCAATGGCGAGTCCCTGACCTTGAGAAACCCCCCCCCCTTTCTCTGCCATTTCCTGTTTAGTAAATGTCAATAAATGGTAAAAAAAATATTAAGAAAAAAAAACTTTTTTTGGTAGAATTATTAAACCAATTAGACCTGATGGGGAGGATAGATTGGGCCCCTAAGTGCTCTTGCAAAAAAAAACAACTGGCAAAATATTTGACTCTAGAAACAAAAAGGTAGAAGTGGTAGCCAGTTTTACCGTATGCAATGACGTTTGTTGCGACAAAATGCGAAAAAGCTAACACGTGAACAATTTTGCAAGTGAATGTGCTAAAAACATCTTCTGAAAAATGCTCAGCTTTTTCTTTTTAACAAACTTTGAAGGAATTGCTTTAAAAAGATGAACACTGAAGCTGTTTACAAATGCCAGTCAAATTGGAGACGGTAAATATTTAGAGCAGCAACATTATGTAAGTAGGGCTGCCTATAAATGACTACAGTGCTCATGCTTATTTTAATGAGGTAAGACATCAGCCACGGTACGACTGCAGTCACTCACACTCTGACTATTTTTAGCAGCATTTGAGTGAGACTAAGAAAAGAATTGATGAAAGATGATCATGTTTTCATCCTGGCTAATTGTTGTCAGACACGGTTCTTGTTTTTTGGGGGCCGAATCGTAAGAATCAACGGACAAAGAGGCTATTATGCTGAAGCTTTGTTTCACACCAACACGTTTGTTACCAGGAAGCTCTTCCTCTTTCCGATGCAACATAGGATGGAAACAACACATTTCTTTGTTCGACCCATTATTTTGATTTATGTCCCGTTTAATGCATTTTGGCAGCACATTCGCATTTCGGGGAACCTCGCGATCTTAGCTGCACACGGGGATGCTCTCTGAACTGAACAACTTTGTTTTTAAAAGTAGATGCAGTCTGACACTGAGGCATCATCAAAAAAATGGATCTATTTTATCTGTTTTGTGCTTTGATTTAAAAATAATTTATTCTGTTTGACTTTGAAGTTAAGCTACTTTAGAGAATAGAAACTTCCTTTATAATAGAGTTGAAGGCAGAAGATGAGAGGCGCAGACGATGTATGAGCATGAGAACATGCTCTAAAAACACAGTTACATATTTACAGTGATGTTGGCTTAATGAACCATTTTAAAACTACTATTTAAGACAATGTGTATCCACGGTAATGAGTAATTTCTTCACATTTTCTTGGGTTGAGGTGGTAAGAAAAAGGAAATAAGTGGTAAAACTCAGTGACTGATAATATTTTACAGAGATTCAGGGCCATTAGCCTGAAGCTGCAGCTAAAAGTAACAGGCTTTAGGGGAAAAATCTTTATTCGGTGTGATCTAAAGTTGTTGGGTTAAAACTGAGGTGAGCATATGTAAATATGCAACATTACTGGCTAAAATGTTTTCTGTATTGTACTTTGCTGACCACATTTATTGCTACCCCTGGTAAAGATACATATAAAAAAAAACATAAAATAAATGAATCTTTTATTGACAAACTTGGAAAGTGGGGACTTGATTTCCAACATTTTTAGTCCTATAACATTTTCTATCATTTGAGCATTCAGAGAGAGCAATCTTTGTCTCTCTTTTCTTTAGTTTTCAGTAATGTTTAGACTTGCATAGAAGGAGTCTGGTTGTTTTCAGTTCTGTTGTGTTTTGGCTCTATCTGTCGGATCAATGTCACGGTCATTGTGTGCTTTGCTTGCACATCCCATCAGATTTTTATTTGCTCTTTAAAACGATCTGACATTTTAAAGAGCTTGTGCACAGCATGGTCTCAATGATATGACATGACATGACATGAGGTTGAGGCCTGGAGTGTTTGTTTCCTAAAAATGTCAGTCTCAGTCCTATCTAACCGAGGACTTCTACGTTTACAGGTAAAAGTCCAAACTCCTCCACAGTTAAGTACATTTGTGATGGCAGCATTAGGAAAGAAGAGGCTTTTTCCCTTGGCGTCTTGGCCAGTGGTGCAGTTCTCCAGGGATGAGCTTTGGAAATTTCTCCTCCTCACTGTGTGGTGACAAAATAAATATGAAAGTAGCAGTAGACCTTTTGAGTCGCATCACATTTATGCCCCAGGGAGGCGGGTGGTAATGAATTTCTAAGTAGAAGTTCAAAGAAACTCTGATTAACTTAAGAAAGTAAAGTATAAATGAAAAAAAAATGCAATTACATTTTATTTCAAAGGGATTTCTACAGGTTTTCAATAATTGTGCCACTGCTGAGTTAGTATAAGACAATTATTTCTTCAGATTAAATTTCCCCACTGAATAAATGTACTCAAATTAAATAGTTTTTTCTTCTTCTTCAGAGTGAGATTATCCTGCTGCAACAACAGATGAGATGGATTTATTTTGAGAGTTTATTTTTTTTAGTCCTTACCAGGGATGCCAATAATTGTGGCTAAATGTATTTAGCTTACTTCGTTATGCAACCAGTGAGCTCACCATTCTCCACTGCCGTGTTGTGTCTGATTAAAACAACGCTTTCCATCTTTGTCCTGTTTCTGTCCTGCCCTTCGTCTCTTTGTTTCCGACAGACGTTTGCAAACGACCAGCTGACCCTGAAGGGAAAGCAGGAGGAGGGAAGAGGGAAGTGTCCTTTTGATCCCTTTCAGAGATACTCCTCCCTCATGGTTGGTGAGTGTCGACACAGATGTGAAACGTTTCGCACAGCATTCGTGCTCCATCCAGTTGGTACGCTTAGCGTTTGGTGGAGCCTCCTCAGTCTGCATACAGTCCATGTTAATATAATATGTTAACATGCAAAGTTCGCCCAGTTCATTAGCGGGTATATTAATGCTTTATTGTTTTATTTTTGATGAGAACGAAGGATTTCCAGGAATGCTTACTCCTCTATTGTTCCTGTCCAACAGGAACTGAGCTGTACTCTGCTACATCCATCAACTTTCTGGGCTCTGAGCCTGTGATTCTGCGCAACTCAAATTTGCCTCTTCGCACAGAGTTTAAGCACTCCTGGCTCAGTGGTGAGTTATTAAATCGCTAAATAAGCCAACAAAACATCTTTAAAAATATGCATTTAGGTGTTTTTATTCATGCTGTTGGGTTTTTATTTGTCACCGTTTGATTTTAGAGCCAAACTTTGTCTACATGGACTTCTTGGAGGAGAGCGTCGACAGTCCCGACGGGGACGACGACAAGGTGTACATGTTCTTCAGTGAGAACGCCATGGAGTACGACTTCTACAGAAAAGTCACAGTGTCCAGAGTGGCGCGCGTCTGCAAGGTATCAGGGCAACGCAGCGTTGCATAAGAGCTTTGGAGGCGACGTCCGAGCCAGGGTCGGGGTTAAACATGGCGGCTTGTTGTTGTCTTCGTTTAGGGAGATATGGGCGGCATGCGGACGCTGCAGAGGAAATGGACCACGTTCCTGAAAGCCCGTCTGGATTGTTCCTTCCCTGAACCCAGCTTGCCCCCCATTGTCCAGGACGTCTTCCTGCTGCGGCACAAGGACTGGAGGAAGAGCGTCTTCTACGCCGTCTTCACACCTCAGTCGTGAGTGTTTACTGTCAGAGCCACGCAGTTTTTATGGCTGCGTGTGGGTGTTGAATTTAGTTAAGGAGGCTGCTGATATGTCAGACTGGAAGAAGAATCAAAAGCATAAAGCTGAATAAAAATCTATAAATTATGGAGCGTGTGTCGGGGGAACGGGAGACGAAAGAAAACCCTTCTGTTGTTAATTTGCTCGTGTTTGCGATGCATAATCCTCTGCTGTGTGTTTCAGGGGCTTGTCTCAGATCTCTGCGGTGTGTGCCTTCACCGTCGCGTCGATTCGAGAAATTTTCAATGAGGGAAAGTTTAAGACATCTGTTGCCGTGGAGACGTCCCATGTGAAATGGGTGATGTACACGGGAGAGGTACCGGAGCCCAGACCGGGAGCGGTAGGTTGACGGAGCTTTCTGCTGCCTGAACTCGTAATGATGAACTCAAGCAAATCAAGTTTGGGCGGGGGGGGGAATTATGTTTTTAATTTGCTGCCATTTTCAGTGCATCAACAATATGGATCGTAAAAAGGGGATAAATGGCTCCCTGGATTTACCGGATAAAACCCTCCAGTTCATCAGAGACAGGCCCCTGATGGACGAGGCTGTTCGCCCGCTGACTGGGGGCCCGCTGCTGCTCAAGAGGGGACCCTTACTGACTCGAATTGTGGTGGACAGCGTGCTGGCTCTGGACGGAGACACTTACAACGTCATGTTTATCGGAACTGGTAAAACAATTCAGCCTTAGTTAATATCTTGTCTTTTTTTTTTTTTTACAACCACAAACATGGAAGTGTTTATGTTCTGTACCAGCGTAGAGTGGTGAATCAAAAAAAACCATCAACACAGATTCAAAAAGTATAATGTGGTAACTCTGGAGGAGCTGCAGAGGTTCACAACCTTGGTGATAGAAACTGTTGATAAATCTAGTAATTATGAAAGAATAGCAAGAATAAAGCTGTTGTTGAAAGAGAGCAATAAGGTTTTTTTCAAATTTATAAGATTTCATGCAGGAAACACTACAAACATGTTGTTCTCTGGTGAAAAGATAAACTGACTTGTTTGCAAAACAGTGTTGATAGGAAGATGGATGAAGTGAAGTATTGGGCCATTCTGGAAGACAAGTGCAGAAAATGTTAGAGCGGGACAACAACGACTCTAAACATGTAGTCAGAGACAAAATGAAGGAGTTTTGATCAACACATATTCACGTTTCAGAATGGCCCTGTCAAAGTCCAGTCCAGTTGAGAAGCTGTGGCAAAATACGTATATTTTAACATCCACTTTACAAATATGCCCTGCTCTGTGTTGATGCAAAATCCTAGTAAAATATATTTAAGGCTCCTGTTTTGTCTCCTTGACAGAAAACGGCTACATTCAGAAGGCCGTCAACTTTGACGGAGAGATGTTCATCATCGAGCAGATTCAGGTGTACAAAAACCCTGAGGCCGTCAACGTCCTACGTCTCTCATCAAGCAAGGTAACATCGGCGCACGTAAACCCGTCGCAATTAGTCAATTAATCACATGATGAACTAGAATGAGCATAATAATTTCTATTCTGATCATTTATTTTTTTTTGAAGGGTCATTTTGTTTGCAGAAGCTTAATAGTCCATTTTTTTTATGGTTTTGTTTGTGTGTGTTTTTTGTTTCTGATATTTATGGTTTTGTTTTGGTTGTTGTTGTTTTATTTTGACAATTTAAAATATCTTCCAGTTCCAGGGTTGAGTGTTCTTTATAAAATTTAAGATTATTAGTCTTGCATTATTATTCTATTGTCAATACATTACCTGAAAACGATCTCAAAACAACAATATTGTTGGTCATCGCAATAATATCTTGGACAATATACCGTCCAGCAACATTTGTCAGCATGGCCTAAATGATGAGGACAAAACAAAAGTTCCTAAATATTTAATATAATATTTCTGTTTCCAAAGGGTCAACTCTATGCCGGTTCTGAATCTGGTGTCGTCCAGATGCCGGTCAGTAACTGCAGCCGGTACCAGTCTTGCGAGGACTGCATCCTGTCCAGGGACCCTTACTGTGCCTGGGACTCGTCCGCTGAGCGCTGCTCCTCCGTCTCTTCTCTGTCTGCGTCCCCCGAAGCTGCAGTCCAGAGTCTGAAGGAGGGGAACGTGTCACAGTGTCCTCCACCAGGTGTGTCCGTCATGACTCCTGCCACTTTTATGAGTGTGAGGTTGGGCTAACCTCTTTGCTTTTGTGTGCGATGACGTTTACAGATCCAGTGCCAGCTGTGGACGTTGCTCTAATTCCAGGGAACAACATCCAGCTGCCTTGCCAGCGTCACTCCAACCTGGCGGAGGTCCACTGGAGGTTCGCTGACCTCCGGGTTTTATCTACGCACAAATACTACATCTACAGCGACGGCCTCCTCATCCTGAACACGACCGCGTCGGACGCAGGCTCGTACTTCTGTGACTCGGTGGAGCAGATCAACAGCAGGACGTACAACAGGACTGTGGCCGTTTATCATTTACAAATCTCCTCTGAGCCAGTCAGCCCCGCTCCCGGCATAGCAGCCACAAAACACTTCATTCAAACTCCGAAAATGGCTGCAACTGGGTCACAGCCGGACCTGGAGAGCGAGGACCCGCTGACGCCTGAGAATCAAAGCGACTCTGGGAGAATGAGTCGCCTGGAGGTGGCCGTGGCTCTGCTGTCGCTGCTCTGCCTCTCTCTCGTCGCCGTCATACTGTGGTTCTGGAAGCGAGGGCACTGGAAGTGCTCCGGGTTGGCACAGAGATCCATGGGCGGCGAGGGGAAGCAGCAGCCGTCGTCAGACTACACGCACATTCAGAACAGAAACTCTGAGATTAAGCTCCTGGGGGCGGAGGCCGGACCGTGCACCGCCAACAATAATCACACCACTGTGGACTTCAAAAAGAACGGGGAGTACCACTTCCCACCTCTGGCCAGCATTTCAAGTCTGAACGGTCTGGGATACATCCGTGACGAGTCGGAGATTTGACTCTGCTGAGGCTTCAGTCCTCGTTCTGCATCGGTGCAATAATGATGTACTTGCAATGTGTTCAGGTACGTCTCAATAAACTGAAATTCAAGCAAAAAGCTTATTTCAGTAATTCAGTTCAAAGTCATGTGCTGTGTAGATTCATACTACACAGAGAAGTGTTTGTTTTAGTTGGCTTTGATAATATAATAAAAATAAAGTTTTTATTATTTATTATCCATCAATTGTCTGATGGTTGGGCTGCTGAGGCCCGTCTCCAGTGATCATTGGTCATGAGACAAGAACTATAATAAATATATAATATAAATACAATATAATGACTTTGCTTCACAATTGTCCCCAGGCTGTGACAATCCCTGATGCTTTTCCTACCACACTTTTTCCTTCCACTCAATTTACATTAATATGCTTGAAAACAGTTCTCTGAACTTTAGTGGCCTACCTTCAATCAATAACTGACTCCTGAACAAATGTCAAATCGGTGGCATTTCCCATGACTGTAGAGGCCATAGCATGATCTTAAAATATTTTTTTTCATTGGTTATTATTATAAATGTTTTATCATCCTTAAATTACAAAATAGACAATTATATATACATAGTTTCCCGTTCTGAACCGAACTACTGAAATAGATAAACTTTCCACAGATCTTCCAGTTTGTTGAGATACGCCTTCAGATGGTAAATGGGTTCCTTGTTCTTTCCTGGGTGATTTCCAATGTTTGTCCAGGCAGCTGATATTCACTAAAAAGACATGTAACTTGTTAAATATCTGCTCCAGAAATGTTTTTTACAGTCATATTTTTGTATAATCCTAATCTGTGAATACAATCTGTGTAATATTTATGTACAGTCAAGCTTTTTTTTTTTTGACTATTTATTGGAGGAAATTCCCATTTTCTATTTCTATCCTTGAATCTTTGAAATGAACATGTAGCATCTTGGTGACCGATCTCCAAGCCTAATTCATTTCATGGATCCTGCTGTATGAAATCAACAGGGGTAATTTTTTTCATTGCTCTTTGGTTGAATTAACCTTAATGCCTCTACTTTTTCACCACTCATTCAGTAAAAAAAAAAAGAAAAAAAAGCCATATGTGATTAACTACTTCTCAACAAAAATCACAATTTCTACCAAATATTTACCAGTTTTAGTAATTACATCCTAACCCTCCAGTAGGAAGGCAGTTCTTTTATTCCTTTAGGTGATGTTCACACAGCTTTACTTCAACTTGTACATTTGTGTTACTCTGAAAAAGACAAACCTGTTGCAGGAATGTAGAGGTGTGGGTGTAAATTTCTGGTGGCATATAAATAAATAAAAAAATAGGGGAGATGGGGGGGATTTGACCTGGAAACACTGCCTTGTAAAAATAAATACGGTAATAAGTGTTTTTGTGATGATTTCCTTTTTTCTTACACAGTTGAGTCCTTTGAGATTTCTTTTATTGGGGAGATTGTGATTTAGGAAGACTTGAGAACAGAAGAACTTAAATCTCACTGTTCTCAGGTTATATACAGTGACAAAAATCCTTTTTTTTTTTTTCCCACACACCTACACTTGAATCTATCCCGTTTCGTCTCATACAAGTGTTGAAATAGAAGCGATGTGTTGAGATTCTCATTAAATATTTACCCGCATGATATAAAGAAGTTGTCATGTACATAATTAGGGATCGAAATTGCTTCTGGGTGATTTAAAAAAAAAAAAAAAAAGATTACTGCTGTTGAATACATGTATTATTTCAATACTCCATCAGCCAATTGCAGCTGGTGTCACAAGGCTTGGAAAGACTGGCTCATACCGATTTATCAGCAATGTTGCAGTTCATGAATCCCAGATGTCACCAAAGCAGTTGGTGTCATCCAGATGCCAGATGTTTTTAAAGTTAAAAATGCAAGAATGGAAAAGTTTGGCACACTCTAAAATTACTTTCTCATGTTACAAATTCAAACTTCATATTATCTTTTTAATCTTTAGTATTTATGACACACCAACACAAAGTAGTACATAATCACAAAGCAGAAAATTAGGCATGATTTTGAAAAAAATAAATCTTCCTTGAGTTAACATTGTGTTGCAACTACAGCTGCAATCTTTTGGGGGTTAAGTCACTGCCAGCCTTACACATCTAGAAATATTTACTCTTCTTTGCAAAATAGCTCAAAAAACAATTCAGATTGAGTGGAAATCATCCATGGGCAACAGTTTAGAAATTTTGTAGTGGATGTACATTTGGACTTTGACTAGACCCATTCAAAACATAAACATGCATTAATTAATTGCCTATTCCTCAGTAACTCTGGTCTATCACTGACTGATAGGCCAGAAAACCAAGTGTCAAATTTCTTCTGCTTCAAAATAAAGCTTTGATTTGAGTCCCAACAAAATACTCTGACATTTGGCTTTCACGTTTAACAAATAACAGAAAACAAAATATTTGTCACAATGTGTTATGTCATAACACAAAAGTGGTGCATTCTTCTGCTGTGGCAATGCTTCGTGGAAGAAGCAAACTGTGATATGAACTGCAGTTCAGCAGTCCAATTTGGTGGAATAAACCAGAAACGCTGTGTGAATAAAGTAATTTATTGAAATGTCGCGACATGTATGGAATACCTTCACACGTCCGCTTTATTTTCTGAAACCTAATAATGAAGATTTAAGACATTACACCTGGCAGTTGTCCTCGAAGGACACTTTAATAACAATGAAAAGTAAATAAAATGTCACAATCTACAATGAAGGCACTGTCTTTTTCCTCTTAGTTGAGATGTGGACTTCAGGCAGGCTTTGACAGGCGCAAGATTAGATTTTAATTCCATACATAAAAAACATGTTGGAAGGACAAAAGTCGAGCCCAACTCAGAATTAGCCTGCAGTTAATCCATTGATCCATGCAGGTTTCAATCAGTCTGGATATTTCAAGCAAGGTACGAGCTCATTTCAGATGAATGTTTTAGTGGCCACATGCAAGCCTGTTGTGATTAAACACAAAATCTGTATCTGGTGGAAAGTGAAAGAAACGACAACGATGGCAGCAGGAGATAAAGATGCTTTTATCCACTGAAAGCAAACAAAACTCAGCTGCCCTGGCTGCTTAGGGTGTGACTTTTCAATTAGTGAAAGAGGAGGAGTTAAGTGTTTTGGCATATCAGTGTTCAGTAAGAAATCAAACAGAAAACCTGCTTCACTGAAGCATAAGATTAGAAACACAGCTTTTGTTAAGGCAGGCGCAAGTCAAGCGGGAGACTTTTAAACATGCAAAATCTGCTACAGTGAGGCAAGCATGGAAGCATCTCTAACAAACCAAACTTATAAAATAATGGAAAAAAAACCCACAATCACCCATGCTACGTTATGTAGCATGCAGCTTTGTAAAAATCCTAACATTACACAGATCCATAAGGCACACTTTCTTCACTTTGCTTTAAAGTGATCACTCATTTTGTTTCTGCATGTCTGCAATCCATTAAACCTTCAAAAGCAAATATTTAATTTAAGTCTAAGACTATATTTGTTTTTTTTCTTCTTATTAACTTTTTGTAAACAAAGTAGAAACAGAATGGCACATTTTGAAGGCAACCATAAAAACAGTTTCAGGCTGATGGAAAAAAAACTAAAAAAAAAAAAAAAAAAGACCTTCATAGCTATTATTTTACTTAAATTTAAAATAACTGTCTAATCTATACGTTGAGAGTGACATGCTGATTTGTTTTGAAGTGCTTTTGTCAGCATTGTGGAAATGACCGACCATCTGTCTCCCCCTAGTGGCGAACCTCAGCCATCACCAGTGGCTGTTGTCAGGGTAACTGGGCACCGCGGTGGGGTACTGAGGCAAAGTCGGGCCCTGGGCCGACTGAGCGACGGCGTCAAACGCTGCGTTCCTCACCGGGGCGCTCTTCCACAGCCCGGTGCTCCACTCCTCCTGAGCGCGCTGCATGCTGCCGCCGCCGCCGCGGTACATCCTGTGCACCTGGGACACGAAAACGGGAGGAAACGTTATGATTGGCGAACAGGGACGTCTCAATTAATTAGAGTAACACTGAAAAGCTAATGCATTGTAGAGATTCGGAGATTTATTTCTGGTCATTTTGTTGACGACAGCTAAAATTGATTTATAAAGTAAAAAGTAATTTAATCCCTGAGGTGGTGCTTGGGTCTTTTGGACCAGTCTACGTGTTCTTCTGACCGCTGACGCTCTTCTTGAAGCCGTCTTCACAACATGGAGTTAATATTTGTAAAAGATTAGGTTAAAAGAAGGAAAGAGAAATTAATCTAACACCAAAACCATAACCCTTCCCAGAAGGCCAGGTTGGTTTAGATATATTACTTCCCTAAATTAACAAAAATCATCATTTAAAATCTGTTTTTGCATTTTTATCAAATACTAGAATTTGATTGATGATCTGAAAAAAAAAAAATCCAAAACAGAATAAATACTGTATGTAAAGGAAGCAAAACACTTTTTCGCAAAATTAGAAAAATACATCAACTTTTCAATGATTTTCTAATTGACTGAGATTCGCCCGTATTTTTGACTTCTGTCGATAAACTCAAAAACTACGCTGCAGGGTAAAATCACTTCTAGCTTGTTGTTCACTCACCTTAATGAGAACCAGTGCCATTAGTGCGGCCACCACAGTGAAGAGCAGCGTTGTGATAAGCATCACTATAGCGGAGCCCACATTCTCGCTGAAAAACATCACTGTGGCAATCCAGCCGCTTTGTGTCGGTGAGGATGAGATGAAAGTGGTACGAGTTAGAGTATCAGACAGTGAGCACACAGCAAAGTGGATTTAGTACAAACAGTATTAAGCAGTGAGAACTGAGATGCGGTGACACACTCAATAATCAAATGAGTCATTATTAAAACCATGAGTGAACAGCACAGTCACAACAAGCATGTGTGCAGTTCTCTTAATTGTGTTTAGACTGCCAGAGGGAACATGCTTTGTTTTGGATGTTTATTGGGCAAAAAAAAGGGGAAAAAATAACTTTTTTTAAAAAAAATTGAAGCAGATTGCGGGGGAAAAAAAACTGGATATGTAAAAAATAAAATAAAAAAAAAGAATTGCTAAGTTTGCTGAGAAACCACCTTCTCTACTCTTTTCCAAGGCTGGAGAAATTTCATCACAACACACATTTCATCAATAAAACAGTAAAACCCTCAAGCACACACAGCTGAAGAAGTATGCAAAATGACTTGATCATCAACTGAGCAATTCATCATTTTCAACTTTTCCTTAAAGTCAAAATGCGTACGATTCAGAGATTAGTTTTACAAGAACCTGATGCCGTCGTCTGCTGTGTGTGTCTTACTATGGAGAGATACAAAAATAAAAGGTGGCTCAAGAGATTACTTAAGGCAGCTGACAAGAGCGAGTATAAAGGTCGGTGGCCGATGCTTTAATGTGGTTTTTCTAGAGAGAAGTCTCGCTGAAGGGAAGGAATGCTAAACTAATATTCTGAAGTTACTTAAAATATTCCCATGATGAACATCTTGCAGCAGAATAAATTCCTTTTAATGCAGTAAGAAGCTTATCTGTGCTTCTTATATCAGGCTGTGCCGCCTGCTATTATAAATAGCTAACTGTACCTGGGCTTGGTGCGTCTAGTTTGTGGTAAAGATGTAGTTCAACACCTGACAGAAGAGCACCCAGTTAAAAAGCCATACATGCGTCGTTCTTTCACACAGATTGATGTGTTTTTCTTTAAATTCATCTAGTAGATGCTGAAACATTGATTTAAAAATAAGAATATTTTTGTTTTAGCCGTTTTTTCTTTTATTTTTCCTAGAGTAAAGTTATCCGTCACTCTTACAAGCTGAACCTCGACATGACCTGGTTATCGTCGATCTAACCCAGGTCTGAATATTTATGATCTCAAAACCACCAGATTTTTCATCACACTGCGTGGCGGAGAGTCTGATTAACAGATGAAAGAGAAAGTGCCAGAATGACACAGCATCACATTTCAGTATTTCTATACTGAGTCATTAGAACAATTAGTATCACCAATAAGTGATGGTTTTAGGTCATGCATACAAATATGTGGAGAACTACAAAAAAGGTTGCAACTATGCTAAAAATCTGCACTAAGAAATGAACTGAACATGTAGAGGCAAAGGGTTCTCTAGAGATAACTTCTTTGCAGTTTAGCAAAACGGTAAACAACATAGCACTTAGCATACAAGTTGATATCCTTTATGGAAGTGTGCTTCAGCCAGGTAGCTATTTTATTTTATTTAAATATAAGTGCTCATCTTTGTGTGCTTCCATTTGCCTGTCAATTTTTTGATAATGCAAATAAAAAGTCACTACTGAAGGACACATAAAGGATCATTGTACACTAAAATAAACCGTCTTTTAAACAAACATGAATCTACTGCATAATAAACATATTTTTTTACAGTGTAAACAAAGATCCGCTCCATGCAGATGTGTTCAGCAGCAGCCCTGTACAATATTTATCTTTCTGGTAATTTTGCATAAAATTTTCTTATGTGATAATCTACAGACGAAGAGAAGGTTGCCACGGTTTCTGGACTTTTTTCTGCTCTAATTGCCAGCTTCAGTCCGACTCCACGATGACCTGCGTTAGCATTAGCCACATTAGCCTCCAATGCCTTTAAACCTAAACGTGGGCATAACGAAGAAGCGCTCTGGTTTGTTTCATTGCTTCATTACTTCACAACCGACTGAGCTGTCAGCTGATTCACAGTTACCTCCATTAATTTGTGCCACAGAAGGACGAAGCGCATCTTGACAACTGAGCTCAGACCAACACAGCGCCATCATGTCCTAAAAGCTAACATCTAACATCTACTTAGGAGGTTTTCTACCTCACTGCTGCAGATTCAGGAGCTTTACTGACCTTTTCAGGTTTCTCTGAAACATCAGAGTCACTCGTTGCGTTACCGTTAAATTGCTCACCTTGTCTATCCTCCCATGTTTACACATTAAATATTAGGACAGTAATGGCACAACAAACCTGGCGAACAGCTGTGTACTGTCACGATACAACACAAATGACAATGGAGTAGAGTCTGAACAAGTTCAATCTAAATATATATCTTTGTTTTCATTTTTAGTAAAATGTCTGATAACAGAGTAGATATAAAATAAAAAGTGACTAGATAGCAAAAATCCTTGAAATAATCTCTGATAAAAAACCCCCAAAACAAACAAACTGGTGGACATAAAGTCTTGATAGTAAGTTTGGTCCAGACTCACCATGTTCCCCATCCAGAGATGCCTATAGCTTGGATAACGGTCAAGACACACTGAAGGAAAAAGATGAAGAAGAAGGCCATGAAGTTGAAGGAGCTATCAGCCCTGTGAACGGCAAAGGGAAACGCAAAGTCATGATGCCGGAGAGATTCAGAGCTGCTAAATTGTCTTTGATTCTAACTTTTTATGTGAAAATCTGACGCTATGAAACGTGACACCGTCAACAAAACAAGCAGTGGAAAGACCAGAAAAGCCAGGCTACAAATTTTACATGGAAAGGAAAAAACTCCTCTGACAGAGATTATCACTCTACAGCTGTATCAATGCTGATATCAACCAAATATCTGAAAATAATCAGCAATGATTATGCAAGAAGTATTTATACATTTCGTGTTTTTTTTTTCACATTTTGTTATATTACAACTGCAAACGTCAAGATATTTTAATCTGGGTTTTTTTTTTATTTTTATGACAAACCAACACAAATTAGCAAGTAAAGTTGAACAAAGTGTAACTCACATCTGAAATTGTTTTAAAAATAAAAATCTGAAAAGTGTGATGTACATTTTATGCCAGTTGACTCAGAAACCTTTAAATGAAAATAAACCCAACAAATTATTTTCAAGAGTCAACTAATTAGAAAACACAGGTAATCTCAAAAGCTTTCAACATGTCAACATCTCACAGAGAACTGTGTATTGCACACGTGTCAAACCTGAGGCCTGTGGGCCAAATCCGGCCCGCCATAGCTTTTTACGTGGCCCTCTGGATTCTACACTAAACACCAAGTGTGCTTAAAATATTATGTTATCAATCTAATCAGTGCAGTCTTTTTCTGCTTATTGCTAAATTATATCAATCAGTCCCTCCAGTTCCTTGAGAGTTATCGTGGAAATTCACACAAAACAGATCCCTGCTCTTTTGTTGCGCTAATACATAATTGGGAGTGTATTGCATATTATTCTCAAGAATTGTCAAAAACTTTCTTACTTGTACTAAACAGCTGCCTCAGCTTTAACTGATGTCAGATTATATAATCCACAATCTGTACAACGAGTAATAAAAAGTTGCGTTTACCGTCATAAATAAGTGCAAATATTTCCAAATAAGCCACAAACACTTTGGTTTTTATAGCCAAAAATCACAAAAAGAATCACAAAATTCTGGAGGTACTGAAATGATGTTCAATAATATTATTTCATTTTAAGAATTCACTGATAGTTTAACAGTTTGGTGAGCAAGTTTTATCGGTTCATTCTGGCACAACCGGCCCTTTAAGAGCATTAATGATCTTGATTTGGCACAAAATGAACAAAAGAGTGACAAGACCAAGTGTGAAATCTGTAAGTACCAAACAAAACGCCATGCGAGGCAAAACCTAGCGCTGCACATCGCTTGAACACACCAGCTGTAGAGAAGCATGGTGGGGGCAGCATTATTCTGTGGCAATGCTTTTCTTCAACAAGCCCAGAGCACGTGGTCAGTGGCATAATAGATGTAAATATTACACAAAATCCCAGTAAAAATCACAGTGAGGTTTGTGGTTGCAATGTGACAACGTGAAAAGGTTCGGGAGCTGTGGAAACACTTGAGGCGTGCACAGAGTCCTGATTTAATCGCAGCTTTTGCTAACAACCAACATGTTTTGATAGGATTTAAGCCACTTACCTGAAAGCTTTGTAGAGCGGTCTGAACCAACATGTGTAACTGCAGGGGCTGAAGAGAAGGAGCCAGAGCAGAGAAAAACCAAAGTTTGCGGCACTTCCCCCTCCAGCCCACCAAGCAATGCATGAAATGACATTTATGCACAGTGTGGCCGAATACACTGAAGACGAGAAGGGGAAAAGGGCGGGAGGGTCGGAGAAAGAGGAAGTGAGTGATTTTGAGATTAAGGGAAAAATAACATTTTCTTTATGATAAATGTGTGCGCAAACTACTTACTCATCCAAAGCTTGTAAACTCTCTGCACCAGCTGCGTGTGAGGTGCAGGGATTTCTTCATCGATGTTTTGGTAAAAGCATGGCTTTAGTCTTAAGAACTTTGGCAAGGGAGGAAAGTTATTTACCCGCTCTAAAAGAGGAAGCAAAGATTCACAGTCATTCCTACTGCATTTTAATTTAAGAATCCAAAAGTTAGGAAAACGTTAACTTCTAGATTAATATCTTCATCGATCCATTAATAGAAATCCACTCCCTTTTTTGGGTGGGGAGTGAATTCCTATTCATGGATTAATGAAAACATAATCCATGAATACAGATTAATATTAATCCACGAATAGGAATTCATATAGGAATAAAAATTGAATTAACACATAAACACAAACCTGCCATGTTGAAATTGCCCTTCCTTCCTAAATAACAGGAAGACACAGATACAACATATGTAAATATTAATATATATTTAATAATTCTGTGAATTAGTAAATATATTCATAATTATTCCTACTATCTATTTGCATTCTATGCTGTTCAGCAACAATAATTACAACAATAACTGTAATTTCAGGTATATTTACGTCTTAAAAGGAGCTGTACATTTTATATAATTAAAAATGTGTCTAAATACAGTCAGCGAGAAACTCCTTTCTGCCCATTTCGACTTTGGTCTAACTGGTGACTAATTTTACAACCAAGCAGTAACTTATGCACTCATCTAACCCATTTAAAGTTATCTAATGTTCACGTTGCAAGGATAGCAGGAAGGAAAAAGCAGCTAACTCGCTCTGTTGGTACAGGGGTCCAACCACGATGAGCAAAGAAGAGCGTCAATTATCTGTTTATATTACATATTTGCTTTGTTTGAGCAATTGTCTGATAGCGGAAAAAGGTGAAACTCTTGCGGCCATGACGTGGATGCAAGACGTATTTAAATAAAAGCTACTTTTACCAGGTTTAGATGTTTCTCCTCACGTTTCCGTCGACAAATGCAGGGATCCTCGAAATACTCGGGATGCGCTTTTTCGACCCCAGTCAAACGCTTTGCGACTGCGCTGCACCGTGTATTATTTTGTAGTTTAATACTATTCTCTTTGTTGACATGGCCCTTTCAGGGGCGGTGAACAGAGAACTACAGTTTCCAGAATTCACGCGAGCGGTAAACGGAAAACGCGTGACTACAGCGTGATTACGTTCCTCCGTCTCCACCCAGTTCTTAAACAGCTGGAAACAATTTTAAGAAACTCTTGTAAAACTTTTGAAAATATGAACCAAACATTCTCACTTAGTTGAGCAAAACTGTGGGTTTTATAATCAGAATATTATAATTAAAATTATTATTTTATTTCTATTATCTATGTAATCCAAGTTTTATTTAAATAAATTCCATTAGAAGAATTATAATCTTAGATTAATATCACACATATCTTTATTCATCTCGCTTTCATACACGTTCTTACTTAGAAGTAAATTATCCTTTTCAATTTACTAACAAAATGTATCATTTGTCCCAAAACACACAAATCGCCGCCATATTGACTAGCATTTCTGCTAACATATTGTCATTCTCAACGTATTGGAAATGTGCTTGCCCTTGTGGTATTATGATATTGTAAGGGTTTAGAAGTACCAGGCTGTTCTGTTTAACATTAAGCAAGACATTCATTAATTAAACCACTAAAAAATAAATAATACTGGGAATTATCTTTAAGCATTTGTTGAATCTTGTTAATTTTCATGTCATTTTTAATGTTCTGTTTAATGTTTTGAAAAGGTAGCTGAAATAAAATTCCTAAATTATTGCAATTAATATTTAATTCAACTTTGGTGTAGTTTTGGTATATTTGGTATAATTTCAAAAATAAAGTAAGTTTAATTTAGGTTAGTTTGATCTTCAGATGTTAAAATTGTTCTCAAACATTATCATTGCTTGTACTATCATATAAAAGCCTCAATCTAAATTGGTTTAGCTTAATTGCACTTGTTCTGTTTCTTTTGTTCTTACATGTTTTTCACACTTTTATTAGCATTTAAAGCAAATTTTGCCACACACAGTATGGCGGACACGACGATCGTTCTTCTTCTGCAATAAAGTCAAGCTCTGTGGCCAATCACATAACTCGAAACATCAGCCGGAACGCGCTTCCTGTAAAAAAAAAAAAAAAAAGCATGTGACATGTTTTGGTTGCTGGCAAGGAGCGTTCAGTACTATGCGGATAGCGTACACATAATTTACATTTTCTGATTCACCTCTGTTGACTTTAAGATATCAGTCCTTATTATCTTAAAAAGACATCTTGAAATCCCAAAAAACTTTGAGCGTTTCCTTATCTACATGTCAAGATTTTAAAGTTTTCGAGAGAATGCTGGAGTAAGTGGGAAAAGCAGGTGCACAAATCCAACGTACCCTGGAAGAGCCAAGAATTGATTTCGACCAATCAGCGAAGCTTATTGATGGCCGGACCTGACTCCCGCCAATTCCGACTCGGGAGCGCGAGGCAAGCGGCGGGGTGAGCAGAGGGAGAACGCAGGAGATGCGGAAAGACTTTTAGTTATGCTTATGTGAAATAAATTAAGATCGTATGACGTGTAAATAAGAACTTGATATTTAATAACCAGTGGGGGGCCTTTTTGGCGTTAACGCTGCTCTTGTCGGTGTGTCAAAGTTGTTTAACTGCAAAACATTGTGAACGAAAGAGGCCCCGGGTCAGTATTTGGGATGTTGGCGGCGGAAAGTTCATCTGTGGACGGACATTTGGCAGTATCGACTCCCCACAGAAGAGGTAATACCTTGTCTTGAAAGCTTAAACACTTGAAGCATGCAAAAATGTTATCTGTTGTGCCACGAGCGAGTCACTTTTTCAAAATTGTAATTTATCAATTAAATAAAGGAACTACAGGTGTAATGTTTGCAGCTTCTGCTGCACTGTGGTAACTTTGTCAGCGTTACCAGTATCGGGTAGGCTTAAATTTATTTACTGTACTTGTATCATTTCATGAAAAACCTCTTGTTTGGGTCATAAATCTGTTGCTGCTGTCTTGAAAGCAGTTGCCCTCAACATGGTTGTTAACATGATACTAATATGATTTTTTTGAACCTTATTTGTCATGTAGGAGACATTTAAGTGCCGCCACGCTGTGCCTTTGTCTTGTCAACAGTTTCTATTGAAGATGTTTTACATTAATAGCTAGCAATGATGGCTAAGTCTGTTGTTGCGTAGCACAGTGTCTGATTAGTGTCATTAAAGTAGCATGCAAAGCTAGTCGTGTAGCATGGTTGGCAGGCTCAAAGCTAGTGCGTAAGATCAAAGCTGCTCTCTGAAGTGGGCTGTCAAAGCTCACTTCTTGTTTTTGCTTTCTCATATGTCCGTTTTACGGACTGTTACACCACAGCGCGCTGCAGATGTTCAGAGTGGGTTTTCCAAAGCTTCCAGTTGTCTGAAGGACAGTCAGACATTACCTGGCAACCCCGAGGTGCTGCTCACTCTGCAGTCTCGATCCGGTTGGGCCTCTGTAGCCCCGACTGAGACACAGGTTGGCGGGAGAGCGAGCTAAACACGGCCACTAGATCCAGCCTCATTTTGTACTCGGAGCACAGGGTTAGGTATATGAATGCAGCGTCACAGGCCTTTACGTTCAACACGCTTACATTTCTAGAAAGCGTTTTGATCATGGATGCACGTCTACTGTAAATGGACAAATGATTAAGTTGTCGGAAACTATTGTTTGGTGGCATTTGATTGAATGTGACATGTTTATCAGTTCACTCACAACTTGTGTAGTCTTAGTTTATCATGTCATCAATTGATTTTTAATCTGCTGTTTTCTTTCAGGCATGGATTGCAAATCAAGTAATGCCAACAAGAAACTTATTCAAGGTAAAAGTGACATGGGGTTGTTTGCATTTATTTATCATGCATCCTCGAACACGAAGGCCAAAATTGAAAAGCTTTTCAAAAAAAGTTGTCAAAGATAGGTATTCCATTGCAGTAATAACAACCAAGAATAATCTTACAAAAACAGTTCTGTGTAAAAGTATTTCATTCCCCCACCCATGGCTTCTGTTGCCTTTTTTATGCCAAGATGCAATGTTTTCACATCATCAAAATATTGTAATATTATACCAAGATCAATTGGGTAAATAATAGTTTAGTTTCTGAATTAATATATCTAACTGTCCTGTAAAAAAGAAAAAAGACACGCATGTTGAATCCAAAATCAGGAATCCAACTTGGTTAGGCCTTTAGGAAAAATGAAGTCATTTTGACCAAAATGATTTTAACAAAACAACACATCTTTCCTGGGTTTAAATAAATTTAGGCACCAAAAGTCACCGACACCAATCAGCTTGAAGTGTTAAAAACTCAAAAGAAAGGTTTTGGGTTTGGCCTAGTTAAAGTCCAGATCTAAATCCAATTTCCAGTCATCACAAACACTTGATTTTTATTTTTTACTTAAAATAAATAATTAATTGATCAATTTATGTATTTGCTCAGGTTATCTTGGTTTAATAATAATAAATCAGTTTGATCAGAAACATTAAAATTTACTAAAAACTTTAACTAAAAATTAAACTAACTTTGTCCTGTAAAAAATAAGACGCATGTTCATTATTTATTTATTTACATTACTGGAAAAAATTATTAGTGAAAACAGGCACTCTGCATTTCTACAAAAAAAAGGTTGCTGTAATTGATGCAAAGCTGAGCATATTCATTTAGTGACCTAACTGTAGATTAATAACAGTGAATTATTGACAATATAATTTATTTGTAACCGTCTTCTTTTTTTGCTTCTTCTTTTCTTTTCTCTTGTTTCCAGCTCGTCTCCCGTTCAAGCGCCTGAATGCCGAACCTAAAGAAAACCAGCCACCGAAGCGTCCCTGCACCCATTCCTGCCCCGGACCCGCAGACCCGGACACGCAGAACGAGAACGAGTCGTCTCCTCTCTCCGAACGCAGCGGCCCGCCTCTGGTCAACGGCCGCGGCCCACTCGATGGCTTCCTGAGGCGCAGGTGCCCCGGTTCCTCTGCGTCCTTGGACAGTAAAGCGGTCATCGATCTGACTGACGACGTCAAATCGTCCCCCGTAAAGCGCCGCGGCTCCCCTGCGCCGGCCGCTTCTCGTCCTGCAGCGAAAACCAAGCAGCAGCGCAAAGACAGAACAGAGGCTGCTGGGAAACACAAGAACGTTACTGACACTCCTGAAACACAGACTGCAGACTTCGTCTTAATTACTGACGAAGAGGCGGAAGAAGAGGAAGAAGAGGAGGAAGAGGAGGAGGAAGAAGAGGAAGATCTCACCACATTTGTCTCCCAGCTGGATACTACTACTCAGGATTCAGACAGCGAGCCAGAGGAGCAGAATGAGTTGGGAAATAAGTCGACACAGTCGCCGTCATCGGCCAGCTCCATGTCTGAGAGCTCACCAGAAAACGGCAAGACCGGGGACTCGACGCCAACCACTACACCTAAAGTACGAACCAGCATGGGAGCAGATCATCCAAGTTTTCTACTGCGTAATTGTTGCTAAAAAAAAAAAAATCTTACTCAATGGACATGTAGTTTCCCATTTTCCATATTTTTTAAGAAATGATTTTTGCATCACCAAAATGTATTTAAATGTTCATTTGCTTTCTACATTTTGAAAAATAAGTCTAAAAATAATGACCAAAAACCCTTTTTACAAAAGAGCACAGTGCCTAAATTTTCTTCTTATTCGCTTTTATTGTTCTTGCCAGAATTTATTCAGCTTTGATTTTTGTCAGTAAAACATCCCATACAATGTTCTTTTTCTCCCGTTGAAGGACCCAAAGACCCCCACCACCCCTAAGATACCAGCAGAGGAGAAGAAGATCAAGAGGCGCTCATTAAAGGTAGACTTCGTAAAGTTCAGCTCCTGCTGCAAGGCGGTTTGGCATTTCAAGTAAACAGGTTTCACATGTAGCCTGAAAGTCTGAAAGAAGTACGTTAATTTTTTGTCTTTGATGTTTTCCAGGTCTGGATAAATATGGAAAAACTTTAGCTTTTCTAGACTTTATCGCCTATTTTCCACTCCCTACAAAGTAAACGCCCGCATTTATAAAATTAATTTAGTCAAATAGGCTGGTGAGTAAGAATACGGTGGCCATGCTGACTTAAAGCTGATGTTGAACAACTTCAGTAAAACATTTAATTGCAATCATATTGCCAAAAATTTAAATGCATAAAATAAAATGTCACATCCTAGCAAATATTTAATCCGTGCACCCTACTGCACACACTAATGCATTGGAGATTGTATGCAATTCTGTATATTTTACAGTATTTGCTAAGACATTTTGATTTATCTATCAAAAGTGACAATAGATGCAATATATTTTTTGTTGGTGGTCAGAATGACATTTTTGCTTATTGACTTGTTGAAAGTTATTTTGCTTGCTGTAGAATACAATTATTATTTTATTTTTTTTGGTCATGTTCTGCAACCAGAAGGTCTTGGAGTTTGATCTATGATCGGGTTACAACACCGGTTATAAAATTTCGGTTTTGAAATGAAAACCTTAAAGATTTTTAGGAAAACATGGCTAATGTATAAAAACAGCTGATGTATATATTTTTTAAATGTATTTAAACATAAGTATTTCAAAACAACTATTATTTTAAATAAAATTATAAAAAATTGGCTTGTTTTAGGTAAATCAAAATGCTTTTTCAGACCAAAATATTAACAATAAGCTTAATCTGTGATGTCATAGGAATAAAATTAAACAACATATAATAGACTGGAGGAAAAACAGCAGCAGCAGATGTGTCCTTTGTTTATAATTGGAGGTTTTTCAGGATGATGCTTCATCATTGTTTAAAAAAAAAAATTATTTATTGGAAATGTATGTTTGTAGATGGTAAAAATAAGTTGAGAAATCTGGAAAAGTTGGTGATTTTAAAGAGGAAGCAATTTTAGAAACTCTGCTTTAAGATTTTCTACAAATGTTCCTCCAGTTAAGACTCAACTCTTAGTTTCAGTGTCTTTTTCACCCCCTGAATTAATCCTTAGGTTAACTGATTATGTCTGATTGCAGAGTTTACAGGAGCAAGAAGAGCGGTTACGGCTGCGGCAGGAGAAGGAACGGCAGAAGGAAGAAGCCAAAGCTGCAAAGGAAAAGAAGAAAGAAGAGGCTCGCAAGCTCAAAGAGGAGAAAGAAAGGGAAAAACGGGAGAAGAAGGAAAAGGAGGAGCGGGAAAAACGAGAAAAAAAGGAGAAGGAAGAGAAGGAAAAGGCGGAGAAGCTAAAGGCAAAAGAGGAGCTGCGGAAGTCTAAGCTAGAGTAAGTATAAAGACACGTTAGGGTTGTTGTTTTGTTGTTGTTTTTCACCAATTTCATGTTATTTATCTTCCTCAGGGCAAAGCTGGAGGAGAAACGGAAGAAGGAAGAGGAAAAGCGAATGAAGGAAGAGGAGAAACGCTTGAAAGAAGAGAAAGATGTAGGTCTTTGTAGAAGCTAATATTTTGTGAATGTGATGAAGTTGGTTAATATTTAATGTTTTGACTGTTTTCTTTCTGGTTCCAGCGCCTAAAAGCTGAGAAAGCAGAAATTACTCGGTTTCTACAGAAACCCAAAATCCAGCAGGCCCCAAAGGTCAGTAGGTCACCTTTATTAAGGTTTAGAGACTCATCATCATCATCCTCTTGGACTCTGAAGATGCTTTCTGTCCCTCTCGTCTCCTCAGACTCTGGCAGCTGCGTGTGGGAAGTTCGCTCCGTTTGAAATTAAAGAGAACATGTCTCTGGCGCCTCTGTGTCGCGTTCAGTGTGACGACTCGGTTCTGGAGGAGCTGGACCAGTGTTTGCTAAAGCCTGCCGAAAAACTGAACGCACTGAAAGACTGGATCGGACAAAAACCCAGATGGTCGGGACGCACTGAACTCAGACAGGCGGACACGCTCGGGTGAGAACAGAGACGCTCGGTGACCTGGTCCAGAAAACAATGAGGGCGGATTCACCGATTTACATCCCGAGGGTTTGATTTGTAGCTTAAGAATCAGACGCTCTGACGGAGTAGATACCAGGACTTTGTGGTTATAGGACCTTTTCTTGTTAAAGTTCCCTCCGTTGAGACACTTTTCGTCTTTATTTTTTAGTGTCATCGTTGCTCCGTCTCTTGCTCTGCTGACTAAATAATCTGCTGCTTTTTCAAATAAGCTCACGTAACCAAAGCTCATACTGCACAGAACTGATGAAGTAAAAAGAAGTGAATCACTAGATTATTTGTTTGAACACTAGACTGTATAGACAAAACCTCAACTATTGCAAAATATTAAATGAAGCACTTATTGTTGATCAAGTAAAAAAATATTTGAGACTCCATAAGAAATACAAACAAGCAAATTTAAGTTATGAGTGTGATCCTTAGCCCTTCATTTAAATTATAATAATGGAATGTTTCTATCAGGATTTGAGTTCACATCTAATTTATTTAGGAATCAACATTCTCTACTCATGAAACGTGATTAAAATGAGCAGAAGTGACACAGTGAACCGCGTAAAACCTCTACATGAGCGGAGCCGACAAAGTGAATTCATTTATGAAGAGTTTAAAGTTTTCATGAGAAAACGGCATCTGACATCACTGAGGGCATGCAGGGCCATAAAAGAAAGATGATCGTTTCTGTCTCTGTGTGCGTGTGCACGCGTGTGTTTTATCTTTAGCTGCTTATCACGCTTCTCCTGCTGTGATTCGAATCTAAACTTTACGAGTCGTCCAAGCCCCGTTTACGTCTGTGAACTATGTACATATTATAAAGCGTTTCTAAAAAGACTTATTTGATCTGGAACGTCTAATCTTCCAAGTTTGATTTGGAGAAAATCTACTGTTGTTCCTAAAAATAAAAAAAATAAGTTTATGAAATTAAAAATGATACATTTGCAAAAGTATTTGACTTCCAAAATGCTGATATTGAGTTATTACAGACCATTAGCACAGCTGATAAAATTATCATTGTCCACTGCTGGTTTACAGGAGATGCTTGAAAAAAATGATTCAATTTTATATTTTTTAATTGCTGTCCTGATCTGCTGACCAAACACATTTCGCTCAACATTTTGTTTTCCCTGCATGTGTCAGATGTCTTCTGCTGCAGCACACCTGATTCAGTTTGAAGGTTAATTAATAAGTTTCTGCTGGAGTTGAAGTAATTCAATAATTAGAATCAGGTGTGTTAACATTAGCCTCGTATCCCTGCGGTCTTTTCGATAAATATTTCTCTAAGAGAAACGATAAGTTCTGCTGATTTTCCCCGGTGCTCAGCTGGTGATGCGTACACGCAAGGAGAAAATATAATTGTACATTATAATTTAGTACTTTTAATCTCGTATTCCTCTTTTCAGAAGATGATTATTTTTATTTTTCAAATCCAGATTTTAATGCTTTATTGAGTGTGAAGTTGAGGGAATTGTGGTTTTCTGCTGATGGGAAGGCTGTTTTTAAGATGGACAGATTTTAAGTCAGAAGTTTTTATTAGATTCTCTTGGTGAAACGTTTTAATAGAATCTGCACAACCTGAAGAAGAAACGCGGATTGTAGTTTATTTGGCTTCAGAACAACGTCTCCAACCTGACAACACTTTGGCAATTTAATGATCCAACTTTATTTAAAGAAAAGTTAGATTTAAACTAGGATTAGGAAAAAAAAACAAAAAAACACGTTTGACTGTTCAGAGTGAAAGATGTTTGGGAATCGATTTTCTCTTCTGGGTTTTGGTTAACCAGCGTTTTCTCCTCGCTCTGCTCCTTCAGGGACTGCATAGTGTTGGACCCGTCCAAACCGGACGACACACCGGACCGCAGACGCTACGGACCGATGAAGCTGCTGCAGTTCCACGAGAACTACCGTCCAGCGTACTGGGGCACCTGGAGGAAGAAGAGCTCACACATCTCTGCCCGCTGCCCCCTCAGGCAGGACAAGGTGAAACTGGTTTCCAGAAACAATTAGTTATTTGAATTCAACAAGCAGTCGTGGCTGCGTAGATGACGGCTGTTTTCTTCCACCGCAGGATTTATTGGACTACGAGGTGGACAGTGACGAAGAATGGGAGGAAGAGGAACCTGGAGAGTCTTTGTCTCATAGTGAAGGGGTAAGTGGACAGGAGTGGCTTTTGTTGTTCCACATTTTGTTTTAAAAGTTCAATCACAATTTATTTATTTATTACATGACCATCCTGTGAATGGAGCTTATGTAAAATGCCTAAATAAATGATTTCCAGTTGTTTCTGTTCAGATGTATCTGTGGTTAAGGCTTTAGCGTGTTTTAATCTTTTTCCACCGCACATCATTCAAAGTTTTCTCTCAGATGTAAATTGTGTGTTTCATACATCATTAGTGTTTCAATTAACACTTGTATTCTGAGTAACTACCGATCGCAGCATACAGATATATTTTAGAGAGTTTCACGCGGGGAAAATGTTTGTTTTTTTTCAAGTAACTTCACAACTGCTTAACTGATTGACAGGAGGAGGAAGAGGAAGGCGGGGAGGATGACGACGATGACGACGGCTTTTTCGTTCCTCATGGCTACCTCTCAGATGATGAAGGTGCTCTGGAGGAGGAGGTATGATTAAATCTTTTGTTTATTTTAAGTGGAAGTGGGGAGTTTGTCAGTGATTTAGTTTAATGGAGTCAACTAGTCTTTTTGTCAAATACGTTCCCGTTTATGTTTTAATTCAAAGACGAGTAACGCATTAAATAGGAAATGAAAAACGTTGTAGAAACCTGACATTTTCTAAGTGTGTCTTTAAGTCACTGGTAAAAAAAATAACTAAAAACGTACATCTTCGCAGGACGGCGGCGACCTGGAGAAGCAAAAACTGCGTCAGACACTGAAAGCCAGAGAGTGGGACGAGCTGATGTCCAGCAAGAAGAAGATGAAGGTGCTGGAGGCCGTGGTCAGAGGCTGCGTGTGGGACGAAGACGGAGGAGGTCAGGAGGCCTTCCAGCCTTACGCCGTGTGTCTGATCGACCCTTTGCCCACTGTGGACAACAGCCCCACGCCTGCAGAGCTGCTGCAGAAGGGGCAGAGAGAGGAGCAGCGTAAGTTTAAAACGCATTTTCCTTTCGAAGTGACATCGGCCACAAACGTGACGTTCAAACGTGTTTGATTTCTTTCCTCGTTCAGCTCAAACCTTTTCAAGACAATTATTGTGAAGAAAATAATGACTTTGTTCAAATGGCCTGAGTTTATAGACCTTTAGCTGCATAACTGGACGTTGTAATTGGAGTGAAATCATCAATAAAAGCCAACAAGGAAGCTGCAGCATTTCTCCCTTAATAAAACCAATAATGGCTTAAAGATTTTATTTTTTTTGCAAAAAATATTCAATTTGATTCCACCAGACAACTTCCAGTCTTGAGGCAGAAATCATGCATTTAGCGTTTGATGCCCCAAATAATTATTTATTGTTGCAATTAGTTTTGTTGTATTGATCAATCGTTAGTTATTTATCTAATGTTTCTCGTGCTGATGGCTCAGCTGAATTGGCCAAAAGTCTTAAAAATACCACTGAGAAATTTAAATCTATATTACCGTATTTTTCGCACTATAAGGCGCACCTGAAAACCTTCAATTTCCTCAAAAGCCGGCAGTACGTCTTATAATCCGGTGCACCTTATATATGGACCAATACTGAGCCACAATAGGTCTAGCAACTACGGTAAGCAGCCGCCGACTTCATTTTCCCCTGTAGAAGAAGAAGCGCGCGGTGCATGCTGGGATAGGTGTCAGAACGCTGGTTTGTTAATAAAGATTGATAATACATTTAAAGCCAGGGGGGCGGAGGGGCGGGGGAAGAGAGACAGAGACTGCAGCGGCAGCGTGTCGGTTGGTCTGTGTTACCCAGAATGCAGTTGGGCACAATATGCCAACACCAACACCGTCAGTGAAACAATGACTGGAGCAGACTACTATATAAAGTACTGGGGGATCACTTCTTTACAAATGTGGATATGTAATAATAGAGTACAGAACAAATTGGCAAGTGTCTATTCTATGCGCCTTATATATGAAAAAAGTTTTAAAATGGGCCATTCATTGAAGGTGCGCCTTATAATCCGGTGCGCCTTATAGTGCGGAAAATACGGTAATATTTTTACACTAATTTACTCTTCTATCAAATAGTTACTTAGGACAGATATGCCTCCAATAAGCTGAGATGTAAACCCGTCTTATGCAAACACGGCTCCTCGTAATAATAATTATTAGCCACCAAATTTTTTTTTTTTTATCTATTAAGCATATTTCACAAACATTTTACATTGTTGCATTGACCGCTTGGTGACTGTTATAAGTCAGGGGATTATTTGGTGAACTGTTCTTTAAGTGTTTTTGTGAAACTTTAACTGCCTTCTCATAAGCATCCTAACATTCAGGTGAATCCTCTCTCAGTTCTAGGTCAGCTGCTCCCCCTGCTGCACGGAAACCCCAACAGCGTCAAAGTCATCATCTCCGAGTTCCAGGAGTTTTGTCGTCAGCAGAGCTCTTCCTCTTCCTCCTCGTCGTCACCATCTAAGCTGCCCAGTCCTCAGGGCCCTCTAGAAAACGTCCCGTCCAGGTGAAGAGCAGCGTTGAACTGAATTTTAAACATCGGCACTTTACCAGTAGTCGTTCTGTTGACGTTTCCGTCTTTCTTCTCTCTCAGGTTACATCTGAGGCGCCTCATCAAGAGCAACGCCGTCTACGAGAAGCGCTCCTCCTTCAAGCGCTTCTGCTGGTACGTGCACGCCGAGGTCCTGGCCCGCTTCGGCCAGGACGCTCTCCCAGTGCCCTGCAAGTGGACCTACCTCACCTCCGGAGCCCGAGACGAGTCCCGCGAAGAGCCCCCGGCGGCCACGGGCTCCCAGGGAAACTCCCCGACCACGCCCCAAGCTGCCTCCACCGCCCAGTCGGCCTCCAGCAAGAGGAAGAGCGCCGGCAGCATGTCCATCACCAAGTTCATGAAGAGATGCAACGATCCTGAGCAGGCACGCCTCCGAAAAGCGAAAAGTTCCCACCGCACGTTCTTACTTCCCCCTGATGGGAAAACAATCTGTTAATGTGGCTTCATTGTTCTCTCTCAGGCCGAAGCGGCGGAGACGGACGGTTTCCAGGCCGACACTGAGGATGACTATGACGAAGATTGTGTCATTATCTCCACACAGAGCGGTGAGTTACCTGAGAGGAGCAGGAATATGTTTTGGTTGTTTTGAAAATCAGGATTTTTCCACCAATGGACTCCTTGGGTGTCCCAAGGCGGCCATCTTGTTTGACATGCGTATTTTATAGCTTCTATTTATATACATTTTGAATTCAGGTCAACTCTATGACACAATATTAGTCAAGCTATGATTTTTGTTTTTTTTTAATTACGAGAACAGTCGAAATAAAAATAATAAAGTATTCCTTTAATGAGAACTCCCAACACAAAAATAATAATTTTAAATCAGGAATGTTGTGAAGTTATTTTTGGTTTAAGTTTACAGATAAAACTGTATAATTTGATGCTGATTTTAAAACTGTTGTCAGTAGCCAGACTTTTTCAACGTTTGAGCAAACAACCACAGATTCTGAAGCTTTTTTTCTCATTAAGTCAATTTTCACCATTTTGAGACATTTTCTGGTAATATTGCATCTCTATTCTATTATTATGACCACATTCTTTGCAATTAAACAAAAAGTCTCAGTCTGTCTCGCAGCGAATGGAAGGGATGACAAAAAATAGCCACTTTTTGAAAAATATTTGTAATTTCTCTTTAAGAAAAAAAAAATAGGGAAAAAAGAAATCAATTAAAACTAGATCTGGTTTGAAAAAAAAAAAAAGATTTTGTCACCCTGACCTAGTAGGAACACTTGTGAGCGCTTCAGTTTTAAACCAGATATGCTTTCCAGTTACACCAAACATGATCTGACTTTGCAGCTCCCAAGAAAGAGAAGCCCTCCGGCGAAGAAGACTGTTCAATGGAAGTCGACGCGTCTGAAGCCGCCGCGCTCTCCTCAGCCTGAGCCAATCACAGGCCGCTCTTCCTCTTTAGCTCTCCCTTCATGACTCGTTATTCTGCATCCAAAGGAGACTCGAGTGATCGAGCCGTGTGACTCGTCAAAGCCAGCAGAATCCAGGCTGGGTGCTTTTGAAGTTCGCCTCAGCCGTTTCCCAACAAGGTGTCGCAGATGTTTAGAGTAAAAGTTGAGGATTGTGAAAAGAATCAAAGCAACTTATCAGAGTCTTATTACTAATGCTTGGGCCGAGATGGAACAAGGGCAGAAATAAACATTATACGAAGCGTTAAGAACACAAATAATCACGGTTTTTGAAACCACAAACTTGTTTTGTTTGTTTTTTTCTTTTTGGTCCAATTGTACATAGTTTATCAGAAGTTAGTGCTGGAAAACGAGGCTCCGAGTTCATCTGTACATTGTGATCTTACTGGTTTCATTCATGCTGCCTTCATTGGAAGGGTAGAGAGGTCTGTATGTGTACAGTTAGTTACAGTGTTGGTGTTTTATAAATATATGTATTTTCTGTATTTTCTCAAGAATACTTGAACAGGATAAATTCATTAAACATAAATAAAATTACTGCACCTTTTATATACATCTTTTCCTATTATGTACCAATTTTCTTTTGTTGTTGAATTCACTAAATAAGTTCTGTGTAAAATTTTAAATCACAGCATGTAGCTTTCATAAACAATGCTTTATTTCATATATTTGTTAAAACTGTTAACATGTCCTGATGCTAAGACAGGTAATCTGTGTGGGGCAAAAAGTAAGGTCATAATGCAATTTGCAAAATTACAGCTCCCTCAGAGAGAAGTGTCTTGGCGCCGTCAATCATGCTCGGCTGCTCACAACCTTCCTTTTGCCCCTTTCTACACTACGCACTCAATGATCTCAAATTGCATTATTGAAGGCCTACACACTTTTGGATGTGTTTGTTGGCCAACACACTTGAATTAATAGGATTAACAGGCTCTTGTTTTGTCAAGCTAATGCTAATGCGCCAATGTTGGAGCCAGATGTGCTAACACAGACATATCCATAAGTTGTAGGACTGGAGTTTGAGACCACAGGTCTACAGCTCATTTCCTCACAATAGAACCTGCCAGGAATGCTAATGCTAGTTAGCATGTCCATCAATGACGGAGGATAAACGTTTTTTTTTCCCCTGTAATGGAGAGTTGTTTCTCTGCCGTTAGCACATTTAGCATTGCCAAGTCATTCCGCCTGGCTTAATTGTTTCTGACCAGGAGCAGTGTATTTCTGTCTCTATGCTGTAACGACACGGTGAGTTTTAGCAAATATGTAAAAAAAAATAAGAAAATACCAGTGGGATTAGATAATTACCTGGTTTAATTACTTAATAATGCTTGCCTTATTTCCCCAACCCCCATTCATGCAATAATATAAAAACAAGCCACTCACTTCAAGGCTACTCTAAAGAAACGACACACACGGACTTATGATTTTTATTTAAGAAAAATACGCAGATTGGAGTCTCTTTAGAACAGGCAGGTTGAAAAGCAACAGCACAACTCAAAGCATGACATTTAAATCACAGCTGCTAAACAATTTATTAAAGGTTACAATGCTGATCAAATATTGAAACCCGAGTGTTGGTGGCAGGTTGTCGAGCTAAAACTGGAAGAGCGGAGAAACAAGCAGCGAGTTTCTTCCACAAATATCAGGATTTGGACAGAAAATCTTCCTCTTCTGACTGGCAGCTGCAGCAGATATAACATAAAGATGTAAAAATTATTCACAATGGTTTATCAGTCTGAATGATGAGAGGTACAAAGTTATCTACACCAACCAATTAGCAACACAATCCAACCTGCAAGTTATGAGGTGGAAGATTGAAACGAGGAGATGTGATTTTCATGGAGAACGTGTTATTTAAATATTTTGTAGAGAAGAATCTCATCTCAGAGTGAAGATGTTTGGGTTTTTTTCATTATTGAACTCAAACTTAACGGAAAATAAAAAGTGACACCGGAGTGAGGTGAGGCAGTGAAAAATAAGCATAGTGTTGCAGCTCTACTTGGTGATTGTTCCCATACATCTAATGTAAACCCTCAACAAACACAAGACTTCAAGGTGGAATCGCAATGTTCAACAAAACACATTTCAGAAAAAAAAAAAAGTTAAATTAATGATGGAGACAACATAAGCTTTACTGATAATCCATAACAGCTTGTGGATTATTGCAGTTTATCCCCTTAGTGGCCATAACAAAGAGATTATTATTACAACATTAATCCATCTTTTGATTTTCTACAGCTGTCAAATGTTCCTTCAAAGTGCTTTAAGCAACTAAAATACAGGTGTGTCTCAATCAATTAAGATTATTCTTAAGTCATTTTAAAATTCAGGAAGTCAGACTCTAACTCTGCAGGTCCAACACTAGACAGCTGATTATTTCAGGCATTTATTTGTAAGTTTGATAATTATGTCTCGCAGCTCATGAAAACCCAAAAATTCAGTTTCTGAGAAAAATCTAATTTTTTTTTTTTTTAACATACAGAAATAATTTGTTTGAGGAGATTCAAGATATGGATATGACACAGACCAAAGCAACTGACCCAAATAAATAGCAAAAATTACATTTTGCAAATTATTTGGGAATTGAGATTTTGGAGTGTGGAGGACAGAATGGCGATGCCCAAAATCAGAGATGCTTCAGCAAAGGGCGGAAAGTTTCCACAGTTAGTGACGATTTGAGGTTTTATGAAGTCTGATATTTTCAGAAAAGTTGCTTATTGCAGCTTTAAAGCAACCCAGTCTTCCTTAGCAGAAAACCAAGATGATCCGACCAACCCTGATCCATGGATCTACTGTTCAGTAGTCAGACATTTCCATCAAAATACATTGTGATAGCTTCAATGTCGATAGAAACTGAATTTGCGGTTTTTATAGCTGCAAGCTTTAATTAACTGAACTTAATCAAACCTTTTGAAGGTTTCTCTAGTTTATCAAGATGCACAAGCTAGCACCGTGATGTTAAGTACTGCTATTAAACTCTCCACGTTCGTCCGGTCAATATGAAAACAATCTTTGACTTCTGATTCATCAACGGTCTCGTGCTCCCACTGAGGCTGCAGAATCTGCTGTACAACACGGGAAAGAGCGGCACACCACGGCCGAGCACACGACAAACAGGCAGCAGGAGCTCACGTGCGCGTTTACAGTTACGGAGTCACGTGACGAGTTCACACAGCCGACACGGAGTTCACGTTGAACACTGACGAAAGAAAGCGGTCTGTTCAAGACTTCCATTAAACCACCGAACCGAACCGAACGATGCAACTTCTACAATGAACTGAGACACCGAGGGGACGGGGGAGACATAAAGACAGACATGTCCGTTACATGTTAGTGTCTCTCCTTTAATACAAATGGCTGCTGAGACAAGTTGGAGGGCGACTGCGTCTCCACATGGAGAGAGAAAGAGAAAGAGGGGGGTAAGTTTAAAACAAATCCCTTAGGGTGAAGTTGCCCCCACGCTACTATCTTTAACTTTAAGTAGAATTTGTAAAAATAAATACAGAACTACTCCAAGGGGCAACTTCACCTCAGCAGCGAGAGAGGAAGAGGGAGGAGGTAGTAGGGGGTCAAAGGGCGCCCTCTCTCCGCTCAGCTCAGGGTCTCAATTCTCTCCAGCAGCTCCGGTTTGAGGAGGGCGGCGGAGCTCTTCCCGCCTGCAGCGGCAATGTCCGCCTGCACGGCTGCATCCCAGGCAAACGTGAGCAGGGCAGCGGGAACCTGGAAGAAAAACAATGAAGTTTATAAGATATCTCTCCTACTTGTCTTTTTTTTCTTATTTAATAACAAGAGCAAACAAGACGATGAATCAGAAACAAAACTTACAAAAATGAATTCATACTCCTTAAACTTCCTCATATTTGTGACGTTACAACCACAGACTTAAATTGATTTTATTGGGATTTTATGTTGACGGCTAACACAGCATACAGCATAATTGTGCTGTGAATGGAATGGGATACATGGTTTTAATTTCCTCCTCCTCCCCCCGCCCCCGAACTAAAAACTGCTAATAGTTTGTTTTTTTTAGTTCTCAGTACTTTTATACCCCTAAATAAAATCCAGCACAAACAATAGCCTTCGAATTTACCCAAACGAAACTTGCAGTTTCTTACAATGTTCAAATTTAGAAAAGTCATACCTTTTCTAAGCACAACTTTGCACTACGTGGTGCTGGTGAGGTATTACTACTAGAACTACAAAGGTCCCGTCTGATAAAGCTGGTTTGAAGTTCAAACTTAACTAATTTTTAACTCGCTTGTCAAATAAACCAGACTGATATAAATCCAGTCAAGTAGCACAGAGCGCATTTAGCTTTTGTTTCTCTTTGTTAAAATGAGCTCAGGGAAAATCAGACTGACACATTTCCATTAATCAATTTATTTATTTTCGTAATTCCAATTAGCACAATTCTATGGCCAATGGAAAAGCGTAGTTTCAGCAAATACATGAAAAAATATTTACTTAAAAAGGTGCACACTTGCAGCTTTAAATGTGTTTAGCATCGCTTGTTTCCTCCAACTCACCAAGTTACATTCGACCAGAGTGACCTCCTCAGACTCCTGCAGCTTTTGCCCTCCGGGGGCGATGAGCTCAAACGGCTGCCAGCCGTCCACCAGAGACTCCCGGACGAATTCAAAGAGCGCCGGCAGACGGTCCCAGGCGTAAAACGTGGCTGGAAAAGACGTCGCACACACCGCACAATTCAGTTCAGCTCAAAAAAAAAAAAAAAAAAAAAATACTTTATTGATCCTAAAGGGAAATTAAATGCTGCAACTCTTATTGTCTGTCAGTGCAGCCACTAACACTAGGCTGTTCACTGAGGCCTGGCTGCTGCTGACCTTGCAGCAGGTTCCCATCAGGCAGTCTGACTCTGAGCAGGGTGTAGTTGTATTTCCTCCTCTCCCTCTGCTCCTCCTTCTCCCTCATGGCTTTTGTGCGAAGCATGGCGTTCTTCTCCACCAGTTCAGTTCTGGGAAAAACGAGCAGTGAGTAAAATAATCTGCTGGTGGAACTTAGCACCTTTTACACAAATACTAAGGAATTGTTGACGTAAAACAAGCTCTTTTTACTTGCTGAAAAGTTACTTGTAAGTCAGTTTTGTTGTATTCACACCAGAAACAGGACAAAAAACAAATACATGGAAAGGTTTTGTGGGTTTTTTTTAGTTTTTTTTGCAGTGACGTCACCTCTGCTGCTGCTCCTTCTTCAGCTCCTCCGCCGATAGGTTGTAGAACTCGGGCGGCAGCTCGAAGCGCTGCGCGTTGGGAGACGATCGGAAAGCCTGAGGCTGCCGGTCCAGCTGGGCTCTGACCGGCTCTCCCCTCTGGAGGCGGTCCCTCCGCTCCTTCATCAGCTCCAGGGCGTCGTCGCTCTGCTCCGGCAACACCAGGAACTCCTCTTCCTCCTCTGATCCCCGTCAAACGTAAACACGGGTTACAAAATGTAGACACCGAATAAGCGCTGCTGGTTCTACAAGTCGAATTTTTCAAAGGCTTTTGGTTTTATTTTAGGGTATCGGTGTATACGAAGGGTGAATGTGAAAACTTTTTTTTTTTGGGGGGGAAAACTGCATCAGTTTTTCATTCCAATTCACTAAAATGGACCATTTTGTGTTAGTCTAACACATAAAATACATGTCTGTGGTTGAAGCCTGACAGACTGTAAAAATTTAAAAGCCATGAAGGCTTTATAAGGCACTGGGATGAAAACAGCAGGAGAAATTCACCTTGGCCCTCCACAGGAAGCATAACACTTATAAAGCCCAAAGCCTGCAGAAACTCCCGACTGCCCTCCACAGGACGAACCTTTTCCTGTAACACATTGAGAAGTGATTTTTAAAATGTTTAAAAATGATTTAAAAAAAATTTTTTTTTCACATTTTCCTAGTTCTGAACGTTGGCTTTGAGCTCACCTGGAACACCTTGTTGCTAACTTTTATCTTTCTGTATTTCTCCTCTGATGGATTCTTACATATATTGTCAACATACCTGTAAAAAAAAAAAAAAAGTCAGCTCAAATAAGCTTTTAAAAACATATATAAGGTAAAAGAGAGGCTGATTTGTGAGGGAGCAGCAGAAAAAAAATGGATAAGGTAACATATGAAAGATAATATATTAAAGATTTACTTGCTGATGATGTCCACAGCTGCCTTCACTTTCTCTCTGTCTTTGTTAAATGTGTGGACCATCATGACAGAAGCCTCGATATCGTCCTCCTCGAAGCGCTGACGGTAAAAACACACAGCAAGTTTCGCCAACAACACCAGCAGGATTACGTCTAATCTCGTTCTGAATCACCTTATTATGTCTGGAAAACCTTCCGGCATATTTGTGCTTCCAAAGAGTCGAGGATACGTACCATCAGAATGGCCTCTTTAATGTGCACCTCCCTCTGACTCTTGGTTAACGTGGCTCCGGTTAGAGGGCAGGTGAAGTAAACGCCGGACACAGAGAGGCAGGCCGGGTCTTTCACTTTGGATCCCTGGACCAGAAATGACTGTCAATAACTGCAGCTACCGTTTTGCTCATTAAATAAAGTGTTAAAACCGAGAGGAACGCGCTACAAGCCTGGACGCACCTCAGCCGTCACTGCATTGTCCTTCTCAGCCAGAGCCGCTGCCTCCGCCTCCAGCTCTCTTTTAACTGTGAAGCAAAGAAAACTGGCATTATTGCAAGACTAAACAAAATCTGAGCATTTCAGTGTTTGCTTTAGTGTGCAGTAGCTGTGTACAGTTCAGTCAACTCTGTGAGATGTGTGTGCCGCAAGTTCTCATCATAATTCAGACGCTAGACTGCTGCTAAATAACAGCAGCTCTTCTCATAATATGTTTATGTTTGCTTCTTCTGCAGGTTTTTACAACAGGTTTTGTGCGTCGTGGATTATCTCCACATTTTCATGTCAAAATCTACAGTTCAAGTAAATTTCATGACAGTTGCTAAGGGATAAATATAAAAAACAAACTATTTTTTAAATATGGATGCTGCAAAATAAAATAAAAATAAACTAGAAAGATGGATGGAAATAAAAATGGATAGATGTAAAAGAACATATAAATGGAGAGAAGAATAGTGGGAAGAATCCAGAATAAATTCATGGTGTGACAGTAGGATGAATGAACAGATTGGCAGAAGAAAGAAAAGAGGTGGAGAGACACAGATGGTCCGTTGGATGGCTGGAAGAATAGATTAAAGGCTGGAAGGATAGTATGATACAAAGTCTTTTTTCTTGTTAATTTCCGGACATTTAAGAATAACCACATATGTATTTTTTCTTTACCACATATGTATTTCTTCCGAAAGACCACGTATTCCTATCAAATCTTTTAATTATAAGCAGAGGATGCAGTGAGCAGCTGGCAGGACTGAATTTAGGCAATTAACGTTATTTTCGTTCTAAAAAAAAGAATTGCATTATTTATTTAAATGTATCTCTATTACTGTATATAAAAAAAAAAGTTTAAGAGGCAAAATTTAAAAGAAAATCCCAAGAATGTGACAATTTTTGTATTTGGTTAATCATCAGAATAATGAATATAATAATCTATTTTCTAAAATAATCATTATTTGCAGCTCTACTGTTTTAACCAAAGCGGTACTCGGGAGTTGGGTTCAGGACTGCGCGTTTCTCACCCTGGTTCCTGATGGCGTCCTGGGAGGTGTGCACCTTGGGCCGGTGCTTCTGCTCGACCCGGGCCAGGGCCGCGGCCCCTGCCCTCTGCGCTCCTTCGGTGGGCGCATGCCGACTCTGCTTGGTGCTGGAGCTGCTCGGCACCACCGCAGGCTTACTGCTGTGAAGCGATGACCAAAATGTCAACAGTTCAGGTCAGACCTCCATGAGTTATAACATGTAACCAAGTTAGTTACAACACAGACGACAGCACTGTTTCGTATTTAGTTATCAGGTGGCTTCTTTATTTAGCGATCTAAGCTTGTTGATGGATTATCTGCTGGTCAAAGTTAGCTGGGCGTTTCCCACCGTCTTTGCATTACATTATTTACCTACTCACAGATAATAATAATAATTAAAAAAACTGCACAAGAAAGCCAACATATGAATAGTTATTTTTGTTATCAATAGTTAGCACCGCAGAAAGCAATAAATCGTTATATTTGCCTTGCATCTTCTGTTAACTTCTTCCCGGGTCCTGCAGATTTAAATTTCATGTCCTTTTTAATGTCGTCAAAGAACTTCTTCATCTTCTGTCAATTAAAGAAAAAAACATCAGAAATAAAATAACAGCTCCAGAGCAGCAAGCTACACTAAGCTAGGAGATGGAGAAGAACCAAAACAAAATCCATAAAAAAAACTGCTTCCGTCTCAAGAAATAAATACGTCGCCCCCTTGTGGTGGGGATTGACCTAACTCTTGAAGAGAAAACCACGAAATCAACTGGTGGTACAGTGGAAGTACATTAAAAATAAAAGCTATTTTTGAAGGTCAAATAAAACAAACAAACTAAAAGTTTTATAGCTTCTTTTCGATATTTGTTTCAGAAGGAACTTTCAAACCATTCTTCCCCGGTTCCTCTTCCTCATTCTTGTTATCAGATATCGTGTTATGTATTTGAAACAGTGACGTTGTTCTGTCTGTTCATTGGAATATGCTTTCAAACTCCTATTTCACAATTTGTTTTGGTAAAACGACAAACTTCAAGACGTTTTACTGAAAATTACATGCGACAGACCAACATGCAGTACTTTATATTGTGAAGAAGAAAAAGGATTTTTCTAAATTCTTTATATGCAAAAATCTGAAAAGCAATGGTGTAAAACTAAACTCGCTCTCTGCACTCTGACACCCCAAAATGAAAATAATCAAATTATTCTGTTAGACATCACAAAAGGGGCACAAAATTGAACTTCTATATATACTTCTACTTCACAATAATGCACTACATTACTTTCTTGTGGTCAATTACACAATTTGCCATAAAATATGTGGACTTTTGTGGTTGTAGTATGAGCTAAAGGACATTAAAACTTTTGAAACATTAGATATCAGACTGGGCTACACAGTGGTGCAGTTGGTAGAGCTGTTGCCTTGCAGCAAGAAGGTTCTGGGTTCGATTCCTGGCCCCGGTCTTTCTGCATGGAGTTTGCATGTTCTCCCTGTGCATGTGTGGGTTTTCTCCGGGTACTCCGGTTTCCTCCCACAGTCCAAAAACATGACTGTCAGGTTAATTGGTCTGTCTAAATTGTCCCTAGGTGTGAGTGTGTATGTGCATGGTTGTTTGTCTTGTGTGTCTCTGTGTTGCCCTGCGACAGACTGGCGACCTGTCCAGGGTGTACCCTGCCTTTCGCCCGGAACGTTAGCTGGAGATGGGCACCAGCAACCCTCCCGACCCCACTGAGGGACAAGGGTGTCAAGAAAATAAATGGATGGACATCAGACTATGGTTTAAAAGTGTGACCTTTTCTTTTTATTATTCCATTTTAATGTCTGACTGACAACAGCTCTTGTGTAACGTATTATTCGCTTGTAATAGGGCATAAAATTACATTTTTCTGTTTAGTTGATCACATTTAAAGAAAAAACTGCACACTTACTGAATAATGTTATAACACTGTTGGGAGCCTGGGAGTAATTCGTCTGGCCAAGCTGCTCGTCTTCTGGCTGATTCTTTTTTATATACTCTGTAGCCACGCTTCTCAAAAGCATGTTATTGGTGTTGAGGATGAATTTTCTGTAGAATTTTGCAAATAGAGGAGACAGTATTCCAGAACTGCTTTCTAGAATACTGCTCGGATCTTTTCCAGGCTGGTCTTTGCCTGTCCGCCCTGGAAGATCTACCCCCGGAAGGTGGAATAAACATAGAAACAGAACCAGAGAGACGTCTGTGTGTGAATCTCCAAGTAGAGCAGCAGTTTCTAAAACACCCACATCACCTTATTTGCTTGCAATTTTTTAACAACTACACCACCTAATCTAAATGAATGAAATCTTTCAAAAAGTAAAATATGCTTTCAGACAAATGTTTATTTACTGATTTAGAACAACAACAACAAAAAAGGTATCCAGCAGTGTCTGAGAGACAAACATGAATAGGCATGTCGTTACTGAACACCTTGAAGGCATTAAGACGATGCAGCCTATGTTTATGTAATGTCGCAGAGCAGAGCAACCCCGCGCATGATCCAGTGGTCTGGTGACAGGATGGTCGGCAACGCCACTGCTGTGATGTAGTTCTGGTCTGTTCGCCTCGATTTCTTGTAGATCGGACAGCTGTAAAGCTTAGGGTCAATGGCCGCAGTGGATCTGATGGCAAACATGTGGACCACGGGCATGGGTGCGAACAACACTTTGGGCGAGGGCTCACTAAGATGGATGTTCTTTCTGTTCCAGCCGGCACCTTCCAGGTACAAACCGTGGACGTAAACTCCCTCCTGGTAAGGAAATCAAGTTGATAACAAAGGTTTCGGTTTATTTCTTTCTTTTTGTTTTGGCAGTCATAGCTCCTCACAGCTATGACTGCCGGACAAAAAAGTGGCAAGAAACTCACCAACGGTGGGCCAGTGATTTCATCCCTTGCCTTTTTCAAAACCTTGTTGTTAAGTGTGACGGTATCCAAAGCCCAGCCTTTGTTGGCCCTGGTTACTTCTTGCCTCATGGCTGTGAGAAAACCTGTAGACATTACAGGGTGTTGGCATCAATTAACCAATCACATAATAGTTTTTTTTTTTAAACACCAAAAGAAGAAAGCTCTGTCTTGAATATGGGGGTTGAGGGAGAAACGAATTGCATGGACTTCCAAGCCCGAAAGAACAGAATGATGGAGTGTCTTGTGTGGTGTTTGACAGTTAGCATAGTCAGAAATTTGAAGCGAGTGTGTGGGTACGAAATGGACATATGCTGCAGTGGGCTATGAAGAGTTTTCAGGAGTTCTGCACTCAAGTTATTTTCTTAAATGTTCTGGCAAGAGAAAGCTTTCTTCTTCTTGCCGCCTTGTGAACAATAAATGTGGAGTATTTTCTAAGCCATGAGTCGGAAGATCAGTGTAAATCTGCGTCAGCATAATTAAACTCACCTTGTGGATTAAAGAACCCAGTCATCCAGAAGGTTTTTGGTCTGCCTTCAGACACCCAGCTGTCGAACTGCTTGTTCCTCTCAAGAAGTTCAGTGAACCAAAAGCCCAAAGTGGAAGACTCCCAGGACATGTTCTTCCACAGGCTGGGAACACGGGCATCGAAGATGTTGTCCAAGGCGTCACGGAGGTTCTAGGAAAGAAAGCGTAGCTCAGCGGGAAGCTCGTCCCCATGCTTTGGAAGTGAGGTGAAGTGTAAAATATTTGCGGTTGTCCTTTCAAAGAATTTGTGCTGGAAACGAACGAAAAACATTTCCAGACAGAACTCTTACATCGCTCATGATTATAGTGCCGTCTATAGCCAACTTCAGGTCACTCAGACTAGTGCGCACCACGGTGATTATTTTCTGCATTCGATCCACTTCCTGACGCAGGAAGATAATCATGGGGTTTAGAGCGCCCATCTTCTGCAACCTGGCTCTGACCTTCAATCAAGAAAATAACACATTTCAGATTTCGTGGACAAAAGAACTAGTGCAATAACAAAAACCTAAAGATTAAACCTGACCTCATGTGGCACATAGTCGTCAGGCAATTTCTCCAACATGTCTTCTGCCATGTGGTAAACAATGGACTCTCGAGTTGCACCTGAGCCTCCTCCGCTTTCCTTCGGCTGAATGTTGGTGATCGTGTCCAACACTTCAGCGGACGTGTTGGCCTGATATCTATGAAATGTTTAAAATGCAGCAGAAATGTGACGTCAGACGTCAGGGTTTTTTGCTCTTAACGGCGACGGCGCTTCACACGAATTCAGCATCTTACGTGATATCGGCATTAGAATGCAGGCCCAAAGCTTCGGGTGCGTCAAGAGGAGGTAAGCTCTGGATGTAAATCATGTACTCCTCAACTGTCTCACAAACAGGAATTCTGTAGCCCGTGTAGAAGACAAATGATGGGTCTAGCATCTTCTTACTGAACCACACCTGTAGTTAAAAGCATAAAGTCTCACGTATTTCATAAATGTTGCTGTAGTGGACATGTAGGAACTAATTAAGACAAGACTGGGAGTAGTACACGAGCAAAACACTTCAGCAGGCGTTTATCGTAGTCGTCTGTGACCCTTCCTCCGTATTGTACTTCAGCTAGCATGTATCGCACGGTTACCCATGAGACATCCTGTGGAGGGAAAAAAGGACAAACTAATGAATTCGGCAGAGACCTTCAGACGTTTGGACCATTTCTGAAACACCCTTACCTGCTTGGGCCCACAATCATCCAAGTGTCTCTCAACAAACTCCACACTTGCAGAGAAGTCGGCCGAGTTGAACTCGTAAGGTATGTTCCAACCCAAAGGTCCAAATTTGCGTCGTTCCTGTGACAAAAAAAACAAACCCCAACAACTTTAAATTGCCCTCACTGACTAGAATAGCGGTTCTCAACGTGGGCGGTACCGCCCCCCCAGGGGGCGTTCAGAGGACGGCAGGGGGCGCTGGCAGACATTTTTACAAAAGGGGGGCGCTGGGATGCCTTTGGGGGGCGTTTGGTCGAAAATAAACTTTACACCTTAAATGCACAACAATACCAGTTTAGACTTTGAGCAACTTGTTAAAACTGTATTGTGTAACATTAAACCATGCTTGGCTGCAACTGTATCGATGGCAGCTCTTCTTCTATTCAGTGTTTGTTAGCTTCTGTTAGCTTCTTGGCGCAGCTCCGTTCTCCTGCTACTGGTAGCTAAAATCACGATACCCTCACTGTGTATCCCTCTGAAAAATGAACCTATTTAAATAAAGAAATAAAGAAATCCCTTCATGGGTGATGCCACTATAGAGAACGTTCATTAGCGTTAACACCGGTGCTGTAAGTGGTCCGGTATGAAATGGGGGTGATTGAACAACGGTACCGCAGCACTTTTAAATTTCAATAATCAGAATGCAGAAATTGTTTCCGTTGTTTTAAAAGGTTTATGTCAGTCTGCCTTGTCCCCATCGATATGCTTCCCGACCGCCCTGCACCTTAGGGGCTTAAACAAAACAAAAAAACGCGCACATTGTGCAAAACTCTGAAACAGGAGAAGCGGGACATAAAATGGAGCGACGAACTAGATGTGAATTATGGCATAAAAACAGAGAATCCGACGCTGAACAGTGAAAAATCAACACATGATGTGAAACACATGACGATTAGGAGGCACAGCAGGTGATGAGATTACCAATGGTGAGCGTCAATAAACTATAAAATAAATGTAGCAACAGGAAAGAAACTAAAGTGGACATAGCAATAAACCAAGACAGGATAATACTAATCAAATGAAACTAAATGGAAATGAATGAAGAACAAAATGAAAGAATAAACTAAGAAACTAAAGTAAATACAGAGGAATAAATTGGTATGGCAAGACCTTTTGAGAAATAATTAATACAAAGGACTGTATGGCAAGAATAAACAGACACTATTTCCACATAAAAGGTAAAATAATATTGTTCAAATGTCATGGGTTTGTTGAGACCATATCTAGTACTGAGAATAAATATATCTTACAGACCATAACAGTAAAGAACTGATCACTTTTATGTTTTTAATTAGATTTGATATATTTATTTCTTCAATATAGGATTTGATTAAGAACCAGATTTGTTCTTTGTAATTTCTGTCCAGTGAAACTATTAATCTATAAATCAATAGACAGCTCTATATAAAGATATAATCCATGTTTCTATCTCATATCTGTATGGCATTAAAAGGACCTGGAACTTTTGTTTTTCCACTGAAAGTTCTGGTTTGAACAATAAATGCCATGAGGGTGAAGTTTTATGGATGATACTCTGATGTCCCATTCTCCTGAAGGCAGCACAGAGCTGCACCACCAGAAACTGACAAACACTGAAGAGAAGAAGAGTTATGATTAATGTAGTTACAGTTCTATCCATGTTTTAATGTTGCAGAGCTCAGTCGTTTTGCAAATAGTTCAAAGTTTAAACTGGCATGTTGTATATTTTTTATTTGGTCATTTTGTGGAATATTTAACAACTAGAAAATGGCACAAAATAAGAATAATTTTCCACTCTGACTGGCTGTTAGACTTACAAATTTTAACTTGAATGTTCATTGCATTTTTGTAGACACCTGTGAAAATAATTTCTATTCCCATGAGTTTTTTGTTCTCTGGGAAATTATTTTTGATGATAAATACAGAAACAAGCATAAAAATCTAAACATCTACAATAGCGATAGTAATATTAATGATAAAATAATGGTCAGTGCAAAGTAGCCTGCAAACTCTTTGGTGGGGGGCGGTGAGGGACATGGATAAGGGCTAGGGGGGCGATGGGCCAAAAAAGGTTTAGAAACACTGGACTAGAACATCAAAGAAAATCAGAAACTGCAAACATTTTTCAAAAAAATCTTAGATGTTAATTTTTTTTTAAGAGTCCAAGCTCTACATTCTACTGGAATACTCAAAACATTGATGTACTTTAATATAAAATTTTACTCTAAAGCAGTGGTTCCCAAACCGGCTCATCAAGCATCGGCCCGGCATGTTTTCAGTGTCTCCTTGCTTCCAAACTCCTGATTTAAATGAAAGGAGGATTAACAGGCTTCTGCAGCATTTGATGGATGCAGAGGACGTCATGCAGTGATTTGAATCAAGTGTGCTGGAACAGAGATGCATCTGAAACATGACGACCGGGAGTGCTTGAGGATCTAGCAAAAAAACTTAGCTAGCTGACAGTTAGCTCTAAAGTATACTTTTTTTTCCCCCAACCCAGCTTGCCCAGTAAAGGCATTTTCAACATTTTCAGTAGACTGTATGTTCAATAAAAAGTTCTGGTTATTTACAAGCTACTCGCTTTGTAAAAAGCATAGTTTTTGTTCTCGCCGGTCTGCATCTATTATTACAAGAGTATTAGGGGCATACTAACTTGAAAATGTATTTTTATAAGAACAGTCATATTATTACAAGGATAAAGTCAAAAATAACATGAGAATAAAGTCATAATATTTCGAGTACAAGTCACAATGTTATGAGAATAAAGTCGTAGTATTACGATTTCTTTCTTGTATCATTTTGACTTTATTCTTGCAATTTTGTATTTTTCATTTTCTTAGCCTGGCCCCAATACTCCGTCGTATTTTACGCACATCTTAATAATAATTTTAAAAAAGTCATTTGAATACAATCACCTGCACAGCAGTGTGAAGAAAGGCCACACCGTACAGCAGTGGCTTCCACATGGGCAGGTTGCTCGCTTCCAGCTGGTGCTGTGAAATTCCTGCAAATGTTCGTTTCAAGCCAGCACGTATTCCCTGTGGCGGATCGTTGGTAAACTTGATAGAAGACTGAGAGGACAAAGAGGAGAAGGATATTTGTGTGCTCTAGTAGTTGTTTAAGTTACCAGTAGGTCAGAATGTAGAGTTTACTCTGCGTTACCTGCAGGAGTGTAATAGAGAACTTATTGTGTGGTTCTGTGGTGATCCACACTCTGAAAGTGTTATGCACGGCCTCAGTGACTGTGACCGTTTCAAGCAGCTCGTCCATGAACTCTAACCCCAGGTGACAATTCTGCAGAAGGACCCAGCCTCCCTGTAAACAAATCCGAGTTAAATGTTCAATAATCTGGCTTAAGTAGCTTGAAAACTGTCACGACGTGTCGTAGGTTTGAAGATGGACCCAAATGCAGAGACACGGACGTGGAAAATTAATTTGAAGGTCTTAATGAAAAGATTATGACAAGTTAAACTTACAAAGATAACCGGCTACCAGGGTAGGAATAAAAAGTCTAAAGGAAACAGCAGGGAGATTCGAGGATTGCTGAAGTAGGTATTACATTTTCCAGTGGTATGAATCTTTTTGAGCCTGACTGTATGTATTCTTATTGCTTATCTATCTTATCTTGGTAGATATATTCCCAAAAGATCTGTAAATGTAAAGATGCATTTCCAAAATTCTCTGAGCAGTTAGCTAACCTGCAGTTGAAGGCAATATTCAACACAGAGTATACATACCTCCGTCATTGATGTCTTGATAAGCTTCCTTGCGTGAACCTCTTGTCCTTGTCCCATTGATATTGCTCTGCAGTCTATAAAACACAATATGTACGTGGGCAAAACTCATCAGACTTTTTGTATTGCAATTTCCTAGTTTTATCACCCACCCATCAAGCTTCAATTAATCGGTTAATCAAGTTTATTTGCAAAGCACATTTAATCTGCAAGGCGGTTCAAGGTGCTTTGCATAACAAAAACAGAAAATTACGAAGTTACAGTTAATGTCATTATCATAATTAAGCTGATTAATCAGTTCAGCCCTGAAAAGGAATCTACTTGAAGTTCTTAAAAAGGTTTCAGCTAAACAGCCTACGAGAGAGTAAAGGCAGGAGTTATTTTTCTAAGTGTCAATGTGGTCAAAATAATGTTATGACATGCTGTTTTAGGGACAATACAGGAAGCTACAAATATCCACACCGAGCAGGAGAGGAGGACTCACCAAGTTCGAGTCTTTTGGCAAGGGCTTCAATCTGATCGGTGGGATCGGAGCCCATAGAGAGGAAGCAAATTAGCGGCGTGCGAGCGTCACTTTCCTCCCATGTGCCGTGAAGATTCAAGATCACAGGTTCGGCAAATCTGGCACCAATTGAGTCTTCCACGTACTTCATGGCTTGAGACAAGGTTCGATCAGGGCACCAAGATCTGCAGTGTGAAACGGGATAACTGTGCTGTGTTGTATTTCATGCCTGAATGCATACAAAAGAGGCCAGCCTAAAAAAAGAAAAAAAAAAAAAGAAAAAAAATCCCACCTTATCAGCAAAAGTTTGTGGAAGACGTCGACATAGTTATATCCATCAGGGATGATGCCTTCCTCTGGAGCATCGAGATTTAGCCAATGTTTCCAGCTTTTCTCACTTTGGGACACCTGCAAAACGCACCACTGTCAGCACCGATGCAGTACGAGCTACAACAGATTTAGGTGTAGGGCCTTGCCTGGTTTATGATATTAGCAAACTGTGTCAGTTTGCTGAGTTCCACCAGGTTCAGCCACACCATATCCAGTATCCATTTAAATGGCTTCGGAGGACAGGTCTTTAAGTCTAGAGCTGCACCACCTTTATGTGTTTCCAGAGATATTATTACTGTTATATAACAGCATATCATAACAGATAGACCAGCTAATGACTGTTCATACCTTTAATCAGTATCTGAAACTTGTTGTGTTCGATTTTGTTATTCTGCAAGTCAATCTTCAGGGTCAACAAGAGCGTGAAGACAAACTTGTGGTTTTCATAAAGGCCTCTGATTGTGTATTTGAACACCTCAAAAGTCAAAAATTCAATGATGTTTGCAATTCGAGTTTGGGTTTTGGAGGACTTTTCAGACCTGCAAAGGCACAGTCAATAAATACTGACAGTAAAATTGATAATTTTTTAAAAGCATGTGCTAAATAAATAAGGTTTGCTATGCTAAGACCAGTCTTGGCGAACGCTTACCTTTCCAGGGATATGTCGAATACTTTAAGGAACTGACCCAGGGAGGTCTGATACATGACATTGACCATGCTCATTTCTGTGATGAGGAAGTAAAGAATGCTGCCACGGGAGGCAACGGGACGATATTCCGCCTGAGCCAAATTGATTTTTGCCTCAGCTTCTGCCGCCACACTTAGCTTTTCACTAACTTTGGCAGCAGTTTGCTTGGTTGTTCGCAGGATGCCGATCATGGACTCATCATCAACCAGCGAACCTTTAGTCACAAAAGCACAAACAATCCATCGGGAATGAGTCAAAACTCTTACGAGAAGCGTACACCGACAGCTGTACTACCTTTAGTGGAGCTGAGTTTGTACAGCAGGTTGTCTTCCAGTTCCTGCATTCTTCTCTTATTGGCGGTTACGTCCTCCATCAGCTTCAGTCTTTCTGCTTCTAGTTCCTGTTCAACAAAATCCAACCAGAGGTCAGCGTGTGTTACAGCAATGCTCTAGTAAGAATAACACTTTTTATCAGCAAGACATTTTAAAATGGAACAAAAACGCTAATAAACAAAGCATGCACTTACTTGTTTTTCCTTGAGGATGACTCGCCCTAGCAGCTGGTTCTCCAGGCCTTTCATGTTGACAGTGAAATCAATGATAGACGTCCTGGCACTGACTTCTGGGGTGTATGCCGGGTTAGGCAGTTTGGTGGTTACATACAGCCGGAAACTATCCATTATACTTATCTCTTTGTCGCCGACTTTAACCTAAACCAAGATCGAAAAAGCCAAGAGTGGAAACATTTTTTATAATTTGTCTGCTGCACTAGGTAACTTTTATATATATATATATATATATATATATATATATATATATATATATATATATATATATATATATATATATATATATATATATATATTTTTTTTTTTTGTAAAACATTTACTATGTCATGACAGTATAACAAGAGACAGAATCTGAAAAATAGACCCCTTCTGCCTTTTACTGTTGTCCTACTGCCATCTACAGAAATGCATAGCTCCCAGTCAGAACCAACCAATCAGAGCCCAGGTGGACTTTAGAACTGGTAGGTAACAACGTAACTTAGTGTTACAAGAAAACTGTCTGCTATCATCGACCGCAGCCATGCTAACGAGCGAGAGCGTTCAAAGAAGGCTCTGCTGTGGGGAAGAGGCTGTACTGCAGCAGAGAGCAAGGGGGAGGGTCTGAGCAGCACATACACAAGAGAAGTCAGCAGCGCTAACAACCTCCTCCTGGCTCTGTCTGACCGGTTGATTCTAACCGAGCGGTGCATTTCTGCAGATAGCTGTTGGACCACAGGAAGGAGGCAGAGAGAGGAGATCCAGTTTCTATCTCATATTAGAGAAAGTTTTAACAAGTGTGTAAAATACTTTTTTTTCTTCTTTTTTTATAAAAGTGACCAAATGCAGATATAATGTACATAATCATGATAACTGAATACCTTAAAACTGGTCCCAGACTTAATGAAGTTTTTCTCAAGCACATTATCCAGGGCTGGGTCAAGCTCTTCAAATATATCTGCAATGAGCAGCGGACGCCCCAAAGAAAGACAATCTTCCAAATGTGTACGGAAGAACTTGTGGTTGAGGGATGTGACCTGGACAAAAGATCAGAGTTTCCCTAATCAGGGTGACCAAAGGGGGGGAGAAAAAAAATCTACACAATTTAAATTGATTTGGCTGCTTACTTGAAGCTCATTTTCCGCTTCTTTCCTTTTAATCCACGACCTTCCTTGTGTCTGGGGATCTATAAGGAGGGGATATCTCGTTGCTTTGGTGACAACGATGCCATTCTGAACGGACAAGTCGTCTCCTGGAAGTCCCTGGAGGTTCCACTCGCTTATCTTAAAAGACGAACAGGAAAGCTTACGAGGAGTTTATCTGTAACTGGTATTGACGTAAAATCAAACCAGATGCTCGCCGTCCTTACAGTCGGAGGATCTACCAGGGCAGAGATAATGTTGAGATTTTCTGAGAAGGGGATTTTGTCATTCAGGAGCTCTGCCTGCCAGTCCTTCAGCAACTTGTCGCGGTAACTTTGATTGAACGGCCCGCAGTATGAAAGGAAGCCAGTAAGCTGGAGCACATCCCCAATAAGTCTAAGAGGGAAAAAAAAAGTTAATTTATTTCCTATTCAACGCAATCAGTATTTTTAAGTAAGCCCCTGCCCTTGCAATAATACACTTTACACTGGGAAGACCCATTTTTTCTTTGTGACCTGCCTGTTGATTTGAGCTTTAAACTCTTTGCTCTGCTCTGTCCAGCGAACTTTCTCTCCACTAAGTCCATCGATCAAGGCAGACGCAGCCTGCATTTTATTCCTACACATCTCTGCGTCATCCAACAGGTCCTGAGCACAAAACAATAATTGTCTAAGGGGGAATTTTTCGGCCATAATTCGAGAACACACCTTCAGTCTAGTCTGAAAGCAGGATTTTATGTCCTTTGTTCTCAAAAAGACAAGTTTTGAGGTTTGAGAAAGCACGGTGACTATTCGAAAGAGAGCAGACGTTTTGAGAACAAAAGACATGAAATCCTGCTTTCAGTCTGAAAATGTGTGCTCTTGGATTATGGCAGAAAAATTCCCCCATAATGCTCATAATTTTTTATCTTTTTACACTGTGTTAAATGCAAACTTTACTTTGAAGCGTCGATAATACCTGTTTCTCCTTCAGGGCAGCATCGCATTTAGCCTTGACTTTGTCAAACTCTGCTTGCTTCTCAGCCAGCGTGGCCTCAGCGTTGCGTAGCTCGTTGTTAGCGATGTTCAGGCGGTTCTCTTGAATGGCCAGGTTGGCCTGGACAAAAAAACAACAGCACAACTTAAGAATTAAAAGCAGGAAGTAGGGAATACCAAATGTTTTTGTTTTTTTTTAAGTCCAAGTCTATTTTTTTATACATAACATTGCATAAACATTGTACAACCCTTGAACATTTCAACATTTCGTCATAGCAGCCACAAACTAATGTATTTTAAGGTGTTTGAAGGAGAGGTTAAACTACTTTCAGATATAAGAACAGAAGTCCAGTTGTTTGCTACTCATACATTTGATATTAAACTCATTTTTATTCAAATTTTATGTGATAATTCACAATAGTATATAATTGTATATAATTGTCCAGTGAGAGGAAAACTCTGTAAGACATAAAAACGCTGCATAATTTTCCTTGCACTTCACAATTATGGACTACTTGGAAATGGAGCATCACGTAAGGTCTGAATACAATAAAGTCCCGTTTGTGGTTGAAAAGGTAGGGATCGCTTTTGGAAGCCAATCCCAGCTAACTCCTACATCTTCTCCCAATACCCTTAAAATAAGAAGTAAAAGCAGAAAATATTCAAAATCTAACCTTGAGCGGCAAAACCTCCTTGTTAATGGAAAAGAACGAGGCCATGGCACGTGTCCATGCAAGCAGACCAGCCACGTTGCCACACGCTTTCATGGCACACTCCATAGTGTAGTCATCCATTTCAAAGTATGGCTGAAGCAGTTCGACTGTTTCATCGTTGATTTGGTCCTTGGGAAATTGCTGAAGGGACGTCAAGAACCCAGGACTACTCAGGAGCTGAAGAGCAGGAAAAAAACAAAAAAAACAATCCCATTCGCAAAGATAAACAAGAGGAAACGTCCTAATGCTATTAGTGGACCAGTGTTATATGTCTTTATGTTGTTTAAGAGCACTTGACTTTTCCTTTTACCTTCATTGCTTCTATCCAGGAGGGCTTTATGCAGCGCCGTTCAGGATCAACAGTAACCGGGTCTAACCTTTTGGTGAATAAAATCAGGACACAGTCCATAATCCTCATGATCAAATGAGGAGGCTTAGCCAGTTTTCTCACTGTAGCAATGTCAGCTGGTTTGATGGTCTGTAAAATACAAAAGATTAGCATAATGCTCAAGTTGTAGATACACAAATAAGTTCAGGTACAGAAAACACAACCTGTCTTTCAGTCGTACAGCAATAACCAGACTATTAGTGTGAACACCTCATTAAAGAAAAAAAGAAAAAAGTGAAGAGTCAAGAGTGAGTAAGTTGTGAAGAGTCCCCAGTTTAAGTCACAGAGATCTCACATTCAGTGCAGCTGTTGCTTCTTCCAAAGCTGGCCTGGCTGCCTCCAGTTTGCCCTCAGCTACGGCTTTCTCCTTCTCAATTCCATCCACAAGTTTCTGGGCTCTATCCCTCACAACCTGGACCTCATTCTTCACTTTGGTAGCTGCTTCAGCACTAACCGTCACCTCTGCTAACACCTATTTTTAAATGCAAAAAAAAGGAAAAAAAAAGTCATGTGACATGAAATTAAAATCTCAGGTTTTTTTTTTTTTACATAGTCTTCTTACAAGGCACAACCTTAATAAATAATGATGAAAGACCAAAAATAAATAAATAAATTGCAATCATTTGTCTACATATTAATAATAGACATGTCCAAACTCACAATTTAAAAGTATTTTAAAACATTTAAGACAGTTGCCTTACAGAGGGATGATCTGGGTTTGTTTTGGAGAACTTGGGCACCTCGCAGTCGACCATAAACCTTTCTGAAGCTAAATCTAAATTCATAAACCAACCTATAACCGAATAGCTCAAAAAGAAACGACAAAAGTGTTGCTGTAAGGGCCCAGCTAAAGTTCTGATACTCGAAACGCTGTTAAGACATCTGTATTTGAAGAATCTCAGGTTGTCATTCCAACATTGTGAAGCAGAGCAGGTCAAAAATTATTACATTACAACGTGCCGGTATTATAGATTGATTAATACACAAGAAAAACTACTTAAAGTTGCTGCTGCTGATGGCGTGTGTTTAGCAAGCCTTAAATCAAAGCCTGTATGATGACAGACAACCAGTATGTGTACATTTTTCCATTTCTGCAGGGCACAAGAGGTCGACCTGTTCATCATTTACCTCATCTGCTCTGATAGATGCTATAGCCAGCTCTTTCTCTTTCACTTCAAGATCTTTTGATAGTTGAGCCACAGACTCACTGGCCTCCTTCAGCTTTCCTAAACCTGTAAATATTAATAAAAATCCTTCCTGAGTCATTTAAACAAAACAAACAACTTTTAGCAGTATTTATACATGTAAATTTGAATACATTAAATTGTCTTCTAGAAGTTCAAAAGGCGTCGCTCATGCATAATAAATTTATGAAAATTATGTTTTTCTGTTAATTAGTAAGTAGCAGGCTAGCCAGCTTCTTAAACGTCTTACCAAGATTCATGCGCTCTGCCAGAGTGTTGATGAAGTCGTGCTTTTCAGTGTATAACGATTTATAACCATTGATGAAAGAGAGGTAAGACTTTGGGGTCACGTGAGTTCTTCTGCGGAAGCTGAAAAATGAACAAAAGCTCTGAGATCGTGCAACTTTATCCAACAAATATTTCAAGAACATGCAAAGTAAATGTTATCTGTGTGAATGTAAGAGACAAATGTAAAAACCTTTCAAAGTAACTTTCACAAGCATTAGATACTCTGTCGTGGTAAGTTCCCATGGTTTTCATCATTGCAGTCTTGACAGTGGGAGAACAAACCATTGGGAACTCTGACAGTAAATAAGTGGACACAGCAACGAGGGCCTCACTGGGCCACGGGCTGTACCAGTCCATTGTACAGCCAGATATCAAGCCTGGAAACTTCTGACACCTGGACCGAAACTTCTGTCCCACCTATTAAAAAAAAAACAAAAAAAAAACATTTGGAATGAAATGAAAACAATTTAGGTAGTGCTGTAGTTTTAAAATAGCATGAGAAACAACAAAAATGAAATAAAATTTATAAGACTGTGAAAATTCTGCTGCTTTTAATGAACAAATGTACATTTTAACTTACTGGTGAGAAGCAAAGAACAACGTGCAGATTCTTTTTCGCCCGCGCTATGAAGTACTCATAAAGGTTATCGAAGGTTGCTGGGATGCGAGGAAAGTCCTTTTTCATGGCTCCAACGAGGTTTTGGGTGATCTCTTGAATCTCGTCTTTTGCAAAAAGATTGGAGACCTGCAGACAGGTTTATTTAGCACAAAATTAACCGGACTGAAAACAAAAACTTGCATTTTAGAATCTAAAAAAAATTCTCTTAAGAGGATTAAAGTACTTGACATGAAACTTCAAAAATATCCCAAGGTCTTGCAATCATTGCGGGATCTCACCTCTCCTGAAGAAAGCACATTGTTCAGGTGTTCGAGGAAGGCTTCGTCTTTGATTTCATTGTCGGTGAAAATGAAGGTGATGCCTTTGCCGTCACCTCCAGCTACTTTGTACAACAGTTTGAGGTCATCGTTGAAATTATTCATGTTGTACGATCTTTTGAAAAGCAAATGACAAATATTCAAGAATAGTCTTGCGTTTGGGGAGGAAAAACTGCCCAGTGCTTGCAGAAGTAGACATGTAAAGAACTTGTTCCCCTCTGACCTCCGGTTGGACTAAAACAGAGGCGTCCACGTTCTTTTGTCACATTGAATCAAAAGTACTTGCGGGCCAAAAAACATAATGATAATATATTTTTTTTTGTTGCTTTTTACAACATGAATGTTATTTATTGTAGATCCAGGACTTAAAAGGAACATAACAAATTTGTTGCTCTACTGAACAAATTTATTTCCAGTAATAAGAACAGTATTTGGGTCACTTTCTTTGAAAACACTTTATGTATTCAGCCAAGTTTAATCAATTCAATAAAAGCTTATTTGGGTGCAGAAAAGTTGGCTTTTTAACAAGAGACTCTGGATAGACTTGGTTCTACTTATTATAAAAACTTGGTGGTAAAAATACAAGATCTTTGTGTCGCACTTAACAGCTTTCATTGTATGAAAATGACGTGTAATTATTTTTAGCCTGATTTCAAAGTTGCATTCTTTTTTAATTTGCAGTTGGGGGCTAGGGTTAGGGTCGTGCCCTTTGGCCGCCCCTGGTTTAAAATGTTTGCTGTCTTCACCTGGTCAGCGTGATCTGGAAGACGCTGTATCCGCCTATGAATGAAGCCAGTCGAGCAAGACTTTGTTTCCCAGATCCTCCAACACCCACAAGCAGAGCATTTCCGTTGTCAGTGCGAATAATCCGTGAAACCTAAAGAAGGGCAACTCTCAAGTTAGCATTGTCCAATAAGCTGCCATTGAAAGACTTGCATCTCTGATGCTGGTTTTAAATCTGACCTTGACAAGATGAGTCATTGCATCTTTGAAGAAAACCAGATCGAGGCTCAGGCCTTTTATTATCTCATTGTGCTGAGCCTGGTACGTCTTCAGCTTGTCTGACAAGAAGTCAAAATCTGGCACCTAAGAAATTGTTAGTTCACACAGATCACGGGTGACGGTTTTCATCTTACAACGCCACCAAGAACAGTGATTAAAAACTGGCTCCATACCAGTTCATAAATTTTAGGCGCTTCAAAAGTGGCATCCTCGTCTTCTTCTCCTGTCGGCTCAGGTGCGTCGCGGAGGAAGTCCACAAAATATGGCTCGGGATGAAGTCCATGGGTAAGATTCGAATCAATGTCTTGGATCGCACGACATAATTTCTCCTCAAACCACTCTTTGTCTTTCTCGTTAATAAACCTGAAATGAAACTATATCTTAGGGCTTTTTATTTTCTAACTTTTGGCTTTCAAGTGGGGATCCAGAGAAAGTGAGCACACTACCTGTCAGCTATCACCCTGGTACATTCGCTCTTAAAAAGAGCCAACAGTGTGGGGATGTTGTAACACTCCGGTGCTTTGACATTTAACATTCCTTGCCAAATTCTGGACAAATCCCTCAGATTGAAGATGTAGTGGAACTTCGATGGTGTGGGGAGCATTTTTATCTTAATGTGACAACATCATAGTGTAACATCAGTATTAATAAAATAGCTTCCTGTATTAAAACTCAAACAAAGCACTGACCTTTGTCCACTGCCAGAGAATCCGTCCAGCAGGCACTAGACGTTTGATCATGTCTGATACACTTTGCTTGAAATGCCTGCATTCATGGAAATATCCGCAGCCAATTATGCCTAAACAACCAGGAATTGGCAAAAATGTAAAATGTCCAAAATAAAATAAAATGAAGGAAATAAATGCGATGGAAGCCCTCCCAAAAAGCTACCAAAGATCTTGTCGATGGAGTTGTTGGATGGCAGAGTGCAGTTAAAGATGGTAAACTGCCTCTTCAGTCTTTCTGGGATGTCGTTTCTTCCACCACCAGGGTGAATCATGGCAGCCAGAATCTGTACATCCTCAACAATCGTGAAATCTCCAGGTTTGTCAAGGTTGTACATGCCAGTCATTTCCATCATCTGCCGCACAATCTCGTTGGTGATCTGGTTGGACGATGGCGTTAAAAAAATTAAAAAAAAGAAGTATTCTGTATTTCTGAACGAACTCAGCAGGAAACACTGGAAAAGAGGCAAATATATGCAAGACCTGATCTCCCCATTTGTTGACAACAGGCATGTTTATGTCGTCAACAAAAACAGTCATTCGTCGTCCGCCCGGTGGCCCGTAGGTGCTGCCAATTCGTTTCTCAATGTAGCTTTCAATTGTTCGCTGCAAGTAGAAAACAATCATGTACAAAAATAAAGAACAACAAAAAAAACCCCTGTAAAAATTCAACCATAAGGAAAAAAATATATATTTTAGACTTAACCTGAAACATTATGGGCTCCGTGGCAGAGGAGAAATTCAGCGATTTGAAGAGGTCCGTCTCAGGATCAAACTTCTTTGCATAGGCTTTGATCATCACTGTCTTAGCTGTGCCTTGCTCCCCAATGAGCAGAACAGCCTAAATGTATAAAATATTGTTGTATTACACCCAGATATATATATATATATATATTAAAAAAACTGATTTGAAGGGGGAAAAAGGTCTTCTAAAAGCAGCAGGTATCACCTTGCGTTGCTTTGCAATAGTTTCTAGCAAGAACGAGGTTCTTGTGTTGTCCACATTTGGCACTAGAATGGAAGTGTAGTCGGGCACTTCGTCAGTTGGATAGACGTACTCCCCAACGTGATTGTTCCAGTGACACCATTCTCCTAAAACAAAAGTTGTCATCCACACATTTAAACCTCATTTGATTGTACAAATGAAAAAGTACCTTTTACAATTTTCCAAATAGAGTTACGAGCTACTGCTTCCAGCTACTGCTGGAAAGTGTGTTCCTTTGAGCAAGTAAAAATCGATGGATTATGTTGATACAGTAGCCTTTAAGATTGTAGGAACCTGAAACCTATCCCAGCTGGTAAACGGCAGAAACACTGGAGAAACAGCCACCCGTGACCCCAAAGGGAGTAATTTGACAAAAATGCAAAGACCAAGAGCGATGGTGGTCACACATTCTCGTCACACATCTACATAACTTATTTTACATACTCCGGCTTACCGTTGGTGTCGACCATGTACTCAAATATAGTCTCTCCTTCCTTTGACTTAGGCAAATCAATCTTGCTTTCATGACCTCTCATGTACTCTTCTAGTTTGTCCCTGCCGTCTAATTCCAAAATGGCTCCAATGCTCCACATCAAACAAAAGACAAAGATGCGCTCAAGGTGCTTGCTTCCGGCAAAGCCCGGTACTTCCTTGGCTGGCAGAAAACCTTCCAGTAGGTTAACCGACTGAAGGAAAAAAAGTTTACACAAATGAGCATAAAGCATTACGCTAAGTTACCTTGTAATTGTTTCTTTGAAATACATGCCTGCATGATATAGTTGCACTCCAAAAGATCCATTTTAGGTTTAAGATTTTGCTTCATGAACAAGTAAAGGTCAGCAAATATTTTGTCATATAAACTCAAAATGCTTTGTGCTTCACTTGCGGTGCGTTTTTTGGCCCAGCCCTACAAAACAAAGACCTTTTTCAACTAATCAATCTACATGTTATGTACCGTTTGGGTTTTATGAATATGCAATTGCTATGATTTGAATAAAATGAGCTGTACCTGGAGAATTGGTTGCCAGCTGAGAGCAGAGGAGCTCATGAACACCATACCGACCCGGGAGACGGTGGCAGGAGAGGCATTGTCCATGTTGTGCACCTCGAACACCAGCTTGCAGGTTGGCGACATAGTGATGCGGTCTCCATTAGCGAGGGTCAGAGTTTTGTTATCGTCCAGCACAGAATTCAGGTTCTCGATCCATATGGCATCCACAGGGCCATCTAAAACAATCCATATGGCTTCCCCTAAAAGTATATAATCCACAATCTATACTTTTTTTTTTTTTTAAGTTGATTATGTAACATGCCTTCTGGGTGCTTAGTTATACAACCTGCCTATCGCCCATTGACCGCTGGAAACAGGCACCAGCACCCTTCGTGACCCCACTGGGCATAAGAGTGTCTGATAATGGATGGATAGTTATACAAGCAGTAATGTACAGAACACATCTGTTATTACTGCATAGAGTAATTAAGGAATTAAAATAAATCAAAACACACCTTGTAATATCTACAAAGGTGACCTTAAGTAAAAAATGCTGCAGCATTGTTTGGTGACGCATATAATTTGACCTCCTGACAAGTCCAGCTGCCATAGATAGTTTGGACATGTAGAAAGTTATTTGCATGTCACACATTAAGTTGATTTGATTTTGGTTTACTCTTGTGTGTAAAGAAGGATTCTTGATTTGTTAAGGCAAGAAAAATGACAAATTTGGCCAATATAACAGTTCTTACAAAATTAGACTTCTCATTACATTTCACCATTAAACGTTAGCGCTGCTTAGGCTCACGAACAAACAACAGTCAACAAGTGCCTTGTAATTTGTTTTGCTAGTAAAATTCAAGCAAAATCAAAGTAAAGGGCAATAGTGGTAGGAGTTTATCGAGTAATCGGTGGGTTGTTGGCCTGAGCGGCACAACGTTCGTCTCCGTCGTCGTGTCCTTGAGCAAAACACTTCACCCGCCCTGCCAACTGGAGGTGGTCAGAGGGCCCGGTGGTGCTAGTGCAGCGTGTGAATGTGTGGATGAATGGGTAAATGAGTGAATGTAGTGTGAAGTGCTTTGGGGTCCTCTGGACTAGAAAAAGCACTATAATAGCGATTGTCGCTAGTTGTTCCAGACCTTTAATCCTATCTAGAACATGAAGTTTGATAACTGCTGAACTACACTATCAAGACACTCTGAACTGATGAAAATTTGTTCACCTCGTCACACTGAATTCTTGGAGCGGTTGACATGTCAACTAAGATTTATTTGATCAGTGAAAAGATCGATTTCTTTATGTTTAGGCATAAAACCCATGATCAGTTATGCCAGCATGTGTGGCAAGAGACGAAACACTGTCTCATATCTAAAATAACACCGACTTTCAAGAGAGCCGTCTTTTTTCTTTTTCTTTACAGAGAATAATTTGTAACATGAGAGATTTTATATTGCATGAGAAATATTTGTGCTGCAAACCCTTTTTAGCTTTGAGCGATCTCCTCCATAGCGTTGAAAATATTCCATCTGTCCAGTCATTGGTTGCTGCATCCAGGCGGCCAAACATCTGGGGGGCAGTGATGGCCTTGGGGTTCATGCGCATCTCTTTGTGTGGGATCCCACATTCAGACAATGACCTCTGAAGCATGTTGATAGACGCGGTCTTCCCAGCTCCACTTGGGCCTAAAGTCATCAGACCGTGGCGCACCTGTGCCGTCTCGTACAGCTAACATGAACATTTGAAGCAAAATTTTAGGATGAAATGCACAATAATAGAAAAGAAAAGTTGTTTATATAACAAGAGCTAAATGATATGATACCTGGACAAGCTTAAGATTCCAAGGTGGGTGGTTGATAAGACCTGCTAACTCAACTTGATGAGAAACAGCAGATTGGAGTTCTACATATGTACTTGAATCCAGCTGGATACCAGGGAACAGGTCATTGATAAGGCTAAGGAAGAGGGGCTCATCCTCATCCACCTAAAATAAAGACATATTTATGTGTACAAGACTGAATCTATGCATGTGTATTCACAATACAACAAAATTCAACAAACCACGCCTCTTAGACTTAAACTCTTGGACCCATACCAGTTTGGAGAGATTCATGTCTCGCAGTACCCTCATAACAATGCTGGACTCTGTGTCATCAGGACGAGCTCTTTTACTAGCCCCAAGTGTTCTTAACACAGACAAGATATTCCTTAGTCCAAAGTCATAATGGACCTGACAAGGAAGACAGATTCTGAGTCCCAAAAAAACGGCAGTTATCATGCAAAAAAGTGTAATTGGGGACAACGTGTAAAGTTCCCACCTGTTTTGTAAGCTGTTCCTCACACAGTTTGTAAAGAACAAAGAATTTTTGAGCTAAAATAACATTTTCATTGAACCCACAGCTGGCTAGTTTTACTCTCATGATGATCTATTAAAAGAAAAAACAGTGATGAGACGTTAACCAAAATGCAAACAGGAGGAGAATTATTTCAGTCGAAACACTCCTAACCCACCTGCCTGTCTGGCACCATCATGGACACAGTCCTGAACTGCACTTTGAGGTTTTCAGGAAGTTCCTGACGACCTGCATATCCAGGGTTCTAAACAAAGAGGTACCTTAAAAAAACAACAACAAAAAAACTGCATAGCAAAGACTCTTCATCTTTTCTTATGATCATTCTTACCATAGTAATAAACAACCCAAACTCCGGATTCAGATCCACACAGTCTCCGTCAGTAAAAATAAAGCTGGTTTTGTGTTTCTTGCGTGCCGTCAAAACAATAGAGATCTGTTGAGCAGCAACGGAAAGGACCGGCAGGTCAATTCTGTTGAACTCATCGAAGCAGCCCCAGGAACCTGACTGTGCAAGGCCTAATAACAGAAAATTGGCACGGATTCAATTTTCACACTATTGCTTGATTAATTCTTTAAATGCTTCAAGATACCTTTATATATTCTGCCAAGTCCTCTGAAGTCCATCTGATCTGAGCAGTTGAAAACCACAACGTACTTGCCCAGGCAGCGACCCATGTCTTTTGTAGTTTCAGTTTTACCAGTGCCAGCTGGACCAGCAGGGGCTCCCCCCATGCTCATGCCTAAAGCCTGGGCCAATGTGATGTAACACCTAGGCAGACAAATGATAAGCAGCTTCTAGATGCAATAAAGATGGAAAAAGTATTTTAAAAAGTAAGTAAACCACATCAAGTCCCTCTTTTCTTGCCTGTCAGTCAAAGGGGTGATGACCAGACGATCTGTGCAGCCGAGAAACTCGTTCTGATAAGTAAAGTCAACGTTGGTAATTGACACAACGACTTTGTCAATGTCCTCCTTGAAGTAAAACCTGCTCTGCTTGAGCCATTCGAAATCGTTGATGCATCGTATGCGCTTCTTTACCTGGACACAGTGAAGGAGATACAGCTGGACGTGACTCAAAACAAGAAAAGCCAAATGGTTGAAGTTAAGAAGAATCGTTCAAAGACCTTACCAAGTCATTAAAAATGTCACTTTGGTGTACATGAATTGTGACCAGAGTCTCGTATTTGACCCGATCAAATTTGCTGAGGTTTCGTGTGGTTTGTTTAATTAGCACAGAGAGCAGTTCAAGAAATTTGTTCTTCATGAAGGCCATGATCTCTTTGTCAACCTCAGCGGTTAGTAGGGCTTCTTCTGAATCTCTTGTCCAAATCATCTGGATTCCAAGAAGGCCAACCTAGAAGCCAGAGTCAAAGAGCCCACAAAAACACATTCATTCTTAACAAAATCAAATACTAGAAAACCACAATGTCTCTCAGCACACTTTCCAGTTTTGGATGTCCCTGATGAAGCAGACAGTGAAAGGATATTATTGATGGGGCAGGAAAAACTGGTTAAATTTGAGCTAATTTGCCTTTTGTGTAAAAAAAATTGTGGACGTTTCATTGTACAGCACGGCTATTTAGTTCAACTTTGTAGTTCTTTACTACTACTAAAAATACAATAAAAGTTTGCACAATACTGTCTTCACATGGTCTTGACCTGAGATCTAACAATTTGTCAAAAGCATACAGTGGCAGTTCTTGAATAAATTGTGTCCTGTATAAGCCGGCTTTTCAGCCCCAACCCCCCCCCCCCACGACACAACCAAATACAAACCTAATCCCATGTTGCCTACTCTGACTTAAAAACAAAAGAAAGCATTGGTCTCGTGGTGCCACCCAGTGGTTGTGCCACCCTTTGCAGAAAGCCATGTCATCCATATCAAAAACCCATCACTGGGAACTTGATATTTCTATCAAATCACTTCTGACCTGTGCTTGGAAGTTATCAAGAAAAGTAAGCAGATCAAACTCTTCATCATTTATCTCCCAGTCAGAGGATCTGATGACAGAGTGCAACGAGGACTGCTGTTCCTGCAGCAGCGCGCCAAGCCATAGTTCCACTGCTCCCCGAGCCATGACAGCATTGTCTAGCTAAAATCATGAAAAAAAGAAAAGTTGATGCAATTGTACTGTACTATATGATCAGAGATAAAAAGCTTTAAGTCAGCTACAAAAGTTTCTTTTTGTTTTATATCTCTTCTGACAATGGAAAGTACTACATTTTTAAAACACTTCAAAGCCAAAATCCTTTTTACATAAATCACACAGTGTGATTCAGTAAACATACCTTTTTTTTTTTTTACTACATTAAATGTATTTAAGATCAAAAGCAGTCAACAAAAAACAGACTGAATTGGAAAAACAATCAAACAAATCTCTGAAACTCAATCGATAAATATTGGGTTGACTTACTGGTAATCTCTCCCCCTCCTGTGAGATAGCAGTCAAAATCTTATCGTACTCTGACGAATCAAATTCAACTTCATTGACGTTGTCAAAAACTCCAAGAAGATGAGCCTGAAAAAATGTTTTTTTGAGAATACTTTTTGCAATAAAAACAATTATGAAAGAACAATTATTATCATTCGCACAGCAGACACATTATAGTAAAAGCACATTAGAATTCTTGTGCATTTCTCCAACTCAAGAATAGTAAAGGCTTTTTTAAAAAAATAAAAATAAATATAAGATAATTATTACCCTACAAATGTTAATTAATGTATCAGGATACCTTCCTGATATCTGCCTAAAATAGTTTGGCAGTTATTACGATTTTGAATTAAATTAGTTTGTTTACAGCATATAACAAAATAATGTTCCAGAATGTAAAAAAAAAAGTGACATATAAAATGAGAACAATAAAGTATTCTTTGACGAGGGGCAATTATTGAAAACATTTAGGAAATCCTTTCTTTATTTCAGCATATCTGTTCTTACTTGTATTGTGTGAGAATCACTGGCTTGTCCAAGAATTTCCAAAAGAGATGGGTCAGACACAAAGAAGAACCGTGGGAACAGGAGCCTCTTTTTCTCCAGGTAACTGTTTAATTAAGAAAGGCATATTTTCAGCACCAGATTACGTTGGCATAGTTAAACTCTGTTCTCATTTTTGGGGGTGGAGGGCTAATATTGGGGCAAGCTATTTGTAAAATACCTACCCGGCAAGAGATTTCTGACAGAGCTCTAGCTGTTTCTGAAGGTCTGGCAGGAGCTTTCCCAGAGTAGGATCCCCCACGCAGCACTCCACCACGTTTGGAAAATTCTGAGCTCGCTTCATGACCTGAAGCCATGCCTTGTCAATATCCTGGAATCGTTTTGCCTCCTGTAATTGCAGGAAAAAAAGTTAACTTTGCAAAGGGAAGGATTGCAGTTATCATATTTTCAGGTTATGAAGGCAGAAAACATGAACAGCACCTGTGGCAGGTCTTTGGCGATGTCACCCCCCACAAACACAGCTTCCAAATAGATCCACAGGTTTTGCACAATCATCCATAGTTCAATAATTTCCGAAGATGTTGAAAGCTTTGAGACCCAGTCCTGGATCTCTCCTTTGTAGTAGGTGCTGTACCTGTAAAATGAGACGTCACGGATATTGCTTTAATACTGCTTCAAAATTTGTTTTAAGTCGAGGGAGGCTTTTTCGTTTTTGTAAAGAGCTACAAGGAACTGTGTTGTTGATGAATGGATCATTGGCTTGATTAATTTATTCAAAAACTACATCTTGTAATAAATTCTAAATGTCATTTTAATCAGCTGCTGGTAAGAGTGGTCTAACAGAACAATAAAATAAGAGAAGCCATGTTGATAACTGAAATTTTGCATTATCTAACAGTTCCTTTTTAGAAAAGTAAAAGTCAAAATGTATGCCAGCAGCCTGTTCTCACTAAACAGAACCAAGGCTAACAAGACTAAGTTTGCACCATTTAAGAAAACAGATTCTGATATTATTGCATTCAACTGTCTCTGAAGGAACTGAAGTGTCTTAAACTGGTCCATTTACGAAGTATGGCCATCGGTTACATTGAGACTCTCTCTAATTGGATGATTATGTTAATGTGTAATACAAGTGGTGTATTAATTTCAGTTCTACATAACAGCCAACAAATACTGCATTCCAAATAATATGTGCACATTAATACAGTATTACCGTATTTTCCGACAGTGCGCCTTATAATCCGGTGCACCAATATTGAGCCACAACAGGTCTAGCAACTACGGTAAGCAGCCGCCGACTTCATTTTCCTCCGTAGAAGAAGAAGTGCGCGGTGCATGCTGGGATAGTTGTCAGAACGCTGGTTTGTTAATAAAGTTTGGTAATACATTTAAAGCCAGCGGGGCGGAGGGGCGGGGGAAGAGAGACAGAGACTGCGGCAGCAGCGTGCCGGTTGGTCTGTGTTACCCAGAAAGCAGTTGGGCACAATATCGCAACACCAACACTGTGAGTGAAACAACGACTGGGGCAGACTACTATATAAAGCTATTCTATATGTCTTATAACGCGTGCGCCTTATATATGAAAATGGTTTAAAAATAGGCCATTCATTAAAGGTGCGCCTTATAGTGCGGAAAATACGGTATTATTTATCATGTCCATGTGGTATCTGGTTACAGTCTTTTCTTCTCAAGAGCCAACATTGGAACACACATTTTGTGATAACATGATAATCTGTTAGAAAAAACAACAACACGTTTTTCGTATATGAAATTACCAATTTATGGCAACAACTAAAGATCCAGATGTGGCCCAGGAACCCTAAAATATCAAGCTCTGCATACAATCAACACCAGAAAAAGTATTTATAGTCTCTCATGCAACATCTTATTTTAATTCATAATTTCATAAATTTGAAGGCTTAATACTCCTCTGGTATTCATTGAGTTCAGCTTTCAGTGTTTTCAAAAGTAATGTTAGGGTGTTATATTGTCCTGGTTATGGATTTGGTTGAGGTTTAGTTTTAAAATGATATTACTCATAAGAAACATTATAAATTCAAACCAGCCAAAATAAATTATTTTTTAGTATTAATGTACGTGATTATCAAACTAGACATGAATTCAAAGGTAGATTTATACTTCCAAAAGTTCATGCAAATTCTTTTAAGCACGTCGGCCTTACATAGTGTTGTATTCACATGGAACACCTTATCAAAAATGCATCGGAGATACATAAGAATACATTTTAAACATCTTCAAGAAGATATTTACACAAAAAAACCACTATACTGAATGATTCTTTTTACTTCTTTATTTTTTTGTATTGATTGTGCATGTTTTCGGAATGTTTGTTTCTCAATGTATTGAAGTGAATGTTCTTTTGCAAAACGCTTTTCAAAATAGCCTTTGTTTTGTTTTGATCCATGATCTCCATTTTGTATTTGTATATGTTGATTTTTGTGGTTGTTTCTATTTTTGAATTTGTCCAATCTATGTGTGTTATGTACTTTTAGTGGTTTGCATTGAATGTGTGGACCCCAGTAAGAGTAGACTCTTACCTATTGCTCAGCAGTGAACCGAGCACCATCAGGCTGTCCTCCAGGATGGTAAGAATCTCTGTCGTCTCTGTTCCTCTCAGCATTAGCTCGCCTCTGTTCTTGAAATTCATCAGGCATAGGTTCTGAACAGCCCACAGCTCTTTCACTTGTATCAACTTGGCCTCAATATCCTTCTCCTTTACAGCTGATATGCAGATATCCTGAGAAAGCAGCAAAAGGTAGGAGATAAACAGATGAACAAATGCAACCCTTTATCTAAGAATAAAGGAAAAGTAGGTTTATGCAAACTGCAAGCGGACCTCAATATCATCCTTGTAGGTCAAAAGAGGGGCCTCCATGATGTTCTGCAGGGTAAAAGACTCAGACTCTACTTCAAACTCGTGTCCGGTCAACGCTGTGATCCGATCCCAGTGTCTGCGGTTCATAGATTTGTTAGCCATCATTTCAAGCAGAGGGCATGACTCATTGAAATCATCAATGGTCTTCTTTAGGTCATCGAAGGCCTGCCATTCCTTCAGGGCCTTGGGGAGCTTCCGACACCTACGGGTATAGATAATGCACAGAATAATGTCTGAATATACCACGAAAGTGAAAATAAAATAAAACAAAACAGCTATGATAGTAAATACTTCACCTATTTTGGAAGTCCAAAAGCTCTGCGTTGATCTTCTCAATATCCAAACATGTCCACAGAATTTTGTAGTACCCATCAATCTTGCTCATCACCGCATCATACAGGCCGTATAGTTTTTGAAGCAGATCAAGCTCTTTCCTATGTGAAACATTTAAATACACCCGTCATCTTGTTGCTTTGAAAGGCTGAATACACTCTAAAATATGCATTTTCGAGAATGAAACTATCTTTTGAAATGCATTTATGGGTAACGGGAAGAAAGCTTCACCAACTTTTTTAGAAGCAGACTGTCATATTGTGTAACTGGCAAGCCGAGGAGCTGCTCCGCAGAAGTATAGGTGGTGAAATTTTTCCATAGGTCTTCAAATCTTGCCTGAACAAACACAAAAATGTTAACAGAGGTTATTTAAAAGAAAAGCTAACAGTAGATTTAACATCAAGCAGGATACTGATTGGTCACAAGGAATAAAACCTTATAAATTAATTTCAGTTCTTGTTATCCACCTTATTCCTGAGAGTGTTGCAATAAGTCTAATTGCGGTAACTTTATGACAGCGGCACAGGCAGCAGAGTAATTTGTTTTGGTCTCTAGGCATTATAATAACTACAAAGCCAGACCGGAGGAATTGACACTATATATCACATGATCTCTGAATAAGATGGATGCTGTAATAGTTTTCTTTTTGTGTTTATTTTATTATTATTTTTAGAAATGGGAACAGAAATGCTCAGAACTCTAAATGGGATGACAAAAGAAAATGACAGTGTCACCTGAAATGCTTGGAGCCGCTGGCTAGCCACTTGTGGAGCAATTCCTTGCACCAAAGGACCGTCCTGAAATACGAGACCAAGAAGTAATATCATACAGAAAGACTATGTGTTGTAATTGCAAGATATTTTGAAAAGAGTTTAAATATATGCAGGTTACTTACCTGATCAAACTCTACCATGTAAGAGTTGACATCTTCTTTGAAAACAGTGACACATTCCAGAAGATCTTGTTTGAAGTTGGGTTGCATAATGATAAGCACCTCCTGAACTGATCTCTAAGAAATTAAAGATTTTCTTTTTTAAGGCCAGCACAGAATGCATTATAACATCTTAACAAAAATGAATTATTGTTGGTTGGGAGTACGAACGGCTGTAGCCTGAAGTTCTGCGAAGAAAGTGTTCAGGACGTACACCCCCTCAACTTCTTTTTTGGTAATATCTGCTTCGCTTTTGGTCAAAATTTCATAAGCTTCCTGTAAAATGTTTTTTTTTTTTTTTTTTAGCAATGACATAGAAAATGGTCAGAATTTAAGCATCGTTTCACTGCTTAAATAGACGTATGTGTGTGTATATATATATATATATATATATATATATATATATATATATATATATATATATATATATATATATATATATATGTATAAATTTCCAATCCACACATTAATTTTCTTTAAAAATGTAGCACCATTTCAGAGGAAACAATCAAGCTTTCCAGCTATATAAGATTTATTTCAACATTGCTATAAGGAAAAACAGCAACAAAATACGCCAAAAGCAACTTTTTCTTGCTTTTTCTGCTAAGTACATATTTCAATATAAAAGCAAATTGTGCAGGTCATACCTTGATGTTAGTCAGTGTCATATCAATATGTATTTCTTCCTCACGAAGCTTTGACAGGGTAGCCATTGCCTGACGCGCACCTTCCAGATCCGCCACAGGCTTTGACAGCTGTGCACCGTATCGGTTTATCGCTATGGCGATGTCAATCTTTTTCTTCTTGTACTTCTCCTTCAGGTATTTACAAATCAGTGTTTTCCAGGCTTTGGTCTCGGCTATCAAGGTCTTCTTAAGATTGCCTGCATTCACAATAGCACATTCCTCATGGAGAACCTGAACATAATTTACCACAGAGTTGTTTGATGAAAGTTCTTCATTACGTTTTAGAACTTAACGAAAACCCGACATCAAACAAGCAGACTTTTAGTTCTGGATTAGGTAGAAAATATCACATTGTCTAATTCAGAACTAAGCAGCACCTTTTACCTATGAATTAGATGGTATCACTGGTTACGCTCAGTGTTAACAGTCAGGGTGTTTTTCTTTTACAAAAAAGGAAAAGTTTTGAATGAGCTGATTGGAGAATTTACTTTTTGATTTACTACGTAGAGATATAAAAGACCATCAAGTGTCCCCAGTTAATATTGTCAACTTCTGGTTGTCTTTAAATTTCCACACTACAGCTTCACGGAATTACCACATATAAATGTATTTTATGTGTGGATTTCTTAATATAATCTTGTAATCTTACAATAAACATAAAAATATTCTGTTGCAAATTTTTTACATAATGTGTTGGAATCCCACTGGACACTACTGCCCATATTAATACTTATCTAATTAACTTTCCCTGTGTGTTAGATGTAGTCTAATACAATGTGAAGTAGTAATAACAAATTAAATATGCAATAAAAATAAATTATACCAAGGACATTATCTGGTTACCATCTAAAACAAGCCATAAGTAAGTTTACCTGTTGACAGCTCAATACACTCAACATGAAGGATAGGTGGCACAGCTTCGATTTCCTGCTCCACTGAGTCATAGTGCTGGATTTCAGACTTTATCTGGACCAAAGATGGTTTCTTGTCCATAAATTCCTTTAGAAACACATTTAGTTATATTATAAGAAAAAAAGTTCTTTTGGTTAAAATTCAACCTGTTATATTTTCAAAGCAGTTTTTTTGTTTCTGTTAACTATAGATTTTGGCTTAGTCAGTCAATATTCTTGAATGTCGCCCTCATACATGGATTTCATTTTGTGAAATAAATTTTCCTGAATACATCCACTTTGAGATGATATTCAGAATTATAAGGATCTACTTAAAAATTAAGGAAAACAAACCTTGACTTTCAGGTTCTTGTCCTCGTTCCACAGCATCTGGAATTGATTGAACTTCTTCAGAGCATCAGTGGCTAATGACTTTTGGGTGGTGATGGCAGTTTTTAGAACAGCAATAATCTTTTTAATCTCCTTGTGCTCAAGAACCAAAGGAAAGAAATTCTCTTTTTTTGGTGGCATCATGGACAGAAGAATAAAAAGTAGAAAAGCGACAAGCAACACCATTAACCAAATGTAAAAGTAAAGTAAAAAAACTAAAAATATGTGTCATATGTTGTGAACTTATATATCCACAATGAATGAAATGATTGTGAATCTAGATGGTGTTAAATATTCACACAAACCTATTTTTTTAAAGAAATGGAAAAGAACGGAAAAATGAACTGGAAATACTAAACACTTGAAATTTTTAATTGTGAACATTTTCAGGAGCTGATTACTGTTCATTTCCATGTGATGTATTTTCTTGGGTTTGCCATATACATTCTGCTAGTGTGAGCTTTGAAAGAAATATCTATATGTAAATTGTCTATTTCATTTTTTTTTCTTATTTCATATTTATATGTCAAATAATCATTCAAGTAGATTTTAAAATTTTGCACATGTTGTATATGTGCAAGAATAACAAAATTCAGAACTGGGTAAGCTTGTAGTAAGTTATATACGACGGGCATTTGTCATAAAGTTAACAACTCAATGCAATGCAACATATGCTTGTTCAGGAACAGTGGTTACTTCAAAGTGAGTAACTCAACTGATGTTCATTAGCAGTGGCGCAAAAAATGGGTATGCAGGGTATGCAACGCATAGGGACGCAGCACCAGAGGGGGCGCCAAAACCCCGTCTGAAGGGGGCGGTGCGCCGATGGTTTCCCATACACTTCAGCGCGCCCTACGCTCCTTCACCTCGCGCACATAACGAGGTAAAAGTAGCAAGTTTTACCCTTCACGTGTTGTCGCCTCGGGTGGGGTTGGTGGGGGGTTTGAGCGAGTGAGCGTTGCCCCTTCACCCTGACATTCCTTCCCTCGGGGGGGATCTATGTTTTCGCATCCACCTTAATAATGTGTAGTTGTGCCACTGTTCATTAGTCGTTGGGTTGTACTTTATTCCTACCCATTTATTTTATTCCTAATTAACACTGACTATTAGTTACCTTTTGCCGCAGAGTATTCCCACCGAAACTCCCTATTCCATGCTATTCCTTTGCTGATTTCCACCACAGCATCAGTGAGTTGATTTATACCGGACTGGATCTCATCTATGCTGGGAATCATTACCTAATAAAAACATGCGTCAGATTTACCACTAATATGTTTAGTTTAACTGCTAGGGTAAATAAAACTGGTAAGTAAGAAGAAACTTACCACTTTGGAGTTGTGAAGTCGGGCTTCGGCTTTGATCATCATATTCACAGTTGGTCCAAGCTTCCACTTCTGGAAAGTACTAAAATTGAATATCCATTAATGTTTGTTAATAAATGATTCATCCAAAGTTTTCTGGTACAAGTAGGCTGTTTCAAACACAGACATGCTTACCTTGTGCCACAAATTCTCTTTTTAAGGATATCCAGGGATCCCCTAATTGTCTTGAGGAGGGTTTCAAACACTTTTGTACTGAAGAGTTCATAAAGCTTCTTGAACTCCTGAAATAAAAAAGGCAATTACAATAAACTGTGTGAAATACTGTGTACAGCAGAATGAAACAAATGTTTTTCAGGAGGTAAGCAAACGTACTCTTTGGAAGTTGACTGATGTGTCGTGGCCTTTGAGTTCCTCAGTGCCCCTCAATACAATTGCTAGCTCTTTGATTGCACATTTAACCTGAGCAAATCTGGTACTCAAATTGTCTGCCCACTCAAGAGAAAGTTTCTGAAAAAGGTGAAAAAAAAACACGCAGACAATGAAAAAGCCGGAACGGTAAGGATTTAAAAACTACATAAGGAGCAACGCTCAAACTGAAGGTTTGCTCCTAAACATTGGTTCTAAACTAAAAACATTCCAGTTTTTACTCATTATGGTCATGCCTTATTATGAGCAATGAGATCCGGCAGGGACAACGTGTAATCATCTGGAAGGTCAATCACCACAGTCTCTGAGATTTCCCTCAGGGCGGCATCAATGTGCACCTTACAAATATGTTGTGCCTGGGAAAAACAGAATAGGCAACTTAATGGACTATGGAAAAGAGCATCACCATAATTATGTTAAGTGAAACATAGTCAATCATTTCTATATGCAATACAACTATAAATATAAAGACATTTTGGTTGTCAAAGGAAAACTCCCTTAGCTTTAAATAAAATCTTATATATATATATATATATATATATATATATATATATATATACACACACACACAAATATATATGTACAAATATATATACAGTGATACAAATATATATTTGTATCATTGTATAAATATATATTGTACAGTGCAACGCACTGAAGTGCTCAGTGCTTATGCCTGAGCACTCTGTATCTAAAACTGCCAGGCAGGAACCTCTTTATATTCAAAAACATACCTTATTTACAACGAGTTTGAGCTCAGTCAAAGCAGTCTCAACATTATCAAAGAAATTGTCCAGGAGGAAGGACGGCCACGTCACCAGCAGTGAGCCAAAGCGAAGGGCAACTTCGACCTATTGAATTAGCACCGATATACAAGCATTAAAGAAAATTATAACTTTAAAACTTTTAACAATTCCACACATTTCCTGACTGAATTGAAAGGAAATTGCTTGTAACTTCCTTTTACAAGCAAGGACGTTAGTAAACAAGGAAGGAAGGACCCATGGAAAAAAGAAGGTCAGAAGGAATGATAGAGGGAGGGGCAGAAGAAACACATGAAATACCCAAAGAAGGAAGGATTACAGGAAGAACACGTCGAAGTAGAGAATGAAGGACAGGTGTAATCACGTAAGGATGGAGGACAGAAAGAAGAATACAATAGACAATTAAATACAGAAGTCTGAAAATACAATTATTATTGCAAACTCTTATTTTCTAGACTGGTCTAGCCCTTGGTAATAACTAAACTTAAGTTCCATACTTAGTCCTAGTTGCTCTCATACTTAACACTGAATTTACAAAATACTTACATTTTTAACTTTTGAAGAAAGCAAGCTGCTTAAGTCATCACGAATGCTGACACAGGTGGATTCATACTCTTCCAAAATGGTCTAAAAAAGGCATTCAAGTGACTTTGTATCAGGTTACAATCCTTGTTTCACTACTGTAATGAAACAGCTAAAATGTACTTTACCTTAAGCCTTAGGTGACTGTCCTGTAACTTCCTTTCCATATTGAGAAGAGCTAACGCCTGCTTTGGAACCTCTAGACCCATGCTTAACATACACTTTGTGTCGCAAATGACCTCAGTTATTTTTGGATCAAAGTTAGCCATAAACCTTTTGGTCTTAGGGTGACGCACCAGCAGAGTATGATTCAGGACTGTCACGAAGAGCAGAAAAAGTGCCTAAGTGTCCTATAACAAATACGCCAGCGCTTTGCAAGAAACTAGGGACTTACTGTGATCTAGTTTGGAAAAATCATCCTTCCATGTCTGGTATTGGATACATTCAAACTCCACCAGTAAGGCTGCAGTTTGATTGTACAGTCTAAGCACTTTTTTCCCATCGGCACTTGACAGAACATCAGAGTTTTCCTTTTAAGGAAAAAAAAAACAATCAATAGAAGGAAACGCACAACCTCTTATTACTTTTTATAAATGTCGACCCACTTTAATGAATAAAATGGGTTCGTAAATCCTTTTAAAAAGGTGCCTGGCCCAACCAATTCTGCCAGAAACTGGAGGCATGTTTCTGGCAACCGGAGGATCCTTATGCCACTTTTCATAGAGCTACAAGTAAAAAGGTCGAAATTGTTTCATTCTTAAATTACAGTTTGCATCTATGTTTTAAGTTCTATCAAACTAGAAACCTTTGTGATATTATCCACTTCTGTGATGTAGCACTGGAGAACATTATGCAAAATGTTGAAAGTTTGTATCTCCAGACAAGAAAGCCTCAGCTTCTGAAACCTATGAAAAAGGAAAGTTAATATAATTATAATACAATAAAAATGACAGTAAAACATTTGCAATGTACTGAATTTTACTAACCGCTGTAGAAGTGTCAGAGCTTGCTGCGATGAGTAAATTTTTGAGAAGCATGAACTCATGAACACCTGGATTTTGTTCTGTAGACATGAACAAGGAGACATTTAAATTTCAACGTAGTTTCAGCCTCAAGCTGCGAAACCGATAACACTCATCTGCTTAGAGACAATACATCACCAGTCATCCTTCTTTCGTTTGACGACACTCTGTACAATTTTAAAAAATATGGCTATGTCAAGTAGTTAGCCTTAGACATGCATAAGTATCTGTTAATAAGTGGTGGATATATCCCGCTTTTAAATCCTTCATCTTCACATGAAAATCATTCCCTTATGGTCTATATAAACTATGATGCTTTGGTCTCAATTCCTCGCCATTGTAGCTCCATGGACCCCTCGTGGACCCCTGACGCGCACGTAAGGAATCGTGTGTTAATGCATGCTAGAATCATATCAAATGAATATATTCAAATGAATGCATTGCAATGGTGTTATTACTTTATTTACATCCTCTCCATCCATCCCAACTACCTACAATATGGAGCACAGTTTAACTATAGTGTCCATTAATGTCAGAAACCTATGAAAAATATTAATGTTACCATAATATGAATGTAGTAAACATAGGTTTAATGATGCTGTCAAACCAATGGCCAAGACATCATTACCAACACACAATGTCTGTGTCTAAAATAAGCTTTGCTGTCATTTTAACATTGTTTGGAGCTTACGGCTTTGCTGAGTCCCTCATTTCAGTACAGAGAAGGAACTGACCCTGAATCAGACAAAGTCTTTCAGAAAATCCCTTTTCATACTGGTAGAGGTAGCTGAAGCAGTGGTCTGTAAACAGACTTTTCCTACTGACGTGAGTACATTCCCGAGAAAAATAAAATTTAACCAGACACTTTGAAGAGGCTCTGATGCCGTGAAGGAGCGTAAGGAATCATGCACGCTAATACACGCTAGAACCTAACATTTTGACTTGTCTACTTGCAACTTCGCTGTAACTGAACTTGAGCTACAAAATCACTGTGGGGGGCAGAGGGCAATGGCGGATTCCCAAAACTGACTAGCCGGAAGTCATGAACTTGTTTAGCAGTTCCACGGCAAATGGGGTGACGTCACACAAAAGAAAAACATTATAGTGAATAGAGAAAAATTAACACAACTAAATATTAAAAAGTGTATTTTGCATGCTACGTCCCCTTTAACTTAATTATTGACAATTTTCAACACTTGGCTCAACCAAAAACTTTTTTGCAAGTTTCCACAGTTTTTTTTCCCCACAATTTACTTTTGGTGGTGAGCTTCAATTCTTTGAAGCTGGAAGGCCTAAGTACTATCACCCTAATTGTTAGGTCACTCCATACATTCTTTTATCAGATTTATGTTGGTAATCTCTCTGGGTCACTCTGAAACAGGTTTCTTCTATCACAAAAAATGTAATCGAAACTTATGAGTTAAAAGATGACTTGAATCCCACACTTTTCAGTCAAGTGAATAATGTGTACCTTTATCGCGTGAAAGACAATGTTCGTAATGTAGGTTGTGTAACAGACATACCTCAATGAGGCTGATTTCATTCATAAACTTGACAAAATCGCCGTCAAATTCAGTCATCTTTGGAGACAATATGTCATACTGCTTTCTTTTCAAATTCGTGGACACATTCTGGTATTGTCTGGCAAGAACTTCGATGCCTTCGATCTTTGACTTTCCAAGAGACTCAAATGTCTTGAACACTGACATTATTTGTTCGATCTACAAAAGATAACAAACGTGTTAATTCTTGGGATAGTATTGTAAAAGCGACTTGTTGAGGAGCACTTGTTTTAAACTATCTTATTTGTACGGTGGCTGACAGGTGCAAACACACAGCAGATGGCAAAATGAGTCTTGCTTAGAGTTTTGTGTCTAGTCTGCTCTGCATCCCCAGAACCAAACAGGGAGAAGCAGCATTCAGCTTCTATGTGTAACAGGATGAAGCCTGCCCTCAATGATTGAGGACATCTGTGCATCCGGTTAACTCACAGCAGCGGTGCCAAGTATAAAAGGAGGCTGCTGTTGGGCCGGAAGGTGCTCTCTAGTTGACCGTATCAGGGTATGAAGAGACAGTGCAGTAGTTAAAACAGTCTCTTCCAATATTAGACAACAATGGCATTTTTAATTACCTACTCCAGTCTCCCCCCAGTGGTCTGGCGCATTCCTGCTATGCAGAGCAAGTTTGCAGCTCTTCGTATTTGCGTTTTTGCTTTCTGCAGCATTTTTCCTTTTGCTTCTATTTCATGTTGCTGCAGCATTTTATTTGCGATTTCAGCTTTTTGCTGTTGCATTTGGGTTTGTTGAAGTTTGATTCATTCATCTGTGTGCAGCTCATTTTGCTCTTAGTGAGCATTTACATCTGTTTTCAGCTCGTTGCACCAGCTGCCATATATTTGGCTATCTCCACAGTATCAGCCTCATAGTTAACAATGACCTTTTTAAGTCTTTTACAGAAGCTCTCAAACATGCCAAAAATATGCCGCTCCGAAAGCACAAAGCCCTTTTCCTTGTGGTCTGATTTCGCCGTTAGCTTTTTTTCATGGAAGAAGGACCGATACTCCTCAAACAAAGTTGTGCAGTCCTACGCAGAACAGAATAGGCAACAGGTAATCACTGCTGAAGTCAAGCCAAAGCAATGCAAGCACACACAATAAGAAGTATTAGCGTCACAGTCACCTGCATTTTCCTCATGAGCTGTGCAGCATCTTGATCCCATATTAAACTCTTGCCATGGTCAGTAATATGTGCTCTGCACGCTGTAACCAGCTGATTTGTGACCTGGAAAAGTATACATTACCAATGTTAATATAATTGAATGGCTAACTTTTACAAAAAACAACTGAAATCTTAAACGATAATTATAATGACACACTTACTTTAATTAACAGCGATGGCATCTTTTCATTTATGTTGCGGAACAGTGGTACACTGTGAACTATTTCAATGGCGTTGACGAGACTATGCACACTTTTTATCAGGGATTCCTGGAATTATGAACAACTTATAATACAGAAGTGCTACATGCAGACAAGGGTTGTAAGACAACAATTTCTGAAAGGGTTGAACTTCCTCTAACATGTAGTACGACTACATGGCAGAGAAATGCACATGCATGCCAAATAAAAAAGTATGTCGGTGCATTTTAACAATTAGAGATCAACAAAGTTCAATCTTAAATTATGTAATTCCTGCACACAAAATGAAAAGTTTTTAATCCTTTTACTGAGTTTAAATAACAACAAAATATAAGTGTTTATAAATATATATGGTCTGGACAAAAGAAATTGGGTGTTTAAAAGGGGCAGTATTACATATGTTCCAGGCACATAGTGCCATTTTATAGCACAATCAAGTAACTATGTTACCTTTCAATGTTATAAAAATGCAATGTAACACATTGTAACTGGGCTTCCGTCTTTTTAAGAAGCTCCTATTCTGACGCTCCATCTTAGGAGATCATCACAACAACGTTTCCCCTTTAAGGGGTTTATCGCCAATTTTGGAAACGTTGCACTAAGCAGTTCCTACGATGAACTCAGCAGACACACAGTTGTCCCAGGGGATTTGCTAATTGCTGCTGCTTCTAGCCTGAAAGAGCTGAGTGAGGAAACACGGGGGGAGTGGAGGTGATCTGTGAGGCGGGAGCCTGGCAAAGGACTGCAGCCCCAAGGAAGAGCTTTGTGGAAATAGTCAACACTTGGTGAGATTGTAGGATCTCTCAAACATGCATGAAAAAAGTCAAAGCAACATGTTGTAACATGATAAAGTAAAACTAAAAAAAAAGAAGTCAATTTTAGGTCATACTCCCCCTTTAAATATATTTTCATTCAATGTATCATGACACGAGCTCTAGCTCTTCATTAAATTGCTTAAAAATACATACCGGATCATTGTTGTACAGTGCTTGCAAGACTTTCTCCAGTGTGGACAGGAATTTTAAATAGTCTTTTGACTCATTAAGACGATCTGTTATCCTCTTATCCAGATCCCGCCACACCTACACAAGGATATGGATTGAGTTAACAGGGTACGTTAAGTTATTTATTTCATTTCTTTTAGGAGCAAGCTAAAACATCTTCCTGACAGAAATACAGCTTTCTTAGAACCTACTTAGTGAGAATGTAGCCTCAAAACACTGAAAATTTTACACGGTGCAAAATGTTTTAAATTCTATACTTAACCTTGTTATTACCTTTATCATTTTGGAACGGCGTATGTGGAGTACCATTACCACTGCATTGCACTCTTCACTTTTCATGTGATTGACGATGGAGCTGAACTTTAAGTGCTTCTTCTTCCAGTATTCTAACTCGCTCAAAGGTCCCTCAGCATCTATTTTCCTCAACTGATCGTCCTCAGTCAGGACCTGATCATGACGAAAATAAAAGACATCACCGTAGTACAGCATTCTATGGGGCCTTCAGCAGAATTTGATCTGGACTCCATCTTCCTGCAAAGAACTTCACTTCACCACCACCAACAGTATTTCAGTAGGGATCTGGTGTAATATTCTAATGGCCAAATGTAGACCTGGCCATACTTTGGACACCGCTGACTTGCCTGAAGCATGTTGAAACCTAATCGCTAGTTACAGCCTTCAAAGCGTCCCCCGTAAAAGCTTGAAACACAGACCATACATCTAAAAAGTTTGATATTTAAGCACAGCAAATGAAACGTTTCATTTGGCCATTAGAATATTTTTTGGAGGCTGGTTTCAATGTTAGATTATCAGTGACAATTTTTTAAATATCTGCTACAACACATAGTATTAATCTATTTATAAGCTTTTTTTTTGCTTTTATTGAAATTTCAAGTTACATAAGACTGCTAACTTTTACTTAAAAGCGGATTTAAATGTTCTTCCTGAAAATACATTGAAGCCTTTTACTAAAGCAACAAAATATCAACCAGATAACTTGGAAAATTGAATGTCTTTGTTTTAGTGAGGTGGAACCTTTTTTAATTGTGATTTACAAATCCCTTTTCTATGAAAATATGAATACTTTGTAGTTTCAATAAAATGACTTAATTTTTCAACAGGTAAAAAGAATTTACAGAAAATACAGAAAAAATAAAAAATTATATATATATAATCGTTTTAGAAAAAAAATTTAAGGCCTGTTAGTAGTTTTAACTTGTCAGTTTTGCTACGTTTGGTTAGTTTAAATACCACTACCGTTCTGAACTAACACTCCGTCTTTCTGTGTCTTGTAACATCTTTCATCCTGTTTTAACCACTTCTAGTACTAATCAAAGGCAGTTCATTAGATCACAGATAAATGTTTGTGATTACAAACCTGTTCAATCTCCTTGCACCAGCGCCTCAGAATATCTTCCAGTCGCTGCACTTCCTCAAAGTCAGAAGCTGCGGCTTTCATCTCTTCAAGACACGTCAGTTTGGAAAAGTCGACATCAAACGGTTTGCTCAAATGAACAACACTGGTGTTTCTTATCCGAAGGTCTGGTAAAACAGTCAAAGTAATGCAAAAATAAATATAAACTGTACTAAAGTATTCTTTGACTTTTGTAGTTTCTCAACATACATGTATTTTTCTTCTGTTAACACTTAGTCAACTTGAAAGAATACGCAGCAAAAACTGAGAAGAGAAAAAAGATCCTACCATCAAGCGAGCTCAGAAAATGTTTAAAGTTATCCAGGAAGATCTTTTTTGTTTTTTCCCCATGTTTTGACTGGTCCAATGCGCCCCAGCTGTCCTGTGTCTCAAGAATCTGTAGCAGAAATCCATAGGCATTCCTTAATCCTTTCAGGAGTCCCTCAGTGGCATCGATCGCAGAGAAACAAATTAGCTATGAGACATTCAGAAAAAAAGAAAAACCATGAGAAGGAATGGAAGAAGCATAATAAACACAGGTAATATTATTTATTTTGATACTACACAATGGCAAATGACTCAAATACTTTTGGGAACAAGTATGTTTTAACATAGTATTTTTTTTTTCTCTTTTACAGCGTGAAACATTCATTCTCATTCTGACGTAAAGTAAGATAACTTATTTCGCGCTTAACAGTGAATGAACACTTTAACTACACCTACTTTGTATGAAGTGAACCTTAAAAACTAGAATAACTTTGCACGTGCACACAAAAAATAAATTAATAAATTAATTAATTAATTATGCAAGTCACAGAGAAAAACTACATCAAATTTTACCTCATGTATATTTTCAGGAGTCACAGGAACGGTCACGTCTGTTCGAGCAAAATAGCAGCAGATGCCGGTCAGACAGGTCTGGCTTAAATCGGCTAAAAACAGCCTGCGTTTTTTATCCAGTGCGGCAAGTCCCTGAGGTGTGCGCCCACTTTCTGAAAGCAAATGCAAAATGGCCCAAGCGAGTGACATAAGCGACAACTACTGTTTTAGAAAACTGAAATCCGTTAATTATAGCCCTCAGGCTAGCTTAAGTTCTGTAAAATGAAAAAATTTTTAAAAATGTACAGGAGATGGACTCAGGTCTGACAGTGCAGACTTCCAGGCTTTCTGCATGTAATCCTACCTACTCCTGGGGGGTCAGACTCCTGGTAGACGAAGGAGATCGTTTTGCAACCTCCAGCATCAAAGAAACGATCAAAAGCAGCCAGCTATGCCGTAAAAAAAGCAAACAAGCAAGCAAAACGTGGTAAGAACAGAGAAGCAGGTATCAAATACCAATCCAAGCAAAAAAAACGAAATTTCTGAATTTAAAGACAACATCGAATCAAACCCAAAAATGTGAAAGGAAAAAAAAATGCACGCAATGCAATACTGTATCACATATAATGCGTTCATGATGTTTGACACAGCTGTTTGACATAGTCAGACATCTGCCTGCGCTCTTTAACTAAGCAGTTCATTATTGCTTTACAGTACTTTACAGTCTCGTTATGAAGAGACTGTACAGCACATAACAAATCTAGGCATCACAACACAAAATGTATGAGGAAAAGGGAGGTACAAATACTGTAAAAAAAAGTACAACTGTGTATGTTCCCCCTTGAGCTGCACTCAACAATACACTTTAAACCAAGACCTTTACGGCCTCAATAATGATATTTTCAAAGTTGCCTAAGGACAATGATGAAACTGCTGTCCGGACCGACCCAAAGCATGAGCGAACTAAGCTTGGTTCGACCCCCAAACCAGCAAGTGTCTCCTGTAAATGCCTGAACTTTGACCAGACTTCTACATTGGGTTATTGTAAACGAGAATGCTATTAAATCAGATTTGACGGTTGCAGTAAATATAAATAAAAAGATATGAAATTGTTTAAAATTCAAAATTTTAAACAAGTCTTTCAAAAGATGGTCAATTTCAAGAAGATTCACCATTATAGAACCGAATCTTCCTCTCACCATATATTTGGCTTGTGTTTAATTACAAAAATTAAAATTCAACTAAATACTGTATGTAGATCACAGAAATGCGATCAGATCTTCAAGGGATTGTTGAAGATAATTAACTTGAGACGCTCCATTTTAGTTTAGTGGTATCGCTTCACATGTCAGCATTGATTTGGATTCAGTGTTTTGTAACAAAAACACAATTCGACTTGAAGCTTAAAACTAAGGTTATCGTTCCAGATTTTCATTAAATTAGAAAGTCATACCAGCCCGGAATCACAATCCAGCTACTCCATACAAAGTTTCCCTCCCTTTCATTGACCGATTTGATTGATTTTCTGAAGGCAAAGCCACAAAGAAAGACTTACGGATGGAGAATCTAAAACAAATTCCTCTACTGCTGATGGGGTCAAAGATAGCTCATTTGCTATTACTTCGAACATGTATTTGTGTGAAGAGGTGAGCAGCGTTCTTCGCTCCTCTCTCTCCTTCTTATAGGTCAACTGAACAAGGCAAGAAGTGCAATTAGCAAACTGTTAGGAGATAAGTTGAATCTGCTGTCTGAAATCAAAAGGCCAAGGAAAAGAAAAAATAGACTTACTTCATTTCCAAGTTTGTTGGTTTTTGATTTTTGTGCATCCATTATGAAAACGTTTGGAGGCAGGTATAAGGGCTTCCTCGCTGTTTAAAATCTCAGCTCTCCTTCTCCTCCTATGACTAGAACACAGTAGTCATATGTAATTTTACGTTTTCTATTTCTTTACGGAAAAATAGCCACACCAATATCTGGTGACCATATGAAGTCAAAGCAGAAAGGAAAACGGGCATTCAGTGTATCTGAAATGCTCTCTTAACAATTAGTTAAGAAATGTTGAATTATGTATTTTTGCAATGCATGATGTGACCTGCGCAAATTATACCCTCCCACGCACTGCAGGAGATCCACACCTGACCAAAACCCATCCTTCTTCCCCAATGTCCTGAGACATAGACAGTGGTTGGTATCAACTCCAGCAATAAAAAAAAAAAAAAAAAAAAAAAAAGCTCACTTAAAATGCTTGGTAATTTTTATGCACATTAACTTGTTAAAAACTGTTTTATATATATATAAAACACAAGATAATTTGAGGAAACATTTACACCACTAGCAAGATGGTCTCAAACTGGACTTGGGCAACTGGACGTTGATAATGTGAACCGATCAGAGTCAGGTTCTGCAATCACCAAAACAACCGTCACTCTATTAATTGGTTACAAAATATCCGCTTAATGCTCTGCAGAATCGCTCGTGAACTGCCACCCTGCGCACTCTGTTAAAAACAATACATTTTTAACAAATTGTTCAAAAGTTATTCTTTTTTCCTCCTTTCTAGCGGGTGCATTATGCTCAACCGTTAGCCTTGGCATAGCTGTTCGCTTTCAATAGGACATAACTACTTATAATAAAGGGAGAACGACTTTCCCGCTGGTCTTACCGAAATGTGACCTTCTCTTGAAACTGGAGCTTCTCTTGAAGGCATTTCTTTCGTCAATTCCGATGTTTTCTTAAAAACAAAAAACAAAAAAAACAGGCTTTTGTGTATCCTGGTGAAGTTTTCCACCGCAACCAGCCGTTACTGTGACGGTTACTGGTTTCAAACGGTTCATAAATCTTTTAATTGTCACAAGCGTAGCAGTTGGTAAAAATTTTGAAAAAAAAAAAAAAAAAACATAATTCATGCAGCCTTCTGATATTTGATTTAAATATTTCCCCGGTCTTATCATGAAAAAAGAGATTTCCAGATCAAGGAGGATTTGTTTCCATTTTTACAAATATTTGCATGTATACATGTTAAAATTTTGCAATATCAGATCAAGCTAAACTAGATCTGAAGTGATGAATACGTCAAAAATAAAAAATAAAAATAATTTTAAAAACCCTGTAAAATAATATTGACATGATGACTAAAGAGAACTGTAAATATATATATATATATATATATATATATATATATATATATATATATATATATATATATATATATATATATATATATATATATATATATATATATATATATACATATATATATATATATATATATATATATATATATATATATATATATATATATATATATATATATATATATATATATATATTTTTTTTTCTCAGTAATTTCCTTATTTGCCACAGGGTGGAGACATTTGACAAGTTCATGCTAATTTATTGGGTCCCAGCAGCTATATATATATATATATAGCTGCTGGAAACATCTTGTAGATGTAGAAACTTAGATGTAGATGTTGGGAATGACATTTCATTTTGTCATTCCCAAAATGAAATGTCATTCATTTTGGGAAAAGAGGCCCAGAATAAAGATTTTTGCTGTGTTCGATTGAATAAAAAAACATTTATTTCTTTACTTTTTTTAAAAATATATATTTTTTATTAATGTACAGTACAACACTTGGAACGGAAATGTTCCTATACACGTTGACTTCCCCAAGGTGGGACAATAAATTATATTTTCTATTCTATTCTATTCTATTCTATTCTATTCTATTCTATTCTATTCTATTTTTTTTTAAATAAATAAAACCACAATTTTAAGACAATTTGTGTATTTACTCAGGTTATTGTCTAATGTTAGAATTTGTTTGATTTCTAAATAATTGAAATAGGACAACAACAATAAAAACAAGAACACTAAAATTTCAGCAGTTTGGTTCACGCATCTTTCAGTCTTCTCACGATTGTTAAATTTACGAGGAGCACTTGAAGGCAACACACTTCACGCTTTTGCCACGTTATACGTGACGTAGCTGGAGGCGTGGATCGGTGGGAGGCGTCATAACTAAGCGTTGTAAGACAGGAACCACACAACCGATGATATTAATGCTCTTAACGTCAACGAGAGTCTGTGAGAGAGGTGAGAGTTTGTTTGTTTTTATTTTTCTTCTGTTATATTTAAGCAAAACTGTTATTTTCGCCTGCAGTCGATGGATTAGCAGCTAATATAAATGTGATCGGCACCCGTGTCCTAACACTCGCATGTCTGTGCTGTTGTTAAGGCAGGTTGATAAATGACGTTTAAGAAATTAGTACAATTAATGTACATAATAGAGCTTCATAAAGCCAGTCCTGTTTGTATTTAGTTTCTTTGCTATGTCTCGTACGAGGCATCCTTCCTGTGTGTTTGTAAAGCCTCAACTTGGCATTTGAGACAGAACCTTACTCCAAGAAACGTCAAGTGTTTAAAGTTTTAGGAGTCAAGTCATATGTATTAGCATTATGATTTCAGTTATCAAATAAAAGATCTAAATGTGCATGGAACATTGCAACATCATCTCCCCAGCATCATATTTCCATTAGTCTCTAGTAAAGAGAGTATTCCATTCTCAAAAAAAAGGCTGCCTATTGTGGGTGTGGGCTCAGACGAACAATGGCAATCATTTAAGTAATTGTTTCACTTGAAAAATTAATTGCTGGATGTTGAGGTGTCGCCAGTTCTGTCAGTTCATCTTATTGTAACTTAACCTCTATTTTGTTTCCTTCTTAAAACCCCAGTTAGACTTGGAGTTAAATGGATTTAGATCTCCTCTTGAAATACAATTTAGTCCAGTGGTTGTCTGATTGGAAGTCACAACAACAACAACTCAAATATACATGTTTTTGTTGTTTTTTGCTTTGGCAGAGTTCATCCAAATCATTACTGATCATGGACCCAAACACCAGTGGACTTGTGCAGAAGTTGGCTGAGGCGGGCCAGTCTCACCTCTTCCAGTTCTGGAAGGAGCTGAGCCCCAAAGACCAGCAGGAACTTTTCCAGGATCTTCAGGGGATAGACTTCCTGGAGATCAACGGATTCTTCAAGAGGGCCATGGAGACGTCCAGCAGCACCAAACACGAGAAGATGGACGAACGCATGGAGCCGGTGCCCCGGGAGGTGCTAGGGAGTGTGACGAGGGACAGGGAGAGTCTGAAAGACTGGGAGGCCAAAGGTGAGCTCAGCCAGGAGTTTCGTAGGACTACCTCCCGCCCCTCCTCCTAAGGTGTATCATTGAGTCTTTATTGTTCAATAGACAGTAAGGAAGCAGGAAAAGGTTTTATTATTGTTTCTTGTCTTTATTATGTTGTAGTAGCAAAATCAAAGATTATTGTCTCCACTTTCTGCTACCAGATAAGAGGCTGAAATCCAGTTTCTTTTAGGTCATTGCCCAGTGATTCAGGGAACCAATTTACTGGTATAACTCTGGGAAGCTTAATGAGATTAAAGCATCACAAGGCAGCCCAGATGAACTGAGATGGATGTGGGTTGGTGCTTTTTCTGATCTCTTACTTGAGAAAAGTTTAGAGAACCCACTTCCAGATTCACACAAGAAACCATTCCAGTGCATCTATTTGCCAAAGCCGTCCCCGAGCAGCAGGAAAACCAGCCAGTTACTCACCGTATGCTGTTACGGACTCAACTTCGCCCCAGTGTTGCTTCTGAGGGGTTTTCCAAAATCTGAGTAATTGGGTTCTTAATGTGACTCTTTGTGCAATTCCTGCATTGCCGAGGCGATTTGATCACCTAATGAATCACTTGGATTTATTTCTTTTATTTCCGTGGCCTATAGTAACAGGAGATGTGATTGGGCAGAAAACATCTGGTTCTGATTTGGGGCTGTCGTCACTGGGTTTGCCTCTCTTGACCCTTATTCATGAAGTCATCTCACCATGTCGGGACCACATTTGTGTGTGCAGGGTGTGGTGTGTGTGTGTGTGCGTGCGTGCGTGCGTGCGTGCGTGCGTGCGTGCGTGCAGGACTCTTCATATGTTGGGAGAGCAGTCAAAGTCTAGCTGACCCTCCCAATACGTGGTGTAAAACTTCTCCCTTGGCACCAGCCACTAGAAATATCGTTGACCATTTTGTCACGTAGCTGGTAGTAAACGCGAGATAAACCTGCTGTGTCGGGTCAAATACGTTTTTGTTTCCTTTTTTTCTAAATATATTTGAAAGTTTCTATGTAGGAGTTCAATGTTCACATCCTGCCTATGACATCACATGTTCAGAGTTTATTTACAACTGATGGTTAATGGTAAACTTTATGGATGTTTAGTTAAGTTTATAATGATTTATGTAAGATTTCCCTGCAAAGACAATTCAGTTGCTCTGAAGGCATCCAAGAAGATTAGAGAGTTGGAATGGAAGAGATTATAAATGAAGCAAGGCTGTGCAAAAGTATTTACACCTCTCCACACTTTGCCATATTACAACTACAAGTTTCAGTGCATCTTTTTAAGATTTAGAGTGATTAACCAAAAGAGTTGTGGACATTTGTAAAGTGGAAATAAAAGGATAAACCACCTTTTAAAAAATGTTCGGTAATATATATATGAAGAGTGATACTAGCATTTTTATTTTTGCCTACGTTACTGTGACATGCCTTATTAAAATCTAGTGGATCCATCTGTTTTCAGTGTAAATCCTGCTGTTCTGTGAAGGAGTCGGAGGTTTATTTGAGAACATTTAAGAACAAACGGCATCATAAAGACCAAGGAAAACAGCAGATGGGTCAGAGGTCAACCTGGGCAAATATTTAAGGCCGTTAGGTTCTAAAACAGTTTTCAAAGCTTTAAGCATCTCATGATCTGAAAATGGAAGTAATCGCAAAATCTGGTCTAATGGAGGTGTTCCAAGAAAAAAACAACAAAAATGAACGTTATGTTTTCATTAACGTCGGGATTGTCCGTTATTAGTCCAATTGAGAATAGTTGGCAACGTTTAAACGTCGACGCTTACGGAGATAAATGTAATATTCCCAGTTGATCTCCATCTAATCTCACTCAGCTTGAGCTTGCAAAGAAGAATGGTCAAACATTTTAGTCAAGATTCTTTGGCTCTTTTCATGCAAAGACTCAAACTGTTGTGCTCTGGTTCCCCCTCAGGTCTGGACTGCATCGCTCAGAGTAAAGTGGCTGTCTTACTGCTGGCGGGGGGTCAGGGAACCAGACTTGGGTTCTCTTACCCCAAAGGCATGTACGACGTCGGGCTGCCATCCCACAAAACTCTCTTTCAGATTCAAGCAGAGCGCATTTTGAAGCTGCAGCAGCTGGCGGAGCAAAAGACAACAGTCAAATGCTGTGTTCCCTGGTGAGACTCTGGCTCTAAGACACGTTTTTTTTCTTTTCTTATCCTAAGATAAATAGACAGACTAAGTCTAGCAAACAGCCACCTGTCCTTTTTGTAAATGAGTCCCAGTTATGTTTGCATGATGAATAACTGGGTCAGATCACTGTAGGCGAGGAAGGAAACTCGATCAAGGAAGCTGGAATAGGATTATCTCCCTGGACAGCAGATCCAAGGGTAGTTTACTGTCTGAAAAGGGAAAATGGTAATAGAAAGAGGTTATTAATTTTAAATCTTTGAAATCTGATATTTGTCATTCACTTTTGTAAAGGGGGGGAAAAAAGCTTCTTGCATTGCTTTCTAGTGTGCAGTGTCTTCAGTTCATGTTAAAAAAACATGGCTTCTCTCCGCCCTCTTTATTTTTCTCAACGTACCTGCCGGTGTAACCCAAATAACCGAGTCTTATTTTCTTTCTGTGCTGCCTTCAGGTACATCATGACCAGCGGCAGGACGATGGAATCCACCAAGGACTTCTTCTCAAAGCATAAATACTTTGGTTTAGACAAGGACAATGTAATCTTCTTCCAGCAGGGCATGCTGCCAGCAATGGACTACAATGGGAAGATCATCCTGGAGAGCAAGGGGAAGCTTTCCATGGCTCCTGGTAGGTCCAAAGACAATTGGTGACTACAAGATTAATAATCGATCTGACTGGACGGGCGTTTTTGCTTATGAGCATTTTCTTCAAAGCCATTTTGTGTGGTTGCGTTTCAGATGGAAACGGGGGTCTTTACAGAGCTCTTGGGAACCAGGGAATCCTGGACGACATGCAGCGGAGGGGAGTCGAGTTCATTCATGTGTACTGCGTCGACAACATCCTGGTCAAAGTGGCCGATCCCACCTTCATTGGGTTTTGTGTGCAGAAGGGAGCGGACTGCGGCGCTAAGGTCGGTCAAAGAGTTTGAGAAGTAGAAATATGCAAGGCATGATGTGGGTTTTTATCCATAGACTTTTACAGGGGCCTGCATGAATGATTTATAAAACGAGGTTTATGAGACTTAACGCCTGCCTTTTACATGTATTGAAATGTACATTATAAACTTTATAGGTTTGACTGCAGGATGTTATAGAGCTGAGTTCATGCGTGTAAAATCTGCAGCCGAACAAAGCCCAAGGTCCTCTCACTGGCTTGAGTTTATTTCACAAATCCCACAGCTAATGATCTGCCTTGTTTTGTAGCTCCAGATTATTTTGTCCCGTGTTCATATTCCAGTGAAATCATTAAATAAAAGAATGCTGAAGAGCTCGTTCATACACCTCAAACAGAGAACAAGCCTTTCTTTGACAAATCAGAAATTACATGTGTTCAACAATGGAGAAACAGAAGCAAATATGAAACTTTCTCGTCAGAATTGGTGGATGTGTTGCAGAGACGTTCAGGACTTAAAATATGAACAGCATCCTTATGCTTGTGCTCCATTACTTATTTATGGAGAAAAAAGCATCTCCGTATCGCATGGTTTATTAAAAGCAAACTTACTTCAGCTGACGCAGCAGCGAACCTGTTTTCTTCCTCCTCTCATAAAGTGTCTTTATCTCATATTCATGAGACAAGAATGTATCTGACATACAACACAAGAGCTCAAGGATAATTAATGACCACTCAGTGCTGCTAATAACCTGTGTGAGTGTTGGACGTGACGAGAGAGCAAAGCATGTCAGCAGTCGAGTCTGCTCCATTCCGATCCGTCTGTCCAGTTTTTCCAGTCGGTGCCAATAAGGACACATGCTCTTCATATCTTTCAGAGGAACAATGTGTAATTAAAGGTGTGGTGTGCTCGCTGCACCTTCAGTAACTCACCACCGGGTGGAGCTGCTGACCTCGTTTTTCTTCTGAATTTCTTTCAGCTTTTCAGGAAACTTTTTCCTTCTCTGTCATTGAGATTACGTGAGATATATAACTTTTTTTTTTCTTTTTCTGAGCGTTAAAGGAACAGTTAAGAGGAATGGCACATCCCAATAAAATCTTTTTTTTTTTTTACTGAAAAAGCATAAAAGGAAGACGAGCAGCACCAGAGAATCACAAATCGTCTGATGTGCTAGACAGTGGGTATTTGTGGTTACCCACAAATTGATCTTTTGTTTCAGGCCAACCCCTCCTAAGTGTTTGTTGCTGAAAAGCTCAACCCTAGACCAAAGTGCCTGGTTCTTGTTGAGTTCTGCAACTTCTGAATATTTACAGTCATCCTGGAGCACAGTTTGGTGCAGATTTCTTTTTTTATTATCATCTCTATCTGTCCTCAAGTTGCTTGATGTCCAGGATGGATTTTCCGAAAGTTATGGTTTGCGAGATCGTACCACTGCATTCAAAGATCCGTGCGAAACCGTAAAATAAATGCAACTTTTGAGGGATGCCTACAAAGGTGGATGGGGTTGTAAATATTGCATGTCAATCAAATATCAGACCCTTGGGTCTGGGCTGGTCATTACTTTAATGAGACTTTCCAATCAGACTGTGATTAGTGTGTGATCCTGTATGGCATTTGTGCTAAAGAACAGCTGGCGAGTTCAATTTTTGACAAACCTCTGTGATATCAGGATCTATAACAGGTACTTTGACTCACCATATTAAACACTAAATAGATAAATTAATCAAAAAAAGGAAGGCGTTTGTCCTGTTTATCTCTGTGTTGGCCTGTGATGGCCTGGTGACCTGTCCAGGGTGACCCCGCCTCTCGCCCGTTGACTGCTGGACAGAAGCACCAGGACCCCTCCCGGCCCCAGTGGGATAAGGGTATAAGAAAATAGATGGATGGATAAAGTAGAAAGGCATCTATGAGCTGCCATTTTAGATTTCAAAGGAAAAGAAAAAACATGAAGGCGATCAACGATGTACGGAGAGACAAACGTTGAACGTAACTTTATTGAGCTTTTTAGAGACAAGCCAACTTATTGCTATGTGAAGAAATGAACATTGGTGGAGCAGAGGCTTGGGTAATACCAGATGATGAATGTAGTTAATAACGAGGACATAGAATGGTGACCACATCAAAACTCAGTGTCAACATCACTTCCTTTCTTCTGTATCTTATGACTGCTTTTGTTTCCACTGTTTCCACATCAGTTTATGCTCGTCATTTATTGTGAAAGCCATCGAGAGTTTGGCTGAACCGTCAGACTCTTTCTAGACTTGGAGTTACACCTTAGTTGCAATCATCAGGATGATCGGGTGAAATGTTAAAATGCATCTGAAGATGCAGCTGAGCGTCAGATGGTGATCTGTTGAATGTGGTGGAGCAGAGATGGAAGAACTGCATCAAGCCAGAGTCTCTCCCATCGTAAATTACTGGGAGCCTCTAACGTTTTATGTGGCTTCTCATCCCCCCAGCCCCCGTTCAACAACCCCCTCATCATAACTAGACTCTGTCATTAGCAACCAACTTTAGGGTGAAGGGAGGTCTGTCTTCATTTAGAGCAGATGGAGCTAAAAAAGGTGAACTGCGCTGATTATTTGAGCAAAGCTAAACAAACGAGCCCGCTGCTGTCACTTTCTGAATCTTTTCACACCTATTTTACTGCAAAATCACAAAATCCTACCAGGTATTTTTCTGTATTTTCTAGCGCACATATCTTGGTACACTTTAAATACGACCAAACTAATTAATAAGTAACTTTTCAGCGAGATATAAGAGCTTGTTCTAAGTCAGTAATTCTTGAGTATTGACAAAAACAATTAATTCCACTGACAGATTCTCACAATATTGGAAACATGTTTTGGTACAAGTGAAATAATTAGCCAGTGGAGCTGGTACTTTATATCGAAATTCAAGAATTACTGACTTAAGACAAGCTCTTATATCTTACTGAAGAGTTAATTGTAAATTAGTTTGGTCATATTTAAAGTGTACTAAGACATCTACACTAGAAACTAGCTAAACTACTTGATAAGATTTTGTTGTTTGCAGTGTTCAACCACAAGATCTTTTATTTTCTGGATGGTTTATTAAGTATTCATACTATTTGAACTCTTTCACAATTTGTTACAACCACAAACTTCAGTGCATTCTATTGGGATTCAATTAAAAAAACAGCTTCATCTGTCCCCAAAAGGAAATTAAATGTTGCTGTAACTCATATCTTCAAAGAGTTGACATGAATGGTGATGCTGTGGGCAGGAAGGAAATCTGGTAGCGGTCAGTCTGTCACCATGAGTGAACTAGAAGCATGTAGTGGAGCAGCACAAAGTAATTCACAATCGTGAAGAGAAAGAGAAATATGAAACGTGGTTTTTATTCATGCATCCGTTTGCTGCAGATACAACCACAAGTGTGTTGGCCGATCTTTCTACCAGCTTTACACATCTGGAGCCTGAAAGTTTTATATTTTCTTCGCAAAATAGTTCAGACTCAGTCGGACGGGATGGAGAACACGTGTGAACGTGAAAGTCTTCCCACAGATTCTCAACTGTATGTAGAGGTTGGTGGCAGACTTGATCATTCTAACACTGTTTTTTTTTTTTTGATCCAAACCACCCCAGTGCAACTCTGGCTGCAGGTTTGGGGTTGATGTCACGCTGGACGTTGAACCTCCTCCACTCCAGCTTCAAGTCTTCTGCAGCTTCTCGTTGACTCTCCCATTGACGGGTTGCGTGGATTCCAGGGCTTGTTTGCACATATAAATATCTGCCTACGCTTTCAGGTGGTGGAGAAAACCAATCCGACCGAGGCCGTGGGCGTAGTCTGTAAGGTGGACGGGCGTTACCAGGTGGTGGAGTACAGCGAGATCACCCTGGCGACGGCTGAGAAGCGCAGCTCGGACGGCCGCCTGATGTTCAACGCGGGAAACGTGGCCAACCACTTCTTCAGCTTCTCTTTCCTGCGAGACGTTGTGCAGTAAGATTCCTCCTGTTCAACCCGAACGCCTTTAATGTGCTCCACCAAGAATGACATCTGAATGCAGAATCTTTTATGTATTACCAGGAAATATGAGCCCCAGCTGCAGCACCACGTTGCCCAGAAGAAGATCCCGTTTGTGGACGTTCACGGTCAGCTCATCAAACCGGAGAAACCGAACGGGATTAAAATGGAAAAGTTTGTTTTCGACATCTTCCAGTTTGCAAAGTGAGTAGCAGCCGAGTTTCTTCAGATGGTGACTAATGTGTGCGCTAGTTGAGAGGTGGCACATACGGGTCTCCTAGACAAAGTTTTAACTCTCCTCCTGCATGCAGGAACCATCCCCCTCTTTTTTTTCCTTTCCAGTCCCCAACCATATCCTTCACCCTCAGCTGTGACATTTCTCCAAAGTCTGATCCAGCAGGCCAAGTCTGCCAAACTCTTTGAAGGAGGAGGACGAAGGTTTACGAGCTGTTTGCTCGTTCCTCCTCTTTCAAAATGTTTCATGACATCAGCTCTGAGTCATCCGACTGCTAATCAAAATTTACATTTAATTACAGTAACGGCAGCAGTGATTGACTGACGGGGAATGAGCAGCAGACAGATGCTCTGTGTTTCAAAATGAAAACAGATGAGGAACGATTGCGTCGCCGCTCTGAGGACGGTTCGGAGTCGGGCCCGGACTGGCACCCTGACAGTTTTAGTAGAATCCAGATGCGTCAGTTCTCCTCGCTGCCACATTTCTGAAAATGCCTGTTGAATTATGGTTCCTCTCAGATCCTCACAGCATGAAGTGTAGCTGCGTCCATTGTCCTTTTCTGTTGTGTTTTAGAGCAGTGAGCCTATGATGCCCACATGTCTTTACACTCATATGAAATGATATGGAAACACTCTAGATGTGAATGTTTACTTCAAGATGTTCATGAAAACCTGTCGATCATAAGTACTGGGTTAAACAGGAGAAACGCAAAACAAATTTTGAAGCGTACAATTGAGGAAATCAGGACTTGAGCTTCTAAAACATCCTTTCATGCACATTTTTCACGCTGCGTTCTGCTTGTAGCAATTTGCGCACATCCGCATTTGTTTTTTGGGTCTCGGTCTTTGACGGCAAACAAAATTTTCTGCATCAAACTGACCAGATGCTTTGATGATCCTCACTGTTGCACAATGCTACGGTGCCTCGTAAACAACAATTTTTTATCATTCTGTTACATTACAGCCACAAACCTCAACGTATTTTAACGAGGTTTTATATAGTAGACCACCAAGATGTAGCACATACTTGTGAACTGGAAGGATTTTTAAACAATATTTCACAAATAGAAATATGAAACGTTTGACATTTCTAGCATTGGTATTCACCCGCTTTTCTTTTTCCTGACGCCTCTAAATGAATCCCGTGTTATTAACTCTTATTTAAAATCATCCATTTTAGTGAAGAGGGTTGTCATGTTTGCAATTTGTTCTCAGTATATATGATCAGAGTTGGTGGGCAGATGAAAGAAAACCTGTTGGAAACAGTAAAAAAGCTTGAGACTGGCGCAGAGATTTATCCTCCAGCAGGACAAGCAAACATCCAGTCAGAGATTCAGTTGGTTGGTTTTAGGAAGAAAGGGTTACAAACTCGGCTATTCGTGTGTAAGCCAATACAGCAGATCGACACCCTTTCAAAAACAATGCAGACAAATCAAAAACATCTTGAAATGGAAAATGTTGGGTACAATGCTAAGTATTTGGCTTTATTGTTTATGATATTAGCTTTTAATTTACTCTTCTAGTAAATAGGACCACAAACACTCTGAGTTTTACCCAAAAGAACATTTGGTGCATTTATTCATTAAAATTGGATAAATATAGCAAGAATTTTGCAAGAGTAACAAATCCCCATGCTTGTTGTTGAGAATGGACAAAACATTTTTATATCAAGAAAATTGAAAACATTTACCTCGAAAACACAGGACGTCATATCTATCTCTTTCAATAAGGTAAACATGCAAAATGCATGTTTTGGCTTTATATTACAGATGCCATTTTGGCAAAAAATCTGCCAGATTTGTAGTTTCATTTATATTTTCTTAATTTGGGAATCACTTTTATTTAATTTTTTTAATTAAAAGCAAAAACCAAATTTTGTTGCCCAAAAGCTCTTTCAACGTTTTTTTTTTTTGGTCTGCGTGACAAAAACTTTAGACTTTGGACGAGATCAAAGCATGTTCCTCTATTAGAGGAATGGCCCAGTGAAAGTACAGACTTAATTTTAAAATGGGAATTTGTGGTTAGCCTTAAAAGTTGCTGTTCACAGATGCTCTCCATCCAGTTTGACTGAGCTTGAGCCATCTTTCCAAAGAGAATGGCCAAAACGTTCTGTCTTTAAGTGCGGAAAGCTGGTAGAGAAATGCAATAAAGATCTATAGTCCACAAAGTAATGACTCGGATGATGTGCTCATGCTAAAAAGCTCGGAAAGCACCAGTCTGTCTCTTTGCATTTCGCAATTATGAAGTAAATTGGTTATTTTGTTGTTTGTGGCGTAAATATTAGAACATGTGACAGGATTCAAAGGGTAGGAATACTTGTGCAAACCATCAATTTCTTATAAATGAGCAAATGAACATTCATACCAGCACTACCTAAAACATAATAACTGACTCCAATCATCTAGTGGTACAACCGACGAAATATTCAACTATTCCCAAACAATCATCGGAAAAAACACAAAAAAACTTAATAATTTTCATCCCTTGGGTTCAGAGCTGTTGAATAAAAGTCCTCCCAGTCTTTTCCAGCTGTGCCCTGCTGCTTCCCTGTTGTGCTTGCGCGCTGAAGTGACGCCGTGTTCTCCCAAAAAAGGACGTTTGTGGTGTACGAGGTTCTGCGGGAGGACGAGTTCTCCCCGCTGAAGAACGCGGACACCCAGGACGGGAAGGACACGCCCACCACAGCCCGACACGCCCTCATGTCCCTGCACCACCGCTGGGTCCTGAACGCCGGGGGCCACTTCATCGACGAGAACGGCAGACGCGTGCCCGCCATACCCAGGTAAGCAGCCGTGGAGCATCACAGAGCGTGGCATGAACACCAAAGCGGGCTCTTCCTGGTCGTTCCCGCCTTCCCGACACTCTAACTCTGCGCACCGGACTGGATGTGTTTTGTGTGTTTCGACATCTTGTTGTTTTTAGCTTCACACTCTCTCCCCCTTCCCCTTCTCTCATGCTCGGTGTTGCACCTGCGTGTCCCGTACAATGTTTCCAGAGACGGAGCAGCGGGCAGTGTCACAGATGATGGCAACAGAAAGTAACTATTCCCCTGCTGTCCTGAGTGCATGGTGACGGGATTTTGGCTTCTTTTATCCTCTCTCGCTCAGATGTTAACACTTTTGATTCTTTATATCAACTTCCTTCATTTCCACTGATGAGTAACTTTTTTTTTTGTCTTTTTATCTTTGTTCCTTGCAGAAGTACTTGTACCTCTTGGACTTTTTTTTTTTTTTTTTACATATTGTTAAACTACAAAAAATGTATTTTATTGTGATTCTTTTTTATTTCTTGCACAAAGTAGCTCATGATTGTAAAGTGTAAACAGTGCATAGTTTCTAAAATACGAGTACTGAGAATATTTTGTATTTTTATTCAGACCCCTTTAACGTTATACCCCTAAATAAAATCCTGGGTAACTTTAAAGAGTCAACAAGGCGTTAGGTGTTTGTTGGGGAACAATTTGGAGAATAGACGTACATTTATGTCTCCAACATGTGCAAACCCAGCAGAGTCGTGCCGCCTAAAGAAATCCTGCAGCTATAATTCCTATAAAAGGTAGCTCTACAAATAATTCACTCATTGGAGGTAATTGCAAATGTACTCCACTCTTTTGGGATTTAGATTTACCGTGAAATTTCTAACACAATTCATCATTTTTATTCCACTTCACAGCCATGTGCTACTTTATGTTGAACCATCACAAAAAAAATCCCAATAACATACATTGAGGATTGAGGCTGGATTATTTAGCACATGTGAAAACGAAAAGGTTTAAGAGGTGTGAATACTTAAAGGGACCGTATCAGTTGTTATGAAGGATTTACTTTAGTTTTGTAGAGGCTGGTATTCTGTCATATTGATCTGATGGCAGATGATTTATCCTCTGAAGGCCTGCGCTAAGACCCTTGCGTGCGTAAAGGACGTACGCACCTGTTGCATGCTGGGTAATGGGAGCCACTCCTCCTGTCTGTCAAACCTGAACCTGCTGATTTGTTTATAAGATCATTACAGGCTTGTCTGTTTTCTGCTTGTTTTAACTTCACTGGCTTGCTCAGACATATAGAGCCTAAAAAGGTTTTCACCCCCTTTGATGTTTTTACCCTCTTTATTGCTTCTACAAATCAGTCCTGATCAACAAAGTCTGCCTTGTTTGATAAACCAAATTTGAAAAAAAAAAACATATGACGTCAATGCAATTGTTTTAGATTAAATATTTTATTTTCTAGAGTTTTTTCCCCCTAATCTTATCAAAAAAAGACATATTTTGTCAATCATGACTCATTTGTAGAAGCAATAAAGAGGATAAAAACATCCAGGGAGTTGAATGCTTTTTATAGGCACTGTGAAAACACAAGCATGTGCCTCTTTGACATTCATTGGAGTCACGAATGTGTTTAAGGCTCCTAATGCTTCTCTTTTAGTCATTCACCTTCTCTTGCAGCTCAACCTCTGACTCCAGATGTGGGGAACTGTGATTGTTGTCTGGAATAATTGCCCTGAAGCGGGCATGATGAGTGAGGGTTTGTGTGAAGTGCCCCCAGTATTTCAGAAGCACTGGGTGGAGACATTGCCAGGCACTCATCTGTTTGCTTCTGGAGGATGTGTGTTACGGGTCAGAGGACTAATCACTGGTTGCGATGAACGTCTGATTATCTACCTTTGATCTCTAATCACAAGCCTTAGTAAAAGCCCAGCTGTTTTTCAGGATTTACTGCCGCTTCTCTAAGCTACCGTCCCTCTGTCTTTCACAAGAAGGTCTCTCGTTCCGCTTCTGTTTTTCTCCTTCCTCTGAAAACGCTCCTTTCTCCGACGCAGCCTCAAGGACGGAACCGACCTTCCGATCAAATGCGAGATCTCTCCGCTGGTCTCCTACGCGGGAGAGGTGAGGCCAGGAGAGTTTAACAGAAAATCCAGGTGTTGTCCCAAAATCTCTCCTCGACAATGTTTTCCACTTTTTTTTTCTTTTTTTTAAAGGGTCTCGAGAAGTTGGTGAAGGGACAAGAGTTTCAGGCGACCCTGATGATCGACGAGCGCGGCGTCCACGAGCTGGTGAAGAACGGCGTTTAATCCAACCGAGGAGAGACACGGGAAAACAACCCAAAGATCACCTCATGCTTTTTGTTTTCCTGAGTTTGTTTGGAGAAACTGTGATGCCATCGCCGTGCAATAACAATCGTCTCCCAGAGAGCTTCTTGAAACTGTCTAAAGTGAATGAGGCTAATGAAGTACGCAGTCTTTTCTGTTTGTATGCTGACGCCATACTTTACCTTTCTTTCATAGAGCACTTGAATAGATTGTGAAATTATGAATGAAATCCTTGTTGTCTGGACGATGCATTCGGCAAGTGCATCTATTTATTTTGCTTATGAGACTTATTTTTATACGTCCTGATGAATGCTGTTTAGGTGGACTTTACCATCTATTTAACTTGTAATTTTTGTACAAGAATAGGCTGAGATGAAGTAATCAGTACATGTCATGAGGATACATGGATCGGGATGTGGGGGGTATTTATAATATCTGCTTCTTTTAGTTGTGTAATCATTAAAGATTAGATGGATACAATGGCTTCTATCTTTTACTAAATGCACTTTCTACGTGGAAACCAAGTTGTTTTGTCAATATTTCTTTATAAACTCTCAATTTGCACAACATTGGAATATGCATTTCATGTTATGACTGCAGAGTGTTTTCATTGCATCATAGTTCCTATAATCACTAATCAATATCTAGAGTTTGTTTGATTTTCAAGATCTACTGGAGAAAGTAATGCAGATACAACAGTGGCTAGAAAAGGTATTCACACCCAGGGAGGATTTACACTTTTTACTGCTTTTGCAAATCAGTCACAATCAACAAATCCCAAAGTGAAAAGGGTTTTCTGCAAAAATAAAACATTTTAACTTAAGTGATTGCATAAATATTCAAGTCCTTCAAAGTTACTGAGCTAAGTCGATCACTTGCGTACATCAAGCAGTACATAAAACCTAGTAGATTTCATTGCATAGAGTTATTAGCTTGCAACATTCACTCCCTACAAGAAGCTAGCGACAACAGCTAATCACTTCTGTCATTTTTCATAGCGTGAAAGAAAATAAATGACTCTTCTTTACAAACCAGTCAGTTGTCTCTCAAATAGTGTTCTGAGTAGTTAGTTCAACTTCCCAAGCCGCATTTTTTTTCCAAGTATTATCCATCCATCCATTTTCTTTACACCGTTGTCCCTCAGTGGGGTCGGGAGGGGTGCTGGGGCTTATCTCCAGCTAACGTTCCGGGCGAGATGTGGGGTCACCCTGGACAGGTCGCCTGTCTGTCACAGGGCACACAGAGACAGACAGGACAGACAGAGGCAGACAGGACAGACAACCATGCACACACACACCTAGGGACAAGACAGACCAATTAACCTGACAGTCATGTTTTTGGACTGTGGGAGGAAGCCGGAGTACCCGGAGAAAACCCACGCATGCACAGGGAGAGCATGCAACTCCATGCAGTAAGACCGGGGCTGGGAATCAAACCCAGAATTTTCTTGCTGCAAGGCAACAGCTCTACCAACTGCGCCACTGTGCAGCCCTTCAAGTATTATATACCCTTCAAAAGATAATTCCCCAATTAGGGCAATTTTTCATAAATAATTTATCTATTTAAATTTAAGATGAATTTCAGTTTTAAATTTGAAGCCACGTTAAATATTTTAGAATTACTCCATTGCTGCTCAGGGTGTATTTTAAAGTAGCTTAACCTTTTAAAAACAATGTTTAACGATATTTATCTCGGTACGTGGGAATCCGGGTGCTCTAGAGCTACTTACAGCTGCTTCAATAAAACCCAACTAAGCTTAATATTTAGGTTTTTGAAAAATGTTTAACTGCAGTTTTACCTATGAATGAGTTGATAATCCTTAGTTGTCAGGGAATTGACATTGGTAAAATTATGACAAACTAACATTTTCAACCAGCCCCATTTCTGGAACTGGTGAAAATCTCTACAGAGGGCAATAAAATCAAATCCTTCTGCTTTTATAAATTCCTACCTGCCTCTGGAGTTACTCTACCACACCCTAGAATGACGTTGTCATCATAAAACAGCTTTGCAAGTCAAAATTAGCAGAATATTGTAAAAAAAAAAAAAAAAAAATTTCATATCATTCCATATCAGATAGTTAAGGTTTATCTAAATATATCCGGACAAACCAGCTGCAGAAGTTGTAAAATGTCAATAAGGGACTCCTGCCTGATGCGTTGACTCACATCTTTCTTTTTCTGTATTTGTCAAACTGAAACCCATGCCTGGACTCAGTCCTGTTTCTACACAAGGCAGTGAATGAAGTGATTAAAGCGCACACGTTACTTTCTATTAAAGTTGCTTCAGTCTCTGCTTGTCAAAAGAAAGCCTCTTTTCAGGTGGACGAGAGCTTTTTGATTGAGACTTGGCTTCAGCCTTAATTGAAACCATATGTGTGGAATTCTGGGACTTTGGCACATTCCCAGGAATCCACAGAATGTGAGGGTTTTTTTTCCTTCTCTCTCTGCCTCACTCCCTCTCTCTCCCTCCTCTGGTTCTTTTCTTTTTTTCTTTTTTTCCACAGTGCAGAGGCGTCTTACATCAGCCGAGTGAGTCCTGCTGAAGGCAGCTGACAACTGGACGACGGAGGACCGAAACATCCAGCCGCCACGCTCCTACTGGAATAAACTAAACCAATCTTTGAGCAAATGGTCTGAAGACAAAGAAAGACAAAAGTAAGTAGCCTCAAATTGTTGGTTTTCATTTTTGCAAGATTTGTCGTTTTCTCTGCCGCTTGAAACTTCACATTGTGTATCAGCCTCACTGAAGCCCCCATGACAACTTTAAGATTTGATTGATGCATTTTTTTTAGTCTGGGGCAGCTGATGCGTCTGAACCTTTTCAGTAAACGAGAAAGCGTTGCAGAAACTCATCTACTCCAGATGCTTTCCACAGAAGCCGTTGCATACGGTTTCACTTTGTTATGGTTGTCGCAAATGTGATTTATGCTCATTCCTGCTCTCAGTTTTTCTCTTTTATTATTTGACCAAAGTAAAAACAAAAATGTTCTCTTGGGTGCAGTCCTCATCAAATCCTAATTTATTTTTTTTACTCTGAAAACACATTAAAGTTTCTTTCTTTTGTGAACAACAATGACATCAATGACCAACCCTCCAGAGAGCTAATATAAAATTCTTTGTGTTTCAAATAAAATCTCAAAGTGTCAAGCCTGGAAATATTTATGCTGCTTTTCTGTGGCTTGAATGTGTTTTGTTTGTTTGTTTGTTGTTTTTTTGTGAAATTTAGTTCAACACTTTCAACAATAGTTCCATAGAATCTCATAAAGTTCCCTGTGGTCAGTTGAAGCTCTTTGCTCCTGCCTTTGTGTTGGCTGGTGTGCTGTGGGCGCTTACACACGGCAGGTATGCGGGTATCCTCCTGTGGTATGTGGCTAAAAGACGTCCAAACAGAGGACTCTTTTGCTGCCCAGAGTCCTGGATTTGCATGAGCTCACGGCTTTGACATTTGACCTGCGTCGCTCGGTGAGCTGCAGAGTCAACAGCAGACCAATGATCAATGGAGATATTGTTGCAGGAAAGTCGAGCTGAAGAGTTTGCCCTGCTGCCTGCGTGCATCCGACTCCAGCGCAGTGGATGCAGAAGTTAGTCCAATCTGACCAGCGGTTGGCAGAAAATTAAAAGCATCCTGCTTTTAACTGTTTGCTGCTTTTTTCCCCAGTTGATTTATCTATCACAGACTTCTAGACATTTTTTTTTCGCCTAATCACCGAGAGCCATTGTAGCACACGAATACACGTCGATCTGAACCATTATGTTGTAGCTCTGCCAAACCTCTGGCTCTGTCACTGCCATTCTGCAGCTTGTGCAGGTTTTCCTACTATGACCAGCCTCTCTGTCTCTGTGTCCTGAAGAAGCACGTCCCTACAGCACAATGGTAGCCTGACTATTGCCTTCATGTGCGAAAAACATTCTCGCTTAGAGCACGGCCCGGGCTTTCTCCCCTTCACTTGGATTGTCTCCTGTTGATTTTTGACCGGACCAATCAGGGAACAGAAGGAGAAGTTGTGAACGATGACGTTGATTTTTTATTTCTTTTTATTTGCTGTTTTGGAGTCGTAGTTCATCTGTAATTTTAGCACCAGCAAAGGAGGAAGTGAAGGAATCTGTTCAGTCCGTGTTGGCCACGATTACAAATGTTAGATTAACTTTGGAATCGGCGCTTCTCCCAGGGATGCGTAGCATCAAACTGGCGAATTACATACATCACAGGCAAACGTTAGCAAATTGGATAAAATTTGAAACATAGTCCTGAGCCTCTAGAAATCTTCTCAACGGCCTGATCAATATGGTTTGTTTCATCAACAGATTTAATTTAAGGACTTAACCACAAATTAATCCCAGAATGTCTTTATCTGTCGAAACTAGTTATTTAAGCCTTTCTGATTCGTGCATCTTTGTTCTTATTTACCCTCTTTCTTCACGATGACAGATAAAATAAAAAGGTTTTTAGTGAAAGCTAAGTTAAAGGACTCCTGTTCGTGACAGATAGGTGGATGTACCCAGAAACCACACCGATGGGTTGAATTTAAAGGAACAATGTTTTTTTGATGGTGTTATCGTGATGTGTCTGTTATTTTAACCAGCCATCCCATCCCTCCACGGCCTGGTGGCTGACTGACATCCTCTCATGTAAGCCCTAATCACGCACAGCAAAGGCTGCAATTTCACCCCCACATTCAAAACGCTGCACCACAGCTCGGCTGTAACTCAACACGGACGTCTGTCTGATTGAGAGCATTCTCAAATCAATCCTTCTGGCAGCAGAGAGCCAGCTGCTCTCTGGCTTGTAATTTGGTATAAATAGTGACATTTTCAAAAAAAACATCGAGCCTAAAATACTGCAGTGTTTTTGTTTGCACTTTGACCTTATTTGGCCCGTACCGTAATCACACTCATCAGCGACGTTGAGATGGATAGAGTTACATGTAGTCTGAAGGGTGTTTTGTAATTATTCCAGGTTTGAGTTTGGCGAGTTTTGTTTAACCTCCGTGAAGAGATTCAGCTCAGGTTGCACAAGATGTTTGATTCCCTACTGTAATCAGTTCTCTCATATGTTACAGGTTTAATCTGTGCACACAAATGACTGTGAGACTAAATATATGAAAAAGGTCATTGTAATCTAAGTCATCCATAACTCACACTAGTTACCGACTGTGTCTTCGTCTGTTTGTACATGTGGCCTTTGTGTTTCATTCTCCCTGTCCTGTTTACACGTGGCACTGGGTTTTTGTTTGTCTGTTTGATGCTTGTTGCCTGGCTCCACCTTACTCCACCTTACTGTCTCTCAGTTTGCCTTCCTTTGATTATGGGCTGTAAGCAGTGGTTTGAAGAGAGCAATTTTTACAGCGAGCAGCCACAAGAAATTAGATTTTAGGTTGTGATTGAATAGATTTATCGGGGATATTCATCGCCGGATCTATTTACTAGATGCGCTTTGCTTGTATCGAGTTGGACCTACTTAAACCATAAGAGGCGCCTTGGTTTTCCGTTGCACAGTTGGAACAAGGTGTTGGAAGATCCGCGGTGGCAGCTGAAGATTTGATGGCTGCACTTCGACATTGTGAGTCTAAAATACACCTCAAAGTGTTGTTTTGAGAAGTGGTGACTGTGGAAGCCGATGGAGCAAAGTTCAAGAAACCAGTTTGAGTTAGTCTTAAGAAGATGGACACATTGTGTTGGGATGTTGAAATGATGGGCACTACGGGTCTCAAAATGAGCAGAAAAAAAAGCATCCCCCTCGTCACCACTAACTTAAACTACTGATGCAATGAAATTCTCGTCTTAATGTTGCAGCCAATATTCAGCCATTTTCATCCGCAGGGCTCAATGGATATTTTCTTTGTAAACCTGAAAGAGTTTGTTCTTGGAAACTTTTAGTCCTCTTCTCCTTTACATTGATGACCTTACAATGCTACAGAAAACGCATGTGTTCTGTGACATACGTTATCACATGTGAACCAATGCCCTGTTCACAGGTAACAAGAAGTTAACTTTTGATGGAGGATAAAATAAAAATATACAATAAAACAAAATTTATAGTGATGAAGCATTAAGTATCTTTCTTCACAGACAGAAAGCTAACAAAGTAGCCAATATGGCTCCTTGTTCAGCATTGTCCTCCACTAGCCAGCATCCATGGTCTCTATGGTGACCAACTGCTTTACTGGCCAATAGGAGGCGGTATAGCCACCTCTTGGGCTTTGGGCTTTAGGTCAGGTATTCACATCAGCATCTGGGTACATCTCTATCCTATCGAGCGGATTGAAACATGTTTCCTGCCAGAACATCTCGTGCACCCAGCTTGGATTGAAACAGTTTGCCATGGCGATGACGGAAAAACTAAAACTAAAGCTGTTGCCTACATTCAGGTTTTCATGCTACCGATGTACCTGCAGTTATAAATAATCTATCCTGTCTTCCTTAGATTATTTCATATTAGCAACAAAAAGCAGTGGAATAGTTGTTTCCTGCCTCACCGGCAGATGACTCCTCCACATTTCATCCATTAATATCCATTCAACATTACTCTCCTTTGTAAGATGAAAAAAAAATTGTATCATAGAACATGCAACTTAAAAATTAATATCAAATAAAGGGTGAACATACATTCTTTGATATTTAATAGGCAGTTTTAGATTATCTAAAAAGCAAAGATTTTGAAAATGAAAGAAAATCATCACTGCTAAATAGAAAAGATACAATATAATGTAGGCAAAAAACCCAGAAATGTTTCTAAAACTGTGAACTATGTCAACAATAGATGTGACTCTTTAGAGTATGTCCTTACACACCAGGGTAGAGTCTTAGCAGAATGATGTAAAAATGGGGGGGGGAAAATTGAAAAATTAAGCTAAGTGCAGAAGAGAGAAGTGTATCTTGACAGAAGAGATGGAAAAAAAAGAGGGGGTTTCTTGGCGTCGGTTTGTGTTTTTCTCAATCTGAAAGTGTAACTGTAAAATGTTTGAGCCTGGAAATTCCATCAAAATGAATCTCCAGAGAAAGATTTCAGCCTCCTCTCCTTACATAACAAACACAACCTCCGTCTTGGGACGGTTCTGACGCTGAACACTTTGAGTCTTTGTGAGATTAATTTGCTGGGTTTTACAGGATTGAGTTTGGCTTTTCCGGGCATTTTTACAGGTGAGCCGAGCTGGTGGGTGTACAGTTTCTCGTTTTCTGTCTCCCTCGAGTCTTCTGAATATCAGCTGGCAGCCTTCAGCGCCCGCCTGTGCTCTGGTTTAAGCAGCTAACGTCCTCAGGCAACCCGACGTCTTCAAAATAAATCTTGAAACAAAAGACACGCTATAAAAATCAAATTTGAAAAACTCAGAGAGGGTAAATAAAAAGGCCTGACAGACACTGATTTTTGCCACGAGACCCCATTGCACCGCCCAGAGAGTGTAACTAACGTTATGTTTACATGGCTCCACCTGGGTCTGATTGGGAAATGTGGTTCATATTTCATCCTTTTCCCGTAAAAATGAAACGGGTGATGCTTTATTGCAGCCTTAAGGTAGGACTGAGAGGATTTAATAGGAAGCACATGTGAGGGGTTTCGGTGCAGAGCGCACAAGCAGACTGCATAACAACGACGACACTGACAGTCCACAGTAATACTCATGGGCAGAAACGTGTGCTCTGAATTATCAGGCTTCCTAAACAGGTATAAAAATAGGGTGAATGCGTGCTGATGTTTATAGGAACCGTTAAAAAAAAACCTTAAAGGAAACACACACTTAAAAACCAGAAGTTTACATGCAGCCCTCTTTTCCTCCCCATAAGCATTAATTGCCATGCGCATAAACGATTTGGGTAAACCACATATTACCTATGAAAGCGTTTCACAGGGTATTTTGCAACATTTGAGTGAACTTGAGCCACAGCCTCGGGCGTGTGTGACGGTAACATCTCAAACGCACGTCATTAAAGGAGTCAAAAGAGACCAACGCAGATATTGCGAAGAGAAACGTGGACCTCCACAAGCTTCGTCATCAAGATTCAAGGTCCATCTCTTCAAGCAATGACATGGTATATAAACCTTATGGGAATATCCAGCCGGCACAGGTTTCTGGGAAGAGTTTCAGTGCATCAACCTCAGAACAAAAAGCAAAAAAAAAAATAAAAAATAACAACAAAAAAAAAGATATGAAGATGTTGACTGAAGGAGGTTAGTGACAGTCATTGTCCGTACTTAGCGACACAAGCTGAACGACCACTCGGTAAGGAAGAAGCCATTACTTCAAAAGCAACATAAAAGAGAAATCTGTTTCCAGTCTGAAAATCAGAGGCAAATGTCTTCATTTTTCAGGAGACATTTCCTTTGATCACAGGAGATTAAATTTGCTGTTTTTGGCCAAAAATAACTTGTTACATTTGTTGGAAAAAGGAGAAACACCATACCTTATTGTATTATTTTAGTATTGCGTTATTTTAGTGTTGTGTTATTTTAGGCAGTGATATGTATGTATTTTGGCTTCAAGTGTTAATGGGTTTCATTCCCAGAGAGAAAATCAACATTAATTGAGAGAAATGGTTATACAGATACAAGGGAAAATAGTCCAGAATCCAATATTTTATGCCTAATTTGGAACTGAAACTATCTTGTTGCCATTTGGATTTGGTGCAAATTTTCCAACTATGTGCAATTTAATGGATTAACATAAATTATGATCCTGTGTTGTAATCTCTCCTCTTTTGCCCGTCTCCCGGTATCTGCTGACCCATACCAGTTCGTGGTGGACTGATGGTCGACTTCACACGCTGCTCTCTCAGCCTCTGTAATTTCCTCTCCCTGCAAAGCCTCATGTAAAACCCCTGAATATGTTTGCGTGTGCATGCGAAGAAGAAGAAAGGAAAAAAAAAAAACACAGAGGTAGGGAGTAAAGCTAAGTAAACCTGTGTGTTGACTTTGCAGGCTTTCCCAGGCTGCAGGACCCGGCTAGTGTGCCGCTTCTGCTCTCTTATCACTCCTGAGAAAGTCATTTTTATCTGTACAGGCATCACAGTAACACGGCTTTGATGAACGCTCTGCATTAAAACTCCAGACTGAGCTCTCTGCGAATGCATTGGCTGTGTTTGCAGTGGAGCTCCGGGGAGGTTGGTGTGAGCTCTGATACTCGGGTCCGGACAGTGATTCCAGCAAGCAGTCCAAATGTGAAACCTCATCAAATTTGGATGAGTCCAACATGAAGGTACAGAGTGTGCATGCTTATTCCCTGCTTTCTGGCAGGCCTGTGGGTAAGTGAGGGGAGTTTCTGTCTTTCACCACTTCCTGAACGTGTCTGCAGGGACCTGATGTTTTTAGAGAACAGAACTCCCCCTCTCCCCACTCCCCACATCAACCCACAGAAATTCACATTTGAAAGTATCTGCATTTATAGAAATATCTCTGATAGACCTCCCGACCCCACCAAGGGACAATGGTGTAAAAAAAATGGATGGATGGATGGATGGATGGATGGATGGATGGATGGATGGATGGATGGATGGATGGATGGATGGATGGATGGATGGATGGATGGATGGATGGATGGATGGATGGATGGATGGATGGATGGATGGATGGATGGATGGATGGATGGATGGATGGATGGATGGATGGATGGATGGATGGATGGATGGATGGATGGATGGATGGATCTCGGATAGACTCTTCACATGTCCGTTCTACCTGGCGTTCATGATAATCTGCTAGAGATTGGTGTCCGAAGGAAGAGCTCCATGAGAAACGGTCAGAGTTGATGCTGCTGTGATCCGATACTTTAGCCCAGGATATCTCGGACTGCATCTGCGCACAGATGTTATTCTAAGGTGGGAAGCTGATGCATCACGGATTGTGGTGAATGTGAAAGGGCGTGCAGCAGCTCCCACTGGCTCCACATTTACAAACATCAGCCGGAGGGAGGACGCTTTTGTCCTCATTTCTGATCTTTGCTGAGAACACGGCTGCCACCGCAATCCCACAGTCGTCTGTTTCACTGCGTATGCTCCATGCTTCGTGTACATACGTCGCCTTGCAAGCGTAATAACAGACCCTGGGCTTTTTACACTTTTGCTACTTTGTAAATACAGTGAACTTGTGTGTAATTTAATCTTGAAACTTTCGTATTAGTTTTGAAGCGGCTATTTTCTCAGAATCACTGTCGTATTTTGGGTTTTTCTTTAGTTATTGAAGTGACAAATCCCAGAAATAAGCAAAAAAATTTCACTTTTCCCACATAATACAAAGTTGTAACACTCAGGATACAAATGACATTTGGACCTTTGTGAAAGCACGTGTTTGTACACCCCAAACTTGTACGTGTAACAAAAGAGAGAAAAGGTAGGAAATTTTGATTAAACTTTATTAAAGGGATGTGCACAAGACTGACATGACACTGTCATAAGCATGAAGGAGTCTTCATGAATGTTTATGACACTTTTAATGCAAAGCTGCTCTTAAAGTTGCATTAAAAGTCCATTACAAGTGTCAGCTTTTCTTTTAACTGTGCTTTGCTTTAGGTATGCCCACTATCTAATGGTTACAGTAATTGAAGCAGTAATATTTTTTGACAGATCCAGTTGGACTCCTCACTGCAAAGATGACACTGCATAAAGCCAGAGCTCCTTTGTGAGGTCCTGCAGGAACAAAATCTGAAACTCAACCAGTGTTCTTTTCGAACAAACTTTCTGCAAGCACACACACACACACACCGGTGAAGAAATGTTCTTTTCCATCTCTTCTTTATTGATCCATTCAGTCTTCCTCTTCTCCGTAAAGATTTAACTTCTTTTATTTTATTTTTACAGGGACTCTTAAATGAGTGTTTGATGAAAAATGATCCCCAGTACAAACTGAAATTTGTCTGACACAGTATATGACATTAAAGGGGAGAGGGGTATGTTTTGGTTGCTTTACTCTCATTCTGCTCCGGTTTATTTGTCTGGCCATGTTCTGAAAGCTCCTAAAGGTGTCAGTGGTTTATTTTCTCATATGTAACCCAGAGGGAGAGGTGTGTATGAGCAGCAGCCTTGAAAAACAATAGATCAGAGTTTAAAACATTCCAGCAGTATTTTCCATCAGTAGAGAAAAAAGGGCTGAAATGATCCTAGCAATACTTTTGGGAGGTCCAGTGAGGACAGAAGAGGTCATGACAAAATATTCTTTTTCTCATAATTTATTGTCCAAGTGAAATTTTTAAAGCGCCACCTTCAGTAAATGAATGTGTTCAATCTGTGTTACTCCCGTTGCAGCTTCACTTCCAGTCACACCGTTTCTCTGAGTTTAAGCTCTGATTTTTCCAGTCATATTAATATCCTAGCTGGCAGCTATGGGGGTCAGCTATCAAGCACACTGTTCCTGGAAGGAGATATTATTTCCATTATTAAACCATTTATTTCAGCAAAAAGTCACTTCTCTGAAATGTTCTGTGGTCTGCTGAGGCGCTTTAGATCGGAAGAACTCGAGATCTATGAAGTTTATGTGCAAATATGAGAACGGCCTCTGTTGCAGCTCTCGTACTTCTAAGCACCACTCAACATCTTTCTAGTTATCTACAACATGTAATAACCAAAATGTCAGATGACAAACAGAAGATGATCAATGGAACTACCGCTATGTTTCAATAACATTGATCTTGTAATAGATAGAATATTTTTACGAGGCCTAAAGTTTTTTTCCCTCCACAGAACTTTTGCACTTTTCCACATTTTGTCACAACACTACCGCAATCCACAGAGTTTATTGGAATTTTATGTAGACAAAAAACTACTTAGCATATAATTGTTAAGTGGAAGGAAAAAAAGTTATGGTTTCAAAAAAATAAATAAATAAACTTGCTTTAATGTTCAGCCCAATTTACTTTGACACTTCTGAATAAAATCCAGCGCGATTATCTTACTAAAGTTGTCGTCAGTAATAATCTGATTCCTCTGTTAAGGCTACGGAGCAAATATCACTGAAAAAACAAAGTTGTTTATCCCGAGTTTTGAAAATTTCATTAAGCACTGATCAGTTCATCTGGAAAATGTTTAAACAATTCAGTCCAAAGGAGTACGGCGTGACAGCAAACCTACAAAGATACAGCTTCCCACCTCAACTGGCAGGAAGCAGTCGGGATAAGCACGGTTACTCTGGAGGAGCTACAGAGATTCACAGCTCAGGTTGGATTAATATCGGTGTAAACTCCACAAATCTGACAACATGTTGGCAGGAGCCAGAGAAGGAGTAGTGCCAACGAGGAGGAAGATGCTCGCCTCAGAAAAGATGTACGTTTTCCTGTGCTCAACAACCTCACACTGAAACATGGTGGTGGCAGCGTCATGCTGTGAGGAGCTGTTCAAAGTTGACAGGAGGATTGATGGAGATTATTGTAGAGCAACAACTGGAAGAAAATCTTTAAAGTTTTAAGGGCCTTACCTCCGTTTGGATCTCTGCCGCTGAACACACAATCAGAGCTTGAATGTTGACAAAAGTTCAGGCAGTGACATTTACATGTCAGAGTGGTCCCGTCAAAGTCCCGACCGAAATTCACGTGCGACTCAGTGGCAAAACGTGAACGCTGACGGAAGCTCTGTCTGACTGAGCTTCAGATATTTTTCAGAGAAGAATGGGCAACACATGTTGCAGAGAAAACGTCCTAAACTTACAACAGCTGTAAACGAAGCAAACTGTTTTCCTTTAATCTATTGACTCAGGCTGCCGAAAACAGGCGCATCGAGTTTTCCGATATTTATCCACATAAAACTTTATACTGAAAACCATTTTTTTATGCCTCACGTTTTTCTCACTTCACAAATCCTAATGAAACACATTGGAGTTTGCGGTCGTAACGTCACAAGCTTTGGTCAGAAGGGTGTGAACACTTTTGCGAAGGCCCGGCTTTTGCAAATGAAAAGTGCATAAAGTCCCGTTTGACTCAGAAGCGAGCTATGAATAAGTTTTTCCGGAGGCTCCATCAACCTGTTTACTGATCTCGTGTTGCTGCAGCGGAAAACAGATGTGGAGGAGCAGCTGTTCTCTTCATACTGAGAGCACAGCTGGGACGTGGAGATGCTACATCACAACACATGGCAGGCAGGAGATCCATCTCAGTATAACACTGGCACAAACAAACGATATTCCAAGACGAGAACATATTCGCAAAGAAACGTTACGGATCCCAGAGCAGACCTCGTCGGATTCGTCATTATTTTCCCTGTTTTTTTTTTGTTTGCTTGTTTTTTTCTGGATCAGAATTTCCAGAGATGCTTGTCATGTTATTGTCCTCTGAGGTTTTCACTGTGTTTTGGATATATCGTTTAGGTCATTCTTAAAATGATGAGAAAACAACCACATGTACTGGATTCAAAGTCAGTGAAGTTGTCGCCTTATTTGTAGTGATGCCAAAGTTACAACATGAGCCTTGGACTCAAAACGTCTGTGGAGATGCTTGTGTGAATATGAGCACACCTGTATGTGCACCGCTGAGTCTAAAAGGAGCAAGTGGGAAAGAGAAATTTTAAACTTTGGGCGATCGGTAATGAATGTTGAAGCAGAGGTAGGTCTCTCCAGACCCCATGCGCAACACAGGCTGTTTTTTTAACGTGTAATGAACAAGATAAACATATGTTTGTCTTCCAAATGCAAAAACATCAGCTGCTTGTGTTTCATCATCACTGAAAACAGAGGAATTTGGCTTGGTAGAGGTTTCTTAGTGGTAAATACTTGGGATGAGGTGGCAGGAAAAGGCAATGAAAAAGCAAAACAATTTTGTGGAAAGTGGCAATAATGGAGTTAAGTCAGAAATGTTGCGAAATCGAGCAAGTTTGAGATAAGAATTAAAAAAAAACTTAAGAGATCTTAACTGAGTCCTAAAGCTGAACCTTTTCTGCTTGTGTTAATCATGTTTACACCAAGAGATTCTTCCAGATTATAAATGTTCCTTGCATGAATGACAGAAACCCTTTTTTGACCCTCAATATTTATTAATTAACGTAAAGACCTGTTCAATACCATGGTTCAGTTCTGGTTTAAGCTTTATTTTAGATTAGAAACAACTTTGGGTGCTCATCCCCCACAAAGCTTCATGAAAATCTAAAAACAAAAAGCAAGACTAACAGTTTTCTTTTTTGAACTGCTAATGCCACCCTCCAAGTCATGCCACTCTGTGTTGTCAGCCATAAAAAAAAAGTGCCAGTAGTCTGAAGATGAGTCAGTCAGAAAGCCTGCAGAAAACAGCAGTGCACATGGAGGCTCATGCTCCACATGTATCCATTTATGTTCTCATGTTAAAAAAATTTTCATAAATTGCAGCTAAACTAGTAAACAGACAAACGTGATTATGTCTTATTCCCAGTTGATTTGTCTGCTCAGAGATATCTAATTGGAGATGTTTTCCTACAATACTGAGAGTGAAAAAGTTGTTTGTGAGGCTCCAGCGGATGTCGGTTTTCACGCAAAAGACTCTCATCATGAATGAAACGCGGACACAAACTGGTTGTAACTGGTTTCCGAGCTGCTGGACCGAGTGGTCAATCGGAGGTGGCTTCTTGGCTCCGTGTCAGTCCGGCTGAAGTCATGTCTGTGATTTAAGGCCTCAACGTCTCCTCCTCCTTCCCTTTTTTTTTCATCCTTTCATTCATCCAGCGCGTTTACTTTCTCAGCTCGGGTTCATATTTGAATATCAAGAAGCTAACTCAGAACTGAGCACGCGGCGCTGTTTCGTCTCATGTGGTTGACGGCGCGACGTCACTGCAGTTTTGGGTTTAATCGTTTTTTTCCCCCCTCATTGGGTAATAAACTGGTTGGTTAATGGAAATTCCACTGTTAGCTGGTAATTACTGCGTTTTTGTTACTGGTTGTAAAAAAAATAAAAGCATTATTCTATTTAGGCTCCCATGTATTCTAAATGAAAGTTTTGTTCCCATGAATACCAAAAAGTAAACACAAATGGGTGGGATTTTTTTTTTTTTTTTTTTTTTGCTTAAGTGGTTAAGTAACGCTGGAAAATCCATCGGACATTTCTGACCTGCTGTTTTCATCTTTTCCTCCAGGTTGTGGACGTCTGTCTGTTTTCGTGTGTTCACGATGATGAGGCACCTGTCGGACGCTCTCTTCCTCCCGCTCATCGTCATCCAGCTGCTGGGAACCGTCACATCGCAGGTCAACCCAGGTTTGTGCCGCCACAGGAAGCCGTCGGAATTGGACTCGGCATTTGAGTCACGCAGGAAGCTCGGATTTGGCACAAGTTGTGCTTCGTAAGAGTCCTGCGGTCCCGCGTCTCGCTGGCTTGACTCCTCTGATCCGACGACGTTCACCTTCCTTCCAGCTCTTTCCAGCATCTGCGCTTGTGGTTTTCTTGGAATCAAGTGAAATATAGATCAATGTTTTTTAACAAGTAAATTGAGTGGGAAAGACAGAGATGGAATTAAATTGAAACCGAAATGAGTTTTTAGTTATAGCTGACAAAATGGAAGAACAGGAGATATTTGCCAGTGAAAACCTCGAGCTGGCAACACAGAGGCTCTCTCATTAGGGTGAGATTCCTCTACTGTTGAACTTAAATAATGTGAGACACATACACAGATCTGAACTGCAGCACATGGCTCCGGAAAAGTGAGATGATACAGTGATCTGCAAACATATTCATAGCTGTTGACGGGTTTGTTTGTTTTTTTTCTTCACATTTTTTGTGGTTTTACACGATACATCATTTTCCATTTCTCTAACAAATGAAAATCTGAACGTATTTATATTAAGCCCTCCTGAGTCGGGAATTTGTCGACTCAGCTTTTGCTGAGGTACTACAAGTTCTGCAACAACTGCAAACCAGTGCGACTCTTTGGGAAATGGCTCAAGCTCAGTCAGACTGGATGTGCAGAGTCTTTAGAATTCAGTCCTCAGGTCTTGTGGCAGATTAACAATCAGATTTCAGGATGGACTTTGACAGGGACATTGTGCTGAACTCTTCCACTGCAGCTCTCAGTGAATGTTTTAGGGTTTTCTTTCTGCTGGAAGGTGATCCTCCTCCTCAGCCTCAGCTCTTTTGCAGTCTCGCCCTTAACTCCATTCATGTTTTCATCAACCCTGACCAGCCGCATCACGGCACGCTGACGCCACCACCATATTTACAGTGGGGTTGGTGACTTCAGTGTATAGTTTCATATTAGTTTTCAGTGACATTTTCCTTTGACTTTCCTTCATCATATAAACCCTGGTGAAGAGTGTGCGCTAACATGAGAAAAAAAAGTGCGCAGAGGCACAAATACTTTGGTGAATCACTCTCTTGTCGCCATGGTCACAGAGGAGACACATAAAAATTAGCCCATTGCCTTTGCCAGCTTACTCCACCTCCTCACTTTTACTTTTTAAGAATTGGCTTTTTACACCCCCACCATTTTAACAGCCAAAACTAAAAGCATTAAAAAGGGTTGTTTTGAAGAAAAGTAATTCTTGATGATAAGCTACTCTTTGTGTAGATAGCCATTAGTTTATCTTGGATTCAATCTTTGTGCCCAATCCAAGATGGAAGCACAATTAACAAGGAGATATGAGGGGAAAAAAAGAAAAACAGAGCCTAACACTGTACAATTTGATTAGCAAGCCTTTTGGCTATCAGCCTTATATCCCGTAAATATCATTCATGTTCAGACATTTCTGCATCATAGACAGTTATTACAGCATACACTTAATTCTTTGATGAGAACAGTTAGGCTACTAATATAATTTTGCTTAGAAAAAGCTCTGACTACAGTGTTTTTATAAAAATAAAAAAAAAAATGTGTTTTGTTTCATTAAAAAAAAACAGTTGCCATTTGTTCACACAAAAACTTTGTAGTCCTGACTCGCATGAGGAATATTATTGTTTTCATTGAAACTCCACCAGTTGATAGCAGCTGCTTAGTTTGCTTATGCCTTGGCCTGACTTTGGTATAAATGTAAAAAACAACAACAACAACAAAAATGGTAGGATAGTCAAGTTGACGCTAAGCTGAGCATGCTACTGCTAATTCTTCTGCCTGTATCTCTATCCTTCTATATGTAAATGTTTCTGACCTATTTGGCAAAGTGTGAACCGTAGTCTTGTTTGACTCTGGTGAACCCTCTTACTTTCACTCTCTTTGTTTTTGTACGTTGTTGCGTGTGTGTGTGCGCGTGTCTGTGTGTGTGCTACTACGCCTGCTTGCATGGATTTGCCCTCATGCACATGCATGCTGTGGATCCAGCTATCCCACTGGAGTCTGTGGCTAATGCATACCAGACATTCTGACAGCAGGAAAGTCCATTGAAATTCACTGTCTTTCTTCCACAGTGTTTATGTGTCTTTTTTGTTAGTGTTTCTGCACAGGAGTGTCCGGTGCGTGATTCCCCGTGTTTGACCACTCATAAGTCATGGAAAGGATTGTTTGCGCATCTAATTGTGGTCACGGTTCAACGAGGTTCACCACTCGAGCAATGTTTTGCATGCAACGTCCCACCCAAGTCTGCATCTACGCTTTTTAAAAAAAACAACAACAAAAAAAACATCTCTCCCACTGTGGGTCTCAACCTGCTCTGATATATTGACGCACCTATAATTCTCTTGAATGCTTCGGTTCTGCTGCATTGAGAAGACGGTCATTTTTTCACAGTCTGGAAATATTCATGCCTGAATTTAGCAGAGCCGAGTTGTTGAGTGATGCCAACTTTCCCCTATTTAAAATTCCCTAGCAATGGAGTTATACCATCCCTGTCTTTCCCATTTTGCTTGTGAGTGGGCGAACTTTATTTCGCTGTGGAGAGAGGCAGGCTCCAGGGCAGGCCCTGCCCCGGCAGCCAAATATTAAGCAATGGCTTTACAGACTAGACCTCTTGAGGGGAGGGCGCTTAGAGAGCATGCTGACTTAATGCCTACATTTACTGGCTGATTCTGATCCCAGCTAATATTGGATATTTTTTTTTCTTTTTTAGATATCATATTATCTTTTATTGCTTTATAAAATGGCACCGAAGTCACGTTCTGTCCTCTGCTGAGTTGAGTAGACTCAGCTTAATTTTCCTGATTTATCTTCATAATCTGCTTTAATACCACGCGAGGACATATCCGAGTCTGCTGGCGCTTTATTATTTTAATTTAAAATACTTTTTTTCCCCCTTGTTTTTACTTTTGCAACAGTATGGGACAGAGTGTACCTCAGATGATGTACTTGTTAGAGGACAGTTGTGCTTCACTAAATGAATCAAATCTGTTCAGAAATATTGTTTCCATGTGGGGATATTGTGTCGTAACAGGGCTTTTACTGTAAAAGAGATGTGGCATTTATCACCCTTAATAAGCTTTGATGTTTAGCCACGAATCAAAAGAAGAAACAAAATTTTATTTATCTTTATACTGCTGCCACCTTTGGTCTGTTTAATGAAAAACGATTATGCACACAAATCAAGGCAAAGGGGCAAAGTGGCATGCAGCCAAACGCGTAACGTGTCAACGTTACGCGTTTGGCTGCATGCCACTTTGCCCCTTTGCCAATTTCTACCCCCATCCCTCACCCCTGTTATAGTTTTTCACCTTTTATTTGTAGCTTTTCCTTTCAATTGTTGCATTGTTATGATTAATGAAATTAAAAAGTGTAAAATGTGCAAAGGTCCCCTTTCATTTGGGAGGGGGGGATATCATGTATTTTCCAGGCACTTTTGTAGCAATATTATCTCACAATCAAGTATGTTCTCCTTGGTTGTTGTAAAAATGATATATAAATCAAGCATGACTCAAAGGAAACTTGACTTTCTCATTTATTTGAAATTAATCCACAACACAAGGCGTACACTTTTCCACCTGAGAGGATATTTTTAGCTGGCGGTTGAGTAAACCCACGTATGTGTGCTTGCCTCCAACCAGGCACTCTCTGATGCCCCCACAACTCGCCCCCAGAGTCACCTCTGAGCGGGCCTGGTAGGTAAATAAACACAGCGAAAACCAACATTTGGAGGAGCAGTCATACATCCTGCACAACATCCTGAAAACCACCTCCCTCTGCCTTTGACTTACTATGGGATGTGGTGGCCATGGCGACTGATGACGAGTTTTATGGACAGTTGTGGGCAAACAAATTTGAGTGTCGCAGCTTTAATGTGAGCCGAGAGGGAAATTAACTGAAAGGTCCTGGTAGTTGAATTAGATAATTAGTGGATCAGCCAGTGTGGCAGCAATTTATAAATGCAGACGTTCTGGCAGTTTGTTAATGCCAAGACGGAAAGACATCAGCAGTGACTAAGAGGTTTTTCAGTGAAGTGGTTGGAAATAGCATTTTTATTGCCACAGCTATATGCCATGTTTTTTTTTTTTTTTTTTTTTTTTTTTTTGCTTTTATGGCTGGCTCCAACTGTATTCTTTTTGCAATGCCTTGCAAAAAACAAAAAAAGAAATTGCTTCTTGAAGTTTTTCACATTTTGTCATCCTAACAGAAAACTAATATTTTCTCTTAGGTTTTATGTGACAGGCCAAGACAAAGCAGGAAGGATGCACAGTTTTTAAGAATTACATATATGTTAATAAAACATTACTAGTCGTTCAGAAGTGCCTAAACGCTTGTTCTCACCAAGCTCCTTCTTAAACATGCAGTTTCCAGTTGAGGCTCTTCCTCACAGAGCACGACTCCTCCACTCAGCTCCTCCAGACTAGTGGCAGCAGCAGTGAGCAATCACCTGTTAGATCTGAATATCCACTGAGCTCATCATAGGAACTACTTTTCACTTCAATGCTCCTGAAAACGGTTTTAACGGCATCATGGAAAAACGCTCTGAAGGTTGGAAAGAGCACAAGCTTCTTAAAGAGACAGAGGCCAATTTCAAGATGTTAAATTGCGAAATCAAATTTCTTTTAAGTCATGTTTGATTTATTTACAGGATTTTTATAACAAGCAGAGGTGACATGGTCACTTGATGGTGCTATAAAATTACACTATGTGCCTGGAAAATATATAATTGCAGCCCCTTTAAATAAAATCAAATGCATCCAACTGTCTTCAAAAGTTATCAACGTAGTAAACGGCACAGAATACAGCTGTTGTTTGAAGGTCTAAGAGATTTGTTACAGCAGACAGGTAAGTGATGAACTTGCAGAGAATTTTAAATCAAGATTTGGACATAAAACATCGTACATTTCAAGGTGCCCTATTCAAACAATTATCTGAAAATGCAACTATTGGAAATCTACCTGGATTCTATCTTCACCTAAACTATCAGAGTGTGCAACAGGAACATCAGTCAGAGAAACCACCAAGAGGCACATGGTAACTCTGGAGGAGCTGTGCAGATCCACGACTTGAGTACGATAATAAGATAATGCCCACGTACAGATCCAGTTGCAGCAGAAAGCTAACACTTCACATCAGTCAGAACACACCACTCCCATTGTAAAACATGGTGGGTGGCAGGATTGTGGTGCCGAGATGATTTTGTTTAACAGAGACAGGGAAGTTGATGGGAAGCTAGCTGAGGTTCAATGCAGAATAGTCCTGGAAGAAAACCTAATACAGGCAGCAAAATACCCATGACTGGGTCAGAGGTTCACTTTCCAGCAGGAAAACACACAACCAGAGTTTGATTGATTCTGCTTATAAATATTTATGCCTTTATTAATCTGTAGAAGTAAAGATAGCAAAACTAGGGTGGATTATATATATATATATATATATATATATATATATATATATATATATATATATATATATATATATATATATATATAAACAATGGCTGGAGTATTTGGTCATCAGTCCAAACTGTGTTTCCACAAAGTAAAACTGTAAGCAAATATTTGGAGGAGGTCAAGAAGAGAGGAAGAGATGATTATAGGGTGAGATGAAGGAAAAAAACAGAAAGAGAGAGCCGGAGAAACAGAAAAGGTCTTGAACCTCAAGCTCTGCTGTTGCTGGCATCTTCTCAAAGGCTTACTGTAACACATGGGGCCAGGCAAACAGGGCCGCACTCCCTTTCACCTCCACATGCAGCTCAGCTGTAGACATCAGCCCAGGCCAATCACAGCTATGTGAACCAAGACTTCCCAAAGGCCCTTTTCATCTAAAACATCAAGTTTCACTCTGCAGAGCTCACACCCTCTGAATTTCAACTCCTGAATGAGGCTCTTTTGCTATTCAGCCCGACAACATTTGCATCCACCGTTGACCATGTTTGTCTTACTTAGCTGGTACTTTAGAGAGTCCTAATCAGTGGAGGATTAGGTAAAATCACAGCTTTCGTTTCAGACTTGCTAGAGACCACACAGGAGGGCAAGAGACAGAAAAATGGAGGATGAGGGGGTGGGATGGCATGCAGGAAATGGTGGGGGAATATTGCTCCTATTGACCACAGAGCAAAGCCAGAAGGTAGCTGCACCGGTCTTGTTCACCCAGCACACTTACTTTCCCGCTAACTTCATGTGTCTGAGTGCTGGGGTTTATGTAAAGTTTATTATGAGAGCTCAGAGTTTGGCTCGACCCCTTCGTCCAGCGTTACCCAATCTGTGTTGGTGGTTTTTATGTGCACGCAAACTTGGATGGAGTGAATGTTTGAGTTAAGCTTCAAAATTTCCCTGCAAACTATTAATCAGAGGAGTGCAGAAGGAGTAATGTGTCAGGGAAGTAATAACTGATCATATCAGGTGTGGAAAAGCTGCTGTCGTCACGGGTCCATTGACTTGTTTTGAGGGTGACAGATAAGGGGTTAAACACTCATCATCTTACATGTTTTTATTAGCAGTCTGTCTGACTTTCCACAGTGGCGACCCTTGCGTTGATGCATATTTTTGATGTTCCAGGTGTGTGTCGGTACGCTCTGGGGATGTCGAGTGGGCAGATACCGGATGAGGACATCTCTGCCTCCAGTCAGTGGTCTGAATCTACCGCTGCCAGATACGGCAGGTACATCTTACACACACACAAGCTCAGACACGTGTTTCTTAGCATGATAACAAATGCAACACAAGGGTGGCTTGTCCAGCAAGGTGCCTGTGCCTGATTATGAGACATGAACCACAAACCGGGGTACCGGTTCTGCTCACAGACGTGGTATTAGGAGCGCACGCGTGGGGGGATGTGTGCTAGAGCTGTATGCCATAGAACTTGGGTGGCCTTCGCTAAGTATCGGGATCTTGATGTCATACACTTTCCGCCTCAACTCTGGGTTGAATTTCTGTCTTACTACCCTTCTCCCTTCCCAGCCCCTTCCCCTAAATTAGCACTTGAACGATTTACGATGCAGCCTTTCACCAGAACGTTTTTTTACAACCGGCTTTAAGAGCTCAAATCCTCCACTCCACCCACTTTACATTTCTTCCCATGTTTCATCTTCATCCTGCCATTTTCCCCCTCTACATCCTCCATTCATTGGCTCCCTCTTCATCCCATGTTTTCAAATCGTTTGTCTTTACCTCCAAGGTTGGACGGTGAGGAGGGAGATGGCGCGTGGTGTCCGATAACTGTTGAGCCAGACCACCTGAAAGAGTTCCTCCAGATCGACTTGCGTTCGCTCCACTTCATCACCCTTGTGGGCACCCAGGGCCGTCACGCTGGAGGAATGGGCAACGAGTTTGCCCAGATGTACAAGATTAAGTACAGTCGTGATGGCAGCCGCTGGATCTCATGGAGGAACAGGCAGGGGAAACAGGTAACTTCACAACTGGCGAGAAATCAAAGATAATGATATGAGTTGACCCTTCTAACTAGTAGTTAAGCAAGCTGCACTGACTTCATGACTTTAAGTAAGGTAAGCCTGGACTTTGACTGGACCACATGAATAGGGTTTGTTTATGGTTGTTGCCCTGCTGGACAAGGAAAATGTGCCCCGATTTTCTGTCTGTCAGATTTTCTCATGGATTGCCATGAATTTAGCTCGATGCACCTTTTCCCTGCTGAAGCATCCCCACTGTATGATGGTGCCACCACCACATTTCACCTTGACACATAGCATTTTGGGTTTAATCGGGGGATTAAGTAGCACAAGGAGTGACTACTTGAGGCAACCAGTCTTTAATGAATTTTACCGCAGTGTTTCAGAGTAACAAGGGAGCAGGATGGAAGAAGGGTAAAAATAGATCAATGTCTCACTTTTGAGTTTCTTTTTTATTTTAAAAGTGTGACATTCCCCTCATCAGAACTTTGTACATGTTTTTACTGGCCCATGAGATGCATTTTCATTAATCTAGGCTGAAAGTTGTGATTTTTGTGCGTCCATTTGGGTTTCTACTGCTTCTAAAAACAGCCCAAGCACTTAAAAAAATCAGCCCAGCTAGTTTTTGGCAATAAGTTAATTTTTTTGGTGTCTGAAAAATTACCCATTTCCAAAACAAATGTAACGTCACAAATCAGCAGACACGGCCCCTCACCTAGCAACCCCAGCAAAGCACAGCTCATCACCTAGCAACCCCAGTGACGTTCAGCCCGTCACCTAGCAACCCAAGGGGAGCTCCAGCCCATTTGGTCAGCTGGTCTTACTGCTGTATGTGCTGTACAATGGCTGCTGGAAAAGACAAGTGGTTTATTGATGACTTACCGTCCAGAAATCACTTGCTGCACTCTTGTTGGTTGTGCAGGAGGCTCCACTTCTGCTTCTCAAAGATGTACAATTGTGTAATTGCGCATCTGTTTGCAGCCATTTTCACGTGTGAGTGTAAACGTTGACGCGGTCAGCAGCAGCTTATTTAAATTTAAAGTGATAAGAGGCCCCAAAACGTCTGATGCTGAAAGGAGCTCAAAGTAGGCAAAAGTGAGGAGACAAAAATCTCGTTATCTAAGAATGATTTTGTGCAAAAAAATAAAATAATAGTAATGTAATGAACATGTTTTGTGCAGCCCATAGTCCCATCCTAACCTGTTTAAGGAAGTATTATAGGTCACCTTCAAGAGGTGGTTAAACTTTTGCTAGGCACTAGTCAATAAGTGACTTATTATTGAGCTTTATTATTTTATGCTTTATGATTGGGCTAATTTTCTTACAAAAACAATATAGTGATGATCAGATATCAGTTAGTCTGATCATGGTGTCATAAAATGTTTGCTTCGTCTGCAGGTGATTGAGGGCAACAGGAACACGTACGACATCGCACTCCGGGACATGCAGCCGCCCATCATTGCTCGTCTGGTCCGCTTCATGCCCGTCATAGACCACTCCATGAACGTCTGCATGAGAGTGGAGCTCTACGGCTGCGAGTGGCTCGGTGAGTTTGAGTTCAAGCATGCAGGAGAGAAAACACAGAGAGAAACGCATTAGAATGCGTTTCAAGAAGCGCGACCTCTTAAGGATGATCGTAAAACAGCAAAAGCAACACTAACCTTTGAGCCTCTTGCGAAAGGGAGGAACAGCTGATTTCCAGTTACTATTGCATAACAATGCGCTGCGTAAACTCTAATCCAGTAGACAAGATAAGGATATTTTGATAATATAGTATTTGACTTTATGGAATGTAACTTCTGTCCCCAAACTATAAATTCATACTTAATGATGTCCCGTTAAGTCTAGTTTCTGTTGTGCAAAGAAGAAAAGCTGCGTTTGATGAAAGAGGTGACAATGTTCATTTCACGCTTTGTTTCCCTAAACCGGGCCCACATTCTTTGATAAATGAAACTCCGCAGGCTGCAAACAAGCTGTCAGTCTGTGGAAAGGACTTTGTTTAAGCTGTTTTAGCCATTTTCCGTCCTCTTTCCCCACATAGCATAAATATTTCCCATCTCCTTGTTCTGTTTTCTGTTGTTTTGGTAAGTTTTGTTTGAAATTCTCAAAATGGCCTCTTTTTTTTTCATATATCCTACCTGCATCTTGGTGCATTTGTTACCATGGTGACCTTAAACTGTACAGTTTAAAACAAACTTTGTGGCTTTCTGAACAATGTCAATAAAATCCCCACAACTGAAGGGCAAGTTGTCATTTCCTCCCAGACGGTCTGGTTTCGTACAACGCTCCTGCAGGACAACAGATGAACCTTCCTGCTTATCCTGTTTACCTCAACGACTCGGTCTACGATGGAGCCGTCATCTACAGGTGAAAAGTGCTTTTCCTCCTCATCTTTTGCTTCCTGCACTAGTTTGATGAAGCTCTCATCATTAATCTCATCATTTCCCTCCTCACCATGTTAGTTCCCGTTGCCATGGTAAAAACATAGAAACAGAGCGTTGTGACTGAGTGGGTCAGGGTGTTTTATTGTTAGGCAAAACCTTCTGGGAATAACTGAGTCAACATGACCGAATAACTTAAAGACCCAGAATGGACCAATCAGGGTTTTTGTTATGTTTGGATTATATCGTGAATAATGTCCCCCGTGACACTGAAACACTCTGTTACAGAAACAATGGAGGAGGAAAGCAGCAAAATGAGGAATAGAAAATCTGACTAATACCTGTAACAGAGTGGGTTTTGTTTGGTAATGCTGCCACCTAGTGTTCGGGATTAATTACAGTTTATTTATGAGCCAATTTGTTGAAGCACTGATGAAATCAAAGATTAAAGTTGCATTAGGTAACTTTTTATGAAAATGCTTCTTTTATATTTGTTTTGGTCTTTACAAGCATATAAAAATCATTTTCAGAAAAAGTGCAGCTTCAGAACAAGAATATAAATTAACATAAAATGTTGTGTATGGGAGACCATTCACTGCAGTGAAAAAAGTATTTATCCCCTTTATAGATTTCTTTATTATATTTTTATTAAAAAATGTTTCAGTCTCATTTATGCTTCAGATCACAAAACAAACTTTAATAGCAGACAAAGTCAACACAAAATGCAGATTTGAAATAAAACTTCATATATTGAGTTCTCAAACATTATCCAAAACATACCTGTTTCTAAGTGAAAAAGAGACAACCTTTCTTGTATTATTAAATTAACTGTAATTAGGAACATTTCTTGATTGGTAGAAATTAACTCTACTTCCAGATGTGTGGAACCAACAAATGCCTCTAACAGAACCCGTCAGACAGCATGAAGAAGGCTAAAAATATCAGGCCTCTACCACAGATGGATATGTCTCCCATCACTGTGGTTCAGCTTCCTGGTGGTGAAAACCACAGATGCTGTGCTTTTCTAAAAAAAAAATACAACAAAAGTTTGCTGTTTTGTTTGTGTAACCATGGTGAACAGAATCATGACTGGTTTTGTGATCAGCAACTCTGCAAATAACAAACAGGGACGTTTCATTAAAGGAGTTAACAAGGAGCTTAATATAATCTTCAAAAGACTGAAAATGTGTCTGACTGGAGTTCATTGGCTGTGGATTTCATCCCTTTTTACAGATTTGCTTCTGTGTTTCTCAGTATGACAGAGGGTTTAGGCCAGCTGACCGACGGCGTTTGTGGAGAAGACGATTTCACTCTCAGCCACGTCCACAACGGATGGCCCGGGTACGACTATGTAGGCTGGAACAACGACAGCTTCCCTGGTGGATCCATCGAAATCATGTTTGAGTTTGACCGCATACGAAACTTCACCTCCATGAAGGTGAGAATCCCGAGCCGACGTGGCGGCGGCGTTACAGTCCTCGGCGTCGTTCTCCGTCATCACAGAGAATACCCCCGTGTGCGCAGGTCCACTGCAACAACATGTTCTCCCGGCACGTCAAGGCCTTCCAGCAGGTGGTCTGCCATTTCCGCTCCGACTCCGACTGGGAGACGACGCCGCTCGCCTTCAGCCCCGTGGAGGACGAGAAGAATCCCAGCGCCCGCTTCATCACCGTCAAGCTGGCCAACCACATGGCCAGCGCCATCAAGTGCCAGTTCTACTTTGCTGACGCCTGGATGCTGTTCAGCGAGATCACCTTCCAGTCAGGTACTCAGTGCGGAGCTGATTTGGTGCTGGAGGGAAGTTGTTGAGACGAGTTTTCAGACTAAATAACAATTGGTGAAACTTTTTCAGATACAGCCATGTACAACACAACACCGCCTTCCACACCTAAGCCAGGTGAGGAACCACGTCTTACATACGCATGCAGTGCTTGGTTAATAACATGTGAGCAACACCTTCAGTAATTTCTTTAAATTGGTTCCTGCTAAAATTGGAAATAGGGTTTGTATAAAAATGTTTTTTAAATCTATGTCATCTTTACTATTAATGATATTTTCAACTAGAGAAATTGAAACTTTTTTGTGTGTGTTTTTTTCCCTTTGATCGCAAAAAAAATTATAATGAGTGGGACACTCCATGAAATACGCTTCCTTATTAAGAGAGGTTCACCTATCCATATCGAATCTCTTTTTTTATTAGATGTAAACTTAACCATGTATTACTCATTATACAGAATGAACTAAAATATTTTTTCTAGCTAGGAAAAAGTGAGGACATTGTGCACATTAAAAAATTGAAATAACTTCAATCAGGAGCACAACAAGCTAAATATCTAAGGTTCTAACAAGTTAAACCTTCAAAATGCTGGGTTTTAATCTTCATTATTTGCAACTAATGTCACACATTTGTGCGTTTTATTTAGTGGTTTTTAGTTGTAGTAGATCTGGCAAAGTTTTAATTTAATTCTTTCAAAAATTACAACTTTTATTTTCTTTTATAGAAAAAACAAACATAATTTCTATAGTTTTTGTTTATTTATATGATTTTAATACCTCAACACTGTGAAATTTATACTAAATATTAATATGTCAGGTTATGTCTCCAATGTCATTAGTGGTTATGGACAAGCCAAATGCAGGCAAGGGGAGGCAGAACAGAAGTGATGTAAAAATAAAACTGTTTAATAGTAGAGGGGAGCTTAAAGAAATAAAAAATTAAAGTCCACAAATCAGAAAAGGCTAAAGATGGTTAAAGTAATCAAATCCCAGAGAGGTACAAACCACAAATGGTGTGTCGACTTCACAGACGTCCAGACTCCAAATGACCTTCGGATTATCTCAGTAACCGTTTGGGGAAAACGTTTTGGGATATGCATTTGTAGGCAAAGCCTTGCATTGCCACTGTAAAGTGTGCGTCCCCTTAAAAACACTCCTAAAACCTGTCGAAAACATTTCCAGAAGAACTAAAGCTGGTACGTCTGGAAACTGTGGCTGCCTTGTGTTTTTAAACTCCATGGACTGAGAATGGGACGTCACCAAATATGTTTGGTAAAACAGTGTGGCTCCATGTCACTTTTGAGCTTTTTCACAAATAAATAAATAAATATCAGGTTTGTTATGAAGCAGGCTGAGCGATATCTCAGCTGGTTAACAACATAAATGATGAAATGTCTGTTTGATGCTCACACACTTGTCTTTTTAAAAAATTCTCATGTAACTGGGAAGCACATGAAACTAAAGTCTCTTTTTAAAATCTTTAAAAGGCACCTCTCCTCCTCCCTCACCAGAAGATGACCCAACCCATAAAGTAGATGACAGCAACACGCGCATTCTGATTGGCTGTTTGGTGGCCATCATATTCATCCTTGTTGCCATCATTGTCATCATTTTGTGGAGACAGGTCTGGCAGAAGATGCTGGAGAAGGTGAGCGCCTTTTTTAATATATCGACACAACTAACAAACACTTGCGTAATCTTACGCATTTCCAGTTTTTCCACTCGGAGACGGTCAGATGTGCTTCCTGACACGCGTGCTTTTATTCCAGGCCTCTCGTCGGATCCTGGATGACGAACTGACTGCTAGCTTGTCGATACAAAGCGAGACGTTCAGCTACAATCACACCAGCAACCGTCCGGGCACAGCCGGCGAACAGGAGTCTAACTCCACCTACGAGCGCATCTTCCCTCTGGGTCCAGACTACCAGGAGCCGTCGCGCCTCATATGTAAGCTGCCGGAGTTTGCACAGAGCTCAGAGGAACCTGGTAAGTCAGCAAATCCGCTCACACACATGGATATTAACACACAGTGCTTTTTTTTTTTTTAAAGGTATTTGCTCAGGAACTTGCTAATTGCAAATTGGAAGTAAAAGCAAGCAGTTTTCATTCTTTTTGCAAATGAAAATGCTAAAAGTATGGCATACATCTCTGTTCAGCCTCTCCTGAGTTAAAAGTAATTATAACCACAATTCACTGGATCTCTCTACCACTTTTGCAATACCAGTTACTGACATTTTGTCAACTGTATTTAGGTCTGGACTTTGACTAGGCTGTTCACAGGCTAATCTGCTTTTTATTTGAATCTTTCCATTGTAGCTATGGTTTATTTATAGGCTCATTATCCCTCCAGGCCGGGTCTTTTGTAGCCCCTCACATGGTTTCTTCCAGCCCTATTTTTAGCTCCATCTGTAATACCATAAATTCTGAGCAGCTTCCCTGTTCCTGCTGAAAAGAAACATCCCCACAGCATGATGCCGCTGTGGAAGAAGGTCAACTTCGTCCACATGTTTGCTGTCTCCCCTGTATGACTTGTAGGAAACATGACTTCTTCTTGTGCCTCTCTTATCCTATCTTTCATAAAAGGCAAATTTTGCTTCCTAACTTAACCCTGCATTAAGCAACACTGACCTGTCTGTTGTGTTTCTTGGTCTTTATGATGCTATTTGTTCACTAAACATTCTTTTTAAAAAAGCATGGAGACCTTTATATTAAACTGAGATGAAACCACACATATTTCTGTATTTATCTATGAATTGACTGCTAAGACAAATGGCTGCAGTGGATTTTATTTTAGCCATATGCAACTTTGATCAAAAATATGCTTAACATATTTGTTAAGTATATTTTTATCCTGACTCTGATTGGTTCTTCCTAGTTAGCACGGAAAGAAGGCAGAAGAGCTTGTTTTTTATGTAAAATATGTAAATAAAACATCATTATTTTTTATAAAAGTTACATACTGCAGCTTTATAGGTGCTGGACAAAAAATGTACACCACACTTTTCTGATTTTAAGATGTAATATATGTATGCAAAATAAACATGCAACTTTCAATCATACCTCACACACACAAAAAATGCGCAATGTGTTTGTCCAGCTAGCCTGTACATTACAATCAAATACATTAAAGTTGGTGGTTATAATGCGAAAAGATTCAAATATTTTCCCATGAGAAAACAGCGTCCGTCCTGTTGTGGTTTCAGCTGCTGTGTCTCACGATGTGTTGCAGCTTCGGCCGCCGCCGCTGCAGCTTCAAAGTCCACAACTCAAACTGTGGTGCAGGACGGCGCCCCCCACTACGCAGAGGCAGACATCGTCAACTTGCAAGGCGTCACCGGAGGCAACACGTACGCCATCCCTGCGGTGACAATGGACCTGTTGTCTGGGAAAGACGTGGTCGTGGAGGAGTTCCCGCGAAAGCTGCTCACATTTAAGGAGAAGCTGGGAGAGGGCCAGTTTGGAGAGGTGCGAGTTCTCTACTTTCCTTCACTTAGAAAACAAAAGCACGAGCAAATGTTAAACCCCTTAATTGTTTTTTTTTTTAAAAAACCCTTTGCTGGTTCAGGTGCATCTTTGTGAAGCAGAGGGAATGCAGGAGTTTATAAATGAAGACTACTTGTTTGACGTCCCAGAGGGCCAGCCGGTGCTAGTGGCCGTGAAGATGCTCCGTTCAGATGCCAACAAGAATGCGAGGTGCGCTGCCTTCGTTGCAGGAGCTGGAAATATAACGACAAATAAAAGCAAACATGAGGTTACGATTCACCCGATTTATATAAAAAATCAACTTAAGCCACTTGCGCAAACTTTTTTCTGTGTGGACAGGAATGACTTCCTGAAAGAGATAAAGATCATGTCGCGTCTGAAGGACCCCAACATCATTCGCCTGCTGGCCGTGTGCATCTACAGCGACCCGCTCTGCATGATCACAGAGTACATGGAAAATGGAGACCTCAACCAGTTTCTGTCCCGCCACGAACCCGAGGGACAACTCGCTCTCCTCAGCAGCGCACCTACTGTCAGGTCAGCCAGCGACCGTCGCATTTCACTTGCAGTTGTGTCTTCCCACCACATGGTGACGTCTCTCGTCTCCCCTTCAGCTTCGGAGATCTGTGCTACATGGCCACCCAGATAGCCTCGGGGATGAAGTACCTCTCCTCCCTGAACTTTGTCCATCGAGACTTGGCCACACGGAACTGCTTGGTGGGGAAAAACTACACGATAAAGATAGCTGACTTCGGCATGAGCAGAAACCTGTACAGCGGCGACTACTACCGCATCCAGGGCAGAGCGGTGCTGCCCATACGCTGGATGTCATGGGAGAGCATCCTGCTGGTGAGGGCCGCACAAGTTCTCAGTTTCACTACTTGAGTGGAAGAAATTTTGCTACTGGTCATATATTACTCTTGTGAAAGTAAAAATAGCTCTATCAAATTACTATCTAAATTGGAGTACGTGCTTGGAGTAGACTTGTGTTTACCACCTGGAGTATGTGCTTTAAGTATTTAAAAATTTGAATGTTTTGACACTAGAGCGTAGTGGTATTCTTGACAGATGCCAGATCATCAATAATAATGCAGGAGTCTTACATTTTTCTAGCTTTTTTGGATGCTCAAAGACACTTTGCAGTTTTATGTATCATTCATTCACATCATAAGGCAACACCACTAAGACAAAAAGGGTTCTTCTTCTTCTCGCAACAGGTTTAAAGCTGCATATTGCCACCCACTGCTTAGGGGTGCAGTGTGTAAATTTACTGCGTGTCAGAGTAACAAAATAGATACTACACAACAAGACCGACATGAAGAAGTAACACAATGGAAATGTAATGATGCAAAAAAAAATTCTGCAGTAAAATGTAGTGGAGTGAAAGTATTAAGTTTTCCACAAAAATTCTTCTCAAGTAAAGCACAAGTTCTCAAAAGCTGTACTTAAATGCTGTACTCAAGTAAATCCGCTTTGCTACTGCCCACTTCTGCTCACAACCACAAACTACCACTGTGTCGAAGCGCTTACAACGCGGCGTCTCTGTTTGCGCAGGGTAAGTTCACCACGGCGAGTGACGTCTGGGCCTACGCCGTGACGCTGTGGGAGATCCTGAACTTCTGCAAGGAGCAGCCGTACTCCCAGCTCACCGACGAGCAGGTGATAGAAAACACAGGGGAGTTTTTCAGGGACCAGAAGCGGCAGGTGAGGGCGACTAAACGGTTTTAATTTCACGACTGGGAGAAAATAATTTGTCGATGTATTTCATGTCTCGCCCTTTGATCTCGCAGATCTACTTGCCTCAACCTGTGCTGTGTCCGGACTCGCTCTACAAGATCATGCTGAACTGCTGGAGGAGGAACGCCAAGGAGCGGCCCTCCTTCCAGGAATTACACAGAGCCCTGTTGGATTTACAGCCTTAAGCCTGCGTAGTGTTCAAGACACTTTAGAGTCTGCGCACATCTCTGGAGAAAAGGGATGCCGCAGACACAGTCCAGGTTTAAGCTATGCTCCTATTCAACAGAGAGACAGGATGGGAGGCCACCTGCTGGCTCCAAGCTACAATTTCGGGGACTAAATACTCTCTCTAAAGGTTGATCTGTATTCCAGTTAATGCAAAGGTTTTTATTATTATGAAGCATAAATTTAGACAAAGTACTTTATCACAGTTTGAAAAGAGAGGCACGGCCTGTCGGGTGGGTGTGGAGGAAGCCAACATTTAAATGTAGCAAGAGACATTTGGCACTTTTAAAAATAAACACTCAAAGTAGGGAGACTTGTGTCTGGACATTTCTTTCTTTGTTGCAGAATTGTCCTTGGCAAAAAAAAAAAAAAAAATCTCATACCTGTTTATGTCCCCTACAGTGGTGCCGTATCTAAAAGGAAAACGCATTTATGGCCAAAGTCACCACAAAATAACCACAACGTCCAATTTAAGACATGACAAGGACGTGCCACTGTGCCAGGATGCTTCAGTGGCAACATGTCTTGTTTTTTCAAACCTCCATTCTCCAATCCAACAGATAACAAAATATCCTGAAGAGAAGATTTAACTTGTTTTTTTTTGCTGTTGTTTTTTTTTCAAAGTTCAATCCCACAAATTCATAATTCTTACAAATGTGGCCCCCATTTAAGGTGAAATAAACAGGCGTTGGAGTGGAATAAGATTTGCAGCCGATGTTCCAGTATTTTTACAAGAAAGCAACAATCGACCAGACATGAATTTCCTTACTGTTTCTGTTTGGTTTATGTGTAAATGCAATGTGTAATAAGTGGTTTATCTATCCCATGTTACAGTGTTGTTTGAAATATTGCTTTCTTGTCTTTTCTTTTGGAAGACTGCTTGAATGTAGAAAGGGAAAGTGCAGAGCCAACGCTTACTTTCATATTTGATTATATTTTAATAGTTTCATCGTGTTCAGAAAACTTTATACATGCAGAGTAAAAATAACAATGAGTGCATTTTTTTCCATCTCCCTGCCATTTTCCTGAAGTAGTTTTTTACAAATGTACATGACTGTGTATTTCCGATAGACATGTTTAAATTTCACGTATCGTTTTTTTTTTTTTTGTATCAGTATTTATATATTGACTTGTGTTTATGACTTGTTTATAGATGTGCATAAGAGTATGCGCTCAAACCAGAGCGTCACATTTGGCTTATTGCAGCATTTCTTCTTCTTTGATTTGTGTATGTTTTCTTTCTGTTGCAAAATCTGTTGCGACATCCTTTTGTCTGCAGCTGAATATGCTTTGAAGAAATCCCGTTGGAACTTTGTGCCGGGTCGTTGTCATGGGCCGTGTGTTGGTTCAAAGTGTGTGTGTGCATCAGGTGTGATTAGAGAGACGTTGGTAAGTGTTTTCTGCAGGGATCCTAGACAGTCAGGAAAAGAGAAAAGTTTGATCTAAGTATTTTCCAGAGGAAAGGCATGAAAAGGAAAACTCCTTGGGACATCCATCCATTCTTTTTACAAACACAGAAAAGGGTCACAAGTGGAGAAAGTTAGGGAAAATATCATGAAAGATTTACAAGAACTCTGGTTCTAGATGTCTATAGCTCTTTCTTGTTGTCACTGAAGCAGAAAAAATGTGGTATTTCACCAAAACAATGAATTTTCTTGGATGGTTGGAAAGGGTACGGTCGATGAAGATCAATTTTAAATGCATTAGTTTAGAGCTCATCTTTTACTGGTGCGTCCGCCTGGACTTCATGCTGCATTTGTCTCATTGTTTTTCTCTACTTGTTCTTGCTTTATGTTTTTAACTTTAAACACAAGCCCCAGTCGTCTCACCCGTGAAAGACAAATGTGTTTCTTTTTCTGCTTGGCAGGATAAAAAGATAAAAGATATCGAGCTCAGGTTCAAATTGATACACATTTATGAGTTTCATTGCATTCATTCTCCTTTCAATATTGTTACAAGTGCAAAACAAATATGCAAAAACATCTGAATAAAGTACTAGTTTCTTTCATTTTTAGGATATTTTTGTATGAAAATTGTTACATTTCTGCAAGATTTTGTTATATATATAGATATGTTGTAAACAAAAGTTAGACCTTGATGGCGACAACCCAAATAAAAGTCCTAACATGTACTCTTTGTCATGGTCAGGACTCTTTGTTTTGCTCCTGTGATCCAATTTTTCAGTGTCTGGAGTGAGCGGGACCTTTGTGGCTGGGCTGGGGCGTAATAAGATCTCATTGGCTGGAGTGCTGCCACAGGATCCAATCAGAACATGGGGGGTGGAGTTAAACTGAGACTACAGAAAAGGAAACCAGTTCCCGAACCAGACACGCAACCTTTTTCCTCCAGTTCTCCTGTCGCGCTACAGGTTTTGGCTTTACCAAGATGAAAAAGGTGGTTTTGGTGACTGGAGCGAACAGGTAACAACCCAGTTTATAACCTCTATTATGAGAAGCCCGGTAATTGACTATACCAATTAAAAGTTCAATCATTTCAGGCAGAATAATGAATTGTTCCATTAAAGATTAATTATATCAACTGTGTTGTCATTTTTAGTTAGATGTGTACTGATCTTGTTTTTGTGGCCACTTTCAAATATCCTGTTTTTCTTCTTTTAAGTATTATAATAGCTTTAAAATATGTCTTTCTTGCGTTCTTGCTGTGAAAGGTCATAATTTTTTATAAATTGGGGCCAGAGGAGACGCCACACTGTTTGTGTGTGAGTGGTCAGTGTGAAACAGGGTTTTGCTACATTCAGCATATTTGCAATATGTGCATTAAACATTGCTGTCAGTATTTCTAACAAACTGATAATCTCTTACCTTAGATTTGGGTTTTCCACAATCCTACCAATATGTCCAAATCCTACATGTCCCCTGTCCCATGTCCCAAGCAGACTGAGGTCTACAGCCCAAAAAGATCAAGCAACACAACCTTGCTTTAGTATATTTAGTCTTCATGGTATCTCCTGAATTGCTCAAGATCCATTTCACCCTTCGGTGTTACATACACAAAAAATTCCAGGCATGAAACCACCAAAACTGCAGCAGTACAATATGATGGAGCAAAATGACCAGCACCTGCTGGTCTGGTTGTGTTGTGGTAGCCTGAATGCATAGGAGGGCTGTTATATAAAACACTGTGAGAAAAATAAACAAAAAACTTCTTCCTATACCATATGTCCTTCCTCTGGCTTTATTTTTAAACAATAAATAGATCACCTTGAGTTTTCTTCACTCAGTAAGAAGCACAGGTGTGGTGCTTTCACTTATCGGGAAAATGTTAGATTTAAGTCTGTATGACAAGTTGAAAATTTCATATGTGAGCGTGTTATTATTATGTTATTATATCCTAATTGTATAGTTGTAATATTAAAACGGTCTAACGGTTCCTCTGCAGCGGCATCGGCCTTGCGCTGTGCGAGCGTCTCCTCTCACACGATACGGAGGGCCTGCACCTCTGCTTGGCCTGCAGGAACGCGCAGCGAGCTCAGGCGGCGCGGGCTGCCCTGCTCGCCTCTCACCCTGCAGCCCAGGTGGACCTGCTGCAGATGGACACCAGCAGCGTCTCCTCTGTTCTCAGAGCCGCACAGGAAGTCAAAATCAGGTGGGAGGATGGACTTTTATTTATTTTTTCCTGCTTAAAGCATTTTCAAAAAAAATTGCAGCACACTTCAGTTTAAGTCTGCACCTCAGAAAAGTACTTCAGGATTACATTATTTTTTTTATTATTATTTTGTCGTTTTCAGGTACGAACGGCTGGACTTCCTCTACCTAAATGCAGGCATCATGCCAAACCCAGAATTTGATGCAAAGGCCTTTTTTAGAGGCCTCTTCTCCAGGTAAATAACTGATTTCAGTCACTCCAGACTTCAAAGTTCATATATTTGTAAGTAAGGATGTATAAAAACAACAAAATAAATAAATTAATTAAATTCAATTAATAAAATATTAATGTGAATCAAGGCCTTTTATGGAACAAATTTATCTTTCAAAATTAATTCATAAAACCAATAACTGGTTGTTTTCAATGCTTTCTTCTCATTCATTTTGTCAAATATGTGCTCACAGTAAGGCAATCACTATGTTTGCCACCGGTGAGGGGATTCTGACTCAGAAAGACGGTGTCACTCCTGACGGCTTGCAGCAAGTTTTTGCCACCAACCTCTTTGGTCACTTCCTTCTTGTAAGTCGCTGCTGCAGGGTGTTTTGACTCCTAAATGATAACAAAAAAAATGGTTTGCTTTCAGCAAGTCTCTGGTTTTCTGCAGGCAGCCTGTGTGTCCTTGCTGGAAACAAGCAAGGCTGACACCGAATCCGTTTGTCACTTAGCAACTGTCCTCATTAAAAATTAACAGCACATTGAGGGCCTAAGGTCATGGCAGACATTATTCAGCTCAATTTGCTTCTACAGGGGAGTTTATGATTGTATTAAGTTGCCATCGATGAGTGAGTTTTGCGAGGTTCATGGTTGGGTGTCAAGGAGTCATTGGTGCTATTGGTGCAGTGAAAGATCTGTTTTTTTTACCCTGTAAGACTGAACTGATCAAAGTTGACATCAGAGTTTTTTGGGATGATACTAATTTACGGTTTTCTTTGATCGTTTTTAGCGATTGCTAGTTTTAATAACTAACAGTGTTCTTTGATGGAGGTAGCATTTTTTTTCTGTGCATGCACTAAAGCATATATCCCTAATATTTATCCAGTGTTTATTAAACTCAGAAAATTGCAACTTCATGCTTTTGGTTCCTAAAAATAAATTTGAGATCCTAGTGTGGATAGAAATAACCCGATTCTGAAGTTTTTGGGGATGCTCATCCAGAGTTGACTCTTTTGTTTTGACCCAGATTAGGGAACTGGAGCCGGTTCTGTGCCAAGAAGGACGAACCTCGCAGCTGGTTTGGACCTCCTCCAGTAACGCTAACCGTTCCGCCTTCAGTCTCGAAGACATTCAGCACCGGAGAGGAACTCAGCCTTACAGCTCCTCCAAATACGCCACAGACCTGCTCAGCCTGTCTCTCAATCAGCACTACAACAAGCAGGTTGGAAAATTAAAAAAAAGAAACACGCATTTAATGTCACTTAACGCTAAAACAAAATTAATCAATGCAGGTCTTTGCTTTAGGGTTTGTACTCGTCTGTCGTCTGTCCTGGATTTGTGATGACAAACCTGACCTTTGGCATTCTCCCGTCGTTTCCGGCCTTTCTGTGGACACTGCTCATGCCTGTCTTTTGGCTGGTGGGTTCAGCTTCATGAAGCGTGAGGACAACACGAAAACATCCATGCTTTTTTTTTTTTTTATTCTGTAACGACAAACATTTCCTTCTCCTGCCAACAGATCAGGGTGTTCACCAACACTTTTACCCTGACACCTTACAATGGATCTGAAGCTTTAGTGGGTAAAACTAAAATGTTATCACTTACAAAAAAACAGTTCTGCGCAATTTCACGTTCTGATTTCTACCCTTCTTGGCAGCTTTGGCTATTTAGGCAAAAGCCTGAATTTCTGGACCCTTATGCTAAATACCACAGCTTAACATCAGGGCTTGGAAACAACTACACCCAGCCACACAAGGTGCAGCAAGTAACTGCAGATGTTTTTTTGTTTTGTTTTTTAAAATTTGAATTGTGTTAAAAACAGCTAAATGTTATGTGGTGCTTTCCCATTTGCAGATGGACATTACTTTCGAGACATCAGAATCATTATACAGCAAATTACTTCAACTTGAAAGTGACACGAGGAAGAAAGTGGCAGAAACACAACCTGCAGGCCTCTCGCCGAAGACCTGAAGGACCTTAATGATAGCATTTTCTTTCCTTTAGTGTGGAATGTTTATTTTTTTCCCAACCAGTAGCTTGCAGGGAAATTCACACCCACTGAACTTATCTGCCTTTTCTATGTAACCTCAAACTTTAATGTATATTTTATTAGGATTTTATACAAAAGCGTTAGACAATTGTGAAGTGGATGGGAAAGGATCTATGGTTATTGAAACAATTCAGAAATGTGGCTAACATTTCTGTTTAGCCATTCTAGGTTGATAACTTTGCTGCAACTTGCTCCTGCCTACAGGTATTTTTGGGTACGTCTGTGCTTCCATTTTTACTCACTCTGTTTTGTAAAATAGCTCAACCTCAGGCATATATTCAAGAAAACTCATCCAATTGGTCACAAATTGAATGAAAATTATTCATCCCAAAACATTTTAGTGTAGTTTTTGTTGTATGTCAAGCAGGGAGGTGGGGAGTTGTACACCTGGCAGGTGAACTTCCAGCTCTCTCTTGCGTCTAAAAGGTTTTCCTTGTATCCAAACTCTCCAGTCAACTTTGGACTCTAAATACTTAGGACATGACTTCGAGAGGCAATTGCTCGTAGTGGATTTTATTTAGGGGCAGAAGAGTAAACTGAGGTGAATGCTAATACCTGCCATCCTTTTAATACCATGAATCATCCCCACTTTACAATGTTAGTCTAAATCCCAACATTAAAGTTTTGTGGTTCGAAATTGACCTAATGCGAAAATGCTCACGGGTTATGAATAACTAAAGCACTGGATGAAGTTCATTAATTTCCCTTCATTTAGAAACGTGTGTGTGACTTTGCAGCAGAATGGATTTTAAGTGTTTTAAATTATTCTAGGTCAGGTGTGATGTAGTAGCAAGGTCATGCATTTTCTGTTAACTGTTGGAGGGGGAAAGAAAAGGTGCAATGCATCTACTTAAATAGGGAGCAAATTATAAGAAAACAATAACATAAGAATATTACCGATTTTCTAAGACGTTGGCGTCCTGTCATCACATTGCAATCCAGGAGGGACTGTTTGTAATCTGGTTATCAATCCCCAAATTATCCAGACAAAACGCAGCGCTGTCCGTCAGCAGACTTTCATCGTCATCATCATCATCATCATCGCCGTCGTCGTCGTCATCATCATCATCTTCCCAGAAGTTGACATATGTGCTCTGTGTGAGCGTCTCCGCTGCGTACGGCGGCGCGGCCACTTGCAGAAGCCCAGCGGCGCACCTGACGTCCCGCTGTGGAGAACCTGGTGCGCACATCCAGCGGCGCTCCCTCGGCACCCCGGCTTGGTTTCCAGCGGCGCACTCTTCCTCCTCCGCTTCGCTCACTTTGGGGTTGCAAAAAGCCCACACCATTCCGCAGAAGTAGATGAAAAATGTGCCCATGACCATGACCATGAGCGCATAGGACTCTATCATGGCTTTAGTAACTGGAGACGTCATTTTTCTTCACGGAGAGCAGGAGCATTGATTGTGCTCAGAAGCGGCTGAGCGGGTCATCATCATCCTGATCATGAATAAAGGGGGCCGGGCCTTATGAACAAGACAAAATCTGCTTTCAAAGTAAACTATTACAAATAATACTTCTTTTTTTATTTATTTATTGTAATGTAGAAACTGAGGGAAAACATAAATAAAATGTTATTGAATAGGCCCACCATATTTTTGAAGTGAATACTTTTGTTCAGTGAAGAAATTTTTACAGGGTTGTAAATCCTCTTACTTCACTATATGACTTTATGTGACATAGAGGCCAGTTTCATACAGACATTGATCAATACTGGAAAGACAAGAGAACATGCCATTCAAGTAATGTGTGCCGATCTTAAAATGGAGACACGGGGAAGCTGCCTCCTTCATGTTGATCAAACCTACAATCAGAGTAATAATTAAAAAGTTTTAAACTGTCTTCACAATGGGGAAAGATGATCACAATGGAGGTTTTTACAGAGAAGAGCAGAAAAGATGGACATATTTTGTTACTGCTTGTTTGCATAAAGGGAACCAGTTGTTTGAAAGTGATGAAAGAAAAGTATTTTCTGTCATACCATCACAAATGTAAACGTGTGGAGTTTGTATATCTGAGACTTTGACTAGAACCTTGTGCTTTGGTCAGATGAAACTATAAGATTGAACTTTTTGACCCCAAACACTCCAGATGGTTTTACTGCACCGTGGAGAACTTGGGATGATGTTCGCCTGGTAGGTCATCACTGGGTCCTTTAGTAGAATTATTAACCAAACATATGGGCAAATCTACAGAATTTACTCACTAGACCACTTTACCAGATTTTAATCCAGAAGAAAAGCTTGACCTCTTTTTTTCAATGTATTTTGTAACTTTATCAAATGTTAGGAGAAAACAGATCTGAAAAATGGGGTACCAACAGTTGTAGTCCTCGTGGTGTTGTTTAATAATAATAATAATAATAATTTCCAAATGTGGAACTTTGGATTTTCATTTTTTTCCCCCAGTAAATTTTACTACATGTAAATGTAGTTTCAAAATAAATACATGACTGAATAATTTGAGAAATTGTTAAGATGGAAAAAAATGTAGCAAAGTCTATAAAAAAAACCCGGAGTTTAATTAATCTATGCACGAGACAGTCATGTGATTGTAAAAAAGAGTGTGCATTTCTTAAAGTGTGGAAAATGTTTTGTTGAGTTTTATTCATTGCTGCAGATGCACTTCACTGGCATGTTGCATAAGCCTAAGATTTTATCTGTTATTTAATGAAACTCTCCAATTATGTGTTTTAACGACATAAACATTTTTTGAACCTTTTACATTTTTTCCTCAAAACTCAATTGAGAGTAAACATATTCTACAAAATAAGCAAAGTAAAGCTCATATCCACACCAATGAAAAAAAATTGACAACTTAAGAAATACTAATTTCTGCAAATAAAAAAGTTAATGATTCCGTAATTGCCAAATATAACGTGCACAGCTGTAGATTAAAAATTACTGCCAAAAGCAAGGGCGTAGCCAAACAAGAGTGAAATAATTTTAACTTGCAGCACATCTAAACATCTAGATATTAGTGTGTAGACGTGTTTCTGGGGTCATTTCTTGTGAATTTAATAAACAATTAGGCCCAACTAATTTCCTGTCCTTTTAAAAAACAAATTAACCCCCAATATCAAGATAATTCTTGATATTAGAACTAGCAGGTTGAAGAACCTGATAGTTCTTCAATTATATTAAAGAACTAACAGGTTATCTTGCTAACGTAAGTTTTAAAATTGACAAACTGCGGAGAAAAGCACCCCTGACAACTAAATAGTTTTTTCCTAAAAGTGAAAACAACAACAGAGTGCAGGACCGGGGCGACCATGCTTTCCTTTGCAAACCGATTCAAAGCATTTGCATTGTGGGTAATTGAGTTTTTCTTTCATCTACTCCCTAGCTGCTATCACGGCTACGGGTTTCCACGGAAACTACACAACCCACCCGCGCAACCTCCGAAGTCCCGGATGTCTACCGTGCCGGAAGAGAAGAAGGTCCTTTCCCAGCCATCTTGTGGCTTCATCTAGCGAAGTGCTCGCACCAAGCCTCGTAGAATCGGAGGAAAATCCTGCTGAAGGGGCGCCATCATGCCCGGACAAATGCAAGAAGGTTTTGGCTGTGCCATAACCAATCGGTTCGACCAGTTATTTGACGACGAGTCGGATCCGTTCGAGCTGCTGAAGCAAGCCGAAGTTAAGAAGAAGAAGGAGGCTGCAGCTCCTGGTGCCGCCAAGACTGCAGCGCAGGCTGCCAAGCAGCCCAAGAAGGAGTCCCAAAAAGACAGAAAGACCCCGCTGGCTGATAAGAAGGAGGAAACCCAGGCTCCAGTTCCACTTAAGAAAGATGGTAATATTTAATGCACGTTTTGGGCTCCAATTAGTCAAAAGAGCAGCCTAAAAATTTAAGCTAACAGGCTAAGTTGCTCGGTTACCAGCTAGCCGTTATAACCGGGCTCTGTGACATGAGGTCGGCTTACTCGCTATTTTAGTGCCTTAAGATGAGTGACATTTGCACGAACAACGACTTTTACCCAAACATAATTTACGACTGGGGACGGGAGGTTTCTGCGATACAAAGATAAACAGTTTGCGGCCCAGCTAGTTTTAGCTTTACACCCCCCAAAGGGCCTGGTTGAACAGAGAGCCTAACTAACAGCATGCTTCAGTTAAATCGTTAGCTCTGCTCAGGAGCCACTCGAAGCCAAACTACTTGTTGCTGCATACACCGGGAATCATTTAAAAATAGAACTATTATTGGTTAAAGCGGAAAAAAAAAAAGAATTTCCGGAACATGTGAGAGGACGGTAACACGTGTAGAGAAGATATGTGTGAGTTTCAGTTTGGGTTTTTTGTTTTGGCGGATTTCTCTGCTGACATGCGGGGCTGTACGCTCCGGCCGAGCTGAACCTCGTGGTTGTAGGGCGTGTTAAGGCACAACTTCCACACTCTTACTTCCTACTGGCGCACAATAAACACTCCGCACGCGGTCGATTTGCAACAAATCGCATACGTACACGATTAATCGTTTTTGTATCAGCCGGTTTTTGCCCTGCGCTCAAAGTAAGTCGTGACTTTTAGGTGAAAAGGCGCTGCCTGCAAAACGTAGACTGAATCAGATTAGAAAATTTTTTTTATGCGTAATTGAGGTTTCATCACGTCGAGCTGACAAGTAGGATCATATTTATCTGCCTGAGAGAGAGGATGAGACAGGTGCATTGATGGTGGTTCCACCAGCTGCTGCTGCTGCGGTGTAGTGGAGCGGATCTATTTCTGGATCAGGCGATTTAGTCAATGGGAGGGACTTGTGTTACACTGGGCTGGTGGCTCTGACTCAAGTAGGGGAAAAAAAAACTGGGTCACCAGTAATCCCAGTAGATCTGGTGAGGTAACTATCACAAATTAAAAGTGAATTATGAAACTCACATTAGGGCTGAGAAATAACCTTTCAGAGAAATCCTGAATCACTAACTTGCCAACAACGCCACCGACCCCGGCCTCTCCTCGTCTTTATTGACCACGTTAATTGCAATTATTTGCTCCACTTGTGCAGAACAATGTTTCTTTTTCTTGCCTCCTGACTCAGCGTTGGGTGTGGACACGGCGATGCTGCAGGTCATCTTATCACTTTTTTAAAATATTATTATAATTTCAATTCCTAGGTGCTGGCATGAGGAGAATGGGCAGAAAACCAGAGGGCGAAGGCTCCAGACCTCAGGGCGGACAGGGAGACGGACGGCCACCCGCAGAAAGACGGCCGGTGGACAGGCGGCCGCCCCGCCGCTTCGAGCGGCCTGCGGGCGAAACCGCAGAGAAACCCGAGGGCGGCGAGTTCTCTGTGGAGAAGTGAGTTTGGACTGATAACAGACCAGCATGAACCATAACTAGAGGGAGTCCAAAACAGATGCTTCAGTTAGAATATTTTCTTTATTTCTTTTAAGCTAATTACATAAAACTTTTATTAGTCATCTTTATTATTAAAAATAGCATAATAATAAACATAAGTAACATTTTAAGTTTGAAATGGAGCTTATTAAATTCTACCCCCAGTTGTCTCATCTAAATATCTCCGTTGTGCATATTTACACAACTGAGATTTTAAAATGCATGCTATATATTTCCATATTTAAAAAAGGCCAATAAATCAACTTCACATTGCTGTGTCTGAAATTCATAAAATAGATGATCAGATTGTAGACCATTGGTTTGTTTTCTTTTTACCCTTTTTAATAACTGCATCAAAACTACAAACTCCATCTATAAATGCATCAACTTACAGGATATATGTGACATTTTAAAGTTTATTACAAATCAGGAGAAGGTTGGGGAAATGTACTCTGATGCATATAAATAAATAAATGGGTTTAATCTTGTAGTTCTTAGATTTTCTGTTGGTTTTATAACTACAGCTTCTGACAAGGAGCTGGTTATATCTCTTAGAAAAAGAAAATTATCTGCAAATCAGATCTTGGTAAAAACCAAAACGTATCAGTGAGGAAAAGCTTAAATAGTTTCTTCTCAGCTTTTTTTTGTTTGCGGAAAGTAGTTAGTAAAGACATGAAAAAGAGCTTATTTAGCTGCCGAGTTATGAAGCAGATGAACTGCTGGATATCTTATTAAAGACTGCGGGAGTAGATGTTGGAGTCCAACATCATTTATCATTTAAAGTTGCTCCTGTCGAGATAAGACATTGAAAGGCATGAACATTTAGAAAACTTATATCCGTAGCAGATAAGCAAAATGTTATTTCCACAAAACTAAATATTGATGGCAAATTTAAATACAAATCTCCATAATTACTTTCTTTCTCTTAAAATTGTAAAAAAAAAAATATATTTTTTTCTCCTCAGGCCCGTTGGTGATAGGCCAATGAGGGGTCGTGGTGGAGGCAGGGGAGGTCGCGGCGGACGAGGCCGCGGCATGGGCCGCAGCGACGGATTCGACTCCAGAGGAAAACGGGAATTCGACAGACACAGTGGCAGTGACCGATCGTAAGTGTTCCTTTGAATCCCCTCCTGGGCTGAATCAAACCCAAATAATTTGTGCTCGAGATGTTTGCGCTCATGCTGCGTGTGTGTCTTTATCACGATTGATGTTTCGGGGGGGATTTCTTTCCCTCTCCAGTAGTCTGAAAGGTGAGGACAAGCGTGGTGGGAGTGGATCGCACAACTGGGGCACAGTTAAAGATGAACTGAAGTGAGTGCTTTCAAAAGACGGATGCAAAAACTTTACATGTTTCTAGTTTCTAAGGAAGCCGGAGCCGTAACAATGCAGGACATTGAGGTTTTTTTTCTGCTTTCTCCGCAGTGAGCTCGACCAGTCTAACGTCACCGAGGAGAACCCAGAGGGAGAGGAGCATCCACCCGCTGACTCTGAGAACAAGTAAGTTGTTGTTCCGATGAAGGAAGACAATGTGGAACGAAAGACACCGATGCTAAACATGCCCATGCTAACATTTCTTTGTGTTTGTGTGTGTTGAAGGGAGAATGAGGTTGAAGAACAGAAGGAAGAAGGGCCTAAGGAGATGACTCTGGACGAATGGAAGGCCATGCAGGACAAAGAGCGGGCCAAGGTCGAGTTCAACATCCGCAAGGCCAACGAGGGCGCTGACTGGAACAAAGGATTTGTGCTGCACAAGTCCAAGGCCGAGGTGAGACGTTTCCCAAAGCTCCTAAAGCCCCACCTCTCCTTTTAACAGAGCCAAATACTGTTTCTATGTGTTTCTGAAGTCGTTATAAGGATCCTGGCACCACTTGAGAACTGAACCGCAAACATGATCCAATGAATTTTACTTGAAACCAAATACAATGCTGCTTATTAGCGCTGTAGTTAGGTTATGTGTACTATTTATTTTTAGCTTAATGCTCAATAACTGTAATAGTTTTTATGAAACATTCATAGTGTGAACAAGGTTATTTCTATTCACTGTTCTGTTATGACACTAAGACAAGTAAACAAGCTGACATTAGATAGTTTATTGCTACAAAACTGATGAGAGGAGGTGAAATTGGGCTTCAGGGAAATCTCAAAATGCCAAAGTGTTTAGCAGAAGGAAGAGTTCATTGTAGGGGGTGGGTGACAGGATCGTACTTTTATCACGATATTTTGTGGTAATATAACGGTAAAAATAGGAACTATTACTTCTCTTTTAGGTAAGTGTTCGACTGTGACAGCAGTCATATCCTCACAAGCACAAATAATGTTCTTGAATTTGTGATGCTCTTCTTTAGGACATCAGTCACATAAAGAAGTTGATTTGTATCACTAAACTGCACATAGTAAATGACATCTAATCATTTCAAATTTATTGATATTTATCAATACTTTAATTTAACAAACTGTGGAAAAAAGGGTAAAACTAGCAGTCCTGACAATACAGACAGTTTTGGGGAGTTTTAACCATCATTAATTGAAATTTATGACAATAAATCAGACTTCTGATCACAGTAAGAAATTTTACTTGATAAAGAATATGATCAATATGCTTCCCTAATGCGCTGTCGCTGTGCATATTAGTCAGACTAGCTGTCAAATGTCTCACATTTTAGTACATTCTTATGTTTTTCTGATGTGATGATTATATTCTGAACTTCTCTTAAAGCAGGACAAGAAAGGTGACCTGACTGAGCTTGACATCGATGATTCCAAGGTAAAATGTTACCCGTTGCATGCAGCGGCTCAATCTAAACCTGTATGCAGACGGGGTTGGGACTGCGAGAGCACACTTCTAATTAATAAAACCCTCTTCGTTTGTTCTGTAATTCAGGGCGACGAGGAGCACCACTTCCGGAAACCAGCCAATGACATCACGTCCCAGCTGGAGATAAACTTCGGAGACCTTGGCCGTCCTGGCCGCGGGCGCGGAGGACCCCGCGGCGGCCGGGGAGGCCGTGGGCGCGGAGGGGAACGCAGCGAGCGTGGTGAGCGTGGCGAGCCCACCAGGCCGGCACGCGGAGGAAGGACTGACAGGGTAAATAATCCGGAGCAACGCTGCTGCTTGTTAACCGTTTATCAAATTCCCATCCTAACTGTCCTCCATTCGCTCTTGCTTGCAGTCATCTACGTCTGTGCCGAACGTGGACGACCCAGAGGCCTTCCCAGCCCTGGCTTAAGCTCCGGCTGTCAAAGCCCCCTCAGGCCTTCAGGAGCCTCCTGAGCACCTCCACTACGAGGCTTGCATGTTCCTGGATCCTTCAGCAAAGTCAAATGATGGCGAAGACTGTCATAGCTATGACACTCTGTGAGGACTGAGTTTTATTCAATAAAAACAAAACAAAGATGGAAAAAAAAACAAAAAGAAATTAACAAAAAAAAAACACATAAAAACAAAAGGACTTCTTGCTACTCTGGAGCAACTTATTGGTAGAGGTTTTGTACTTTGAAACAAAGTAGCAGGGATGTTTTCATACAGTATTTTTTTCAGAGGTTATGCGTCGTCCATTAATAAAGTTTTGTAATTGCTGCTTGAAAATATGCATTTTGAAATGTAAGCATAAGGATATCTTTTGGCGTGGTGAGTGCTGTTGCTTGTTTGCTTTAAAGCGGGCGCCGCCGGAGCTCCAGCTCGGGCTCCGCCTCACCTGGCTCATTTCAGAAGTTACAGCTCCACTCATTGAGATTTATGGGTTTATTCCCCCCCCCATTCCTTTAGCACTGAGATATTGTTTTATATTTTATAGAGGAGGTCTATTCTTGTATGATCTTCAGCCTGTAAATCAACTATTTTCATAAATTCTTTCAGAAACTGTATTTCACAAGGTGCACACAAAAAAGGAAAAGAGAAAAAAAACACTGGTATTTGAAAGAGATGCTGCCTACATTGGAAATGTATGTGGAAAGGCATGCAATCTGGACTTTTCATTTTATTTTTTACTGAAATGTTCTTAAAAGCTTGTCTTTTTTTTTTTTTTTTTTGTGGAACACATTGGAAACGCGTCCCAAATTTGAATCCCAGTTCAGTTCAATCGAAGAAGAAAAGAAAAAAAACTCCACGCGTTTCGGATTTGCTCGTATCGGAAGGATAATCTTCTGACGTCTCTTCCTCCCACGCTCATTTCATCTTAGGTCATTATCAGCCACTTGCAAGTCAGTCGCTGCCTTCCTCTTAGTTCTGAGTGACGAGGAGAGGCGTTTCTTTCCGTTTCCTCCCCAACAGCTGAGACGCGACCGGAGACCGCTGGAAAAGCTCCGACCCTCTCTCGTTTACACACTCCGCTCAGCGTTATAAACTCTGCTCGGCCTCGGGTTTCTTTCGGTCTGTGCTGAATGTTTTTCCTCTGCTGTTGACTTGCTCTGTAGTTTCCACGATGGCACCACTGCATAATTGCTCTGAAAGAAATACAGTTGTCCATAGTGTGGAACAACTGAATTGCTCTACAAATGTGTGAATTCCAGCCCTGCTATTAGACCTCTGTCGGTAAATAAAGGTGGTCAACAAAAAGCTTTTTGTCCTGTCGTCGGGGGTTACAAACTGTTGCTCTAGACATGCTTGCAAATGTTCAGACCGATTTTAATACACCTGCTTCCTGATGAGATTTACCTGAGTATCTTTAAGTTGGGAGTGAAGAACACTCATTTGCTGTTTTTTATACAAGCTTTTGCAATTTTGAGGTAAAAAACATAACTTTTTTACACATTGGCAACCACTTCATTAGTACCATCAACGGTTTAAACCTCAGACTTTTTATTTTGTCTGTGCTGTTGATTTAGTAGCCATTTGCATTTCAATAAATCAACTATATTGATTATTAAAATGGATTATTGATCCTATAGGTAGATTTGCTGCCAAACATACAATAAATATGACTAAAAATGAAACTTTGTGCTCAAAATATTAAAAGCCTCAATAATAAAATAAAACGGTGCCTGAGCACACATGGACAAGATTAAGATAAATATGTAATTTTTTTTGGTTTTGAAGATTTAAAGTATAATTCAAAATCAAACTTTGTTTTCCAGAGTTTCTTCCCTTTAATTTGGGCAAAATATTGATTAATCTATTGAGTTTCAGTCTCACTAAACAGCTGCTAACATTCTAATAAAACCTTGAATGACCTCCAGAAATAAAAAAAATTACAAGCACATCTGGCATGTTGAAAGAAAGTGAAATATTTACATGGCATTTGTCCAGCGTCTTCAGCTCAAGCTATCAAAACTTTCCCTGTTTTTGCTCAGATCAGTTTTAAATGCGGCGCCTACCTGGGGCCCCTGGGCTAGAACCAGTTTGGGGGCCCCGTCCACTACAGAAGCTTTCTACTGCTAATGAAAATTACATCCTAGACATGAATTAGTGCGTGGTAGGTTTAATAAGTCTGCCTGGTCACTAGCTCCATGTTGTTCCCCCCAAAAAAGTAGTATATCTAATTAATTTTCAAATACTGTTCATGTTAATAAAAATCCCCAATTTTGAATACATTTCACTTGATGTAGGCCTATAAGTTTTAAATAAAGTATATACGTTTTATGTAAAAATTTATAATACATAACCCAATATAAGTTTTAAAGAAGTTTTTTTTTGCATTCATTACAAAAAAAAAAGTCTTTGGGGCCCCAAAAAACTGAAGCCCTGTGCAACTGCCCCTGTAAGTTCTTCTACAGGGGCAGTGAGAAACATTATTTAATTGAGGACAAGCGTCACAATGCTACACTTTTACAAGCTAACTTTTCTCTAGTTTTCTCTAGTTTTTCCAGCGACGTGCTAGTTATGTCACATCCCAGTTCTGTTCTCAGTAATATCGTGATTTAGGAGGCCGTGGGGGATTTGACAGCTTCACTTAATGTCTTGTTATTTTAAGATGTTTCACCTTCCATTCAAAAACCTGTTTCAGTTCTAAACATGGGTTGGAAACATCACGCCTGTAAGTCACACTCACAAGAATGAGCTGCGTGAGTCACTGAACCTACATGTTTGGGTCGTTGTCACTTAAAACCCCCAAAATGCCGACACGTGATTTGTTTTGGCTGCATTACGCACAGTATTAGCAAGATTGTGAGGGAGGGGGGAGATTTTAGGTCCAATTTTCAAGACTGCTACTTTCCTTTTCTACAATCTGAGCTTAGGTTGAGGAAGTTTAGACCTGGACAGAATTGTAGCAAAGTTGCTCTTCCTCTGCTCTGCTGCTGTTCCTCGTGGCTGACTCAGTTGCAGTTAAAAGCACCTGAACAGGTATTTCTTGTGGAGAGGTGATGAAATCAAGTCCATTGGGTAGAACCGCTTCCTCGGGTTGTGTCACTTTTTTATTTTTCCAGTGGGAAACGTTGGAAGTTTGTGTCTCAGCGACATGCTGTGTTGTCAAGCTGCCGTCATACGTAGTAAACTAGACCTGAAGGGATCATAATGAAGTGTGGATGTGGCACATTAACTTCTAACAGAGCATTGATGCATTGTAAAAACAAAGCAGTTTTCTACTCTAGTTTTACTTTTACTGTACTTTTGCGAGTATAGTGGAAAACAAACTGGAGTCTTTGTCTATTAAGAAGAATGTCATCATGATTCAAAACGGTTTTGGTCAAACTGACCTAAGTTGCCCAAATACACGTTTTTATGTTGATGTGAAACTCTTGCTTTTTTTACATTACAAAAATCATACCAAAAAGTTTTGGTCTGGCTTTCTAGTGCAAATATCTTGAATACAATTGAAATAATGATGAAACTAACTTGCATGTAACTTTTTAGTACAATATGGGAGCGTGTTTTAAGTCAATAATTCCTAATAGTAATGGAAAAGTACTAGCTATTAGTGAAACAATTCACTTTTTTTTATCAGTGTTTCTTGTGATTTAGTTCTGTTTTATTCCAAGCGTATCCAAGATATTTTTTGCAGTGTGTGTGTGCTTTATTCAGCTCTGAAACCTGAATGAAAATCTTAAAAACTTCCAAATGTTTTACTGTGCTCACAATAATCAGACAAATCAAACAAAGGATTCGGTTTTAATTTGATCAAATTTGCATCCACATTGAGATAGAATGAAGAGCGTAGCAATTAATATACAGCAATAATAAAAAAAAAAACAACAACAAAAAAACATGTAAATAGAAGACATCTGCGCATGTAACAGGAAGAATAGGCGTAGATCCGAAAATTCATGACGGACTAAGAGAAGTCAAATCTGCCTTTTAGAGATTAAACCTTAGTAAAATTCCTCTTGTCTCTTTCTTTTAGTTCTGCTTAGTGTGTCCATAGACGTTCCATTGGAAAACAATTGTAATGCCTGGGAGGATTTCTGCTGAACTGAAGCTTGGCTTGCAGAGAGGCAGTTCTTTGTGATTTCTAAAAGCAAAGGAGGTAGTTCATGCACGTCTCGGCTGAGAGTTCAATTTGGAGAGGCTCGGCGGGTCGCTCTAAGCGTTCTGAAAGAAGTCGCCGCAGTCGATTTTCACTGCGTCCAAGGTCAGCTTCCCTCCAAACCCCACAGGTTCCATGAGGATGCTGAGGCTGGGGAAAAACTGCATCCCTGGAAACTCCTCCTCGTCCTCCTGGTCGTAGTTGTCCAGATTGTCCTGCCCGTGGGACAAGATGTAGTCGACGGTCGTGTTCGTGTCCTGGGAGGTCTGCGTGTGGCCGGAGCTGTCCGAGTCGTGCGAGAGGCTTTTGATGTAGGTGGTCAGAGGAGGATAGAGCAGGGCCGACAACTCGGTCTCTTGGCCCTCGCCGTTCTCGGGAGGGAACGCCGAGCGGTCGCTCCTGGGTGAGGAGGAGTCCCCCATCCGCCTGCACAGCTCCTCCACATCCACCAGGATGGTCTCTTCTTCTGCATCAGTGAAACTGGAGTTGTGAGACGGGAGATGCAGGTTCATCTTGCCCTGAACGGAGAGGAGGAGGACGAAGAGGGTCAAATCGGAACAGTGGCGGGTTCGACCAGCGGTTGATCCGTTAAAGTTTTGCTACATTTTTACCTTCTCTTTGGTACACTCTTTTGCCCACTTGCTGTTTGCAGGGTCTGGCACAACATCAGGCATCAGACACTGGAAAATCTCTTTGAACCTGAGATATGGAAAACTGTTAACCAGCAGTTAATCATTCCCCCCAATTTAGATTTAAAGTATCCTTTACATCCGGCTAATTGGCTAATTTTAAGGTTTTGGAGAGACCTTTCCAGAGTCCTGACTGGAGTTTCACTGAAAGTCTTTGGATAAACATAGAGCTGACAACATGGCTGAAAAACATATCACACACATACCTGTGCTTTACTGCTGAGCTCTTCCACAGAAACAGAGTAAACAGCACCATCACGGTAACGAACACACACATCAGCACAGTGGAGAGATGGTCGTCTTCTGCAACAGCAGCAGGATGACATGTTAACACCACGGGCCAATGAAATCAGCAAGAAGAGCCAAAGCTGTCAGCACAGCCAGTTTAACGATCAGACGATGCAAATGGCAGATACGAAGATGCTCAAACTTTTCAGTGCAAGACTATGTTAATGGAATAAAAGCTGAATTTATCGTAATGTGTCGCACGTCTTCACAAGGTGCCCGTAAATGTGAAAATCTGCTTACCCTCGATGTAGAACTTGATCTTCTGACCGGCAGGACCTTCTCCTTTCGAAGTGGAAGCGCTCATCCACAAGCTGTAGGAATCAGGAGGAAGACCTTCGATGGGATACGACGCCCGCGATGCTTCCGCTGAGTCTGGTCAGGACAAAAGGAGACATTCACCGTGAAACTATTCATGCGTCCGTCAGCCAAGAACCAACATTTTGTTTTAGTTTTTCTGCAGCTGAATGCTCAAATCTCATTTTAGTAACATTTCCCTGCCTGATGGACTTAAAAAAAAAGTTAAAATGACTCAAGATTCTAATAATCATGAATAGGAAGCGGTTATTAAATTAACACGGCTGGCAGCAGCGTTCTGACGAGCTTTGGCACCGCAGTGTTTTTAATCCCAACCACATCCTCTTCACATGGCAAAACAAGACGCAAGTGTTTATTGGATAGCTGCGTCTGCTTTCGTCGTGAGCATTAAAGTGAAGCAAAACGATTAAAGTGGCACAACGCAGCACGACTGCTTTAGTGACACTTTACAATTAAATTGTTCTTACAACGCGTCTGGACTCCTTGGCTGTTCTCCAGGTAGATGGTGAACTTTGTGATGCATCCCCTGCGCTGCGCCCTGCGAAGCTGCATCCAAGACACCGTCACCTTGTTTCTCTCCACCTTTTCTTGGGCCGACGGACCAATTTCTGGAGCTGCAAGCGACACAGCAGAGCCGCGCAGCGACGTCGATTAGGTCAAAATTACACGACACGAAATATGTCTGACCATTTCGATTAAGATCATAAACTTAGTCGAAGTTACACTGTTGAGCCCTACCTGCTTCCAACGTGGCGATCCCTTTAAAGCTGGTCCTGCTGACCGAGCTCTGGTTGTAGAAAACATACACCGCTCCTTCATAGCACTCCCATGGATTAATATCTGCAAATGTAAAAAAAAAAAAAAAAAATATATATATATATATATATATATATATATATATATATATATATACTTATTAACAAGGAAAAACATATGAATATGAAGCTCAACATGGAGTGAAAAGGCTGCAGAGTAAGAGCAATCTGGCTAACGTGACAAGAAATTGCTGGTTGAGTCAAGCTGAGACTTTCAAACCTGAGAAAATGTCAAGAATGGCGGTTGTAGCATCATTCTGAGGGTTTGTTTTGGTGCCAGCAGCACTGCTGTGTTGCACAGAGAGAATGAAATATTGAAGAAAAAAAAGGACTGCCTTCAACATTTCACGTTTGCTTTAAAGCAGGGGTGTCCAAAGTGAGGCCCGGGGGCCGTCTGTGGCCTTTTGAATGACTCTGTGCACCATTTGACTGCAATGTTGAAAGAAAATGTATAATTTAATCAATTAACCAGGCTTCAGCAATCATCTTAATCTTGAAAGAAACAGCCTACGACCAACCTCTCAAAATTAGGAAACAGCATGCCTTTCTTTTAACAGCAACACTCTTTGTATGTTTTGGATGTGCAATGATTTCCTTCTTGTGCAAAAGTCTCTTTTGTTTGTTTCATTAAATTATTACACATTTAGTTCACTATCGAGCAGATACGATAAAATAAAAAATCATTTTCAAGCTCAAAAGAAGACACCACTGATTTAAATCAACAGGTGAAAACATCAGCTGGGTGTGCCAACGGGACATTTACTCCAGACACACATCAGAACTGGTTTGGAAAGGAGAAGGCAGGCTAACATTAATATTTTGGACCCGAAGTTCATTGAAAAGTTTGTGGATTACATCAAGCATTTCAACTATTCTGGAAACATCCAGCCTGAACCTAACCGATAGGTTGTTGTTGTTTTTTTTATGCAACTTGGCTCTAACTTCTCACCCGTGAGGGTGACGACGTTTTCATTCCCGTCCAGTCTGGCCCATCTGAGCTCGTCCAACATGTGACCCTGCGGGTACCACTCCACCACGTAGTGGGCGGGTGCAGTTTCAGCTTTTCTCCAGGAGATGGCGACAGTGTGGTTCTCCGCTGTTACTTGAACGTCAAGAATCGGTTTGGCTAAAACACACACACACACACACGTATGGAAGTGATAAAAGTGAAGCTCCAGTTTCAGAACCACCAGATGAAGATCAGACAAGGTGTTCAGGGTTTTACCTGTTGTGTGACGCGTTGTCATGGTTGCAGGAGGCGACGAGCCTTTAGAGTTCACTGCCTGCACTGTCACTTCGCAGTCGGAGCAGAACCGGACAGAGCTGTTCTTCACGCCTGCGCTGACGTTCGTGACGACCGTCAGGTTGTTGCTGTTCACTCTGACGGTGTACTGAACGATGCTCCCTCTGCAGACGGACATGCTGGACTCCTGAAACGTTTGGAAAACATTAACTTTAGCTCTGCAGGTGAATGTGTTCTTTGCCTCGGTGAGTGATTACTGTCGCCAAGGATTTACAGCCAAACCGCAAGATGAGTGTGTAAGACACATCATTTCTGTTCAGCTCCTCTTTTTCTTGTAAACTGAAACTGCGGTGCGTCTACTGTCAGGTTTCACTTACCCCTGAGTGTGTGTGTGACATTAAAACACTCTAGGTGTGTGTTTTTTTAAGTCTGTATTTGGCGAAAGAACGTTCATCTCTCTCTCTCTCTGTGCGTGTGCGTGTGTGTGTGTGTGTGTGTGTGTGTGTGTGTGTGTGTGTGTGTGTGTGTGTGTGTGTGTGTAGGTGTGTGTGTGTGTGTTTGAGTGTGAGGATGTCACAAGATGTGGTCAAGGTTTGACCTTTAGTCTGTGCAGAACAAAGCAGGGAAGCAGAAAGAAAATGTTACTATGGTTACAACACCGTGATCATGCAGCAGTGTGAGAACAATGGAGATGTGAGAGCCCTCACATCTCCATTGTGAGGGAGACTTTCTCATGATACTCATGAGAAAGTGTATGAATCTCTTAAGATTGGTGGCAATTTTTAAGGTTAAATTCCAGTGTTTTCAGTGGCCTTCAATATATTTTTCGGTATCTGGAAGCAATTTGTGTCCATATCCTACATGGAGGTTTACCATTATTAGAAAAATGCTGGAATATTACCATTGCTCTTCACTGATCCAATTAGTAAATGCCACCTAATAAAGTCAAGGTTCTCCAATCAATGAATGTCCACATAAGCCGAAATGCACAGATGTGTATCCACGTTTTGAGGTGGTTCTAAAATTATTCACTCGGAGAGCGATAAATACATGTATTTATATTTATCTTATAAATACAAAATAGTTATAAAATAACTATTTTATATTTATTTATTTATAGAAAACAGTGCCGTGCTTCCTGGTGTTGGCTTACTTCTCTCTGTTCATCTCAATAATCAGCATTAAAGTTGGTTGTTGTGACATAAAAAAAAAAAGCAAAAACGTTTCAGAAGATATGGGAGTTTTTTAAAGACTTTGCAGTGAAAAACATCAAAGAGCAATTTTATGTATGTGTGTGTGTTTTGCTGCCTAAAACAAATTGTTGTCCTTGAAAAACGTGTCAAACCTACAACTGGGTCAACCAAACTTCCTTTCTGAGGCTGAGATTTTTAGTTTTTCCTGTTGAGCTGCAATCGTCCAGTGATCAGTTCAAACTTACATTCGCTCTTTTGGTTATATCTGTGCAAACTATACTTTTTAACGAGTTCAATAACTTATGTACACCATTTAAAAATACTACTACTAATAATAATCAAAAAAACATATATAGAAAAAAGTAGTTTTCAACACTTACGTTCCAGTAGACTCTCATGAATGTGAAGTCGGGGGCAGCAGCGAGCCACACATCCAGATGTTGGGCAGGAGCTTTGAAACCAAACATTAAAAAGTTACTTTTTTAGGTCTTTGTTTTTTATAGATACTGAATAAATGTTTTTCTTTAAACTTATGAACCTACAAGATGTTCTTTTGTCAGACATTCCTCGATAAGTTTCACTAGTTGGTGACAAAAAAATTCAGAAGTCTTTTGAATTAAACTGAAAAACCTTCAATCTGATGCTTTCAAAATGTGCAGCTTATGACAATAAAACATGGATTGTACATCTGCTCTTGAGTCTGGTAAATTATTATGAATTATAATTTTTACCAGGTGTTTATGACTGTGCAGCAAAAACAGGAAGGGATATTTTTGCACAGACAACAGTTGGCAGCTGTGTTTGACGCCCCTCCACCCTGCGTTATGTTCAGCTGCGCTGTCTGCGTTCACATAGAAAAGACAGATTGTAAATGAGGAGGCCTTCCGACCTCAAAGCTCATCACAAAGAGTGAACGGTCAAAGACACCAACGAAGACGTGCATGATTGCTGTAACAGCGAATAAAAGGAATAAGCAATTTTGAATACAGACTATAGATAAAATTAGAAAAAATTTTTTTGACAACAGCGCCTTTTGTACTTTCAGCGATGTTTTGGGAGAGCTTTGTCTTGTTTCCAACCTTAAGACAATAGTTTAGTTGGTGAAAATAACTGTATGTAAATCTCCTTGGGGGTATGAATAATTTTGGCCTTAGCAGTGAAGAATCAAGGGGGGGAAAAAAACGAAAAACAATGGAGAACAAAATGAACTCAGCCCCAGGGGAAGGTCATTTTTATTGATGATCTTCCCCTCATCAATACAAAAAGGAAGGCAGCACAAACCGATGCAGCTGATGTTTTTGATAACATCGTTAGCGCTTTCCCTAAGTGGAAACTGATGACATGTCACTCCTGCATATTCGTAGCTCATGCATTTTAATAGAGAGATCTCCATATCTTCACACCATCAGAACTACAAAATACACTGCTGCATTTCCTGTAAAGCGTAGCTTTCCTCTTCACTGGCTTCCTTCACTCTCTACTGATGCAGGAGCGAGTGAAAACCAAATTCGCCCAAATCGACTCAATAAAAATCTCAGCAGGGACATGGCGCGCTGGTCGCGTTATCTGCACAGGCGGTTTTGTTCTCGAGATAAAACGCAAAAAGGTTTCTTTTTTGGTCGTCGTCGTCTTCATGGCATCCTTCAGATAGTCGGTGAGTGGTGATCTGATAGCTACCTCACAAACCCAGACTTTAGGAAGCACTGCTGCACTGTCTGATGGCCTATATTGATAAAGTCCCTGAGAGGTTAGCCTGCAGACAGAACGAGCAGAGCTTTAAGTCAATATTGGCCTCAGACTCACCCTCTTCTTCAGTCGCGCTGGAGACGGCTGCGCTCCACGAGCTCCACAGGCCGGTGCTGAATCTGGACCGCGCTCTGAAACTGTACACACTGCACGGCTCCAAGGAGGAGACGTGCTTGGCCTCGAATGAAGTCGTCAGTCCAGCCTGCAGGTGATCAATGCACACAAGGCATCTGATCAGCTGTTTGAGTTCAGATGCAAGTCATTTCAACATTTTTCTTTTTTCGAGGAAGGAAGTTCAGGAGATCCTTAAAGCGGGGTTAGATTGTAAAACAACATCCTGTGATTTTTCTTTTGGAGCACCTTGAAACCCATTCCACAAAAAATACCTATACCCTGAAAATGCACACTGAATCATGGCAGTGGCAGCATCATGCTTGGTACAGCTGGTCAGGGCTGATGTTCACGGCAATCTTGGAGAAAATAAAATCCTGCTGGAGGGTGGAAAATACTTGAGGCTGAGGTGAAGGTTCATCTTCCAGGAATTCAATAACTCCAGAGATACAGCCAGAGCCGCAATGCAATTGGTTATGTGGAAGTACATTTATGTTTTAGAATGGCCTAGTCAAAGTCAAATAGACAATCTGTGGCCAAGCTGGTTTCATTCCAGTTTAACTGACCTTGAGCTGACAGCAACATACCACCAAAGACTCGCAGCTTTAGCTGTTGTGAAAAAAATACAAATGAACAAATTTTGAGTGTAAAAAAAAAAAGTCCTCCCACTGAATAATTATGCACCACTTTGTGGTGATTTATCACTGTCACATCTTTTTATCCCTTAATTTTTTTGTTTTTTTACTTGATGCAAAAAACAAAACAAAACCAGAAAAACCCCTGAAATGGCTTGAATGTGCTTTGGATGGGCTTGTGTTGATGAACAAAAACGCACGAAGGAGCCTGAAAGGTCAAAATTTCAGCTTATTCCTGAGACAGGTGAGTCATCTCGAATTCACTTCTTCACACGTCGACCGAGAGACTCATATCTGCCTCCAACTCTGAATCAGCAGAAGCTCAGAGCAAGATGATCATTCAGCAGCCAACCATATTCAAAGACCTTAAATTGCCTTTTGCAATTTCTGCGCCTCACTCAAAGCCCCCCGAAGGCTTTTCAGAGAGACGAGGGTTAGGGGGTGGGGGGGAGTTAAAACTTCTTACAGAGTCTGGATAAGTTGTCCAGTCCCACTGCCGCTCGTCCCGGTACTGGATCTGCAGTTGTGGAGTCCTCGCAGGCTGTTCCACTTTGATGGTGCAGTTCCTGGAAGAGCACTCGACTTGATCAACAACGGGCGTCGATGGCATCACTGCTCGGATCAGAACAAAGTAATGGGACGTGTTACGATCAAAAAGTAATAGCAAGATTTACATGATTGCGGTGCAAATGGGTTTGAGGAATGAGTGATTGGAAACGATTGCTGGTGACCAGCTGCAAAAAGTCAACGACTTCTGGAAATAAAATGACTTTGAATGTCTACGCGCCACGATTCACCTGCACGGAGCCGAACCTTAACAACAAGCGTTCAAAGTCTTACCGATGTCACTGAGGTTGTAGCTGACGATGGAGGAATTTTCAGAACCCAGGGAGTTGTGGGCTTCAATCTGCACCGACATGAGCTGGACAGATCTGGGCAAAGTGAAATTGGCAGAAGTGCCGGACACGTTCCACACCAGTCCTGTTTGGTTTCCACTCGCAGTTCCAACCCTGCAGCCCACACAGCAAAGTTTCAGTTCAAAAGCATCTGCACGGCTCTAACTTTTACAAGCAGAATAACGTGGGAAGAGAGCGCATGCTCACCGCACCACGAAGCGGTTGTTAAGGTAGGTGTCCCTTCCTCTGTCCCAGGAGCAATTCACTCTCCTGGTGTCATTTTTGAGGATCCTGTAGATGCATGAGATGTCTTTGGGCTTATCTGGTGGGTCTGGACAGGAAAGGAGACAAAACATTGCTTGTGAATGTGCATCCTTACAGAACCGGATGCAGTCTTTAAAAAAAAGAAACACACAAATTTCTGACTAATAGAATCATTTTTCTCTGTTTCAATGTTCCGTTGATCAAACCGTCTGGTTGCATGTGTGAAAACAAACAGCCACCCTACTGAACTGCGTGTCACCAAGCAACAAAGGGAAAGCAGAACAAGCTTTTTTTTCCCTTTCTTTTTTTACAGGTTACTAAAGTTAACCCCGGTTTAGGTCAGGAAAGCTTTATGTGACCGTGTTCTGCGGTTCTTCCCAAGAAGATTCAGTATAAACAGGAAACAAACTCAGTTGTGTCATCTGCAGTAAAGCTGCTTCCTAAGGAAACTCATCTCAGCCAAATAAAACGTCCCACCACATACATCCAGCCGTGATGTCCAGTCCACAGTCGTCCAGCGGCGGGTTGCACTCAGACGTGCAGCTGTATGTCCTCTTCTCCGTAATGTTCTCCACCCTCAGGGATATGGTTGTGTCGTTGAGCCGTTCGTATGCGGGTTTAACGCGCCCGTCGATGTACATGGTCCGGTCGGTCGTACATCTGGGGAAGAAGGTGCAGTACACCACGAAGCTGGAGCCTCGCTGCACCACGGCTCCGGCGCTGGACCACAGCACGCAGGACGGCTTCTCACCTGGAAGCAGGAAAGCTCGTTATTTCCCCGAGGACGCCGGAGGATGGACACACGTCTACGTTTTGGACACGTCAGGAAAACCCTGGCGACATATTCACCTTCTACTGCACAGGCGCATCTCAAGAAATTAAAATGTCAACAGAAAGAGATTGATATTAATAACGATTTGATTTGGAAAAGTGGCTTTGATTCCATTTTTGATTGACTGTGCTCGGGGTTTCTTTTGCATGAATTACTGCATTAATGCGGAGTGGCCTGTGGCTCTGCTCAGGAAGCCCAAACTGCTTTGATGGCAGCCTTCAGCTCGTCTGCGCTGCTGGTTCACGTCTTTCCTCTTGACTCTAGTGGCAGGTGGGTTTTTGGTCTACGTTGCGCAGTGATACCAGGCTGTTCGAAAGCAGGTATTTGTACTTTTGTCAGTGCTGGAAAGTGTCACCTCCAGTTGGGAAATAAAAGCAGCATCTCCATAAAACTCGTCAGAAGAGGAAAGGGATCAACATTTTCCCAATAGACAGCGCTAATTCTGGACTTGATAAAAAAAAAAGATTAAAAAGAAAAAAAAAAAGAACAAAAACTGAAGTTGGTAACTTCTTTCTCTCCGCGCTCTCGCGCCACACGTTGGGGTTCTTGATTTTTAAATGAAATGCTAAATTTACTTTCATTAGAAAAGAAAAATCCACTTAGCCCTTGCAACAATATTTCACATCTTGTTCTGGAGTGACCTAATGTAAGAAGTGTGAGTTTCCGCCCATGTCATCGATACGTCTGTGTTTAGGTGGTGTTAGTAGAGCAGTTGTCTTGAAATTGGAAAGTCTGTCTTCCTTCAGTCACATATTGATGTACCCCTGTGCAAGGCACCGTCCCAGGGTGTTTGTGTTTGTGAAATGTGCCTAAACTCTGACCCCAAACTAGAGTAGCCTACTTCTCAAACTAAATGGGTTTGATGCAATGTCCGTTCACGGTGATTTTCCCTGTTATTTCTGTACCATTTTTTCTTCTTCCACTAAACTTTCCATCTATAGGCTAGGATACAACACTCTGTGAACAGACATCTTTCATTCACAATGACCTTTTGTGGCCTGGCCTCCTTGTGGAAGTGTCAATAGCTGTCCAAAAGCTAACTCCGCAATCTTCCCCAATGACTGAGGAGGCCATCATCTTTCTGCATTAAAACTCAAATTACAAATGTAAAAGTTTGAACCATAACTTTAAGAGAACGCTTTAGATAAGTGTCATATTTTTTTATTTATTTATTGAGCTGAGACGCCCCAGACAGTTATGTTATGTTAACCATGAGTATATGGGGTTTACCTGCGCACTGCTGCACGACCAGCAAGGCAACCGCGACGACCGTAACAGACCATGAGAGGAACATCGTCGACGTCAGTCACCAGAAACGGCATATATGAGTCTCACATCGCCGCCAATCCTGTTAGTTCCTCTTAAAAACACATAGCAGAAAAGTGAACAATATTTTTTTATTTTTTTTAAAACGGCGCACAAGCCCAAAGACGCTTATGGCACGAATGATTCTAAACATGCGAGGGAAATGAAAGTTATGGAAATGACTTAGATTTGAAAGGATTACATTCTAATTGTGTACTTTTTTATATATATGTTTATTGTAAACATCTAAAAGTTGAATCATAAATACAGCGACAGTGTTATGTTAAAAGAAAGGTGCGATAAACGGAGTGGTGGGATCCGTCCCTAAAACTCACCAGCGACTCGCATCCCAGCGTCCCGTCCACGTTCAGCGCCTCTCTGAGCGGGTTGAGGTTTTATCCGTGATCGCTTCTGTTTTCTTCTTCACTCAGAGCGGCACGACTTCACCGCGGGGAGACTGAGCGCTGCCTCTACTGAAGTGACGAACTTCAGCCAAATGCAGTGTGTGTGTGTGTGTGTGTGTGTGTGTGTGTGTAGGTGTGTGTGTGTGTGTGTGTGTGTGTGTCACAGTTCATCAGTGACGACACACTCTGAGCACACCCAGCCTGAACATCAGCAACACTTCATAAAACTATTTCGCAAATAGGAATGGGCTGGTATTCCTCCACAGTTAAGTAGATATTTAGAGGTTTAGAGACATTTTTTTTTCTTCACATAGTTTAACTTTCAACTTTTAATAAGTTGAATAGTCATTTGAAAACTCCAGTTTTTGCTTCTACTCTATCGTTTTATTCACGTTTTTATAGTATTTACTAAAATAATTATTACTATATTGTAAAAAAAAAAATGTTTTATGATCTGATACACTGCGTGTATTTCTGCTTAAACGCAAGTTATTCAGGCAACTAAAGTGGTTCACATTCTTCCTTAGCATTTCTATTTACTTAACATTTTTTCAGTGTATCAGACCTGCGTTCTCACATTTTCCACCCAGCCCATGTCTGTGGCTTTCACAAACACATGCCCATGTGGTGCAGTCTGGGACTTTCCCTCAAAATCTGCACCTCAGCTACACAGCCGTACTTCAGAACCTGAGGTCAATTGAAAAGCAAGATCAGGGATCAAACTTCCACATGGAGCAAAGTGTGCAGACTCCATTTGTCGGTTACCCTGGTGAAAATGTGAGGAGGAACTGAGACGACTCTCAGGAAGAGATAAAAACTTGTACAGTGCTGCAGGTGGTGCTTGTTTGAGTAGGACTGGAGGTTCAGGGACCTGTCACCGTATTAACCACGAACCACAGGGGGGAAGTCTCAACTGACTTCTGCCTGAGAGTGTTTTGGAATAATTTCCCTCTCTGTGCCACTTCATTGATCACTAAACACAGGGGCTACCAGGGGACACACACGTGCGCACACACACAGAGGTCACACCCCAGTGTTAAAGTGACAGTGAAACAGTGGCTGCTGTCTGTCCAAATACTAACGTAGAGCAACGTGTGACACGTAGTTCAAAATATCAAACTGTTATGGTTGCTGCAGGATGCAGATCACTTTTTATGGTGCTAAATTAATAATGTTGATGTTATTAGCTAACGCTAGAAGACAACACAAAGTGAAGTTAATGTCATGCATGTTTTTCACATGCAGCTTAATAGGATATCAACATCAAATACATTGAAATGTTAGCGAAAGACAAATAAACACAAAATGTAGTTTTTAAATGAAGATGCTCATTATTATGGGTGAAAAAAAAATCCAAACCTACATAGCACTGTGTGAAAACGTTACTTTCTGCACTGTTACTTAGCTGTGGTTTATCACCCCTGAGTTCACTGTCTCTATAGTCAAACGTGGACCTATTGCTGCCACACCAGTTCTCAATCAACACCTCAGTTGAATATGACCTGCCTGGCAATGTGAGGGACGCCAAAAGATCCTGCAAAAACTAGACATCATGCTGAGATCCAGAGAAATCAATTGAGATTTACCAGTTTGGAAAAGTTACAAAGTTGTTCCTAAAGTTTTGGGATTCCAAAGCTTTGGTTCTCCAGCAAACAACAGTGAGAACCGTTAGCCAGAAATGGTAAAAAAAAAAAAATGCAACATTGGTAAACCTTCCTAGGAGTCTCTGGCCGAACAAAATTACCCCAAGAGCACATCAATGACTCATCCAAAAGGTCACAAAAGACCCCACAAAATCCAAAGAACTGCAGGCCTCACTTGCTTTAGTCAAAGGTCATGCCTTCACCATAAGAGATTATCTTGGTAGAGTTCCAAGACTAAAACCACTGCTTGCAAGGCTCATCTTAGTTTTTTCCTGAACACATCTTCATGATTTCTAAGACTTCTGGGAAAACATTCTGTGGACCGACAAGACAAAAGTTGAACTCTTTGCAAGTTGTGTATCTCGTTACATCTGGTGTAAAACTAACACAGCATTTCAGATAAAGGACACCATACGAACAGTAAAACATGGAGCTGGAAGACTTGCTGTGACGAACGGAACAATGAATACTGCCGACTACCTAAACATCCTGAAGGAGAACGTCCGATCGTCTGTTCCTGACCACTGGGGTGTGACCTCTGTGTGTGTGTGTGCGCGTACGTGTGTGTCCCCTGGTGGCCCCTGTGTTTAGTGATCAATGAAACGAACTTGGGTTCTGCAGAAGAAAAATGATTCAAAATACACCTGAAAAGTCCCTCCTCAGATTGATGAAGAAAAACTAAATTGAGTCTGTGGAGTTGCCTAGTCAAAGCCCTATTGAGAGGCTGCGGAACAACCTTGAAAATTTTATGCTGGAAACTTCTCCAATATGACTGAATTAGAACAAATCTGTAAAGACAAGTGGCTCAAAATTTCTCCAAAGCTGTAAAAGACTCACTGCAAGTTATTGGAAATGTTTGTTTGTTGTTGTTTTAGCTGGTGCAACCAAGTTTAGGAGGCAATCACTTTTTCACACATGGCCATGTAGGCTTGATTTATTTCAACTCTTAATAATGGACATCTTGTGTTATCTTTGACTAATATTTAAATTGGTTTGATGTTCTGAAACACTTAACTGTGACAAGCATGCACAAACAGGAAATCACGAAGGGAGGTCAACATATTTTTACACCACTGACCTGTATTTGCATTTAGGGGAGTAAAGTTTCAAATTCAATCATCATTTTTGTTCATTTATTCAGACAGGTAGCAGAGGTTGACAGAACATCCATCCACAAAGATCAGCAGACTCTCACCTGAGAGTGCATCCCTTAAAACCTCTTACACACTCGCTTCCACGGTAAAAACAACATTTAAATACAATCAGCAACCACGATACGGGGGGTTTATTGGTACGATGATTAAAATGTGTGCTTTTGTAATGCTTTCTCAAAATTAGCCTTAAAAGTGCAGTTCTTGTCCCTCCAACATCGCTGCCACCCTGGCGTGTCAAGTGTCAACGTCAAGGGAAGCCACCTGTGGGAAGTAGCCACCGTTCAGGAAGGTGTGAGCTGAAAACGGAGAGGAGCAGGTATCGTCTGAATCGAGAGCCTCTCTCTGATCCTGCTGCAAATCCAGAGAGGAAACATTGTTCTCCATGTCTTCCTCCGCTCTGGTCATCTCTTGCAAGCAGACTCCTTTCCAGATAGACGTTTCAACAGTTTTAGGCCACAAAAGATCCCCGGTGGAGCCGAGAGTGACCAGATGAGGCGAACTAGAGCGATCCATGTTGGACAGGAAGCCTCCCAGAAATCCTTCAAATCCAACCAAAAGCCTGTCTTCCTCTGTGATTTCTGGATCTTCCCGTTGCTCCTCTCTGACCTCCTCGTCAAGCGGGACCAGCGTAGCAATCTGCGGCTTGTAGCCAGTGTGTTCAACCAGAACGGTTCTGTGGAGCGACTTCGCCTGCTCGGCTCCGTCCGGGGACTCTTCGACGTGGATAGTGGGGTACGCTTCGTCCCTCTCCTCCTGGGAGACCACGAGGATCGGAGAAAGGGTCGGGTCACTGTCGGTGGAGGAGAAGAGAGGCTCACTTCTGTCGTCCTAAAGAAAAGAACACAGTAGGAATTAACCAGCAGAAAAAATATTGAGTGATCACTACAAGGCAAACATGTTTGTTGGACGAATGCGTATTTTTTGTTCATTTAGATCTAGAAGAGCAAAAGAGACCATTAGTAATGGTTTCACTTCCTGTAGCAATGTTTCTACAGGTTTAATATTAGAACCATCCTTAAATGGCACGAATTTGCAGCTGTTGTAGTTGTTTTGGACAGCAGGCACTCTGTTTTACTCAGTGTAGGTAATACTACATTGAGAGTTGATTACCTCCAGCAGTCTGATGGCGTTGCTGTGTCCTGGTTTGGGCAAGTTGTTCACGAGCCACTCAGGTCCCCAAGCTATACATTTCTGTTTGATCCTACAACAAAAGAAGAAATAAGATTTACTTTTTTGGACACACAAAGTTGTATAACTTTGTTTTATTGGTCTGAATTGACAAAGACAAACACAGATTATTGCAAAACGTGCTCAAACCACAAGCATTTTCACATTTTGTCACATGTCGGCCACATACAATTATTTTGTTAGAATTAAATTTTAAAGGTCGACATAGACTACAGTGGAAAATTGTGAAGAGGAAGCAAATTGTGCATGCTTTCAGCATTTTGTACAAATAATATCTGAACACTGCTGTGCAACTCTCTTTTACTCTCCTACCCTTAAATAAAAAAGGTTCCTGGTGACGCTGAAGGAGCTGCATAGATCACTGTTGTCTTGCTGTGAGAAGGTTCTGGGTTCTTTCTGCACGGCGTTTTCATGTTCTCACTGCACGTACGTGGATTCTCTCTGGGTACTCCAGTCCAAACCGTGCATGTTAGCTGAAACAGCCACTCTAAGTTGTCTTTAGGTCTCGATCATGTGCGTTTGCGTGCTCATCTGTCCTGTGTTGCAGTTCAGCTCGAGGCTTGTTCATGTGTTAGAATGGCCTAGTTAAAGCTCATACCGTAAGCCTAATGAGAATCTGTGTATTTGAAAACGATATTTGCGTTATGCTGTCCTTCCAATCTGACTGAGATTGGAACTATTTACAAAAAAAAAAAAAGAATCCACAAGAATGCGCTTTTCGTATTTCGGGCCTAATATTTTGAGTCGGTTTAAATTCATGAAATCCCATTAAAACAGATGGAGGTTTGTGGTTGTGACGTGACGATGTGTGGTTATAAGTGCAAGTGGAATCAACGCTTGTGCAAAGAAACACACATAGATGCTAATGTCATGACTAACGATGCAGATAGCCAAATAGCAACATCAGAATGAGGTTTAGGTTTCTGTTCACAACAACCAAGTGGGTTTTTACTCATGTTGCGGTGTGGTTTTTCACTAAAAATTAACCACAGGGACCTCCATCCCTTTTACTCGTAAAACAAAACTTATGAACGTTCGAGCTGCAGGACACCGAGCCGAAGAAAAAACAACAACGAGTTTGTCTAGTAAAACGACTGAGGCTTTCTGTGGAAGAGGTAGCGCTTTTAGTCAAAATTACCGTTTCCTCACACAGCTCCAGCACATCAGGTTGGCCACAAAGGCTATGGAGATTGTAATGATGAACACGATCACAATCACCAGCCCCACTGCAAGAGATACGAAGAAAAAGTCATTATTTGGATGAATCCTGGACTCAGAACCTTATTTTTTCATACTGATCAGGTGAAATTAAGACTATACACATGTAAAAGTTTCATATATGGTGATATTTTGCAATTTAAGAAGGAGAAAATTTATTGACCGGCTGGAGCTGGAGGCTTAGATAAGGTCTGTCTCCCTCGAGGCCCTTCTCCTGCTGAGTTTGATGTGGTCAGCTGAAGGGACAACGTTCCTTCTGGACAGTCCAGCCACATCTGTCTTTGGCCAGATCCAGACACTGTCACTGTGCAGAAGAAAACAACAGTTAGATTTTTTTTACCCCGACCCTGCAGAATCTAAAGAGTTTCTTGCTTGATTGCTCAACTTAAACCACTACAGTTAGCCACAAAAAACAGCTCAGCCTAGAGCAGAGCCCAGTGTGTATCAGCCTTGAGAATATTGACGTGGAGCGTTTGAGGAGTATTCAACTCACAGGCTTTTGTATTGTGCTGCATGCCATCTTGAAACAGTGCAAAATTGTCACAAAAGAAAAAGAAAATGACACATTGTTTGCAAACTTTGGGTTAGATGAGGGAGCATAGGTTAGGGGTGTCCACAGTCGGTCTTCAAGGGCCAGTGCCTTGCATGTGTCAGCTCTCTCTCGATGTTCTGCAGAGGCCTCCTAATGAACCATCGCTTGATTCAGATGTGTTGGACCAGGGAGAGAACAAAATCATGCAGGACAACTCTGGACACCTCTGGCATAGGTTACTCATGGACCAGTCAAAGTCAAATTAGAAATTTAGTCTCACAGATGCTCTTATGCAAACTCACTAAGCTGTTTTATCAATAGAATGGGCAAATGTTCTGTTTTCTAGACGAACAAAGCCCCAAAAGACTCACGGCTGTAACTACGGCAATAAGTGTTTTTTGCATGACAAAATCTACAAAAGTTGAAAATACACAAACACTTTTTGCATGGCAAAGTCAGCGGTCGGTATAGTATTTACCCTCTGCTACTGAGTGTATTCTGTTTGACGTCAGAGACTCATTCTGAAACTCACATGAAGTGTAGGAGATGAACATTTGCAGTCAATACTGACCCACAGACTGTAGGCTTAGGAAGCCGCACAGTTCTGCATACTGACTAAACCAGTTTCTGTTCTTACACCCAGCCAAAAGTCAAAGTTACCTTTAAGAACTGGATGCAACTTGGAAGTCCAAAAAAAACCAAATGCTAACTTCATGAAACTTTGCTTTATTGCATTTGAAGACAAAACAAATTAAAGCAAAAGTAACAGTTAACCTTAATAGATATGATAATGCATTTGTTGTAACTAATCATCATGCCCCATGCCTGGATGCAGAAACCAAACAATGTGTGCATAATGATGCCATTTAAAAGATTATTTACACATGTTCAAGTTAAAATAAACCGGGCAAAAGAAAAACCTGCAAATGACATTCAGAAGGAGATAAATAGCAGAGTACACCAGAATCATTTTGTGCAAAAAACCTCAGCCAGACTAACAGTGAAAAAGACAACACAGATCAGTCAGTGAGCACATGACACTTTAGAAAGAGGAAAAGGTACAAGCTCTGAGGAGCTCTCATAGTCAGGTTCCACAAATAGCGATAAAGGCAGGCTAGCTGGTAACAGCCTCTTCTAACACATGTGCATGAAGCCACACGGCTTCCTGTTTAGCGGTCAGAACGAGTTCGAGAAACCTCTAAAGATGCTGCTAAAGCGGCATCAACTCGTGTTTGGCTCCAGTTCCTTGACTACTGAACATCTTCTTCAAATGGCAAAAACACTGAATCTCACTGTTTTTGTGAGCAGAAGCTGGCTTTGATGTTAGGTTGCTATGTGTGTGTTTTTTTTTGCTCTTTGGAATAGTGATTAGCAATAACAGAGAAATAATAATTTGAGCTCAACGTCTGAATTTCTTTTCGTTACGGGAAGCCTGAGCGAAAAATACCCTGCTGATGCACTGAAACTTCGAGGGAGGGGAATATCAATGGATTGCCACTTGCACGCTTTCCATTATGTAAGTGTGGTTTGTGCCGAGACACAACACAACATACTGCTGCATGTATAATTTACCACACCTGTGAACACAGGTGTTAGAGTTTGCCTTTGCTCGAGACCAAGGTGAAGTACAAGGACACACACGACACGCACAAAAAAGTTGCTGTGACAGGAGGGCAAGGGCAGGCTGAAGCGGTGATGAGCAAGAACAGGAAACTCACTGCAAAGTTGTGTTTCCTTCCACACTTTCAAATCAACATCGAGCTTTATTGTGAATGAGAGGTGCCACTTAATTTCAAGGTCAGATATGATCAAGTTGTTGTTGCTGTTTTGGAAAAAGGATTTTCTTTTCCTCAAAGTCATTAAATGACTTTCTCCAGACTGCAGGATGAAGTATAGCAGCGGTTTAAACATGCTCAAACTCCTTAGTATGTATTTAAAGAATCTATCTTCATTACAACATTTTAGCCATTTGTTTATCCTTTCAATTTCCAATTTTAGTACAATAAACTACTGCTTTTACTATGCTACTTTAGAGTATAATACCTTAACAATGTATGCATTATTTCCTTCATACTTTAATTGTGTAATCTTGTAGCTCCCACTAGAAGTCTGGTCATGCAGAGCACTTGAGAGTAATCATTAACTTACACTATATTGCCACAAGTATTCATACAGATGTGAATTTGATTTAAAGACTTATTTGTAATCACCAGGGTTTTATATGCCGGTCCCCATGTGCTTTCTCTCCCACTTTTATGTGTTTTTGGTCATTTTTTGATCTTTTGTTCCAGAATTGCATTTGTGGGGTCAGACACTGATGTTGGATGAGATGTCCAAGCTTGCGGTCTCCGCTTTAATTCACACCAAATGAATGTCAAGGTACGTTGAAGCATTAAGATTTCCTTCGACTGGAACTACAGGGGCCAAGCCCAATTCCTGAAAAAGCTGACAATCACCCTACTTACCTCAAATCTTCACATCTGAGACAATGCAGTGAAGCAAGTGACGTTACCCTGGCAACAGCTAAATCCACACTCATCCATTGGATCGCCATTACCACTCTGCTCTAGAATCGACTGGTACACCTTACATGACGATTTGCATTTAGTCAGGTAGAATATGGATGCAGCTGCTTGGCCATGAAAACCCAGTATAGAAAAGTATAGTATTTTATTTCAGTATTTCAGGTCTGGATGAGTTAAAAAAAAAAAAAAAAATTAGGGTGTATGATGAAATAAAAAAAAAAAATAAATAAAAATTCTGACTACTCTGAAAATTGAGTCTGGAAACATTTTCAATTTGACAGCCTTGCAGGAACCCCGTTGAAAGCTTCTGCGTTTTTAATGCTACATAACAATATGTCTGCTTTGGAAAGCAAAGAGGCAACACTGCAAATAAAGGACGCGAGAGATTAAGAAGACTTAAAAACATGCAGCCGGCAGTAAACCGAACAAGATGAAAAAACTGCCGTGTAGACATGTGAGAGGAAGTCTCAGGTCTATACAGAGACTTGATAACACAGAGCATAGAGGAAGTCATTGAATCAAAATAACTCGTCAGAACATTATCCTGTTCAGACAATCTGTAAATAATCAAGGAATCTACAGTATACTAGGTTACAGCTTGCTTTTTTTTTTACTGTAAACAGAAAGGCCGGATGAAACAAGCACGTAGCAAAAGTGAGTAAGGAAGGAAGAAAAGACTTGTGGTTGTAAGATTCTTAAAGAAGCACAGATCAACATGCAAGTGTGCCATGTTGAACAAGCTCAAAGGAGAGGTTTGTTAGAGCTATATGGTTTCAAAAACACCAAGTCCCTCGTAAAATAGCTCTGACGCAGTCAGATTGGATTGAAAATGTTAAAATCTTCACAGAGCCTCAGCTGGATTTAGGTCTGGACTTTGGTTAGGTCATTTTAACACATGGATGTGCTTTGAGCTCTGGCTGTATGTTTGAGGTGACCTTCAACCCCAATCTCAAGTCTTTTACTCAACTTTTCTTCCAGAACCGTCCTGTATTTTTCTCTATTTAATCTTCCCACAATCTTTGACAAGTTCTCATGATGGGTTTGTTTGTATGTTTATATTCTTCCTAAGTGCTCACCGTTGAGTTCTGTGCTGCTGGAGTCCAGTGTCTGCAAGTAGACGGTGTACTTTGAGATGAAGCCTCTCTGTTGGTCCTGGGGCAGCTCGTCCCACCGGACCAGGATTCGTCTGGCCTCACGGGTCAGAACATGGAGCACGGGAGCTGAAAGTGGCTCTGAAGCAAACAAGCATGGACACAATAATGAGAGAATGGTTGGTGCAGACTGTAAAAAATAAAATAAAGCAGAAAAGCTGTCTGCTTTACTCTGTTCTCTGGAGTAGATCAGTGTGGATGTTGGAGCACTGACGCCTCTGGTGGTCACAGCATACAAAGACACGTTGTACCTCACACCCGCCATTAAACCTGAAACAGAGTGTGAAGATGAAACCCGCTCTGTATTCTGAAAGCAGGTAGCGTACTTCACTATTTCTGGCTTGTGGGTGTGACATATTGTGCTTTCTATACGTGTGATTAATGAATGAAAAAAGACCGAAAAATAATTGTACCGAACAACGGCCACAAGAGGGCGCTGTTTGACCGCTTTTAAAAACCACAATGTGATCTGCTGAGTTAAGCTAGAAAGTTCTCGAAAAGTGTGGTTAGATGTCTTACGGTGGCACGGCACAACGAAAAACAACAGCATAATTGTAATGATAGGTAGAGGTAATGTGAAGATTAAGAAATGACAGTAACACACACACACACACACACACACACACACACACACACACACACCCACACACACACACACACACACGCACACACACACATATATAAGCGTTGTCTGGTCAACAATTTCTTTTCTCATTCTAATCCAAGTTATTTTAAACTTTCATGAAAGAAAACCACCTCAAACTTGAACCCAGGACCTTCTTGCTGCAGGACAACAGTGTTGTCAACCGCCCCATAGGCAGCCCTTCTTCCTTCTTATTATACTGTTCATTAATCTAAAAGTATTTGCTTCAAGTGTTTACCCTTGCTTATATTTTCCTGTTTTACTTCAGAGAAGAAGTTATACATTGTCTTTGTTTGAGTTGAAGTTTATGTTGAGTCAAAAAGGCAGCCTCCTCATTTTAGTTGCACATTATCCTCTGAGTTTATTTTTAATGGTTAATATAAATCTAATTTCAGACAAATACAAGAGCAGTTAAGGTATGAAGGAAAATATTTTAAAAAATGTCTCCACAAGAGCAACTGGTGGAAGACTTTATGATTTTACAGGAATATTTCCTTATTAACTTATTTTCACTTTGCCCAACTTAAGGTATTTGGAGGTGAAGAAGCATATCCAGAATATTCATAAAAAGATACATTTGTCTTATTTTAGAAATAAATAAATTCATGTGTGTGAATGACTATACCTGTGATTGTTGTGTCTTTTAGGTCTTTAAGCACCTTTTTCCACTGCAGCCCCGCTGCAGGCATACTTTCCCATTCCACTACAAAGTACAGAAAATCTTTCTGAACCGTCGTAGACCAGGAGACACGAGCAGCGCTGCCGTCTGCACCGGGAGCCAACTTTACAAAGAAAGATTCAGAAGCACCTAAATGGTCGAGACATTTTAGTGATTACCACAGAAACGTAAAATATTAGAAATATTTCAGTCCCTTCTGTGTGACTTTATTGCACCTGAATGTCTGAGATCTACAAAAGCCGGTGGAGACGCCCCGCTGGAGGTCACCGCACTGACGTTCAGTCCAAGAACCGCCACTGGTGCCTGAACTGAACACTGGCTGGAAGCGGCGGGACAAATCTCCTCGCGGCCATCCTCCAGGACGATGCTGTATCGCAGCAAGTCACCACTGTAATCCTTCACAGGTGGAGGCTGGGAAAAATGTTATTTACCTATTTATTCCAGGATTTGTATTGATTTAATTCTGTCTTTTTTTGTTATTATGGTGCTTAAACACTGCCCAAAACCCAGCTGTAGCAAGATTTGACATACAAAACCAAGTAATTATGCAATTTTTTGTGTTACTGAAGTATCACAGCTAAAACATGGAGGTGAAATCTTAATTACAGACCAGAAAAGTAATCATAAAAACATTTTTTCCCCCCACACACCAAGTTGCAATTTTTGTCTTGAAGTAAAACAGTTAGTTTGAAAATATGACAAATTTTGAAAAAATTAAATACAATTTTTAGAAGCCTAAAAGATTACACACATCTAAGACTGAAGGAAAAAGGTTAACTAATCTTTCATTAACTTATTTATTTCTGGTTCGCGTCAAGTGGAGCATGAACAAACATGGAGGTCAAATTATTAATGCAAGGGAAACACATACTTCCACCTTCCCAACTATTACAGGAGGAAAATTTGAATATTGAGTCTAACAATCAAAAAATAACTTAAAAATAAAAAAATCCAACATGTAGCCTAATTATACGGATGTTTGGAAGATTACTAGCAGAAAAAATTAATACCTTCCAGAAAACGGTAACGTTCCTCAGCCCGTGTTTGGCCTTGCCTCCTAAGCTTCTCCATACATGTAGCTGCTGAGACGGACCTGTTGGACAGACGTCACATGAAGTTTCTCTGCCAGGCGTCACACAAGAACCACTTTCCCTCCTTGAGATTTCAAATATCTCATACTTGCCTTTTTCAGGACTCATCCTCCTCACAGACGGGCTCCATTTGCTGCAGAGAACTCGCCGGCTGGGTTTCAAGCTTGTGCTCTGTCCTGATGGGGAGGAACACGTTTTGATTTGGAACTCGTATTCAGTCTCAGGCTTTAGGTTCTCCACTCGTATCAGACCCTCGCTCAGCTCTGCTCCCGCTCTCTGCTGCTGGAAGAGAGCGGGATGGTTTTTTTTTTTAGGTTATTGCACGAGGAGATTTAAAACGAGAAAAACTACAAAGTCGACATGACGCCGCTTTACCCAGGTGTTGTTTCCTCGCAGCCTGATTTGGGGTCTGAGGCGCATAGAAGATTCAGAGGTTTTCCAGTGCAGCACGGCCGACGTGGCGTCATTCATGAACTCCACCTTAACTACACGAGGGGTTTCTGGTATCACTGGAATATATAACAACAATAAAGCAAATTGAACAGGCGAAGGCAAATGTGCGAAAAAAAATGAAAGAAAAGAAAATACAGATAACTCTTAAACTTTTACAACCACAAACTTCAACATGTGACAGAGCAACGCAAATTAGTGCACAATTCTGAATTGTTAGAAAAGGGAATTCATGGTTTTCACAAATAAAATTATGAAAAGTGGGATATTACGTTTCTATTCTGCTCCTTTATCCAGATAATCCTGCACAAACAATGTTTTCAGATCCACCTGTTTAGCATATAGTGGACCTGAGGGCGATTTAATCTCAGCTTAAATCCAGAATGTTCTACGAGAGGCTTGTCAGATAACATTAGTGAATGAATAAGCAGCGTTGTTAGAACCAAAGACCTCATTTGCAGCTTTCCCACAAGCTGTTCAGGGGAAACAGCAAATATGAGAAAGAAGGGCCAAAATTTATATTTTTTTGCTTCCATGAAATACTAAAAAGACAAGTAAGGCTATGAGAAACCTGCAGAAGACTTGAAGCTAGGAGCAGGCTCACCCTCCAGCAGGTCATTGATCCTTGATCAGACCAAAACCAACCTGGGGATTGACCTTCAAACTCTCTCTATGATTTTTGATTAAAAGATACCAATGCGCAATACATTTTTCAGATATTCTTTTGTCAAAAGATTTAAAACCAACACATGATTTTTTTTTTCCACAATGTTGCACTACTTTGTGTCAGTGTGTCATACGCCTAGTATCCCAATAAAACACACTGATGTGTGAATCAGCTCTGTAATCTATTAAACAGCTACTGTCGGTGAACTTGCAAAAGTTCAAACAAGGCCTGCAGTGGGAAGGTGGCAGAAAGAAAAAGGAAATTGCCCCCCTGTGACATATATTACATAAAGAGAAACTTTACTGAAAGTCAAATTAGTCAGACTGGGGAGAAAACAACTGATTGAACTAACCACTCGACATATGACTCAGCCTTTAAACTGCGATGATTCTGACTAATTAATTCAAATGAACAACTAGGTTAATGCACTCTCATTGAATGAATGTTGTACCTATGTCTGCCAGAGAAAAGACGAACGCGTCCGACTGGGACGCTCCAAAGCGGTTGTAGGCGGAGACGGTCAGCGTGTATTTAGTGTTTTCCTCTAAGATTCCTCGTGGTATGCTGATTTTCTCCCCATCCAAAATCAGATCTAAAACGCTTTTATTCTCCCTGATAATAAAAAAAGGAAAGGAAAATTAGGCCGCAAGCACACGCTAACTTAGAAACAAATGGGAAGCAAAACGCGATACCTGTGGACTGAAACGTTGTAGAATGTGTCGACGTATGTTTCCCGTCCTCTGTCCAGAGAGCAGTTTACCAAGTCGGAGCTCCTCGTTGTTTCACAGTTGATATTTGCAGGCTTGTCAGGAGGAACTGTAGTGATATATGAAAAAGCAGGAGAATGTTTCTTATCATCTGGAACCATGAACAAATGTTTAGGACTAATTCGTGAGATTAGTTTAACTCCGAACTCAGAAAAAAATTCCTCCAATCCAAACATGATGTGGTGGCTTCACCGCAGCCACGAAAGATCACCCAACTGTGTTTTATGGATCTAGCGCTCTTTTAATCGAGCAGCAGATGATGTAGAAAATGTTCAGCTCTGTCCAGGTCATCGCACAGGGGTCAAATTTAGTTGAACATATTGTGCCAAAAGGTGAAAAGTTATCTAAGGGAAGCCAAGCTGTCTGCATTTGAGTTACTGACTTGGCAGCAATCCCTCCTCCTCAACAAGCACGAGGCAGCAGTTGAGAGAAACAACTCCCTCAAACGGAGGAGAATCATCCTCTGACAAAACGAGGTCGTCTGTAACAACTCTGCACTAGATTAAAGCGGTCTTATATTTTACAAGTGAAAGTTATCAGTGCAATGCAAAATTACTGATGTTTTTTTTTCTTTAGTTGCCTTTTTACTCATTTTCAACTCAATTTAAGACTCTTTTTTTTTGCTGCGTCATTTTCTGTGACCCATGAAATATGAAATAAAAAGGTGATTTCTCACAGCAGTAATAGCTGAACTCACAGCAAAACTGAGAGAAAGATTATAGATCTTTCAGGTTCTCTTTCAGGTTCAATATTTTAGAACAAAGAAAAACAAAGCGTGTTGCAATTTTATGAGAAAAATGTAAAGCCGTTGGGACTGATTTAAAACTATTGCCCAGAAAATTATTGAGTAATGCAATAAGTTAACAATTAACTGTTACTAAAATGTGATTCTAGCAAGAGTTATTTTAACTGCATATCCCAGTTCTTTCAGACTGGTTAATACAATCGCATTCAATAAATTAAAATATGTGTTCCTATGGGAGTTGTTTGTCAAATTCAAAATGCCTTTTTGAAAACAATACTTCCCATTAAATCCACATTTCTTTCTTCATGGTCGGATGTAATATGCTGATTGTGTTTTCATGTGTTCTGAGCCAAAAATCATCAGAATTTACAAAAATAAAGTCTTGAAAACATGAGTGTGCATGCAATGATTCCAGATAATGTGTTTTCTGAATTGAAAATGATATGCATATAGTGAAATATATGAGCTTTACAACATTATTCTAATTTATTGAACATGAGTGTATATAAACAAGCTGATAAAATGATCATTTTTGAGCAGCCACAATGACTTCAAAGTATAGTGTGATATAGGACAATTATGCAGGTTCTGAAATGGAACAGCGCAGACTTTATTACTCATTGCTCCTCAATATGGTGGCTCAATACGCTTTAGTGCGGAACAACAAAACCGTATCTTGATTTAGTATTGTTTAATGTGCAAAATTTAGCTGAAGGTACATTTAAACAATTCCTGTAACATTTAGTAAAAGCTTTTTATTGTCTCTACAAAATACCATATTTTTAAATAATATAAAATTATCAGTCTGATATATTTTTGTACATTAACTGCACTGGGAGAGAACATTAAAATAGTTTCTCCCCTCTCCTACGGCTCCTTCCCGAACCGCCCTGTCCCGTGTTGAGGTAATGTGTACGTACGTCCGAGACGTAGATCCAGGCCAGAGATGATTTCCAGAGCAGACAGCTGGCTGCTCTTCATCTTGCAGACCACCTTAGAAAGCGGCTTCCACACGCGGGGCAGATAGAAAGCCGTTGTGGTGCAGTTGACTCTTTTCGACAGATTCACCGTCTGTTTATTCAGGTCCAGGTACATCTTCGACCTGAAAGTCAACAATAGAAGGCGGTTTCATATATCTGAAGGTATCATTTCAGAAAAACAATGCAGAATGCTGCGTCACTGTAGGAGCTCCTTCCTCACAGTCTCTGTTAGACAAACTCAATGAATGTTTATATCCTTGATGTTTTTTTTTGCACATCTCTGTTAGTTTCTTATATTGTAAATAGTCTGTTGACTTTTAATGCACAAACACACACACACACACACACACAACACACACACACACACACACGCACACACACACACACACACACACACACACACACACACACACACACACACACACACACACACACACACACATATGTTATTGAAAATTTTCCTACTCAACTGCACTTTCCTTGGATCAGAGTACTTGATAACTGCACAGTAAGTTATGATCATGTCCTTAATAGTATGTTATTATTTTTTATTATTTGTTTTTTTAATACATTTTGAATACTTTCTTTTTTCATCTTTGTGTGAACCCCTACGCTTTAGTTCTGCTGCTAATCCTGAATTTTCCCACTGTGGCATAATAAATTACATTTCAAACACATTTTCTATTGATTGTTTGCAAGTCCAGTGAAAACAATGCAAAGGAAGCCTGGTTGATGACAGCGAAGCTAGTATCTGATGTGTAGCCTAGGCGACGAAGATGCTTGAAGTAGGTGTCTGATTTAAAGCCTCTCTAACTTTGCTGAACTTGGTGTCTTGACTCTGGGCGTGCCAAAGTGATGCCAAAGCTACGGATAATCAAATCTGATCGCATTTGATTATCCGTAGTTCAAAATTCAAAATATCTGGACATGGTTTTAACTGTTCAACAGTGAACAGAGATGCTATAATCACATTTTGAGAATTATTTACAATGTTTCTCCTTGTCACTAAGACCATCCCTGATCGCGAGAAGCCTGAAAAGCTGAATATGCAGCCAGGTCATCCAAAAAGTCCTTTTTGTGAGGCACAGGATGGGTGATGCAGAGGTAGGGGCTCTCATTGTTGCCAGATTTGCCACTGCAAAAACACATATGTTCTGCATTCATCAAAGTTTCAAAGCAAATATGCTCACCTCTTTTCACATTTGAAGGTGTGGCAGTACACGGTCAGGTTTGAACCCATAAGCAGGACAGTGGCCGGCTCTGCTGTCACATAGCCGCCTGAAATGACGTCCACACAGCCTGCAGGGAGCAGAGGGCAGCCTGCGCAAGAACAAAAAAGAACCATGTGAAAATTCAGAAACAAGACTCAGCTTTTTGCATGTTGTTTTTTTTTTTTTTTAAAAAAGAAGACTTTTATGAGTAACATGGGCAAACAACTCACCATTGATGGAAAAACAAAACAGCACGATAATGCATCTCCAACTGGCTAACAAGAGATTCATCTCAGCTCATCTCTGTGAAAGCGGAGGACCCTATCCAGTGTTGAGGGAAAAAAAGATTCTATTACTAAAAATCCTGGGTTAGATCTTTAAGAGTGAAGAAGGTGAAGAAAATGAATGTACCTCATCCATCCGTGTCCAGAAATAAGGCACCAATCTTTCCAACATGAGGAGGAAGGGCGGTTTATTGTCTCTCCTATCTCACTGCAGGTTTTCCTGTTGATAACATTTTCATAAGTGCGTCACAGCAGCTGTGACACATCCACCCTGCCACATTAAAACAAACAAAAAAAATAATAATTATTCTGCTGTAATAACGGGATTGTGATTCTAAATCACCACAAATAAATTCAGTACGAAGATGTAATAACTTGAATATCAAAGTCATCCTGAAAGCGCAATTATTTCCAATTGTGTTAATTATTTCACCAAAGAAGATAAAACTCACCAGAATTACGTCCTCTAAGCATTTTTCTTATCAAGACGCCATCATCCAGTCTGCTTGTCTTAACACGACCTGCTTTGTTCCACGCGCTTCCTTCGACTGTTCTTTGCAACAAGAGAGTCACATCTTAAAGAGGCCATTGACCTAGTTTGGTGGTATTCTGCCAGAGCAGAAACTTTGAACATTTGTCTCAGTACTTGTGCGCCCTACTTCAATTGCCTGTTTTTCGTCACCACAAAGGCTGAGTTGACGTAAAGCGTCACCGTCGCCAGAGTAGCTGCTCTCGTGAACATGCTGCTGTTAGCGGATTATTGAGTGATAAATCCAGATTACTGCTCGTAGTTATGTGCTGACCACTGCTCCCGCATGCAACCCGGTTTCTCTGCTTTCTGCTAACATCGAATGTTTTCAGAGTTTCCTACAGTGAATGCTAAAAGTGCTGATGCCCTGAGAAGAAAAATGGTTTATCAGCATGAGCCAAGTGAGTGTTTATATTTAATTAAAAACTATTAGAAAACTATTACATTTTTTTTTGCCTTTTCTAAAAGGGAGGTAAGTCATACTTACATGCTGACTGCTTTGCTTCACTTGACATGTCACATTTCTTTTCCAGCTCTGCTCTTTGATGGTGTTTGTAGTTTGTCGCTGAACTGGTGTATCTGTCTTGAGCCTTTTCTTTTTTTCAGTTAAGCTTGTTTTTGTGAATTTTACGAGTTTTTTCCGCCTCTAACCTCAACGGCTTTGCAGGGAAAACCCAGAATTTGAGCAGAACGCCTGCTCATAAAGATAAAACAGACCTCAAAATTGTGGGCTGCTATTAGTGCATCGGGTTGAAAGAGCAGAATGTTAAACCCGGGTGAATATTATGTGAATGTGCTACTCTTGATATATATAAATTGTTGCTTGATACATTGTGTCTCAAGCTTCCTACTCAGCCTGACTGTATTGACTCTGCTCTACAGTCTAATTTCAAAATTTCCTCACATGTCAAACCGCAGACTGAAACGACAATGTGGTCTTCATTGGCCTGTATACTATCGCTTTATAATCTTTTATCCCTTATAATCATCATTTAATCATTATTCAGGGTATACTGTTATTTCTCAGGCCTTTATTCCATTTTTCTGCGTATACCTGGACAGATCTCACATACTCATACCAGATTTCTCGACAGTGGACAACAACACCACAAACCCTTCTCAATGTCCCCTTTTCTTTAAACGCATACAGTGAATTGTAAATTAGTCAGAACACTTGTACTCTTTCAAATTTGGTCACATTAAAATCGTTCAAATGCTGTTGTTCTCATGAGTGTTCGGGTTTTGCTTTAATTGTCAAGTTTGTTTTCTGATTATTTTCCTGGACTTTTTTATTAGTTTATTATTGCTGGTAAGAGCTTGCCATACTGGATTGATTCCTCTTGTTTCTTATTGTGTTTTCTCTGTATTTTTGTGCAAACATTTGTTACTTTTATAGGTTTTTCCTTTTTAATCCCTCTGAGCTCTCTCTGTGTTAACTCAGTAGAGTTTAAATGTACAATCTTTTTTTCCGCCAGGCTAAATGTTGGGTGATTAAATGCAACACGGTGCTCATCCCTGCTATGAACCTTTCTTTGGTGTGCTTGCTTTCCTTTTCTTGAACAATCTCCTTTAATACAGTTTTACAAAAAAAGTACTTTTCAAATATATGGCAAAACATTAATCCGACTTCTGTTTGATGTCATTGCTGAGTCAGTGTAAAAACTGTAAAAAGTCAGCGAGGCACAATGTCGGACCGACCGGCAGACACACACAAACCCAGAAGTTTGGACCCAAGAGAGCCGACGGCACATGTGTCTGATCTAGCCTTTTAAAATTCATTTGTGTTGCTTTTAGTTATGTTCATGTTTTCTGAATTGCAGGGAGTTAAAAACAATCAAACATCCAACAGCCTTCAGGCTTCAGAGTCACTTCCCTGCAGGGGCAGAAAGCAGCTGTGAGCCCAACGGTTGGTGGCATTTCCAGTTAAGAGAGAGAGAAAAGCCACATCTGACTGGACTCGAAACAGAAAGTCAAGTTGGTTCAGGGAAAGTAAAGAGGATCTGAACCAACTGGAAGCTCTCTTCTCCTGTCTCATGGTCAAGATGTTTGCCTTCCTACTAATCTAAATGTTAATTCTCACTTCTGCTCAGAATTTCTTTTTAAAACAACTTGATTTCATGGTCATTTTGTCTTGTTTTTTGGGAGTCTATAAATGACCCGTTCAAGTCCTAACATTGTGATTCTGAGAATAAATATGCCTTCAAAATATCTGTTTTTCATGGATTGGCTGACGTTTAGCACCAGCCCATCTGAAACCCTGCAAGGATAAACAAGGTGTAGATGGGTGGATATATATATATATATATATATATATATATATATATATATATATATATATATATATATATATATATATATATATATATATATATATATATATATATATATATATTCACCCAGTGTTTTTGAGGTCCATAAATTGTCTCTAAATTGTCAAAAACTGATTAAATTCCCCTTTATGTTTTGAAGGAAAAAAAAAAACAACAGATTTTCCAAAAGCAAATGACACATTGCAGTCTAATACCTCAATGATCAGTGTGCTTCTGCTCTTAATGTTGCCATCATCAGGTTTTTCCCCCTAACTCTGATTCTTTCATCTTTCATGCCAAAGCTGAACGGTGAATCTCCAAGACAGGATGGAAGATGCTTTCCATTTCAAAAACTCTCCCTTTCTGACCGGGAGCTGTTTCTGCTGACGGCAGCAGAGAGAGAAAGCAGAAGGAGCTCCATTTTCTCATAGGTTATCTGTTTCATAGGAAACTGTCACTATATCATGACAGTTTTAAAAACTATGTCGATTTTTTTTTCTAAAGGTGATGCACTGCAGACTATAAAAAAACATGTTTTACTGGCTCATAAAACACATGACAAATGGTTTAACGCAGCTGTCTCAGTTCAGGTCTTGTCATTTTTCTATGTGTCTCTGCTTCGACACATCTGAATTAAATAATGAAGTTAATAAGGTGACGACTCATGTCGACAAAACTGTTGGTACCCACTGAAATAACTTGAGCATCGCTTTTGAATTGTGGCTCAACAGAATATTTCAAAGACACAAAATAATGAAACAGGCTTGTGTGAAAATGATGGCCCCTCTAGAGAAGATTAAAAAAAATACATTGAGAATAGGGACATTTTAAATTAGCAGTACATGTGTCTTCAAGGTTGTGGTCAGTCAGTCTTCCTATTTAAAAGCTGATAAGTAGTTGCTGTGCTGTTTGTTGATATGGTGTGTGCCACACTCAACATGGACCACACAGGAAGGGAAGGAGAAAGTTTGAGCCAAGAGTTTAGAAAGAAAATTAGAGACAAGTACATTAAAGGTAAAGGCCGTGAAACCATCTATAAATAGAGACCGAACGTTAGCCAACCTCCCTGCCACAGCTGCAGGAAGAAAGCAGATGACAAATTCATAAGAACAATATGAATGACAAGCAAAGAGCCCAGAACAACCTCTAAAGAAGTTAAAAGTGAGCTCAAAGGTCAAGGTGCATCAGTGCTACATCTCACCAGCCGTCCTGGTTTGAGCCACGGAGGACACCATCCTTCCTTTCATTGAAGGATGAAAAAGCGAGACTGGAATTTGCCCCAAAGTTTCTATGAGAATGACCTTTAGGCAGACGAGACAAAACTGGAGCTTTAACGCACCGCACACAAAAAAGTTCAGAACCAAGAATGCAGCAAAGAAAGAACGCTGTCCCTGCAGTGAAACATGGAGGAGGCTCGGTCAGGTTGTGCTGCATCTGGCCCAGGTTGTCTTGAATCTGTGCAGAGTACAATGAATTGTGCACATGTGATTTTAATTAATCCCATTGACATGGTGTATTTTTAGGTATAAAACCTGTGCATGTTTTAGCAAGACACAACCAAACAGTCTGACCCCACCCGATCTGTTTTGAGATGTTTCTATTTATGTTGCAAACCAGGAACAATTTCTTAGTTTTGCTCTGACGTGAATAAAATCAGTTTGAGATTTGTGAAGTGATGCAATCTGTTTTTCATTCTAAGTCACATTTAAAGGCTTGCAACCGTATCAGAAACTATTTTTATTCAGCAGCATTTAAATTGGGACAAAGCAGTTACTCACTTTAAACAGCTGGTTTCTTCAGGTCTATTGAAGATTTAAGACTGCTAAGTGAACATTTGGTTTTACTTTATGTTCCACCATTTGAAACAGACATTTCGAGGTAACGACAGCAATTAACTCGTGTACTGTTCTCATGCTGTGTGGTAATTCTGGTGCAAGAAAGAGTTTGCCACATCCTTTTCTGCAGATCTAATCAGGGTCAGGTCAACATACCTTTTCCTGCCTTGTCCTGAGAGCGCATCAAGTCAAGCATCTTTTTTATGGAGTAAAATACCTTGCTTGAAGTTCTTAACAGATTGCATTTCGTTTGCCTACCACCCTTAAAAATACTGACAAAAAATATGAAAAAAATGTCCAAGAATAACTCAACAAACAATGTTTTTTTGTTATCATAATATCATCTAAAATGAGGTAGGTTGTGTTTGAAAATGAAACTAAGCATTGTGATTTTATTTTTAATATTAATTATATATAAATTGTTTCAGATTGCAATGCAAAAATGGCAAATGTCAACATTTATTTTCCAGTTTTAATATCATAAAATGCTTTTGAAAGTCGGGGTTATGCTTGAGATTGCACAGCAGATGAGTGGTTTACTATGTTCTGCACGTGCAGAGTGATATAAATCTGGCGGTAGACCAGACAGGTAGCACCTGTTTGTACAAAATATCAACAGTTTCAGTCTGCTGGAGGGGAAAAAAGAGACAAAGCGAAACTAAAGCTTTCTCTTTATGCTTTTGTGAATAAGCCCAACTTTTGTGCGGCAGCACATCTGGATTCTCATTCATATCCTGCAACTGCTCAAAAACTAGAGTAATAAAATTGTCTTCCATAGTTTTGAGCAGCAGCTGAAGTGCAAGAAAAGCCGAAGAATGTTGTCATCCAATCTGAAAAGAATCTCACAAATATTTGATTTTGGAATTGAAATAGTGAAGCGCATTAAGTCAGGGGATATATGTTACACAGACACCTAAATAAAATTAAAGAAGATGCTAAATGTAGAATTGAGTTGGTCAAACTTAAATACTTTAGATTCAATAAATAATGTTTAATGCTTCATTGAGCAAACTTAACTTATATAAACTAATTTATTGAATGGGAAGCTTGCCCAAAATTGAACTGAGTTCATCCAAGGAGTCATTTTTTTGAGTGCACTACTGGCAATCAAGCTGTGGGTGTATGAGCAATGCCTTTCTGCCTCCTTCTGTAAGGATGTAGTGCGACCTTTTAATGTCACCAGTCTCCCACTGATCAGTCTAGGAATGAAAACCTAAGTGAGCTGCATCTTCAGTCAGTCATTTACAAACGACTGGGACTCATGTTTCATCATAGATGCTTTAATTGATCCATCCATCTGTAATTTAAAATGACAGCTTTGTGAATATTTCCAAACGTTATTGTCATTGTTCCACAAAGTTTCATCTGACAATGTCTCTTGTTTTTAAAAGGAATTACAACCTAAATCGTTCCAATATGCTGTTTGTTAACTGAACTGTGGAAGTTTCTGTGAGTAAAGGCCTTTTGGAGTTCAGACATAGCTGCTGAAACGTAACTTTCTACATACATTAAATCAATCGATAAAAATTCTGGTGAAACTTTTGGTGAGAATTTATTATGAGACCCGATAAAACATCAAGTCTCATCAGAATACTTTGAAACATCAGAATATTTCTGGTTTAATATGGCTGAAAATTTAAACAAGACTTGTTTGAATCTTGTTTGTTGATTGTAGTGAGTGATCTCGACGCTTTTACCTTTGTCCAAATTATTCTGCCATCTTGTGGAGGTAGTGAGCAATGCAGAACCAGCGGTTGTTAAAACAAGAGCATGTTTTCAATGGTTGAGACTTAGTATTTTTTTGTTTTTGTAAGGCACTTAAAATTTAAAGCACTTTGAACTGCCTTGTTTCTGAAATGTGATGATGATGATGATGATGATGATGATGATGATGATGATGATGATGATGTTAGAAGTGCAGCAATCAGCCAAATATCAAAGTCAGAAAATTTTGCATGATTATTTCATATTTATTGCATCATAGTGGTTCATCTTCTTAATATAATGATTACATTTATAAAGGAGAAATATTAGCGGAGTAAATTTTTGTCATCAGGCAGCAGGTTAACGTGGCACTGCGCAGAGGCGGTAAGGTTTGGGGCAATGGGTCACTCCCAGTTTGTACTCCAGACTGGGCTTCTCTCCTGGAGGAGATGAAAACGTGAACCTCTGGAGGAGGGAGGTGAAGAAGAGGAACAGCTCCATCCTGGCCAGCTGCTCCCCGAGACACACACGCTTACCTGAGAAAGCAGAATTATAACGTTTTTAATCAGATATGATGGCACAGAGACCGTGATCACCTTAAAATTTACCTAAATGGCAAACTTATTCAAGGGTCAGCGATTATTGAAAGTGTGATGTGGTATTTCACTGAGACACTAGACAGCAAATCAGTTTACATATCAATTTAAATAGAGCCAATTTATAACAAGCTTTCTCATAAGATAAATGGATCAAAATCTAATCAATCGAATTTTAGAGATGAATTCCAGTTCAGCCGCATAATAAATGCATAACAGTTTATATCAATTCATTATGTCAGCTGATGCATGAAGTTTACAGCTGATTTTGTGAAGCAAGGTTTAGCTTCTGAGATAAGAGTCTCCCTGTAGTAGAAGAAAACTAAATTTCACCGTTGACCTCATATAAAGATTCAAGGTCCCAAAGGACAAGTTAACAATATTGTATAAATAGATGTGGAGCTCAATAAATAATAACATCACCAATAATTCCATTTATTTCATTCAAGTAAACTAGTGATGGCTTACAGCTAACTAAAACCCAAAATTATTCAGAAAATAAGAATATTACTCAAGACCATGAAACTTTTTTTGTTGGTCTGTGTAACTGCATGGGAAACTAAACTGTGGGGTTTCATGAAGAATAAAGCGTTTTCATGAAATTCATTCTTAAATGTTGCTATTCTAAACATTTGTAATGCATGAGTTTCAAGTTTGAATTAAAAGTAGGCCCATGAATTAATGGTTTCTCACTAAGTTTTTGGTTGAGGTCTTATAAGTTGTCTTAGACAAAAAAAATCTTATTTTAAGAGCTGTCCATAAAATTAGTTCAACAAACTTCGACATCCAACCTGCAGAAAAGGGGAGAAATGCGTCTCTCTTCATGAATTTGCCATCTTTTTCCAGAAAGTGCTGAGGATTGAAGGTGTACGGAGTTTCCCACATGGACTCATCGTGTAAAACTGAGTCCAGTATAGCAAGAACCATGGTGCCCTGAAAAATCAGTGTAGCGTTAGTCAGATAGGACCAAATACTTTATTTTACTGCTGATCGAAACCACATTATTACAAATCTGAAAAAGCAAACGTTTTATTCATCTCAGCCTTTGAGATTGAATGCTACATTTTTGATTGCTGCTCCGTTGCTTCCGAGTTACCATTCGTACCCACTGATCAGGGCAATATTGGTAGTCAAAGCAAATATTGCTAGAAAAATCAATCATAAAAGCAATTACACAGACACCATTACCTGAGGTGGCAAAATTGCATTTTTTGACGTCCCATCTCAGCTGCAAGCATCAGGGAGAGTAAGTAAACTTTTAGTTTGCATTTGGAGTTGATTGTGTTGAGGAGATATGAGTAAGAATATCAAGTGCCTGTGACTTTCTCATCACAGTTTTCTTTTTGAACAAACTGAGTCACTGACTAATTCCCAAAATCTGCTGTGAACATTAAATTGTTAATCTAGAGGACCTTAGTTTCCACACTGAACAATCTCATTGAGACAAAGCTCTGATGAAGCAGGGTAGTCTGAAAACCTCCTCTCTCTCCTCACAATGTCATTATAAGACATTTTATTTAGAAGCAGACAAAAACTAAGACCTTTAATTAAAGTTTGACATGTAAAAATAGGGGAAGCATCTAAATAAAATAACACATTTGCAGGTCAGACCTTTGGGATGGTGTATTTATCCACTGTGGTGTCCTGGTTAGCTGTACGGGGCACATTTAACGGGATGATGTTCCCCATCCTCTGTATCTCATGGATGACAGCATTGGTGTAAGGCATGTTGTCTCTGTCAGCCATAGACGGCTGCCTGGACGGACCAATCACAGCGTCTATCTCAGCCTGGACTCGCTCTGCATGCAGAGAAGAACAGAACAATCTGAGTCTATGAGAGGAAATGCATACTGTATAATGTTAGTTGAGTGTAGCAATGGGAAAATGTGTGACAGACTTAAAGACGCTTCACTCAAACCTACCTTGTATTTGTGGGTTCAAGATCATGTACAGCAGCCCCCAGTGTAAAGTGGTGGTGGTGGTTTCGGTTCCAGCACCAAACAGGTCCAGAGTGCAAAAACACAAGTTGTCAATTTCAAAACCAGAATCCTTGTCTTCTTTCTGATTGAGACACATGAGGCAGACGTTGTTGGCACGAGTCATGATAGACGAGAAGAGCTTCAACACAGCAGGGAGGTCTCACCTCTCCCATCTCTATGAGGAAGGAGTCGATGTAGTCTCTGGGTGACGAAGGGTCCAGGTTCTCTCTGTGCTCCTTGATCTTTACTTTAATAAAATCTACTAGTTCATGTGTTATGGTGAAAATCCTCTGATGAGGTCCAGGCAGCCATTTCATCAGCCAGGGCAAGGCGTTGTAAAGCTACAGAAGAGACATAAATATCCATTGTTTCATCAAAGTGGTTCTGGCATATCCAAGTACTGAATGAGAAGTTAGAGTTTCCATCAATCATCACATCACCACCACCAGACAAAACCAGTCAGTGCCTTTCATGAAGGGTTAATTGACTGGTTTTGTATTTTCTAAAGCCAGTCTACCCATCATTCTCTGAACGCTGACATCCATTGAGCATTCATTTTTAGTCCAGATATCTGGATAGTTTCTCTATTTTCAAACCAGTTTTTGTAACCTGGTCCGACACCAACAATCATGCAACATTTAAAGCCACTTGAATAGCCTTTTTTTCTTCTTTCTGATGCTCTGTTTGAAATCGTCAAGGTCGTGTTCATAAAACTTCTTGCCATGTGATTGGCTGACTCATTATTTGTGTTATAAAAAATCTGTTGAACTGGTGTATTAATGGTCAGTAGGTGTATTTGTGTGAATGCATCATCTCCAACTTCATTAGACATTGACAAGTCTGAAATCTATTTCAGCAGATCTACAAATGATTTTCTCTCCAAGGGACTGAATCTTATACCACAGATATCACTGTTAGACTTTATGACCAGAATTACTTGAACAAAGATTTTACATCCATCTCTGTACTTCCTTTATCTATTTGGTAACAGAAATAAGTTGGTCATTGGTTAAGTACAGCTTATCTCTACCTCATGCAGCTTCAACCTTCTTCTTCTTCTCTTGGAAACATGTCCTCACCTGGGCCCACACTGTTCCTTCCAGGTAAATCGTCTCATTGAAGAGTTGAAGGATGATCTTGAACTGCTTGTCGTTGTACTCAAATCGATTCCCAAAGACCAAGCAGCAGATGATGTTGCCCACGGCGTTGTTGATCAGTTTTTGGGCATTAAATTGCTGACCTGAAACAAAAACAAGCAAACGTATTAGACAACAGCAGTACAGTTTACTATAAATGGTGGAATCCAGAGTTTAGTAAAAATAAATAAATAAAGCAGAGAGCAGTTCTATGTTGGAAATTCCTGAGCAACGTGATTTCTTTGGCTTCTCAGTTGCTAAAGGTCCCAACTTTCTCTAATTTACAGCCAAGAAAGAATATATAAAAAAATGTATAATAAATCATGTTGAACCTCTTGAAGCAAACTTGTTTCAGTACTTGAAACTGAAAAAAACTATAATTAAAAAAAAGAAAAAAATATTTTACATATCGCCGCCTTTCTAAAATAATGTCCTAAGTCACTTTTTGACCAAAGGGATTTTTGTTTTTTGCCTAAAACATCTTTTGGAAAAAGAGGTGGTGATTTTTTTTTTCTCCCAAAATCACTTTTGGCAAAAAAAAAAAAAAAAAAAAGACTTATTAATTTAGGATGGTGAAAACATATTAAAGGTATAGAGAGGTATAAAAATGGTAAATAAAGAAATATTAAAGGGACTTTGAAAGGAAAATGGTGACGAGCGACTCTATAACTGGCCTGAGCATTTTAGGAACTGATTATCTGTTCAGATTTTAACACAAACTATTACAGAGTTGTCTAAAAAAAAAAACAGAGAATATCAATAGAGAAGCGGTAGACTTGGCATAAGTATATTGTTAATATCAAAGGTCACAGAAGACTGGCAGACTGGACAATTTTAGTGACTTAAATATTCTCGTAGCTGTAGTTAGTTACATCCAGAGATGCAAATTAGCCTTTCTGAACAGTCAATGCATCGAACATGGAAGGTCCTCTGCAATGCTATCATGTTAATGTCAACCAAAACCTCTGAGGAAATTATGGAATATTTTGTTAACCTGCAATTAAAAGCCATTTTGGAGATAAAAAGAGGTCCAAAGTGATACTGTTAAGGTGACCATAATAAACCTAATATAGAGAATATTTCTAACAAAACCATTTCCTGAACACAAAATAAGATTTTCCTTTTGTTATCAACAAAAGCCTCAGTGAGATACTGACACTCCTGCTGGATGGATCGCTCCAGGGTTTTCTTCCCCAGACCAAAGTTTCTTAGTGTGTGAAGAGCAAATCTCCTCTGCTGCTTCCACGGATTACCACTGGAACCTACAAGACCTTTTTGAAACCAATAAAATAAAAAGTTTTACGCTGACTCTTGAATGAAATTAATACTGTAACACAGAAACCCTAAAAGGCAAGGAGAAAATATATTTTCAAAGAGCCATTTTCTAAGTCTGACCAAAATTTGCTTTTCCCTGAACTTTAAAAATCGTGTAAAAGTGGTGCAAAATTTGATCAATTATGTTCTTTTATTAAGTATTTCTGACTATACAACTTATATTTATTTCCTTTCTACAGCAAACAACTACAAACACGGTAGAAAAAAGTTTTAATTCTTTATTATTTTTAGTCGCTTATGTCCCATTTGCCTTTCAGGGCTTTGGTAAATTAATGCAATTACAAAAACAGCCAAACATTCTTTGTGTGAAATGATATAGGTGGTTTGAGATTGATTGTAAATTGCAGCTTTTGACACAAAATATAAAGAATGTCACCTTTATGCCCAATTAAATCTTCAAACAACGGGACTCTGGGACGGTCGATGAAGTTTTCTCCTTGTTGGACCAGAGTCTCTCTCACCAGCTTGTAGCCATTGATGATGACAACCCTTCCACCAAACAAACGCAGACTGAAAACATTCCCGTATTTCCCTGCAAACTGAACACAGAGCAGATATTTGCTTTCATTCAAAATTCAGAAAATAAACCTTTTAAAAACCTTTGAGAAAGAAATCTGATTTACATGTCATGTAAATCAGCATATAACATTTCTAAGAAGGTCAGTATCTTCTCACATACTAATCATCATAAATAAAGTAATTTGGAAATCACTAACATCAGAGATTTATTAGGCTTTTGAACAGTTTCTTACTATGCTATTATTGCTACCACCACTGCAACAGTAGTAATGAATTGTTGTATCACCAAATTTTGTTTGTGTTAAGGTGTAACATTTTTCATTAATTTGTTTTCTAAAAAAAATTGAACTTTTTCATGGTATCTCTATAAGGAGAGGTAGTAAAGGCTCAAGGGAAATATGACAAATGAATGTTAAAAAGTATGTAGGTAAAAAGTCTAGTGAGTTAGAATGTTGCACTTTGCTCTACAAGAGAAAAACAAAAAGGTTAGAGTCCATTTCAGCCACCTTTATACTCTTCAGTCAACAATGTCCTTGATAAAGCATTTTATCTGAACTTAATCTGAGGTATTTTTTTGTTTTTTAAAAGAAATATAATTTGTTATGATTCCTTCATTTATTGTTTGAGTTACTGCTTTTTATTTGGGAAACAACATTATTTAAAGACAGGATCTGTATTTTATTGCTGTCTGTTTTTCTCCTACCTCTTTAAACTGCAGGTGAATTTTGGACGCCTTAATGCGAGGAAGGTCTCCGATAAAAGGAAAAGACCACGGACCTGGTGGAAAGTTACTAGGCACTCTGTTCTTCAAAACGTCTGTCAGCAGCAGAAAAACACAAAAAAATATCATAAAACCTCTGAGGTCTATCCAGTCCAAGCCGAGGACACTCAGGATCGTCTCCATGTCGCCTGTGAACACCGAGGTGGAGCAAATGAACCAGATGTTTTCAAGCAGGAAGCAGATAATAAACACTACTGGAAATCACTGCTGAGTTTCACAATAAAACTACTCAGCTTTTATCTATGTGGATGTCTCATTCAATACAAATAATACACAGCTTTTTACTTGAAGTTTTTATTTGATTTATTTAGGTTTGATTACAAAAGTGATGACCTATCAATGAAACTGACATGAACAAATTAATAAAATTCAGAACTTTTACCATGATGAACTGATTCTTGAATTTATTTCTGTCTGAATGTGTTGCATATTGAATTCATGTTAGTGAGTATTGAAAGACAACTTTGAATAAAAAAATGAACTAAATATGTAAAATCAATTAGAAATCTTACAACCTTCCCTCTCCATCATTTGTACTCCAACAAATCCACAAGGGGTCGCAACTGCCAAGTTGAAGTCCTCGTTAATCTGGATTTTGAATTCATAAACATTAAAGATGACAGCCAAACATTTGTGAGACTTGTTGATTATACTGAAAGTGACTAGACAGCTGCCATCCATAAATGATGAAACATCAGACAGTTAAACTCTGGACAGAATTTTATTCATAAACATCATAAACATCAAATGTTGGAAGAAACCAAAGTGTTTTTATTGCTGTACATTAAGAAGATTCAGGCAAGGAAAATAAACGAGAAAACCCCATCAACTGAATTGAAGATTTGTTCAAAGTACTGTAAATACTGGGCAAAAGCAGTTTAAATGAAAGATAGATGATTATTCCATCAGTCTTGTTTTTAATCATGATAAATTGTATAGTTTTATTTGTCATCAGGCAGCAGGTTAACGTGGTGCAGCACAGAGGCGGTAAGGTTTGGGACAACGAGTGAGCCCCAGTTTGAACTCCAGACTGGGCTTTTCTCCTGGAGGAGATGAAAATGTGAACCTCTGGAGGAGGGAGGTGAAGAAGAGGAACAGCTCCATCCTGGCCAGCTGCTCCCCGAGACACACACGTTTACCTGAGAAAGCAGAATTATAACGTTTTTAATCAGATCTAATGTCACACACACCTTTACCTGACAATACACATTACAAGATGTTAACATTACACATTGCAATTACGGTGCACTGAACACCATATACACTTCTGCAACAGTGTGCTATTTGGTCTTAATGGTTTTATTGTATCTGATGCTTATAACGTTTATAATGCAATCTAATATTTTCTGTGATGTTGTATCTCACCGAAGCACTACATTTCAATTCAATTTACATATAAGTGTAAATGAGCTGTAGACTGTTTTCATTAAACAAATGCTTAAAGTGTGTTACTATATTCTAAGTAACACAATTTAATACACTATTAATACACTAGTTTCATGTTTCAATTTAAAAATTGTTCTGCTGCAGCTTCGGACTGACTGTGGCTGAGATCAAATCAAGAATTTGTTGAATTTATGTTATGATTACAAGGCAGGTTTTTCAAACCTTGTTGAGGTTTTTGAAGTTGTTTAAGACATAAATGTTTTATTCTAATAGTTAGTCCAACAACCAAACTTCGACATCCAACCTGCAGAGAATGGGAGAAATGCTTCTCTCTTCCTGAATTTGCCGTCTTTTTCCAGAAAGTGCTGAGGATTGAAGGTGTACGGAGTTTCCCACATGGACTCATCGTGTAAAACTGAGTCCAGTATAGCAAGAACCATGGTGCCCTGAAAAACCAGTGTAGTGTTAGTCAGATAGGACCAAATACTGTATTTTACTGTTGATTTATAGAAAGTCACATTATTATACAAATCTAAAAAAATTAAATAATTTTTTTTAGATTGAATTTTCATTTTAGCCTCTTGGTTTACACATCGAACATTTTCAAAGTTAGTTCACAAAGCTCTCCTCAAACAGTGCAGTCTAAGACATCTAATTAAAGTTTCACGTGTAAAAACAGGGGAAGCATCTAAATAAAATAACACATGTGCAGGTCAGACCTTTGGGATGGTGTATTTATCCACTATGGTGTCCTGGTTAGCTGTACGGGCCACATTGAGCGGGATGATGCTCCCCGTCCTCTGCATCTCATGGATGACAGCGTTGGTGTAAGGCATGTTGTCTCTGTCAGCCATAGACGGCTGCCTGGACGGACCAATCACAGCGTCTATCTCAGCCTGGACTCGCTCTGCATGCATAGAAGAACAGAACAATCTGAGTCTATGAGAGGAAATGCATACTGTATAATGTTAGTTGAGTGTAGCAATGGGAAAATGTGTGACAGACTTAAAGACGCTTCATTCAAACCAACCTTGTATTTGTGGGTTCAAGATCATGTACAGCAGCCCCCAGTGTAAAGTGGTGGTGGTGGTTTCGGTTCCAGCACCAAACAGGTCCAGAGTGCAAAAACACAGATTGTCAATATCAAAACCAGAATCCTTGTCTTCTTTCTGATTGAGACACATGAGGCAGACGTTGTTGGCACAAGTCATGATAGATGAGAAGAGCTTCAACACAGCAGGGAGGTCTCACCTCTCCCATCTCTATGAGGAAGGAGTCGATATAGTCTCTGGGTGACGAAGGGTCCAGGTTCTCTCTGTGCTCCTTGATCTTGATTTTAGTAAAATTTTGTAGCTCTCGCATTATGGTGAAAATCCTCTGATGAGGTCCAGGCAGCCATTTCATCAGCCAGGGCAATGCGTTGTAAAGCTACAGAGGCGAGACAGAGAAAAATCCATTGTTCCATAAAAGTGGTTCTGACTCTCCAATCTTCAATTGCATATCCAACTGTCAAGTTAAAACAGCAAATGGTGTATTTGTGAGCAGAAAAGCTTACCTCTGAGGCCAGACATGCAAGTGATTCAAATGATGATTACAAAGCTGGACTATTAGCAGAGATGGAAGATGAAGCTGGTGAGCTTGATAAACAGCAAGAAGCTGATTTGGAAAAGACTATTCAGTCTAATTTGTGGAAAAAATATGGTCAAGATGAGCTCTATACTGCAATCCAAGAGGCAGAAAAGGCATGTAATGTTGCTTCTGACATAGAAGTCTTAACTGTGAACAAAAGTGCATGAAGTGCAGCTGTCTTTTGTGGAGAATATGATCCAGGAATCTATTAAAAGTTTTGTGACCTGGGAAACAAACTGTGCCTTCTGATACCAATTACATTACTCACCAAGCAGCTCAAAAATTGAACCTAGAAGGTGAGAACATAACATTAGCTGTTCATGGTGTTGGGGGAATGTCAGTCGAAGTTAGAACAAAAAGATACCTGTTAAAACCCCCAAAGGCACAGTGAAAGCTCACCAACTCATTTGTTATGGACTCAGTGAGATTGCTAAAGTGCATAAAGTCATTCAACCACTGCAGCTACAAAAGTTCTTTCCAGATGTTGACCTGGAAGACCTCAAAAGACCGGATACCATTGAGCTGCTAATAAGCCACAGAGAAGGCAGTCTGGCCCCTAAACGAGTCAAGGTCGTTGGAGACCTGGACCTGTGGAACAGTCCACTCGGCATAACCGTGGGAGGAGCTCATCCGGATCTTTGTGAAGACGTCAACATGGCAGCACACAGGTCAGAAACACACTTTGCTCGTTCTATGCGCACTGCTGCTATAAAGTATGAAGAAGTCTGCAGTCTCAAAGAAGTTAAAGCAGAAAGCAAAAGTACAACTACCAATAAAGAGTTAATTGATTAGTGGAAATGGGAGAGCATGGGAGCCGCTTGTGAACCAAAGTGTGGTGGGTGTCGCTGTGGGACATGCCAACCAGGTGGAAAAGACATGACATTAATGGAGGAGAAAGAACTTCAAATAATTAAACAAGGTCTTACCCATGTGCAAGCAGATGCACACAGTGATGCTCCCCACTGGGATGCAAAGTATCCTTGGATTGTAGAACCCACTAGTCTTCCCAATAACAGGAAAAGTGTTGAGTCAACTTTCTTAAGAACAGAAAGACGATTAAATAAAGAGCCTGAATGGAAAACTGTCTATGCAAACCAGGTGCATGAAATGGTGCAGAGAAAAGCAGCAATAAAGCTAACAGAAGAAACTTTAAATGGCTGCTGGAAATGACCAGTATGGTATGTGAACCACCAGGTGGCACCAAATCCTCATTCTGTAACCACTCCTGTGCGTTTAGTACGGAACAGCAAAGATTTGAAGGTCTAAGTATGAAGGGTCTTGATGTTTTAAATCCTATCCATGCTGTTCTACTCAGGTTCAGAAGGGGACTGCATGCTGCCTTGGGAGACATTAAAAAGATGTATAACTCTGTGTGGCTAGAGGACCTGGAGAGACATCTACACAGGTTCCTCTGGAGAGACGGCTCAGAAGAGGAGATCGGTGAGTTTGCCATTACCAGAGTTAACATTAGGGATCGTCCTGCTGGATGTATTGCCCAAGTAGCAATGCGAGAGACAGCAAAACTGCCCACGTTTGACAGCTGTAAAGAGGAGCGGAGGATCCTAGAAGAAGACTGTTATGTCAATGACATCCTAACATCTGAAAATGACCCAGAACTTTTGCACAAACACATTAAGAAGGTGGAAGAGATCTTACAAGTTGGGGAATTTTTTTTGAAACCATGGGTCCTATCAGATCAAAGTGGGAGGCAAAAAATGTCCTTACCTAGCAGAGATACAATCCTTACACTCCCTAATCAGATGAAAGATGATGATAATAAGGCTTTGGGAGTGGGATATCTGGTGGAAGAAGATAAATTGTATGTGATAACATCAATCAATTTCTGGGACAAAGAGGTAGTAAAGGGACAAAACCTAGAGGAAGGAGAAGTGAGAGCAAATACTCCAAATCCTCTCACTAGGAGGCAACTCCTTAGCCAAGTAGCAAGCCTTTTTGATCCCATTGGCCTAGTCACACCCACCAAACAAAAAGGAGCAATTCTAGTGAGAAAGGCTTTCCAAGAAACCAGAACTGCAGGTTAAGCAGGTGACACGAGGGATCAACCACTTTCTGATGGGCATAGAAATGAAGCCATTGAATTGTTCCAGGAGTATGTGCGCCTGGGCCAAATTAAATTTCACAGGAGTTTAACACCAATCAGTTGGATTGGAAAGCCCCTAGGAATAACTTTTTCTAATGGGAGTGATAAAAGTTATGGTGCAGTTCTATACTTCAGATGGGAGACGGAGCAAGAGATCCAAGTGAGACTTGTAGAATCCAAAGCAAAACTCACTCCACATGACCAGAAGGGAGAACCTGTAAAAGCAGAAATTTGTGGTGCAGTGTTTGCAGCTCTTCTGAGGAAGTATGTTGAAAAGCACAGCAGGATGGAAATTGGAGGCTGGTACCATCTTCTGGACAGCCAAACTGTGCTGGGAGCCATTCAGCGCGATAGCTATGGGTACCAAACTTTCTTTGCTAACAGAGTTGGTGAAATACAGAAAGCTGGGCCTGTCGCAGATTGGTGGTGGATCCCAGATGAGCTCAATGTTCCAGATATTGCATCAAGAGGAGCATGTCCTGAGCACCTCCAAGAGGACTCTCAGTGGCAAAATGGACTAAAGTTCCTGTTGCAACCTGTTGAACAATGGCCTATAAGATCAGCCAAAGGCATTGCTATGGGTGCAAAAGACAGTGTTGCAAGGCTCCAAAGAAAAGCTTTCTCAGCAATAATGACCAGAGCTCAATCCAGCCAAATTAAAGAAAAAAATGTGATGAGGATGTGACAAAGAACCCTTTAGAAGCTACAGAGTGTAAAGAAAAGGACAGTCAGCTCAAAATCACTCCTCTTACATGCATTGCCAAGCAATTAATTCAAGAGAGAAGATACAGCAGTCTTTCTAAACTGGTCAGAGTTATTGCATGGGTGAGAAGAGCTGTTGAAAATTGGAAACTCACTTTGGAAAGCCAGCAAAGTGGCAGAAAAGTGAAAATAAAAATTTCATCAGACACCAAACCAACCATTCATCCTGGGCTCAGTGTTGCAGACCAAAATGCTCTGAGAAGTCAGTACAAACTTGGCAAAGTGATCAGTGTAAACGGCAATGTAAAGGGGACTGTACGAGATGTGTATGTACAAACTTATCCAAGTTACCCTGTACCACTTGTGAAAGCTGCAGGACAAACGAGGAAAATGAGAAAAAAACTTCCAATGAAAATGCCCTCAACGATACTTCATAGAGATGTAAGGCGCATTGTTGTGTTATTGCTGATAGAAGAACAAGAAAACTGCTGGGACAAGATCTGGTGAAGAGAGAGGTGTGACCTCCTTAGGTTCAAAAACCAGGAGCTCAAGTGGGAGGTGTCAAGTTAAAACAGCAAATGGTGTATTTGTGAGTGCATTACCATCTCCACCCAACTGGCACGCGCCTCACAGGAAATCAAGCGCACCCATCTCTCTCACTCAGGCCTTCAGGAGCCTATAAAGTAACTCGGCACACCTGTGTTCTGAATGATCCCTTTAGACAAAGAACTCAGCTTCAAGCTCCTACAGGGACACCACTGGTAGGAAATGAACATTAAATCATTTAACCTGCATTCAGAGGACCTAGGTGATGAAATGGGTTTATGTTTGGAATGTAGTTTGTTTTGTTTGTTCACTATAATCTGTAAGTAATTTTGGTTGATTTGTTTGTAGGTTTTTAACCTGCTTGGTGTGTCTACTCTGACCACTCTAACAAAATTATGGTGGTCTTGTATTGCAAAGTGAAGTGATTTAAAGACAAAAGAAAAATAAAAAGATGACACTGAGATGAGTTGTTCCTGCGTCTCTTTGATGGGAGCAAGCCTTTTTTCAAGTTTGGGCAGAAGCCGAGGTGGTTTGAAGAGGCCAAGAAACTTGACACCAACTATTGAATGAGAAGTCAGTTTGTTTTTTCATTACAGTTCATGGATCAGGGGCTGCACAGTGGCACAATAATACAGATCACTGAGCACTGTTGCCTTGCAGCAAGAAAGTCTTTGGTTCCAATCCTGGCTGGGGTCTTTCTGAATGAGGTTTGCAGGTTCCCCCTTTGGATACAGGGGTTCTCCCCGGACCATCCTGCTCTCTCACATACTCCGAAGACATGACTGATAGTTTAATTGGTCTCTGTAATTGTCTTTAGCTAACTGTCCTGTGTGTCTCTGTGTTGCCCTGTGATGATGACCTGATGGGGATTTCACCCAATGACTGCTGTAAATCTCTAATCTTAAACTACTACTACTCATCTACTCATTCTTCTCTGAACGCTGACATCAACAGAGCATTTTATCCAGCCATTTTGATACTTTCTTTAAAACCCAGTCAATGCCTTTTCTTCCTCGTTCTCATGGTCGGCCTGAAATTGTCAAGGTTTTCTTCATCACATAGTTGCTGCCATGTGATTGGCTGATTCTGCTAATTATGGGTTGAACAGATATAGGCAAATGAAATGGTCAGATGTACTTTTCCATGTGCCAAGTGTTTGGTCGAAAACAATAATCTTTTTTTTGTTGTTTGAAAATTTTCTGCTGTCCTCACCTGTGCCCAAACACTTCCTTGTAAGTAGACAATATCGTCAAAGTGTTGAAGGATGGTCTTGAACTGCTTGTCGTTGTATTCAAATCGACTCCCAAAGACCAAGCAGCAGATGATGTTGGACACGGCATTGTTGATCAGTTTTTGGGCATTAAATGGCTGACCTGAAATAAAAACAAGAAAACGCCATGGTCATTGAACCAGCTGAAGTGTAGGCAGGTGCTCTAGCATTTCCTGGTAGACGGCTACATTGACTGTAGACTTCAGGAACCCAGTGGACCAACACCAGCAGACGAAATGAAATCCCAAAACCATCATTGACTGTGGAAACTTCAAACTGGACATCAAGCAATGTGGATTCTGGTCCTCTCTACTCTATCTGCAGACACTGGAACTCGATTTCCAACAACGTCACTTTTTGCAAAAATAGATCCCTGAAAAAAGCTAAAGCAATTTTAACTGAACACAGCTACCTCAAGTTTCTCTTTTACCAGGAGGATGCAGGTTTAAAAATCTGCAGGAAAAACATAATTAGGAATTCATTTTCCTGTTACTTTCATTTTTAAATACTTCTTGTTGACTGTTTGTCTGTGTGTCAGTCCATATGCCTACACTGTGATGGTTTTTAGCATACAGACCATATCTATAGTTGGTGACTGTACTTTCTGATGGCTGTAATACCAGTAAGGTCGGTGTAATAAACCCAATATACTGCATATTTCAGAAAGGGTTTTCTTGAACACAAAATAAGATTTTCCTTTTATTTTTTTACCTTGTAGATCAGCAAAAGCCTCAGTGAGATACCGACACTCCTGCTGGATGGATCGCTCCAGGGTTTTCTTTCCCAGACCAAAGTTTCTGAGTGTTTGAAGAGCAAATCTCCTCTGCTGCTTCCACAGATTACCGCTGGAAACTATAAGACCTTTTTGAAACCAACAAAAAAACTTTATTTGGACACTTATAGAAAACTTATCAAATTACCAAACCTGACAGACTAATATTCTTTGTGTGAAATGAGATGGATATTTTAAGCTTGATTTGAAATTGCAGATTGTGAAAGAAAATGTAAATAATGTCACCTTTATTCTCAAATAAGGCCTCAAACAACGGGATGCTGGGACGGTCGATGAAGTTTTCTCCTTGTTGGATAAGAGTCTCTCTCACCAGCTTGTAGCCATTGATGATGACAATCCTTCCGCCAAACAAACGAAGACTGAAAACATTCCCGTATTTCCCTGCAAACTGAACACAGAGCAAATATTTCATTCAAGAAATAAACATTTGAAGAAAGGACAACTTAAAAAGGTATTACGCATCCCAACATCTTTGTCTTTATGCATCTTCAATGTGCTCAACTATAAAATGGGGCGTTTGTTAGTTTACATTTCCATCCATCCATCCATCCATCCATTTTCTTTACACCCTTGTCCCTTTGTGGGGTCGGGAGGTTTGCTGGTGCCTATCTCCAGCTCACGTTCTGGGCGAAAGGCGGGGTACACCCTGTACAGGTCGCCAGTCTGTCGCAGGCATTTTCAAACATTTTAAATAATAATCATGGTTAGAAATATTTTTAGAACTTTCATCCATCCATTTCCTAGTGTGCTTATACTTGGACAATCACAAGCATTATACTAATTTTATATGATTTTAATTATATGCTTGTCATTTAAACTTTCACATAGTTTTGGACTTTTGTAACTGTTGATTGTGGTAACTAAGTCTGGCACAACATGCCGCAGAATCATTTTTGGCCCATCTGGATGACTGTCGATCCTACATAAAATTGTGTATTTTACTCATTAACTACTTCATATGCATGTGATTTTTAAAAAACTTAAATAGCATCTAACAATCAGCAGAAGTCTGTATTGTCACAATATAATACTAAAACCATATTTAGAGTCCTGTAGTTATCTAGTCCACAACATTCCCTCTTTTACATGAGACAAATATTCATCCATATGAGCTACACAGTAGGGTTGCAGCACAGTTCTAAATATGTTGATTTACATCACAAGTTGTGACACATTGTCATATGTATTTTTTATATCAATGACATCAGGGAGATTTATTAGATTATTTTTTTTACAGTTTCTTATTATTCTGTTACTGCACGAATATTATATCATTGATTGTTGAGAATGTTGGTGTATGATTTTTCATTACTGTGTTTTTATTTTTTTAAAATGAATATTTTCAAAGTATGTGTAAGAAGAGATGGGGAAGGCTCTAGGGAAATGTAATGAATGACTGTGAAATAGTTAAAAAGTTCATAGGCAAAAGATTGTGAGTTAAGATCGAGCACTTTGCTCTTCTACAGAAAACAGAGGTTAGAGTCCATTTCAGTCACCTTTATGTCCTTGTTTGAGTCACTGCTTTACATTTGGGAAACAACATTAATTAAAGACAGGATCTGTATTTTATTTCTGTTTGTTTTTCTCCTACCTCTTTAAATTGCAGGTGAAGTTTGGACGCCTTAATGCGAGGAAAGTCTCCGATAAAAGGAAAAGACCACGGACCTGGTGGAAAGTTACTAGGCACTCTGTTCTTCAAAACGTCTGTCAGCAGCAGAAAAACACAAAAAAATATCATAAAACCTCTGAGGTCTATCCAGTCCAAGCCGATGACACTCAGGATCGTCTCCATGTTGCCTGTGAACACTGAGGTGGAGCAAATGAACCAGATGTTTTCAAGCAGGAAGCAGATAATAAACACTACTGGAAATCACTGCTGAGTTTCACAATAAAACTACTCAGCTTTTATCTATATGGATGTCTCATTCAATTCAAATAATACACAGCTTTTTACTTGAAGTTTTTATTTTATTTATTTAGGTTTGATTACAAAAGTGATGATCTGTCAATAAAACTGACATGAACAAATTCATAAAATTCAGAGCTTTTACAATGATGAACTGATTCTTGAATCTATTTCTGACTGAAACACAATATTCAATGGCTCCTTTACTGAATATGTTACATATTGAATTCATGTTAGTGTGTATTTAAAGACAACTTTGAATAAATAAAAAAAATCCCAAACAACTGAATTTGTCAAATCAATCAGAAATTTTACAACACCCTCTTGTAGTACTCCCACAACGCCACAGGGTGTCGCCCCTCCCAACTTGAAGACCTCTGACTCGAGTCATAACACATGATCATCTGGCAATCCTTATAAATCTGCATTTTGAATTCATAAACCATTAAAGATGCCAGCCAAACATTTGTGAGACTTGATATTTACCCTGAAAGTAATTACAAGGAAAATAAACAAGAAAACAGCATCGACTGAATTGAAGATTTGTTCAAAGTACTGTAAATACTGGAAACTAACCTTTAAGAGATGGACATTGAGACAAAAAATAAGAATGCAAAATCAAAAAAAAAAATGTGTTGCTAAACAGAAAATTCCTGCAAGAAAGTAGTTTAAGTAGTTTGATTACCTGAAAGTGTTTTCATGAGTGCATTAATATTTGGGAAAATGCAGTTTAAATGAAACGCTTATTTAATGAGTCTGGTCCAATAAAATCACGTTATTTTCCTAAAATAGCCATTTTCTAAACATTTTAATCTTTATTGCACTTTATAGGTTCATTTTCATGTTGACTTCCATTATGATTCATTTTATAGTAATTTTATAGTTGATTTTTGTCATCAGGCAGCAGGTTAACGTGGTACAGCACAGAGGCGGTAAGGTTTGGGACAACGAGTGAGCCCCAGTTTGAACTCCAGACTGGGCTTTTCTCCTGGAGGAGATGAAAACGTGAACCTCTGGAGGAGGGAGGTGAAGAAGAGGAACAGCTCCATCCTGGCCAGCTGCTCCCCGAGACACACACGTTTACCTGAGAAAGCAGAATTATAACATTTTTAATTAGATCTGATGTTACAAACACCATGATCACCTTAAAATTTACCTAAACGGCAAACTAATTCAAGGGTCAGCAATAATTGGAAGTGTGATGTTTAATTTCACTGAGACACTTTATATCAAATCAGTTTATATATCAATTTAAAAAGAGCCAATTCATAACAAGGTTCCTATTACATTTAAATATACGACACAACACAATCAAGATGAGGTCAAGGGAACTGATTCAAAGTCTAAAACAAGTTAAAAAATTGTATTTATGCATACAAAGAGGAACAGCTAAAAAAACTGGAATATTGTGTAGCTCAGAAAAATGTTTTTGTGTTAAAAATATTTTTCCTTCAGATTTTCTGAAAAAATTAATTTTGGGTTTTTATTTACAATAAACTGTTTTTATTAAATGAATGATTAAAATACGTCACAGCCTGCTGCAGGTTTGAGCTGATATAAAATCAAGCATTAATTCAAGAATTTATTTGGCGACTGCATGCTAAGTTTTTGAACATGTGGTTGAGGTTTTCAAATTTTCTCAGACATAAATATCTTATTTAAAGAACTGTCCATAAAATGACAAAAAACAAAGTTCAACATCCAACCTGCAGAGAAGGGGAGAAATGCGTCTCTCTTCCTGAATTTGCCGTCTTCTTCCAGAAAGTGCTGAGGATTGAAGGTGTACGGAGTTTCCCACATGGACTCATCGTGTAAAACTGAGTCCAGCATAGTAAGAATCATGGTGTCCTGAAAAACCAGTGTAGCATTAGTCAGATAGAACCAAATACTTAATTTTACTGCTGATTTATAGAAAGTCACATTATTACAAATCTAAAAAAATTAAATAAGTCAAAATCGCTACTTGAATTTTCATTTTAGCCTCTTGGTTTCCACACTGAACATTCTCAAAGTTAGTTCACAAAGTTCTCCTCAAACAGTGCAGCCTAAGACCTCTAATTAAAGTTTGACATGTAAAAACAGGGGAAGCATCTAAATAAAATAACACATTTGCATGTCATACCTTTGGGATGGTGTATTTATCCAATATGGTGTCCTGGTTCGCTGTACGGGCCACATTTATTGGGATGATGTTCCCCATCCTCTGCATCTCATGGATGACAGCGTTGGTGTAAGGCATGTTGTCTCTGTCAGCCATAGACGGCTGCCTGGACGGACCAATCACAGCGTCTATCTCAGCCTGGACTCGCTCTGCATGCAGAGAAGAACAGAACAATCTGAGTCTATGAGAGGAAATGCATAATGTTTAATGTTAGTTGAGTGTAGCAATGGGAAAATGTGTGACAGACTTAAAGAAACCAACCTTGTATTTGTGGGTTCAAGATCATGTACAGCAGCCCCCAGTGTAAAGTGGTGGTGGTGGTTTCAGTTCCAGCACCAAACAGGTCCAGAGTGCAAAAACACAAGTTGTCAATTTCAAAACCAGAATCCTTGTCTTCTTTCTGATTGAGACACATGAGACAGACGTTGTTGGCACGAGTCATGATAGATGAGAAGAGCTTCAACACAGCAGGGAGGTCTCACCTCTCCCATCTCTATGAGGAAGGAGTCGATGTAGTCTCTGGGTGACGAAGGGTCCAGGTTCTCTCTGTGCTCCTGAACCCTTATTTTAATAAAACCTAATATTTTGTGTGATATGGTGAAAATCCTCTGATGAGGTCCAGGCAGCCATTTCATCAGCCAGGGAAATACGTTGTAAAGCTACAGAGACAAAACAGAGAAGAATCTATTGTTTTGTCAAAGTGGTTCTGACGCTACGATCTTGAATTGCATATCCAAGTATCGAATGAAAGCTGTTTTTTCATGTAAATAGTTTTCTTTTGGAAATGTTCTGCTGTCCTCACCTGTGCCCAAACACTTCCTTGTAAGTAGAGTGAATCGTCAAAGTGTTGAAGGATGGTCTTGAACTGCTTGTCGTTGTATTCAAATCGACTCCCAAAGACCAAACAGCAGATGATGTTGGCAACGGCGTTGTTGATCAGTTTATGGGCATTAAACGGCTGACCTGAAATGAAAATAAGCAAACGCCATGGTCATTGAACCAGCTGAAGTGTAGGCAGGTGCTCTAGCATTTCCTGGTAGACGACTACATTGACTGTAGACTTCAGGAATCCAGTGGACCAACACCAGCAGACGAAATGAAACCCCAAAACCATCATTGACTGTGGAAACTTCACACTGGACATCAAGCAATGTGGATTCTGGTCCTCTCCACTCTATCTGCAGACACTGGGACCTCTTTTTTTTTAGAGTTGCTTTATTCAATTTCTTCAAAATAGAAAAGTAAAATCTGTGTTCACCGCAAAATTGCCTTAGCTTTCTTGAACAACATCGTTACTCCCTGCAAAAGTATCAAATAGGTGCTTCAAGAAAGCTAAGGAAATTTTAGCTGAACCCAAACACCTGGTGTTCCTCTTTTACCATGAGAATGCAGACGTATTAAGCTGCAGAAACAACACAGTTAGGAATACTTTTTGCTGCTGCTTTCCTTTTCAAATACTTTTTATTGAATGTGTTTTGTGAGTGCCAGTTGTTATGCTTTCATAGTTTTTAACATATCTATAGTGAGTGACTGTATTTTCTGATGGCTGTAATACCAGCAGGGTTGGTGTAATGAACCCAATGTACTGAATATTTCAGACATGGTTGTCCTGAAAACAAAATAAGATTTTCCTTTTGTTATTTTTTACCTTGTAGATCAGCAAAAGCCTCAGTGAGATACCGACACTCCTGCTCAATGGATCGCTCCAGGGTTTTCTTCCCCAGACCAAAGTTTCTGAGTGTGTGAAGAGCAAATCTCCTCTGCTGCTTCCACGGATTACCACTGGAAATTACAATTCCTTTTTCAAACCAACAAAAAAAAAAAGTTTATTTTGACACCAGAACTGACAGACTAATATTTTTTGTATGAGATGGATGTTTTTTGGCTTGATTTGAAATTGCAGCTTTTGACACAAATAAATGTCACCTTTGTTCTGAGTTATGGCTTCAAACAACGGGATGCTGGGACGGTCTGTAAAGTTTTCTCCTTGTTCGATAAGAGTCTCTCTCACCATCTTGTAGCCATTGATGATGACAATCCTTCTGCCAAACAAACGAAGACTGAAGACATTCCCGTATTTCCCTGCAAACTGAACACAGAGCACAAATTTCATTCAAAACAACAAGAAATAAACTTTGTAAAAACCTTTGAAGAACAACATCCGAAGTACAACTTAAGAAGATATTACACATCCCAGCATCTTTCTTCAATGTGCTCAAATATGAAGTGGGAAGTTTGTCAGAATGTTTTCAAACATTTCAAATAATAATCATAATTATAAATATGTTCAGTACATTTGTTGTCTTAAAGTTACCAACTCATTAATTTTTGTTTATATTATTTTCTTCTTGTAAAGTATAATTTTATTTACTAATGTCATTTAAACCCATAGTTGTTTCCCCCCCCCCCTCTTTTCTGTCTGTTCTTATGTAATTATATATGCATATGTACAGGTATGTGAATTCTTTTCCCATACTCTTCTTTTTAATATGTGCAAAAATCTACCCTTATGTCACTTAAAAAAATAAATCATTTGATCACAAATAAAGAATATTTTAAGGAGAGGTGAAAAAGGATAAAAGGACAAATATGATAAATAACAGTAAAAAATATATATGTATGTATAAGGGACAAGGGTGTCAAGAAAATGGATGGATGGATGGATGTATAAGGTTAAATAGCTTAGTCTGTTAAAATTGAGCACTTTGCTCTACAAGAGAAAAATAAAAAGGTTAGAGTCCATTTGAGCCACCTTTATGCACTTTGAGTTAATAATCTTCTGTTGAGCAAAGCATTTTATCTGAACTTAATCAGTTATGCATTTTACTGTTTTCTAAGATACGTATTTTATTAATTTATTGTTTGAGTCAATTGTTTGTGTTTGGGAAATAAGAGCATTTACAGACAGGATCCATGGGATTCTGCTGAGCCATACACCCTTAACAACAACACTGACTGTATTTCATTATTCTCTGTTTTTCTCCTACCTCTTTAAACTGCAGGTGAATTTTGGACGGATCAATGCGAGGAAGGTCGCCAATAAAAGGAAAAGACCACGGGCCTGGTGGAAAGTTACTAGGCACTCTGTACTTCAAAACATCCGTCAGCAGCAGAAAAACAGATAAAAATATCAGAAAACTTCTCAGGTCTAGCCAGTCCAAGCCGAGGACACTCAGGATCGTCTCCATGTCGTCTGTGAACACCGAGGTGGAGCAAATGAGCCAAGTGTTTTATTAGCAAACACAGTGGGAAGCAGATAAGACAAACTGTACCGAGTCAAAGTTTGACAGGTGAAAACAGCAGTTTCAAAATAAAACCACTCAGCTGTGTTGAGCTGCTACAAGATCACAAACTATCTATGGAGCCAATGAAGTAAAACTCTCTTTTTCAAACTGTATTTTAAACTACAGTGAAACCCAACTTAACAGTGAAGCAATAATTGTACATGAAACTTTTCAGCCTAAAATGATCAAATCACTTAGAATATTTATATACAAGTCACATAAAAACCATTTGCAATACCAATTTATGGGATGATTAATGTTGTTGTTAAACTCATTTGGAAACATATTTCACCACTTCCTAATATTGTTTGATGCAATAGAGAAGTTGTAATGTCAACCTCTCTGTCCAATTTGTAAAGCATCAGTGTTGTTAAAGAAACGCATAATGTTCAATTTCTAAGAAATAATTACAATTTCCTTCAAAAAGCAAAAATAGTAAACTAATTAGATTAGTTGTGAATTGATTTCTTCAATAGATTTATATTTGTCCTTTAATTACGAGAGCTTCATTTTTTTTCTGGTTTGTTAGGATTTTTGGATCAACTTTATGTGAACATACAAAAGTTTACCAGTAGAGGGCAGTGTAGGGTACAGAGTCCACTGAAGCAGTACATAAACCATAAACGCCTACAAAATGGCTTTTGAAAATCTTCCCTCTCTGCCTCCACATAAGAGTGAAATTAAACATGAAAATGTTAAATATTAATCTTTATATTAATCTACATTAATAACACAGAAATATGTATTAAAAGCAAGATATTCTTTCCTAATTAACATTTTAAGAGTAGTGTTACCTGACTACAATGCTATATTACATATTCTTGCAAGTTCAGCCAGAAGACGAGCTCGACAATCAGTAACTTAAACAAATATTGTCTTGAGTTAACAACCTAACAGAGCAATGATAATAACAGTGACATAAGAATTCATGTAAATGTTGCAATTATGAAAAACAGGTGCCAAACATTCTCATCAGAAGATGCAACATTCACTTCAATCAAATATATAGCACATTTCAGCAGCAAGGCATCTCAAAGTGCTTTACATAATAAAAAAAGCTAAACAAAAAAACAACACGTGACATTGAATAACTTGTAAGAAAGAGAAAGAGATTTTGAAAATAAAAAGACTATAAAAGATAAAAACATTAAAACTCGCTCCCCTTTTAGGACTTCAGTTAAACGTCGTTTAACTTCAATTGTTGAGACTTAAGCAAGATTTCAAGATTATTTATTTGTGTACAACACAAGAGTCAAGCAACAACAGCAGATATATTACTTGTTTCAGGTTATTCAGTAAGTTGGAGCTAAGATAAACCCAACAATGTTAAAGTTTATTCTGAAAGTCTTTAAAAACAAATAAAAAAATGTAAGTCACTCAAACATCAGTGACTTTAAATGCCTTGATTGTGTGTCTACCAGCAAATATTTCATTAGACATATTTTTGATTTATGCCAAAATAGCAATATTTTAAGTCATTGCCGTCTATTTTGATGGTTTAACGTGGCACGGCACAGAGGCGGTAAGGTTTGGGACTGCGGGTTCCTGCCATCATGCACTCCAGACTGGGCTGCTCTCCTGGAGGAGGTGAGAACTTAAACCTCTGGAGGAGGGAGGTGAAGAAGAGGAACAGCTCCATCCGGGCCAGCTGCTCCCCGAGACACACACGCTTACCTGAGAATGCACAGTTCGACACATCATTGCTATTTATGCAACACAAAGTAATATTTGTTTCCTACTTTTCTATTTAAAATTAAATTTAAATTAAACAAAATTGTGATCCCAAAAAACAAATTTTAAGGAAAAATTGCACATTTACAGAAGAAAAAAAAAGACTTGAAAAATCGTTTTTTGGCTGATGTAAAAAATACTGAGATGTAACGTAATTAATGTCTTACAGAAAATTTTAAAATACTAAACCTGTTCATTTACATAATGTCAAAATAGTTTAACTTGCTTTTAATAATTTTTACATGTTTTTCTCAGCTTTTCACCTGTTTATTATCATTTAACTTATTTTCTACCTAATAAATAAGCTAATTTAAACAACTAATATTTAGGATGGTTAAAGTAGCTTAACCAACTTAATAAGTTGGTTAAGCTAATGTACCAACTATTAGTTTGTGTGTTCAGTTTTAACCTTAAACCTAATTTTTGTTTTGTTGTTGTTGTTGCTTTATGTACTTTGTAGTAATTGGGGTGAAAAAAAAACGTTGATTCTATAAACTTAAAAACAGTTTTTCAGGCACAATGTGTCTATTTGTTAAGTTTAGGTTTCACTTTCTCTGAGGAATATTATGGATATGAATAAACAAGATTGATTGTATTTCTACAAATAAAATCATATGTCAGAAACTTCTAATTCAGTTTTTTTTTATTACAAGAGATAAATTTAACATTTCATCAATAACCACTTTCACCAAAGGCTCTGGCTGACTGTGAGGATGTGTTAACTCTGTTAAACTATATCAAGCAGAATAAAAAAAACTTTTAAAACATTAAACAAAAGACTAACCTGCAGAAAAAGGCATGAAGGCGTCTCTCTTCCTAAATTTACCGTCCTGGTCCAGGAAGTGCTGAGGGTTGAAGGAGTGTGGCGTCTCCCACATGGACTCATCATGGAGGACAGAGTGAAGTGGAGCTAAAATCAAGGTGCCCTGAGGACAAACACAGCAAATACACGGCTTTACACTCCTACTTTGTAGTCACTCCTAAATGTTTCCAAAAGCAGTTTTATATGTCATTACGATCAGCTCTGAATTGCAGAATTCATTTATTTCACACATTCAATTGTTTTTATTCAACAGTTTATGCTTTTTATAGATGATGCAATGCATTTTAATCACTGCTTTTGTAATTTTCTCCATTTTATGTATTGCAAAGCTGTGTTACCAAATAGATGATGTATAGAACAAAGCACACAGCTTGCTAAATGTAATTTAAGGTTGCTAATAAATGCTTCACATCTACAACTTTCACTCTGCTTTAGGTGGCATTCTTGTTCTTGTATCATTCTTTTGCCATTGAAGTGAGACGGGCATTCATATGTACTACACCAGTTTGTTGTCTGTCATTTTGACTAATGGGGTTAAAAACAAATCCAGTCATAATTAAATGTTAAAGTTTAAATATGAATGTTAATTTTGTAGTTGGAAAAACGGTTTCGCTCCTCACTCCTTCACCAAACAATCAGCAGCTGCTCCTGCTCATTAATCACAGCAGGAGGCTGACTGACAAAGAGGAGGGTCTAATCAAAACAAATAAATAAATAACAATACATCTACCATTTGCAAAACCTTGGACCTATAACATTAATAATTTAGCAAAAAATAAATTAATCCAATTCTTAATAGGCTCCAACAGCGTGCATAAAGTTTAAAATTCATGCGCGTCTGTCCCAAGTGGTCAAATGTGTGAATTGCAGTTTGTTAAGATAGATGACCTTCAGATTATTTCATCACCGTTAAAAAAAACAAAGACGGAAAATATTCAGTAAGACGACCACTAATGCAACAGGATACTACAGTTATTGTGTTTGAAGAAGTCAGTACAGAGCAATCTGTAATGACATATAACACATAATTGTTCCTGGATTTTAAGATGAGATTTAGATGCACTACAAACTCATAATTAATGTTGTACTTTTGGGATTGTGTATTTATCCAAGGTAGTGTCTTTGCTTGCTATTCGGGGCACATTTAACGGGATGATGTTCCCCATCCTCTGTATCTCATGGATGACAGCGTTGGTGTAAGGCATGTTGTCTCTGTCAGCCGTAGACGGCTGCCTGGATGGACCAATCACAGCGTCTATCTCAGCCTGGACGCGCTCTGCATGCAGAGAAAAACAACCTTTGAATCTACTGTCACACTGATACTCTGAAATGTCAATTTTACACATTTTATACCCAACGTCAGACTAATCTGTTCGTGATCAATATGTAAAGTCACAGGAATACTAGTCAGAGAAACATTAAGCTTCCTCACACACCTTGTATGTCAGGGTAGTAGATCATGTACAGCAGCCCCCAGTGCAAAGTGGTGGTGGTGGTTTCAGTTCCAGCACCGAACAGATCCATGATGCAAAAACACAAATTCTCCAAATCAAAACCGGAATCTTTGTCTTCTTTCTGTAAGTAAAAATAAATAAATGAATGAGATGAGAGCATGTGCTTAGTGAGAGACAGCAGAGTCCTCACCTCTCCCATCTCTATGAGGAAGGAGTCGATGTAGTCCCTGGGTGACGAAGGGTCCAGGTTTTCTCTGTGTTCCTTGATATTGATATCTATAAATTCAACTATCTCTCTTGATGTGGAGAATAGCGTCTGATGCGCCCCCGGCAGCCGCTTCATCAGCCAGGGAATTACGTTGTAAAGCTACAGAGTAAGAACATAAACTTTTAGGTGTCAGAGACATTTTTATTTCAAGGTATACCTTCATAAAAACAACACAAATCTACTCTACAAAACAAAAAATGTGTTATGGATTTAGTCCATATTTTGATTCAAGGATTTCTTTTGGGAGAGTTCTCACCTGCACCATTAATTTTCCTTGTAAGCGTATAACCTCATTGAATTTCTGCAGTATCGCCTGCTGCTGCAGGTCTGTGTACTCAAATCTGGTCCCAAAGACCAAGCAGCAGATGACATTGGACACAGCCTTGTTTACCAAAGTCTGGGAATTAAAAGGCTGACCTGTGAGACAGAGAAAGCTTTCACTGAGATCTGTTTATAAACATACTTTATGAGTCTTTTCTCTTTTTTGTTATTCTGTGCGTTTCATTTCTTTTTGTAATCTGGGGTAATACTGTGTGCCTCACTCATTCTCTTGCTTCCTCTTTCCATGCCATTTGTTTGCCCCTGCTTTTGTTCTTAGAGTACAAGAGCATCTCAGTGATTTAGAATACAATGGAAGTTATTTATTTCCATAATTCAAATCTGAGAGGGAAACTCATATATAAATCCCTGGTAATATATTTCCAGCATTTATATTAAGGATACATGATATATCTGCACTAACATCAGAATCGGCTGATTTAGTCATTATTTCCATCTTGTTTCCATTTACTTCTGGAGGAGAACACTGGTGGTATTTGTTTGTTTGGCCATGTGACAGTGACAGTCATGCACTGCAGGATTGTTGGAAATTTAAATGAAGCACAGAATCAGTGGTGGAGACAGCAGTGTGGTCCATTTTTTAAAGGTATTGAAACGGTAATGAGATCAGTTATCAGCCATAACAACAATATTTATATCAGATATCGACATTGGCCAAAATGCACCTATTTAGATATGAACATTTAGATGCTTTTCAATAATCTAGTATTTCAGTATTAAAAACCTTTATTGGTCCTATGTCATTTTAACATTTTCCAAGGAACTGGATAGGTTTTTTTTTGCAAATTAACAGAAAAACTAAAAATCTGTCACTTTTGAAATAAAGTCACTGATATAAATCAAATATAAATTCTAATTAACGACATGCACCAAAATATAAAACCTGGTTTATTTTTTTTTAAGTCCTTAAAGTTTCTACTCCACTTGTGTCCTCTTATTGCTTCACAGCTTTCAGGGTTGGTGTTCATAATATGTGTAAAATTAATGGAAAAATAAGTCCATGTCATGAATAAAAATATAGATTTTTTTGCCTTTGTGAGCAGCGTAGGCCTCTGCGAGGTACTGGCACTCCTGCTGGATGGATCGCTCCAGGGTTTTCTTGCCCAGGCCAAAGTTTCTGAGTGTCTGAAGAGCAAATCTCCTGTGTGTCTTCCATGGATAACCACTGGAACCAACAAGACCTTTTGAAAGCAAAAAACAATGTTACAGTAAAGGTATTTGGGAGTTACTGCATTAACCAACATCTATATGATTAGTTTCTTGTGTACCAAAACTCCAAACTGCAGCTATTCGGACACAAAAGCTTTACCTTTATTCCCAACTAACTCTTCAAACAGCGGGATGACGGGACGATCTACGAAGTCTTCTCCTTGAAGGATCAGAGCCTCCCTTATTTGCTTGTAGCCACTAACGATGACGGTCCTTCCACCAAAGAGGCGGACGCTGAAAATGTTCCCATATTTTTCTGCCAACTGAGCACAAAGAATGGCCCCAATGACTCAACACAAAGGAAAATGAATTCTCAAAACACAAAGGACACTTTCCTTTTGTGCTCAGAGCCAGCAGTCCACACAGTCAGACGGGGAGAAGCGTCCCTGGAGGTTTAGTGTCTTCCTAAGTCTATGAAGAACCCCTGAACGTCTTCCTACTTTGTTACAGTACAACCCCAAGTTTGAATTTTTTTTATTGGAGTTTTAAGTAATAAACCAACATGGCAAACTGAGAAACACAGACCAAATGTTCAACCTCAAACCTAGAGATCATGCATCAATTATTTTACCGTTATATGTTTTGGCTGAGATAGCTGATGAATGGACAGTGTGAACTTGGCTTTGAAATGGCTACGTCAAAGTCCAAACCTACACTAGAAATACCTCAAAATGTTCATTTACAGAGGTCAAAAGGTTGTGCGTTAGCTATGTAGGAAATGGCATTAGCTCCTACAAAGCTCCATTATTTTGTAGAAATATCAATTTTTTCACATTTATATAGTGTTGAGATAGAACATGTACGGGGGAAAAAAACGGAGCTCCTCTGCCTCCTCTCTATGGACCTGCCGTCTACAGATATATACTGCTCCATCAGAAACAACACATCAGAAGAAGGAGGAGGGTCTTCTCCTTCTTCTGTCAATCTCCCTGGTGTAAGCATCCCTCCATCAGTATGGCCACCAGTGACGACAGATACGGGTGCATTTCATCAGACAGCAAGAATACCACTGGGAAAAAGTGGAGGAGCCAAGTCCTTTCACAGATCATCCGTCTCATCTTACATTGTCACAACACAGCAATGGTGTTTGCAAATGTGTAAAAAAAAACATTATTGTAAAAGTTAACACACTGCAGCTTTAACTGCAGTGAAATGTGGCTCAACAAACTACAGACTCCTGGGGTGGGGCCTGAGTAAAACTATGCTGAAGTAGGGCTGCTCTTACTTGAGCAGTTTTTGGATATTTTGCCCACCTCTGATTATACTTGATCTTTCTGAGTCTAACTGCTTGTATTCACAGCATGTACATTATAAAACTATTTGACAATCAGACCAAGGTCCAAATAGTCCGGGGAATCCTGTGCTTCATCCGACTATACCTTTACACTAGTTGCTTTCAAATCCGGATCATCGGGGTATTTTAGTTATTTTAATGTAAGAGTTAAAGTTACATCTCCCACAGACAAAACAAATCATTCTCAACGAGATAAAACTGAAAATGTTAAACTCTTTGCTTTATGCAACAACAGCACTTGATTTTCTTTTTGCATTTCATTGGATACCTCGGAAAACTGCAGGTGCATCCGAGAGAGATCGATGAGATGGAGGTGTCCAACAAAAGGAAGGGACCAGGGTCCGGGTGGAAAGTTTCTCGGCGCTCTGTTCTTCCAAACGTCGCTCAGCAGCAGAAAAACAAACACAAATATGAGAACGCTGCTGCTGTCTATCCAGTCCAAGCCCAGGACACGGAAGATGGACTTCATGATTTCTCCTTAAACGGCGTCTGATTAAAATGGATCAAGTTTTAATACGCAGGAAGAAAACACTCTGCGTGACGTCACATAATCACATTGGCACGCTGTTGGCCTTCAAAGTAAAAGCAGTAAGCGCAAGAAATTTGAAAGAAAAACATATATTGGTCGTAAAAATCACGGAAGCCTAAAATCTCCATCTTGGTGCCATCTTATAAAATATAACATGTAATTTATTGCCAGTAGTTGCAGCATCATGCTGTGGGAATACGCAGTGGCGCAAAAAGTGGGTATGCAGCGCATGCAACGCATAGGGGCGCAGCACCAGAGGGGGCGCCAAAACCCCGTCTGGAGGGGGCGGCGCGCCGATGTTTTGCCATACACTTCAGCGCGCCTTACGCTCCTTCACCTCGCGCACATAATGATGCAAATGTAGCGAGTTTTACCCTTCACGTATCGTCGCCTCGGGGGGCGAGTTTTCTACGCTCCTTCACCCTGACGTTCCTTCGTTTGTTTATGTTTTCGCATCCACCTGAATAATGTGTAGTTGCGCCACTGGGAATACGTTTTTCCAATATGGACAGGGAAGCTAGACGGAACTAACAGGCCAATCCTGAAGAAGGAAAAAAAAATTGCATGAACAATTTTGCAGGAAAATGACACCCAGTGAATGTAACAAGGTGAGCAATGTTAACTTAGTCTTTCAGTTGAATTATTGTGTCTAACTGCTGTGGGTATTTATGATGTAGAACAAATTCATTTAGAGATGCCAAACTCACTTTCATTTTGGGCCGTATCAAAATTATTTTTATTTGTTTATTATAGAAAAGATTTACAAAAGCTGAGAAAATGAAACATGAACAGAATTTGACAAGAACCAGGAGAAAAGAGTTCGGGGGAGAACCTTGGCAGGAGCCAAAACGAACAAAGCACAGAACACCGGGAAGAACTAAGAAACCCAAAACAAAGGAATGAACAAATCATGACTGAAAAAATGTCTAAAATCAACAGCCATTAAAACAAAAAAAAAGAACATGACATGACATGACAAACCATGACAAAAGTGCACTGAAGCTTAAGGTCATAATCATATAATCCTGTTTGGCAACATGAGGAAAAGCTCAAGGGTTGTGAGCAGTTCTGCATCTGTTTTATTTACTTTTTATTGACTGATTCATTCAGCTTTACTTTTGCCCCACTGACTCGCACTTATCAGTGACATTTCTCCCAGTGGCAGATTATCTTTATCTTATCTCCAAAACTTTTACATTACCTCTGAAGCTGGAAACATCCAGCGGCTTACACCAGTCTGAATTTCACAACAGCTTTTCTCCCAAGCTTATCAGGCGATATGCTGATTTTAAAGACAGAGGTAAAACCAAAGCTTTTCATTCAAGATGAACTTTGTTAATCCCAGAATTGGAAAATGATTGAAGTCAAGTGATTATAGATATTTGTGAATAACAATAAAACATGAAAGTTATGATTTCATCACATGCGATCATTTCAAAGCTGTTCCTTTGGTCATTTGTGCCGTCTATTATATCTTCTCACTTAAACATACGTATTACATGCTTCTTTTTAAGGAAGTAAACATTACATCAAAAACATTTCACTGTAAAAAAATATTAAATGGACATGAATTACAACCAACATAAATTAACAAGTTATTGATCTACTTCCCATCAACAAGGTGGAAAATTTAAGCAAAATGTTCCATAGCAGGATGAAATGTGATTTAGATTAAAAAATAGCCATTTAAGTCACACCGTTCCTTCCTAGCATCAACAATTTGGACAGCTTTATTTCGACACAATTTGATATGTTAACTGCTGTAATGCCAACAGGTTTTAAGACACGGCTGCCACTGAGATCTTTGATTTCAGAGACAGTGTGATGGGTGCAGGCGTTTCTGTCAACACTTCTGTTGGTTTAACGCTGTGCGACACAGAGGCGGTACGGTTTGGGATAATGAGTGGCTCCCAGTTTGTACTCCAGACTGGGCTTCTCTCCTGGAGGAGGTGAGAACTTAAACCTCTGGAGGAGGGAGGTGAAGAAGAGGAACAGCTCCATCCTGGCCAGCTGCTCCCCGAGACACACACGTTTACCTGAGGATACACAACACAACGCCATAGCTACACAACTGTGATGTGGCCACACTGTATTCTGGACATATCTGTGTCAGCTTCTTATCTACTGTACATAGGAAGAGCACCATTAGTGGCAATTTGTTGGCGCTATTTTATCTTCAACTTAACAGAAAACAAGCAAACACAGGAGCAGAATTGTCTAATAACAAAAACACTTTAGTTTGGCTACAGGTTCATTAATTTCTGGGTCTGGAACATCACAATCTCTTTTCTGTCTTTAAAGCAGCACTTCATATTTAAACCAAGTAACGAAAAATCTAGTTATCCTATAACTTTTCAGTAGCTATTAAGTAAAAGCAAATTTGAGCTATTTTTATTGGTCGCTGATTGAATTGTTCCTTCTTTTTTTTTTGAATAAGGACAAATAAATATTATGCAATTAAGCTGAATTTCGTTTTACGAAGACTCAAGTAGAAATAAAGTGAATTTTAACAGACTGAAACTACTACCAACCTGCAGAAAAAGGCATGAAGGCTTCTCGCTTCCTAAATTTACCGTCCTGGTCCAGGAAGTGCTGAGGGTTGAAGGAGTGTGGCGTCTCCCACACCGACTCATCATGGAGAACAGAGTGAAGCGTCGCCAAGACCATGGTCCCCTGGAGATTGAAAAAAGACAAGTCGCTCAGTCAGACATTTATTTATGCTCAGTTTGTCAGTAGATTTTTTTCTGTACAGGAAGTAAAACAAGATAAATAGGAAATAAAGGTAAGCAGTCTGCACCCATTTATAAAAAACCTGCAGGGGAATTATTAGGTAGCAAAGTTACCCATGTAATACCTAGTATTCAAATCTTGTTGGGTATTTTTATGGCAAAGAAATATTTAAAAAACAATTAGGAGTAAATTATGAATGAACAATTCCGTTTAAAGTAAAGTAATTGGTTTTTTTCTTTAGTTTATTTCTGTGTTCCTCAATGTGTGGGTTTGTCAGGAATAAAGGCTTTGCTGAGAAAATGTTAACGCCCAATCAGTGCTCCTGAACTGAATACTGTCCACTGTACCTTTGGAATAGAGTATTTATCCAGAGTGGTGTCTTTGGTCGTCATGCGGGCCACATTCAGTGGAATGATGTTTCCCTTCCTCTGTATCTCGTGGATGACGGCGTCAGTGTAGGGCATGTTCTCTCTGTCGGTCACCGCGGGTTGCCTGGATGGACCGATCACAGCGTCTATTTCAGCCTGGACTTGCTCTGAACACACAAATAACACAACTGACTCTTGAGTCTGAGCAGTGGGAAAAATTAATGCTTTCCTCTATTTTTATATGTATATTTCCGTCTACTGAGTGTTTCTCACACACCTTGTATGTCAGGATAGTAGATCATGTACAGCAGCCCCCAGTGCAACGTGGTGGTGGTGGTTTCTGTCCCAGCAAAAAACAGGTCCAGAGTGCAAGCACTCAAGTTGAAGAGATCAAAACCAGAATCTTTGTCCTCTTTCTGCCAAAGATATGAGAGACAGGAGTGACAATGTGTCTACATACTTACTATATGCATTGTGCTGTTCAAGCTTTTCAATCTCCCTTTGATCTCTTAAGATTTAGTCAGAATTTCTAATGTTGTTTTGAAGAGAAACTCAAAAGTGCTTCTGAAGACTTTCATGTCCCTGATTGTAATGGTTTATTCTTGCTACAAATGAGAAATATGGAGGAAAATGTCCCTGTACAATCACATGACCAAGTAAACTTCAGTTGTTATAAAAAATGTTGTATACAATGTTGTGCTCTGAGAGGCTGCAGCTCTGAGGGGAGATTTGTGGGAGCAGGAGTTTAGCTGCCACCGAAGATTCAATGATTCCTCAAACGTGCATGTAAGAATTAAAGCAACACTCCATGTATGTTTTTGATGAGGGAATAACTTTATAACATAATATGAAGCTAAAAGGTCAATTTTACATCATATCCTCCATATAATTTTAGCTCTTTATGTATAAAGTGTTGTCTGTGTAGCCTCCCGTGCTTAGTGCAGAACTGAAGCAAAAATGTAATGGACACTGACATGAGACTATAGGCTATAAACCCAAACGTCCCAAACAGTCACATAAATATATGTAATTTATTACTGAATTCAACACTTACGTCTCCCATTTCTGCCAGGAAGGAGTCGATGTAGTCTCTCGGTGATGAGGGATCAAAGTTTTCTTTGTGCTCTTTGATACGGATTTCTATAAAGTCAGTTATGTTCTGTAGAAGCACAAATATTTTCTTTTGGGGTCCAGGTAGCCACTTCATCACAGAGGGAATCACGTTGTATATCTGAGGATCAAAGAAGATAAAATTTCATCCTTGGTGAAAAACCTTTAGACAAATATTGTTTTGCTGAATATACAGTAAAGTACATTTGGATCTTCTGTCTAACAATTTTCGTTTTGGGGCATTGAAACTATAACTACACTTTATCTGCATTTGTGTGCAAAGAAGACTTACCTGCACCCACAAACCTTCCTGTAAGCGCAAAATCTCATTCAAGTTCTCAAGGATGGTCTGGTACTGCTTGTCATTGTATTCGTATCGACTCCCGAAGACCAAACAGCAGATGATGTTGGACACGGCGTTGTTGATCAGCGCCTGGGCAGAGAAACGCTTTCCTTTCAAATAAAAACAGATTGCAGAGTCAATAAAAAAATGCGTTAAAAACATGAAAAAAAAGATGTATAGCTTGTAATATTGAAATAACAGTAGCAGACATACAATAATAAAAAACAGAGTAAAGGACAGCATATTATCAGATAATTTTTTTTTTTGTACCTTGTTGATCGGCAAAAACTTCAGTGAGATACTGGCACTCCTGCTGGATGTATCGCTCCATTGTCTTCTTCCCCAGACCAAAGTTCCTCAGCGTATGAAGAGCAAACCTCCTCTGCACTTTCCATGGATTACCGTTTGACATCACAATACCTTTTTAATAAATAAGTAAAAATAGAAACATGAATTAGCATTCAGGTCAGTGGAGTTCCATCCTCACCAACTCAACATTGTGACACCTTTTTAGACAAAATTAATTACAAATTTAATAAACTATACCTTTGTTCTTGAAAATCTGAGAAAACAGTGGAATGGTGGGGCGATCCATAAAGTCCTCTCCTTTTTCAACAAGGGCCTCTTTCACGTGTTTGTAACCGTTAACGATCACAGCTTTTCCCCCAAACAGATGGAGACTGAAAACGTTTCCATATTTTTCTGCAAACTGACCAACAAAAATGATAGCATGAGCTTTATTACTTTCTTGAAAAAGACCTGGCAATTAGTGGTGCACCGATTGCAGTTTTCTGGCCGATCGCCGATCATTGATCTTTTAAAAAGCTTAACCTGCCGATTCCAAGTTTGGCCGATACCAATTTTATTTTGTCTGAAATGTTGTATAATATAGCAAGAAGTTCTTGAGTTGGCAACAGTGGGGTCACTATTGTTAATTGTAAATATACAGACATGACTTGGTGGGCCTGTCTGTCAGTCAAACCTTTATCACCGGAGAGCAAAAGAGGACAGCGGTTGATTCTTAGAGCTTTGCAAAGTTAGATAAGATCAGCCGGATAAGATTGGCTTCATATGTAAAACTCGGCCGATCACCGTTCTCCCAAAATTAAGTAAATTGGCACCGATAAATCGGCTGGCCAATAAATCGGTGCACCCTTCCCGGCGATGCAGAAATCAAACATAAGAAGAGAGGGAGACATCTGCTCTTTCACCAAAAACACTCTTTCTGTTTGCCCAGTGACTATTGCACAACTGAAATGTTGACTTCACAGGATGACAAACCTGAATTTGAAGGATGCGAATACTAAAAACTTCAGGCCAGGACAACAACATACTATAGTTACAAGCCAGACCACTGAGGCAGACATGGGTGTTGTTGGTGAGCATAAAGTTCTGTCAGAAAATGAGTTGTTTTAAAACTGTTCTTACTTTTTATGTCTTTCTGTCAGTACAAACAGTTCCTGACATCCACAGATAGTTTTATCAAAACAACCTAACACTCCTGTACAATCATTAACTGCAGCAGCCACAGATTCTTTTTTTATCTGTGTCTGTGACATGTGAATTGATCCTTTGATTATGTGTTGATTATGCATTAGGTTGAAAAATAAATTTGGATCGCATTAGGTGCTGTTGTGGGAAATACTATGAGTTATATGACTGTTGCTTTAAAATCTTTAATACTTAGTGCTTTTAACTTCTAGAACTCACTATCCTCTATATGGTAAATTACCTATTCCTCTATTTAAACTATAATAAGTAGATGAACACAACTTTACATCATGAAATACAGTTTCATTTTTTTCTGTGATGTATGCAAGTCTATGCATGGTTCACACTAGACCTTATGTGGTTTATTAAAAAACGCACCACAACCTGACCATCAAACTTAATTATGTTTGGCCTGACGCGAAATTTGGGAATTTATAGTCCCAGCATGCTGGGACTATAAATGTAAACTCTAAGCATCATAATTTTACTATATGTCTGTCAATGTAAGACCTCACACCTCTGTGAACTGCAGGTGAAGTCTAGCAGGGCTGATGTGATGAAGATCTCCGATAAAAGGAAGAGCCCGCGGTCCAGGAGGAAAGTTTTTCGGTTTTCTGTTCCGTAAAATATCGCTCAACAGCAAAAACACGAAGAAAAATATTAAAATACTCCGTGTGTCTAACCATTCCAAGCCGAAAAGCCTGAATAACGCCTCCATCACACCAACACCGTGCTGCAGTAACAGAGCTGCGCGTCTGTCAGATGAGCTATGTAATATTGAAACTACCTGGTTTTCAAAATAAGAGCATCACCTGTGTCTCTGTGCGAATGTTTAAATCTTCTACGGCCTTTTAATCGTGTGGGACAGAACACCTTAAAGCTATAAATATAAACTATGATAGTTCAAAACATGTCATAAACATATGTTTATGACATTATGACAAGCAAATGTTCGCACGACGTCCGTGAACGTAGTTCCCAATTAATTAAAATTTTTTTGCTGTCATTTCACTTGATTTAGTTTTTATATCTTTAGAACCTTTATGGCTGTTTTTCTCTTTTATCAAATTGCTTTTTCTTCTTATACAAAGTGCATACTTCTGACTGTTGTTTGAACGTCTTCCGGACGTTTTTATAAATGCTGCTTTACAAAATTCCCTAAACAAACGTAGGCATTACAAAGAGCCTATAGGCAAATAGGCCTGAGGTTGTTATAATAAAAAAGCTGCTATAAAAGCAGTTCCCAAGTTCAACGTTTATGGCTAAGATTTTTTTTTCTGTAATTGAAACTTATGTAATCACATTTTTTTTTAAAGCCAGATTAAAGTTGAATGAGGAAATAAATAAATAAATAAATAAATAAATAAATAAATAAATAAATGCTGTAGAAATGCAGTAGAAAAAGTACAGGAGAATTCAGATACATCTTCCAGCATCTTTTCTCACCTAGACTCATCTTCTCCTCACCTAACTGAGTTTGTGAATTTTATTGGAATGACCATTTTTCTGCAAGTTATCACTCCCATTTATGATTTTCGGCCATTTTATTGAGGGCTTATTTAAGTTTTATTGTAAGCCTTCTCATAATTTTGAACCAGTCTAAATATGGTAAAATTCTGGCAGCCACAGCTGCCAGTATTTTACAGTAAGTTAGAGATAGTTTTTGTTTTGTCTTTTTATGGTGTGGAGAGATTGAGGAAGTAATCACTGGCATTCACTCCATTCCATCACAACAGTCTTTATTAAAGCAGGGAAGCCATTTAGTTTATTTTCAATGAAATTCATTTCACATAAAAAACAAAACATGTATTAGTAAACAGTTTTGTGCACACACTGTAAATTGCATAAAACCATTTAAAAAATGAACAAGCAGCATTTATTTAAAAGAGAACATTTCTTTTGGTTTTTCTTTTCTTTTTTTCTTTTTTCAGACACACAAACATACCACAGAGTTAGCTTTCTTCAGAGGATCTAGTCTGATTTCCTCACTGTTAGTGTAATAACAGGTTTAAACACCCAATGAGATCAGCTCAATCATGCGCTTTCATTTCAGTGTGAGTAGATCGACAGCAGATGCAAAACACTTGTTTTGGTTTAGCGTGGAACGGCACAGAGGCGGTAAGGTTTGGGACAATGAGTGGCTCCCAGTTGGAACTCCAGACTGGGCTGCTCTCCTGGAGGAGGTGAGAACTTAAACCTCTGGAGGAGGGAGGTGAAGAAGAGGAACAGCTCCATCCGGGCCAGCTGCTCCCCGAGACACACACGTTTACCTGGAAATACACAGCACCTCATTTTTCCACTGTGGTGTAACTCTGCTTGGTTCCTCCAGAGGCTGGAGAGAAGTTATATGATTGGATTAAGAATATAAAATGCCATCATACTTAAATTTTAAATGCCAAAACCCTCTTTTGTAGGGAAATTCTAAACATAAACTCTGTACATTTATGTTCGTGATGGTAGAACAGAAAACATTTTTTTTTCCTGACATGCCACCAAAATATTGCCTTATAGTGACTGCTGATCATAGGGACACATCAGTGCAGATTGTACTTCCAATACATGTTTATTATTGCCAAGGCATGAGCAAAGACTTTTAATTTTTACCGTTGACTGAAAGTAGTTGTTGAATTTTGTAGTCCTGTCTTGAATCTGACAGGAATTTAAGCTGTTTATCCTTAGACAGAGAAAGATTTACCTGCAGAAAAAGGCATGAAGGCGTCTCTCTTCCTAAATTTGCCGTCCTGGTCCAGAAAGTGCTGAGGGTTGAAGGAGTGTGGCGTCTCCCACATGGACTCATCATGGAGGACGGAGTGAAGTGGAGCTATAATCAAGGATCCCTTAAAAAAGAAAAACATTAAAAATTGTTCTTCTCAGTGCTCTACTGCCATTTACAGGGTTCTAACTAGCTTCCTACAGAGTATAACTTATAAGCTTGTTTGGTTCACAGTTACTTGCCATATTTCTTAGTTACCGCCGTAGTGTAAGAGGCAAATAGACTCAATTTAAACAACACTTTTCTAGTCATGGCGGCCATTTAACGAGCCTCAGTGGACCACGTTTACCTCATGGATTTCACAAACACACATATACATAGACTGACAGGCAAATTGTAGGAATGTTGGGGTTTAGCACCTTCACATTAACATTTGGCAGGAGGAAGTTGGACCTTGACCAACAACTTTTGGATTGCAATAATTAGGCTACTCACTCCACAAGGCCACAGTCACCCTCATACACCTAACTTGGTGTTGTTTGGTAACAATGTTCTTTTTTTTTACATCTGATATTTAATACCTAATCTATACTCTAAATTAAATAATGTGGGTCACCTTTGGAATAGAGTATTTATCCAGAGTGGTGTCTTTGGTCGTCATGCGGGCCACGTTCAGTGGAAGGATGTTTCCCATCCTCTGTATCTCGTGGATGACGGCATCAGTGTAGGGCATGTTCTCTCTGTCGGACATGGCGGGTTGCCTGGATGGACCGATCTCAGAGTCTATCTCAGCCTGGACTCGCTCTGAACACAACAAAAACTAGTTTTTCTATCGTGTACATGATCTCTCCCAATAAACACATAATGCAAAGGTTTGAGGAGATGCATGCAACAGCAACAGATTTGCTTAAGATATTTGTCTTATACGAACCTTGAATCTCAGGGTAGTAGATCATGAAGAGCAGCCCCCAGTGCAACGTGGTTGCTGTAGTTTCAGTTCCAGCACCGAACAGATCCAGAGTGCAAGCGCTCAAATTGAAGAGATCAAAACCAGAATCTTTGTCCTCTTTCTACCAAAGACACCAGAGACAGGTGTTTAAATGTTTACTATATTTATATTGCTGCTCCAGCATTTTAAACCACCTCCAATACTTACTTAGCCAGAGTTTCCAATGTTGCTTTATACTTTTGCAGACTTTAATGTCTCTGCACAGAAGCATGTGTGCCAATGAGGAATATGGCCCTCTAGTAAGATGTGAAAACTGATGCTGTCAGACACTCTTTATCAAATCTGACTGAATTTAGGCTGTTTTGTAAAGAAAACCCAGGCCAAATTTTTCTTACATGTGTGAAGCTGGTAAAGAAATTTCACAAGACTTCAAGTTGTAGTTGGGGAGAAAGTGTTTCCACAAGCTATTGACTCAAAGAATGACATATAAATTCAAGCACAACTTTCTCTGTGAAAAACAAAAAGACATTTTATAAAAATTTAAGTCCATTCATCTTTTCCCTGCTACTTTGAAATTGTGCTCTATCATGCGTTGGTCAATCTCATAAAAGCCAATAAAGTTCATAGAGGTCTGTGATTGTAAGATTACAAAATGTGAAACACTTCTAGGGGCATAATAATTTTTGAAAGGCAATAAAGAACTCTAAAAATTATGTTCAAAGGCAGCTTTTTATGTGTGTTAAGCTATTTTCCTCTGTTGAATGTAGATGTGGTTCAACCCTTCTGTTACCCTCTGTAGATAACAAATGGAAAATTAATAAAATAACATTTGTGAAGCTTTCAGGACCCGATGGGAACTTATGATCAAACAATTCAAGAAAGTCTTGGCTAATCGAAGGTAAAACATATTCAAGACATTGAACATTTCACGTAATGAATACAGGAACCCAAAACTCACCCCTCCCATCTCTATGAGGAAGGAGTCGATGTAGTCTCTTGGAGACGCTGGGTCAAGGTTCTCTCTGTGCTCCTTGATCCGAATTTCTATAAACTTAACGATCTTCTCTAAGATAATTAAGATTTGTCGATGAGGTCCTGGCAGCCACTTCATTACTGAGGGGATTGTGTTGTAAATCTGAAAAGCAGAGAAGATGCATCATTTTTAATGTAAGAAATTGTTTTAATGCTAATATAATATGGATATGCATTAATAGCAATTAATAGCAATGGAATTTTTAAATGTGTTTTGATGACACTTGTATTCATTTTAAATAAACTGTATGTTTTTTGTTGAAACCAGTAAGGTGCATTTTGTTTTTCCACAGCTTTGAGAATGACGGGCCTTCATAGACAAAGTTACACTTTTCCAATCCTCTGTCGCTCTTAGGCTGCAGCTCAGATAAAAGACTTTCATCGTCAATGCTTGCAAATAACACTTTTAGGAGAGAAGGCTGACCTGTACGAGAAAACTTCCTTGTAAGCGCATAATCTCATTAAAGTCAAGGAGGATAGTCTGGTACTGCTTGTCACTGTATTCGTATCGACTCCCGAAGACCAAACAGCAGATGATGTTGGACACAGCGTTGTTGATCAGCGTCTGGGTATTAAATGTCTTGCCTTTGAAATAATAACAGATCGCAAGCTAAATAAAACCGAGAAATAATATTCGTAAAAAAAAAAGATGAAAAATTATGCAAAACTGCAGCAATGACAAATTAAATGTTTTTTAATGTGGTTGTTTGGTTGTTTTGTACCTTGCTGATCAGCAAACGCCTCAGTGAGATATTGGCACTCCTGCTGGATGTATCGCTCCATGGACTTCTTTCCCAGACCAAAGTTCCTCAAAGTATGAAGAGCGAACCTCCTCTGTACTTTCCATGGATTACCATTAGACATCACAAGACCTTTCAGAAATAGCAAACTGTGTCAACATTGAGGTTTGTGGAGTCAGATACAAATGATACTGCTTGACATGAAAGAGTGACTTAGAAAAAAATCAACAGGAACGTAACGAGACACCAACACCTTTGTTCTTGAAAAATTCAGAAAACAGTGGAATGGTGGGGCGATCCATGAAGTCCTCTCCTTTTTCAACAAGCGCCTCTTTCACGTGTTTGTACCCGTTAACGATCACCGTCCTTCCTCCAAAGATATCGAGACTGAAAATGTTGCCATATTTTTCTGCAAACTGAACATGGACAAAAAGATTTCTGTTTTCAACAAAGTGACATTGAGACACAGTTACTGCCTGAGGAACAAGTTTTACTATTTGTCCAAAATTCAGGACTATTTGAACTTATTCATCCATTGTCTTCCATTCATGCAAGGCCGGGTCATCATGGGTAAAAGGACCAGCAGGGAAACCCAGACATCCATCTATCCTGCTGTACTTTCCTCCTCATTTTGCAGCACAGGAAGCAGCCACACTGCTTCAGTGGTGTGGCTCCCTCTCCCTCTCCATCCGGCCAACAACAGTGAGCAAAACACCAAAATAGCTGAGGCAGAGACTGACTCCTAACTTTGAAGGGCCGTTGTCTGTCTTTACGTGAAACTCCAGAGTCGGAGGAAGTTGGTTCTATAGCCCGAGTCGTGTGTGTGATGGTGAATCCGACTTGAAATTGTTCAACCTCACACACCAGCCCTCAGTGGTCAGAGACTGCTGCAAGTCACCAGTACCACCAACCATCCAAGGATATTGCAAACAGTTTACTCAGGTTATCTTTATTTGATTAGAAAAATTGTTTGATGGTACAATAAATTTAATGTGATGAAAGATACATTTTTTTAAAGAAGGCTTGAACACTTAACATATCACCATGGCTGAGTTCATTAAAGTCTCAATAAGCAAAGTAAAAAAAAAAAAAGAAACAAAGGAGAAAAGAGGAAGAACATGACATTTCTCTCTAACTACTCTACTCTTACTGTACCTCTGATAACTGCAGGTGAAGTCTGGCAGGGTTGATGCGATGAAGATCTCCAATAAACGGCAGAGCCCGTGGTCCTGGAGGAAAGTTTTTTGGTTTTCTGCTCTTTAAGATATTGCTCAGCAGCAGAAACACAAAGAAAAATATCAAGACGCTCCTGGTGTCCAGCCACTCAAAGCCAAGGAGACCGTATAAAGCGTCCATTGTTCAACTCGTGCTCTGCTAACACAGGTGCAGCTCTGTGAGATCAGCTATGAATGAAGCAAAAGAATCTCTGAATCTTTATATCTAACCATTTCGTTTACCGGTGATAAAATTATTATGCACTGAGTAACTGTTGAGTAAACACATCATGCTCTGCAAATAGGACAAAGGTTGTGAACATAAAAGCTGTAATAAAAACATTAACGAGCCTCTAAGTTTCTTCTTCGATCTGTAATCTGAAGTTCTACGTTCTTGATGCTCCATCTACATTTTATAACTGTGTCTGTGTTCAGATAAAAAAAAAAGCCATGTAGAAAGTCAAAGTAACGGACATAAGTGGGGAGAGTTAAAGTGCACACCCATAAACAAAGTACAGATGAATTTTTGCTAATACTGTGACTCATTATCTGCCTCTGACTTGATTAATTCATGTGGTATGAAAGACTGAAGTAAACAATTCAAGAGAAAAAAATTATGTTCTCTTTTTACATTGCTAAATATTCTCCAGTACGACTCGTCTTCAGTCTGTTTCACGTTCTTACTGATCGCTTCAAGCAGCACACATTCTCCACACAGCTGCAGAGAAACCGTAGTCAAAAAGTGCTTTGTTTAAATCGTCCAGACTCTGCTGTATCTTCATACAACATGGATGCAGGCTGCATAGTTTCCCCCTCTGCAACCAGCTGGAGCAGGGCCAGCTCCTGCATGTTTTTCTTGTTGCGTGAGAGTCCTGGGAGGGAAAACTGTTATGCAACGTCCTCAGAGTCACTTCTCACCCAGTCTGCCCGCCACCACCTTCATCTCTGTTGAAACTTAAGCTTTTTAATAAAGCATCTTTCAGGTAAATTTCAAGCTATTTCGATCAATTAGATGCACCGGTCGGCTGCTGCTGAGTTTTCTGTGGCTGCTTTTAAATCGGCTGCTTGTTGTTTGGACTCGAAAGGTCCTAAGCGACCCGGCCCACCCGCCCCGCTCTCTAGCCCCCGGCTGTGCCCCTTCTTAGAAAACAGAGGAAACGGGAGGAGGTGTTCTTTGTTTCCGTTTATTTTTACAATCCACAACTGAGAGAAACGTATCTTTCTGCGCAGACCAAATATGAGTAAACATGAAATGTAATTTATACATTTTAAAATGAGAGTATGTATTGATGTATAATGCTGGGATATGAGCCAAAGATTTATCACTAAAATCAGAGCGATGCTGGATTTAGAGGTCCAGGTTACAAAAGAAATCCTCAAAGCATGACTCACTATAGGTTTCTGGCTACAGGGCAAAATGCTCAGGTACTTGTAGAGTGCAAACCAAGTTCATTTAAATGCATTGTCCTTTTTAAGATATAACACAAATGCAACATATCTTTTATTTCTACTAAAACTTTAGAAGCAATAGTCACTTCACTAGATTTGTGAGTGAAAGGAACTTGTTGCATTTTTTGCCCCAACATAAAAAATGAATGAGATGAGATTTTTGAGGCTTTGTGGAGGTGATTAATCAAAAAATATTCAGGTGAATACAACACACTGCAACACCATTTATTTGTAAAGCCATGAAAATTAGATGTTTTTCTATCAACAAATTTTCAGGACAAACCGATTGTACATAAAGAGATATAATACTGCTTTTTGATAAAGAAACACTGGACTGCTTAATTTTAATGTTCAGAGGATTGACAGTTGTTGTTTCTTTGCACAATGTAATGCAAGAAAAGAGAGGCTGTGCTCGGCTCAGCGGGGCGCGGCGCAGAGGCGGTAAGGCTTGGGAGTGCGAGTCGCTCCCAGTTTGAACTCCAAGCTGGGCTGCTCTCCAGGTGGAGTGGAGAACGTGAACCTCTGGAGGAGGGAGGTGAAGAAGAGGAACAACTCCATCCTGGCCAGCTGCTCCCCGAGACACACACGCTTACCTAAAAACCAAAAAATGCAGGAGACGAGGTTTATCGTCACACTGTAGAAAAAGTAGAACATTGTAAATTAGGGTGAGAGGTGAAGTTGCAGGTTCTGAATTGCTCCCCCTACTGCTACATTTGGGATTTTGCAGCTAAAATACGAGTGCCTGTAGGATCAGCAGTGAGTGAAACTCAAACTCAAGACGATATGAAAATGACTCCATTTTTGGTTGTTACCCATAACTGAAGGAGCAACGTTGGCTTGGTAATCGTTTACTTATTGTTAGACTTTTTGTTAAGTCTGCAGAGAATAGATTAGTGTATCTACAGCTTATATTTGTTTTGCTACCAAAGTAACTGATTAATGCCGATCATGCTTAACCAGCCTGACATGACTCATTTAGTTTAGTTTTTGCGTCCCAATGAACTTATAAAATCTAAAGTACGTCCAGATGTTTGCTTTCAAAACACAATCTGGTGTTTGATCTTTCCTTGCTGAGCTTCATTCCTTCTGTTTACTTTGGCATAATGTAAATAGAGGTCCTGCACGCACTTGCTGTTTTTCAGAGCTTTCTATTTACTTCACGTAGCTACTTAGGATTCTCTGGTTCTTACTGAGATCATGACAAAATACTCCCCTCCAACTGAACCATTTCCAGGAGGCTTTTTCCAGCTGCTCAGAAGGTGGTGCCCATCTTTAGCAGGTCTTCACACAGATATGAACAAAACAATTACCTGTACACCGACTCACTCTCAAACATAAGGGCTGTTTCTCAATTGTGCATCTATGAAATTAAAACGATTATAAAAACCAGTAATTATTTTTTGCTCTGTCAGTTTGTATGTTTTGAAGACTTTACAGGACATAGAAGAGAGCTTGACTTTCAAGGACCAAAACAAACAACTGACCTGTAGAAAAAGGCATGAAGGCGTCTCTCTTCCTAAATTTACCGTCCTGGTCCAGGAAGTGCTGAGGGTTGAAGGAGTGTGGCGTCTCCCACACCGACTCATCATGGAGGACAGAGTGAAGCGTCGGCAAAATCATGGTTCCCTGAGAATTAGAAAATATCAGTAAAAAGGATCAATAACATTAGTTATGAGTTCAAAACCAGCAGACAAACAGAGACAAGTTTGATCCCTAATCTACTTTAAGGTTTTTCATTTTATAAGACGAAATGTTCATTTCCAATGATATGCCAAAGATAATTAGATATAGCTGCTCAATAAAATAAAACACTAAGATTAATTTTAAACTTTCCCTGGACTGAATTAAATAAGTTTTAATGAAAAGAAACAAATTCTTCGATAAAGCAAGTGGGAATGAATGGATGGACAGACAGATGGATGGACGGATGTTAGATAATTTTAATATTTAAAAATTACATCATCAGATGGACCAAAATATAGTTAAAATTTTGATATTTTAAGGATGAAAATACCAACAATTTATTTAAATAATAAAATGTAAAACTAGGCAATATATTTTTTTCCAAATCAGTTTCTTTTAATAAAAAAACAAATGAAACTTTTTTTGGTTTGTTTTTTGGTTAAAACCTGTTTGTTCTTCATTCAGTGAAGTTACTCACAGAGGGTAGAGAATCCAGAAATTTTACTTAAGTAAAATTAGTGATACTTCATAATAAAATTACTCAAGAAAAAGTACAGTGTAGTTAAAATACTCCTAAAAGTACTTTTTTTTTTTTTTCAAAAAAATACATGTAATTGAGTAAAAGTAACTAGTTACTACCCAGCTCTGTAGAGCAGCCACTCCTGGATTCACCTCGGCTTTATGCGTAGATGTGATTCTCATTGTGGTTCATTCAAATCCACAGATCTTAAAAATGGCTTTTTAACCCTTTCCAGGCGAATAGATGTAAGTAACCTTTTATCTGTAACTTGTTTCAACTGTACCTTTGGGATAAAGTATTTATCCAAAGTGGTGTCTTTGTTTGCAAGTCGTGCTAGATTCAGTGGAACAATGTTTCCCATCCTCTGTATCTCGTGGATGACGGCGTCAGTGTAGGGCATGTTCTCTCTGTCGGTCACCGCGGGTTGCCTGGATGGACCGACCACGGCGTCTATCTCAGCCTGGACTCGCTCTGAACACACAGAAAATGGGGTAAAATATGAGTTTTTGCACAGAGATGGAGAAAGTCATGCTAGATTCAGTGCAATTTAAAGGTAATTAAAGATGATACAAACCTTGAATCTCAGGGTAGTAGATCATGTACAGCAGTCCCCAGTGCAACGTGGTGGTTGTAGTTTCAGTTCCAGCACCGAATAGATCCAGAGTGCAAGTGCTCAAGTTGAAGAGATCAAAACCAGAATCTTTGTCCTCTTTCTACCAAAGACACCAGAGGCAGCTGCGAGAATCTGTTTACCACGTGTGCAGGATATTTGAAAGCGAACAGAAGACTCACCTCTCCCATCTCTATGAGGAAGGAGTCGATGTAGTCTCTGGGAGACGACGGATCGAGGTTCTCTCTGTGTTCCTTGATCCGAATGTCTATAAAGTCAATCAGCTTCTGCAAGAGCGTGAATATTTTTTTATGTGGTCCAGGCACCCACCTCATCAGCCTGGGCATTGAGTTGAAAATCTGAAGAGAAAGATGAATGTAGTGAAAATAGTTTTAAAAATAATTTCAATGTTACCTCAAGTGTATAAATAAAAACATAAGTTGACTGGATAGAACCAAAGAACCTTCAAGGCTGAAGTATAAAATTGCATGTGGACAATTTTGCTATAAAACGCGGTGTGTTTTTAGAGAGAAGGCGTACCTGAACTGACAAACCTCCCTGTAGGAGGATTATATCATTGAAGTACTTAAGGATAGTCTGGTACTGCTTGTCGTTGTACTCAAATCGACTCCCAAAGACCAAACAGCAGATGATGTTGGACACGGCGTTGTTGATCAGTGCCTGGCCATTAAACACCTTATCTGTGGAGAATGGAAAGAATGAAGACCTTTTGTTAAAAGAATGAATATCTGAAAGGGCAGAAAAAGCTCTAGCTTGGCAAATTAACAGCCAGCTTCTTCAAGAGATCCAACAGTAGATCTCTGTATTCACACAGAGTTTTATGAATACTGTAAAACTCTCAAGCGTCAGGGGAGCAAGAAAGGTTCACCAGTTTAAGTTCACAAGATCGACAGAAGCTGAAAAAAATTCAGATAGTGATGAAAAGCTAAAGTAACAAAGAGTTTCACACACATTTCATATTACTACAATGCCTTTAGGATATTAGCTGCTGTGAAGATGACTTGGTGAAGTTTAACTCAAGCATCGGAACGGAAAAGAAAAGGGTGACTTGGAAGTGGCACGATTGCTGTTGTTGGGGAAACGGGTCGGGGTATTTCTGAACCCGCTGTCTGAGTTCGAGCACAATCATCTCTCAGTGTCTCTCAGCATCCATAACGTGATGTAGTAGAGGGTCTGCAGCAGCAGACACACCAGGTGGCATTCCTGTCTTCCAAGTACAGCAAACTGTACGCAAAGTTTGCACAGGCTTACCAAGATATCTGGTCTAACATAAAAATGGTAGGGACACAATTTAAGTGTGAAAATAAATCTTTGTGGAGACCTTGCTGTTCTGAGAAAGCCTCAGTGAGATACTGGCACTCCTGCTGGATGTATCGCTCCATTGTCTTCTTTCCCAGACCAAAGTTCCTCAGCGTATGAAGAGCAAACCTCCTCTGCACTTTCCACGGATTACCATTAGACATCACAAGACCTGATGGAAAAAGAAAAAAAATAGCGTCAATATTTAAGTTTGGGTTGTCAGATATTCGTGAAGTACATCCATAATCCAAGTGTAAATATACTATAAATGTACCTTTATTCTCAAAAAACTCAGAAAACAGTGGAATGTTGGGGCGATCGATGAAGTCTTCTCCCTTTTGGACCAGCGCCTCTTTCACGTGTTTGTAGCCATTAATGATCACAGCTCTGCTCCCAAAGATGTGGAGGCTGAAAATGTTTCCATACTTCTCTGCAAGCTGAAGAAAGAGAACTAATGAGGATTTCGCTGCAGTGTTTTTCAGGCCCGCTTGAATAATTACTTATCCCTACAAACATGATGGCAGCTGAATATTGCAGAGTAAACAAATCCACAGAGAATGGACCTGAAGTTCAAATGTCAGAGTACAACTACCAACAAATAGGATTTCAAGTAAATACATTTCTACAAAAACAGCTCCTACCTTTTTTTTCTTTAAGAAATATGTTATAGATGTTTTTTTATGGCATAAACACTGCCATAAAAAAACCCACGCAGTTTGCACAGGCTTACCGAGCCTGTGCAAACACTGCATGATTTATCATGTATCATTTATTAGTAAGCTATAAAAGGAGTGACACAGAAATGATATAGTAACCATTAAGGTTCACAATCAGTTCGAGTCAAAAGACAGCTGCAACCAATATGTTTCTCTTATCTATGCTGAGTTTTCATTTTTTCTCCAAAGCATTTGGGATTTTAATATTATGTCAAGTCAATCTGCAGATGATGGTCCATATTTCATTTGTATTTACTCTGAATTTTCTTCAGTGTTCATATTTAAAAAAAATATATATATATATATATATATATATATATATATATATATATATATATATATATATATATATATATATTTAAATGCCCATTTTAGTCCATAAAGTATTACTATATTACTATATAGCAATAAGCGAAACTTCTATAGTTCCACATTATGAGTTTGATTATTTCATTAAAATGTACGTAGAAAAGCATAAATGATTGTAATGTCACTTCTGCCTATGTTAGCAGTTCACCTCTGAGAACTGCAGGTGAAGTCTGGCAGGTTTGATGCGGTGAAGATCTCCAATAAATGGAAGAGCCAGCGGTCCAGGAGGAAAGTTTTTTGGTTTCCAGTTCTTCAAAACGTCGCTCAGCAGCAGAAAAACAAAAAGAAAAATTAAAATAGCTCTGGTGTCGAGCCAGTCTAAACCCAGAACATGCTGTACTGCCTCCATCTCTTCATTGCTCTACTACAACTAAAGGTCCGTCAGGCGGGTTATGAGGGTATACTACAGAGTCCACAAAGCTTTCAAAATAAAAGCTTTTCTGCACTTTTATAAGGGACAGGTGTGTTTTGGGTCGGCTTTAGTCAAAGAGATCCCTACAGGCCCGACTTGTAGCACTTCAGCAAATCTTTTAGCAAGGAGATTTGCAGTAAATGTACAAAGAGAATAACTTTTTTCTGTTCATATTTTTTATTTATTTTTTGGTAAAATAAGATTTTTGCTGGATGTGCAGTCAGTTTTTGCCATAATTGGGTATTTCACAGCTTCTGAAAAACATAATTTTTTTAAAAACACGATTCCAAACATTTATCTTTTTCTATTTTGCCGCACAATGAAAATCACCTAAAACCAAGAAGTTTTCTAGTCTGAACTGAAGCTTTGTTGTTTTTTCTGTGTGGGGTTTAGATATTCCCCACACAGAATGAAAATCACCTAAAACCAAGAAGTTTTCTAGTCTGAACTGAAGCTTTGTTGTTTTTTCTGTGTGGGGTTTAGATATTCTCCAAGGTTTTCTTTAGGTGATTCTGTACCTTTCAAACCACATGAAGGAGTGTATGTGAGACTGTTTGATTGCGTTGAGCTTTTTTTTTTGTTGTTGTTGTTGTTCAGGAATAGACAATAAACCAGCAACCTGATCCAGTTAATTTGATTTTTGTCATTTTACAGCTGAGTTGACTCTGGCTGTTTATAAAAAGAAAATGGGTGCAGAAAAGTGATGGAATGGACTGATGTGTATTTGTTCAGATTATGTTCAGTCATGTGAAAACATTTTGCTAAATTAAATTCTGGATATTTTAATCATGTTTGTTGCAGTGTCATGGTATGGACCGTCCTGACATCAGAACGGATGTCGAACTTTGGACTTTCTTTCTGCAAGTCAGCATCACTAATTTAAACCCTGGACTTCTTTTCTTTATATAACAGCACTGGAATGAACCACTTTCTCTATTGTCATGCCTTTTTTTTGTATTTGCCAATGATTGTGCTAAAACTTTGAGCTCTTACACATGGATGGCTTTGAAAACACACTAAAAAAAAAAAAAAAGTTACCATGGAGCATAATAAAACATGTCATCCAAAACTAATTAGTTAAGTTATTAGGACCGCCTACTGACCCCGGTGCACTATACATTCTTCCAGTCTGAAGTCGTCTGGAACATTTTCAACTCTGGCTGTGTTTATTCCTGTTAACGGGTCCAGAGAGGCCACCAGTATTACGCAACTTTACTGGAGCCAAGTTTTTTTTGTTTTTTTTCTACATCTGCCTTCCAGTCTTAGCACACTCTGCACAGAAAAAACTGCAAGAACAAGCTCAATTTTCATCTTAGCCAGGCCATTCTTACAATTTTCTTCACCATGATTTTCCAAGCTCTTTTTGATTGCATGGACTTTACCGGCTGGCTTCTGCTAGGGTTTGTATTCCTGCTGATATTTGATGTTGCGAAAAACGGGAGGCCTCCTAACTTTCCACCGGGACCCTGGGCTGCGCCTTTTGTAGGAAACATCTTAACGCCGTTGGACTTCAAAGCAATGGAGAAGGTGAACGAGAATGCTTGTTTATATACGGGCACGTCAGTGCACGTCTCCAAACAGGAGTGTGTGGAACTGTACAGCAAGTTTCATGCTTTTAATCCCAGGGAAGAATGTATCTATGAAATATGGCGTTCACTTATAGGAAGGAATAACCATGAAAGCCGTGTTGTAATTCCAAAAGTTTCCCAAAACTGAGTTTCACATGTAAACTAAACTTAACTGGGTAAACAACTGCCTATATTTTCCTGAATGATCATCATTATCTTTTTTTCCTCGATGTGAATTTGTTTTTTAAATGCAGCTTTCAAAGGAGTACGGTCCTGTGTTCAGCGTGAGAAAAGGCAGTGCGAGGCTGGTGTTTGTCTCTGGACTCAAGATGGTTAAAGAGGCTCTTGTCAGCCAGCTGGACAGCTTCGTCGATCGGCCAATTGTTCCCCTTTTTCACGTTACCTTCAAGGGCCTTGGTGAGTAGCCAAACAAGTGTATTCATTTATTATTCTCTGCTAAAAAAAAAACAAACATTGTCTTTGGTCAATTTTCATGCAAGCTTGTCCTGGCTTGCGTGAAAATTTTGACCGCCTAGCAGATCTTGGGTGAGAGACATTGGGAGATGGTGAATAGGTCACCAGTTTAACCTAGAGCAACACAACCTATTTTACACTATAGTATCAGTTTATTTGAAAATATTTGTTCTTAAAATGTACTTTAAAATACTCTGATGTAATGTTATCGCAGGTATAGCTCTGAGTAACGGGTACTTGTGGAAGAAACAGAGGAGGTTCGCCAGCGCTCACCTTCGCTACTTTGGAGAAGGACAGAAATCTTTAGAAAAATACATAGAAGTGGAGTCCAGCTTTCTTTGCGAAGCCTTCAACGACGAGCAAGGTAAGCAGACTTTAACCGAAACCAGTGAAAGAATTACGATTTATGCTCATTTAAATATTATTTCTCAATATTTCCAGGAAAGCCATTTAACCCCCACTATATCCTAACAAACGCAGTGAGTAACATAATCTCATCTGTGGTCTTTGGACATCGATTTGAGTACTCGGACCCAAGCTTTCGGGAAGTCCTGGAGCTGGACAACGAAGCCGTTATTCTCGCTGGTTCCCTGCGGACTCAGGTATTCTTTTCTACCCGCTGAAAGGAAACTCTGCCTGGCTTGTCTGCAGCTGATCTGAGAGTCTGTCCCTTCAACTTCAGCTGTTTGACGCCTTCCCTGGACTGATGCAGCACCTGCCAGGGCCTCACCAGACCGTGCACGCCAACTACAGGAAGATCCTGGTCTTTTTGAAAAAAGAGATAGAGAAGCACAGAGAGGAGTGGAATCCAGATGATCCTCGGGATTATGTCGACGTCTACCTGTCAGAGATGGAGAAGGTGAAAAGTTCATACAACATGAGACTTCTGTCATGAGGTTTTGACGAAACACTGAAAAGCTTTGAGTTGCTGCCATATAATTGGTCATTTGACTAGTAGAGATAAACAATTGAACAGATGAATGGTGTAATATTCATGAACATAATTTAGCAAATCCAATAGCCCATCCAATCACTGATGAACCAACATAATTACTAAAAGGATCTGGTAAAAAGTAATGGTTGTCTTTTCATAAATTATTCACAATATATAACTTTACACAATTCAGTTTCACGTCTTTTATGAATACGTTTTCTGGGAAGAAACTGCTTTTAGGGGCTAGCAATATGTAAATTCAACTAAGGCATGAGCAACATAAAAGGAGAACAACAAAAAACATCTCTCCAAAATCCTTGGTCAGCAATAACCTCCGTCCACCAGGTGGTGCTACATGTCCAATGTTACCATGTTTGGTACTGACCAAATGGGTGGTGTTCATTAAGAAATCAAGACGGAAAAGTAACTGCCGGGTTCAACCAAAAAATAGCCATGGAGACGGTCAAAAACAAAAACACAGCTGTCTGTTATCTGTAGCCGTCCATGTTGCATGTTTGCCATATTTCTGAAACGGTAACAAGAAGCAGTGATGTAAATGTTCCCTGCTGGATAGCTGTCAGCTGTGCTTCATTTTTGGCATCTTGAGTTAGTCTGATTCGTCAGCAAACCCTTAGAAGCTGGTCAACCATGGAAAAAGTCCACTGCAGGACATTGATCACTGGCAAGAGAAACTTCACACAAGCTACGTGAATTATGTTTAGAGTGAGAAATGTTAGCAGAGCTCTTGTTGTAATGAGATTAAATTCCAATATTTTTTGATGTCTTGTTAGAAAAAAGATGATCCCCAGGCTGGCTTCGACACTGAAACGCTGCTGGTTAGCACTCTTGACCTCATCGAGGCTGGAACAGAAACCACTGCCACCACAATGCGCTGGGCCCTTCTGTTCATGTTGCACTACCCAGAGATACAAGGTCAGTGGCTCGTCACAAAACTGAAATATCCCAACTAAAAAGGTGTTAGATTTCAACACCCTACTTCCTCTTCCTTCCTTTTTTCTCAGAGAAGGTCCAAGCAGAGATAGACAGAGTGATCGGGCAGTCTCGTCAGCCCACCGTGGCCGACAGGCCGAACTTGCCCTACACCGATGCCGTCATCCACGAGGTCCAGAGGATGGGAAACATCGTTCCCATGGGATTCCCTAAAATGGCGAGTAAAGACACAACACTGGGAGGATACTTCATTCCTAAGGTAGAACACGTACCTCAGTTAAAACTCAATTTTATGTGACGAAGTCGTTGGGTAGCCACTGATGCCTGAAACTTGACTCTCTGTTCAGGGAACATATATGACGACAATCCTGGCATCTGTGCTGTTTGATAAGAACGAGTGGGCGACTCCAGATGTCTTCAATCCCGAGCACTTCTTGGATTCAAAGGGAAAGTTTGTCAAGAAAGATGCTTTCTTGCCATTTTCAGCAGGTTGGTTACAAGGCTTCTGTTCAAAGCTCGCTCTCCTCTGTGTTTCTGTGCAATATTCACTGCAGAGTTCCCTTTTTTACCAACCTAATTGATGACATTTGAGTATTAACTGTTTAACTTGGAAATGTGAGGTTGTCTGTATGCTCCAGAAACCATAGGATATGCTGATCAAGCGTGTCCCATTTCTCAACGCAGGTAAACGCATGTGTTTGGGGGAACACCTGGCCAAAATGGAGCTCTTCGTCTTCTTCTCAGTTATGCTGCAACGTTTCACCTTTGCCCCGGTTCCAGGAGAAATGCCCAAGCTGGAGGGCGTGATGGGCTTCACTTATTCCCCCGAGGAGTTCAGATTCCTGGCTGTGCCACGCTAACATGTGTTTCGCATACTACTCATTGGGACAACAGCGCTGTATTAAAAATGCTTTTATTTTATTGTATGTATTCTAATCATAAATGTCAGGTTTTTTTTTAGTGGCTGTAAGCAGGAAAACCTTAATTTGTTGAAATAAAGCCTTACTGAATTTGACTAAATATGATAACATTTGGTAGCTTAAAGTGTTAATAGAAAAACCACTAACCCAAAGCAATTTAATCACGATACGCATTTTGTGTACTGGAGCAACGTCGGCACAATCTGTTGATCACTCTGACAGTAATTTGGTGAATGTAAAAAAATAAAAAATAAACTATTGAGAGAGAGGGTGTTTGAAGTATTTAGATTGTAATTTGTGTGCGATGTTTAATGTTCATCTCATTTCAAGACGATTTCATAACAGCTTAACATCGAACCAAAGAGAGAAGGGAAAATGATGCGAGATGGCAAAAAATAAACTTTTCATCCTTGGAATGTAATAAAGTGTTTATAATATGAACATTTGTAGTCTTTTAAATGGTGATTCATTTGTCAGACATTTTTGCATTACCGATAAGTGACAACAATTCAGCTCAAAGAACAAAGCGGAGAAGAAGTGAACTCTGCTGGAAAAAAAAAAGTCAGTTTCTCTTATGACAATATTTGATAAATTCAGTGATTTTGCTGAATAATATTTGTGTTGGAGGCTTTGTGATTTTCTGCAGTGTTTAGTTAAGCTCCACATAACGGCCCCGTAAAGCACAACTCATGTCTTTCCGGTTTGACCGTGAAACCGGCAAACGTTTAGCTTCAGCTTAGTTAAAACAACAAAGTAGTCGTGTCCAATTCCAGTCCCTTTCAGCCGATCACCTTTGGCTTTAATCACAGTACCAAGCCTTTCAGATTAGGTCTTTATTACTACTGCACACCTAAAGATCTGATTCTCAGCAGATTTGTGTTTGTAAAATAGTTCAAGCTCAGTAAGATTGAGCTATTATGTATTTTTCTATTCTCTTCACAATTTTGGACTATTTAGTGCCGACCTGTCAAATAAAACACGTGTATGATTTTTGAAGGCACACATCTGACATTCCTCCAGTTTTCTCAAGTTCCAGCTTGTTGAAACTCCTGCACATTAAATCTCCTGGGTGCCTTTTGCCACTGGTGCACTTTGTGTCGTTGGGCCTGGCTCTGCTTACTTGGGAACAGCTAATCTCTGATTTAGCTTTATCACAATCGGTAGCAAAGCTGGAGGATTCAAGAGTGCACAAACTGGCTGACAAATTAGGAGAGATGCCAACAGGAAGCCTTCCAAAACTTTCATTCTTACTAAATACAGACAAGTAATTCGGACTCTGAGCTAGTCGAGAACGGAGGAACTTCATTTGACACAGAAGACCCTGTTTTATGTTTGTGTCCATCATATTAAATATCCATTATCACAATGTCTGAACTCTTAACAAGGATAGATAAAAGAAGATTTTATCTTCCCTGGAATACAAAGGTTAGGCTTGTCAAAGGGCATGCAGGTGCGGTCTGCAACATTTGCACCACTTTTCCCTTTGGACAGCCCAAGGCGTGCTGTGATTTTGAGTTGCCTGCCAGGCGGCCGACGCTGCAGACTTTGATAGGCATCACAAAAATAAGAAGACTGTCCAGATAAGCATTTTCTTTTTTCTGCTGCTGCCCGTTTTTGCGCGCTTTAACCATGTGGCTTTATGATTTTTTGCTGAGCTTTGACCTGAAAGGGCTTTTTTTGTTTGTTTTATCATTTCTTCTGATAGCTGATTACCTGAAGAACAGGAAACCATCAAACTTTCCTCCAGGACCAAGAGCTCTTCCCTTCGTGGGAAATATCTTGACTTTGGACAGCAAGCACCCGCACGTGTATTTCACCAAGGTACTGCTTTGCATTAAGAGCCTAAAGTTATAGCTTTGTTTGGCTAAATTCATTGTGAAATGTGAATTAAAAAGTTGTTCAAAATCAAATAATATATTAAAGAATTTCAGTAGTTGAATTACGCTTTAGGGAGGCTGGGAGACGGGGCTGGCAAAAGAATGACATGAGTTAAATATTAACTAAAGAAGGACTGGGTAGATGCATAACCAAGCAAATAGGTGTTGCAATTTTTTAGCTTTCTTTTTTTTCTATTCACAGTAAATATACATTGCTGTATTTTTTTTTGGGGGGGGGGAAGATACATCAATAGTGACAGTTCACTAAATTTTCTCCTACAGTGAACCTCTAATTTATCCATAAAACCACATAAGGACCCAGATCAACAACTAAAATACTGCAGGCCGCAATTTCCTTAATTAAGGTACAAAAACAGCATCTAGAGAAAATTTTCAGTAGAGGAAAACGGACCTACATTTACCGCGCAATATCTTAACACCCAAGAGTTTGGAGAAACAAATTTGTAGACAGACAAGACAAAGTGGAATCCCTTTGTAAACTGTACATCTTGTCACATCTGGCAAACATAGTGGTGATAACTGCAATGATTTGGGGCTCTTTTGTTGTTACTGTTACCCATAAAATGTCCTTTACTCCCACATATAAAAAAAAAATTGAAAGAATGAAGTCAGTTTGGATGTCTGGAAGACGCCGTACAGATTAATCTGTTACGTTCTCCGCAGCTGGCTGACCTCTATGGCAGCGTCCTCAGAGTCCGCCTGGGCTGGGATACGTTGGTGATTGTGAGCGGATATAAGATGGTGAAAGAGGCCATTGTGACGCAAGCTGAGAACTTTGTGGACCGGCCATACGACGCAGTCGCTGACAGGTTTTACACCGAGCCCTCAGGTGTGGAAACATTTTGGTTTTGTTGGACAGACACGGGTTATATGAGGCTTTAACATTGTTGTGCCTGCATGCTTATTTCTAGCTGGTCTATTCTTGAGCAACGGTGAAAAATGGAAGAGACAGCGACGTTTTGCCTTGTCTGCTTTACGTAACTTCGGTCTGGGGAAGAACATGATGGAGCTCAGCATCTGTGAGGAGATCCGACACCTGCAGGAGGAAATAAAGAGTGAAAAAGGTGGATTACATTCTCTGTGAAATACAGCTCACGTTGGCTCTGTCTTTGAACCGGGTCTTTCTCTTCATCAGGTAAACTTTTCAGCCCAGCAGGCCTCTTCAACAACGCTGTGTCCAACATCATCTGCCAGCTTGTCATGGGGAAAAGGTATGACTATACTGACCACAGGTTTCAGACGATGCTGAAGTACATGTCTGAGGTGATTTGGCTGGAGGGGAGCATTTGGGGCGAAGTAAGTTCAATAACCCCGATGGAGGACCACTTTATGTCACATACCGCAATGTGAGAGGTTTATTGTAAAAGAGGATATGTGATATTTGTCTTTATTGTCGTCTTTTTATCTCGTCTTCAAACAGCTCTATCGGGCATTCCCCAGCGTGATGAAATATTTGCCAGGTACTCACAACAAAATCTTCAGGATTTACGACAGCATACTAGATTTCCTTCACGAGGAAATACAGGAGCACAAGAAGGATTTGGACGACAGCAATCCAAGAGACTACATTGACTCTTTTCTCATTGAGCTAGAGAACGTATGTCACCAATCAGTTATTTCGCTCTCAAACACATCCTATTTCATTCAGCTATCATTAAGCAACTTGTCTTTTGTGTGTTTCTGTGCAGCAAAAAGACTCCAACCTGGGCTTCACAGAGAGCAACCTGGCTTTCTGCTCTCTTGACCTCTTCATTGCAGGAACAGAAACAACAGCCACCACGCTGCAGTGGGCTTTGATTTTCCTGATTAAAAACCCCGACATCCAAGGTTGGTGGAAGGCTAGGCTCTCTAAAGGGATTACAGCTTTGGTTAAAGCTTGCATGTTTTTTTATATTGTAAAAATGCCTCGATTCACTTGTTGACACACAACAATAAAGTGTTACCTTGAACACAAAGCTTCAGGTCATATGGCACGGATGTCAGTTTCATAAATATTCCTGAACAACTGTAATGAAGAAAAGTTTGGGTTTGGATAGGGCACTGACCTGTGGTTGCCATGGATTCATTTTGCTCACCTAATGTAAAAACTAGAGGTGCACCGATTGCAGTTTTCTGGTCGATCGCCGATCTTCGATTTTTTAAAAAGTTTAACCTGCCGATTCCGATTTTGGCCGATACCAATTTTTTTCTCTGAAATGTTGTTCAATATAGTAAGAAAGTCATTGAGTTGGCAGCAGTGGGGTCATTGTTGTTAATTGTAAACGTGCAGACATAACTTGGAGTGCCGGTCTGTCAGTCACTGTCAGTGGTTGATTCTTAGACCTTTACCAAGCTAGATAAGATCAGTGGATCACCAGATCACCGATCTCCCAAAATGAAGGAAATCGGATCCAATTAATCTGTGCACCCCTAGTAAAAACCCATTTTTTTTCATACTGTTTCATTGCTTTTTGTGTATGTTTGTTTTTTACTTATACTGTTGCTAATTTTAAACTAACTGAATACATGAAGGACAGACAGACAGGAGTAAGTTGAGGTAGGAGTGATACAAAGTTCAAGGAGAGTACATCAGAGACCAACTCTGGTGCAAAGTAGGACAAATGTTTGTTACAGAGACAGGAACAGGTGGAGCCATGACGAGACCACCGGGGGGATTTGACAGAAAGACAGCTGCATGTATGCTGAATCATACATGGCTGAGAGAGACCTAAGCAAAAACTGACTTTGTTGTTACAGAGAAAGTCCAGGCAGAGATTGACAGCGTGATCGGACAGAGTCGCCAACCCTCCATGGCCGACAGACAGAACCTTCCGTACACTGATGCTGTGATCCATGAGATCCAGAGGATGGGAAACATTGTTCCTCTGAATGGATTCAGGGTCGCTGCCAAGGATACAACTCTAGGTGGTTACTTCATACCAAAGGTAAATTTACTGAGCAACTAATAAGCGATAAGCATTTGGGTAAAAGTGTTGTTTCTAGTTTTGCTTCGTTCTATTTAGTGAATTTTGATGTTTTCAGGGAACATCTGTGATGCCCATGTTGACATCCGTACTGTTTGACAAATCTGAATGGGAAACTCCAGACACCTTCAATCCCGGACACTTCCTGGATGCCAATGGGAAGTTTGTGAAGAGAGAAGCATTCCTCCCGTTCTCTGCAGGTACAGCACACACATTTCTGAGTCAAGAGTTTCCAAACTTCCTCAGAATTACTGGCATCACTACAAAATGTGAGAATTACTATACGTGGCACTATTTAAAGGGAAATAAAAAGGCTTTCTAAACAAGATGTTGCTTTAACAACAGATAAAAAACAATCAACCAAACTCAAATAGCCTCACTTTTTGCTAAGCTTAGTGTAAGTATAGCCTTATAAAAAGGGTTTAGATCAGAGGTGATTGAAAGATTCTTACAAAGCAATACACAGGAAGCAGTAACCCTGTCTTTACAGCGATCCTGCAGCCCATTCCCAGCCATAGGGTAAAGCTAAATAATCTAAATCCAGTTCCTTAATTTCAAAAGAGAAAGCACTTACAACTCCACTTGTTAGCATAGTTGACAAGCGCTATAAGATCTGGGTAGTTGGCAAAAAGATGTCAGAAACTGGCTTTGAAAAAAATAAATTTCCACTGGGAACCACATAACTTAATCAAGAACATATATAGTTATGTTTTTTTGTGTTCATTGTGCAGGAAAACGCGTGTGTCTTGGTGAAGGCCTCGCTAAGATGGAGCTGTTCCTGTTTTTGGTCGCCTTACTGCAGAAGTTCACTTTCTCTGTTCCTGACGGAGTCGAGCTGAGCTCTGAAGGAATCACCGGAGCGACGCGCGTACCTCACCCCTTCAAAGTGTCTGCTAAGGCTCGCTGACAGATCCGCCATTACCGTTTGTTCTCCAGAGAAGAATAAGCACAATGTAGAAAAAGCTCTTAATAGTCTTAGCAGTGCTTCTTGTTTAGCAAAATTCTGATTGTATGGATCTCTACGTTATAATCTGGGTGATGGTTTCACGTAACAAAATATGTTATTAGCAAATAATGCAACATACTGTGACCTGCTGACTCCTACTGGGAGTTCAGGAGCAAGAAATCTTAGATGGCAGACAAAAAACAATTCATAAGACATTAAAATACTCCTGTTGACTACAAAATATGACAACTTATCAAATTGTGAAGTAAAGATTTGCAAACATATAATTTGATGTGTTTACTGCTGCATTGAATTAATAAAGCAGAAAGATGAAGCGTTTGTCATTTTAATTGTAAATATTGTTCGTTTTTTAAAGATTGGTAAACTCCTTGGTGTGATGTGAATTTTCATTTTCATTTGAAAAATAATAAATAAAGCAAGTAAGTTTTATCATTGTGGGGGCTAGGAATCACAAAATGAAAGGCTTGTGACTGCCTTGCTTTCTTTGGTCCAATACTGATACAATATTCACTGCTAGTGAATTTTAAATGCAACAGTCCACATACTATATGTAAATAGGTTGCCTATTTTTTCTTCTTCTTCTTCTTATTATTATTATTATTAGCTTTACCTTACTGAAACTTCTCTCCCCACCAACAACAGTCATAGGCAATGTGCAAAATATACATGAAGCAGTCTGGATGCTTTGTAGTTGCACTTTAATCAAGCCGCAGCATATAACTTTAATTAAAAAAATGTTTTCTCCATATTTGTTAAAGTTGTCACCATATTGTGAAAGTTTGCTATGAGACAGATAAACTGTGAAAAGATCAATCTCCTCCACCTCCTCCCTGACCGAATATTACTGGCTAAAGTAATGAGCCGTTTCGACCAAAAACAACCAATCAGAACCAGGAGGAGGGTCTTAACGCTGTCAATCAATCTTATGCTAATGTGCTAATGGCAGAGAAACAACTTATAATTACAGAAAAACTGTAACTAGACTGAACATTCACAACAGGCTGCGCTAGCTACAGCATAGCACAGAGCAAGGGGGAGGGAGGATGAGCAGCCACATGATTGAAGGTGCTAAAACCCGCCTCCTGCCTCTGATTGGTTGTTTCTAGACAGCACTGGGAGAAAGCTGAAGAGTTTTTTCTCACAGATAATCTGTCATACCATACTGCCACAACATATTGACAGTTCTAACAAATATGTAAAAACATATTTTTTATAAAAAGTTGCATATTGCAGGTTCCCTTTTTTTGGTTCCTTGCTATGGGGAAACACTGAATTCATGTGTGTGTAGAGCCGTTTAAACAAACTTGCCTTGTCCTGCCTCAGCTTCCTGTTATTCAGCTTTTTCCGTCTCAATCTAAAATGTTTTCAAAGATAGAGCTGATAAGAAACCACTGAATAGAACGGCTACCCTGGCTGTTTGCATTAGGACTCATTCTATCACAGGGAAGATGTTCCTATTTATAAAGCCTGCAGTTAGTATTCCCTGCTGGGTTTGCTTTGGCAACAGAGAAACTTGGATCCTTTCTTTGACGCCATCAGTCTGGAAGTGCTCAGCAGTTTCAAACAACTGCTCCTTTCAGGGAACATTTACAATTCATCAAGTGGCTTGAAATAAAAACCTTTATCAACCTTAGTTAAGTTCATGCAAACAATTAAATTACAGGCTACAAATGCTCTATAGACCAAACAGTCATGAGAACTTTGATAAATAATAATGCGCTTGTTACATGAAAGTTAAAGTTATAGTCAAAAGCCTGACGACTCAATTAATCACCCAGATTACTGGCAAAGACAAAGAAGTGAATCTGAAAACGGCTGCTCTACCTGCACATGCATCGATGAAACAACAAAACTCAAATCCCAACATGTGTGTCATGAAAAGAAAACCTTTTAACAAAGACAGCTGAGACGGTTACTCTAAAGCAGGGGTGTCAAACTCCAGTCCTGAAGGGCCGCTGTCCTGCAGTTTTTAGATGTGCCACAGGTACAAAACACCTGAATCAAATGGCTTAATTACCTCCTCAGTTCTCCAGAGCCTTGCTAATGACCTAATTATTCTATTCAGGTGTGATGCAGCAGAGGCACTTCTAAAAGTTGCAGGACACCGGCCCTCGAGGACTGGAGTTTGACACCCCTGCTCTAAAGGTTTTTGATCAGAATTTATTCTTTAATAAAAGACATTTAATGAAATTCATTATCAGATCAGAAATTTTGTTCATGCAATTTGAAACAATATAAATCTCAATTATGAATATAGTATATGACTGTTAATTATTCTAAAGTAAAATAAGTTATGTTAACTTGATATTGTGAGTAAAAAATAACAGAGGTGTGTGCTCTTTAACTAGGCGGGGGCAGCTTTATCTTGTGAAATAATTGTTTTAAATTGCAGCAATAAGTTAAAACTCAATTCAAGATGAATGAAGTTTAAAAACAAGGTTTAGACAACTTGTCTCTTGCTATTAAATGGACTTCATGAACTTTGACTTAAATTGCATGCTCAATGCAGCAGGTGGACTTTCATTTTCCAGTTAAACCACCTTCAAATGCTTCACAGTGCATGTTGGTTCCTTCCGGTTCAGTCGTGTTTCATTCTTTCTGCCTTTTCCTTTTGTTAAAACAAACATTTGAGCCGCCAAGCATGTGGATTCGCCTTCTGACCTTCAGTCTCTAATGTCATAAACACAGAAGTCTTAACCTTAACTAATGTAGTTAATTGAGCACAGTAGAATGAGCACAGTCTTGTAAATGTATGCAATCATGCTGCTGAATTAATACTTTGAGTAGTAGCTTTTATTACACTGGTATTGCAGAGGTTAGCTTGAGGAGGTGGAGTTAGCAGGATGTTATGTAAGGCCCCCCTCCTTTGTGGAGTCTACATTATGTTTACACTGTAATCCTGTTGACTGAGCTGGGCATGTTTGACACAAAAGACTTTTCAGAAGCCCAGATGCTGCGTCACACAGCCAGAAGATAACTATGACTCCTGCAGACACTTCCTCCATTGCAGCTAATCATGTGGTTTTATAATCTTTTGCTGAGCATCAACGTGAAGGGGCTTCTCCTGTTTGTTTTCCTGTTCCTTCTGATTGCAGACTTCTACAAAAGCAGAAAACCAGCCAATTTCCCTCCAGGACCAAAGGCTCTACCCTTTGTGGGGAATTTCTTCAGCTTGGAAAGCAAACATCCACACATTTATTTCCAAAAGGTACAGATTTAACGGCTTAGAGGTTACAGTCTGCATTGGTGTGAGTACATGCATGTATGGTCATGTTGTCCAGAGAAATGTCATATTACCTTAATCAAAACTTAAAATATACATTTAAAGATGTTTTGGAAAGATGTGCTTTTGAACGGTTTAGCTTTGCACGTTTTCAGTGGGCGCTTAAAGCTTGCTTTAGAATTAAGTGTCTTACAGCAAAACTCTGAATTACTGCGAAGCAGAGCTTCATTTGCTGCAAAATCTAAACATTGGGGCTCAAAAGATCCCTGCAAATGAACTGAAACAGTTTCTGACATCCTGTGGCTGAGATACAGAGCTGCATCTCATTTTTATTACATAGTGAAAACTATTACGTAGAATGTAGATAATGTCACAAAAGACTGATTTAAAGTAGTGTCAGAGCCTTTACAGTGGTTTGGAAAACTGATGACTTGTCATTGACAAAATCCACAAAATGTCACTGCTAAAAAACAAGCTAGCTGTTCAGATTGCTGTGTAGAAGCACATCAATGGAAAGTTAAGTGGGAAGAAGAAGTGTCTAAAGCACCAAGATCTATTTTAGTGTCCATGGTGTCACTTAGGAAACACATTCGACCTGAAACAAATTAAGAATCTGGAGAGTTTAGTCGGAGATCAGACACCAAACAATTTTAAATGGTGTCAAATTTTGTTTATTTACTTGATTGGTTGGTTTGATTTATGTGTCATATCAAACCAACCATGTGGGTTTTTGTTTTGTTTTGTTTTTTGCTTAAGTGGCGGTTTTCCATTGTTATGTTTTCCACAGTTGGCTGACATCTATGGGAACGTCTTCAGCTTCCGCCTCGGCCGGGAATCGATTGTGTTTCTGAGCGGCTACAAGGCTGTGAGGGAGGCGCTGGTGACCCAAGCTGAGAACTTTGTGGACCGACCCTTCAATGCCATAACCGACAGGTTTTACACTGAACCCTCAGGTGTCAAATCTTTTGATTTCTCAATGCATTTTGTACAAAAATAAGCTTAGATTAACTAAATATATACAGTCATGGCCAAAAGTTTTGAGAATAATACAAATATTATATTTTCACATGATCTGCTGCCCTCTGGTTTTCACGTGTGTACGTCAGATGTTTTCATCACATACAGAAATACAATTGCAATCATATGAGTGACAAAAGCTTTTCTTGACAGTTAGAATGAGTTAATGCAGCAAGTCAATATTTGCAGTGTTGACCCTTCTTCTTCAGGACCTCTGCAATTCTCCTGACTGATAGCAGTCCATTCTTGCACAATCAATGCTTGCATTTTGTCAGAATTCCTAGGTTTTTGTTTGTCCACCCGTCTCTTGATGATTGACCACAAGTTTTCAATAGGATTAAGATTTGGGGAGTTTTCAGGCCATGGACCCAAAATCTCTATGTTTTGTTCACTGAGCCAGTTAGTTATCACCTTTGCTTTATGGCAAAGTGCCCCATCATGCTGGAAAAGGCATTGTTCATCACCAAACTGCTCTTGGACGGTTGGGAGAAGTTGCTCTCGGAGGACATTCTGGTACCATTCTTTATTCATGTCTGTGTTTTTAGGCAAGACTGTGAGAGAGCCGACTCCCTTGGCTGAGAAGCAACCCCACACATGAATGGTTTCAGGATGCTTTACAGTTGGCATGAGACAAGACTGGTGGTAGCGCTCACCTCGTCTTCTCCAAACAAGCTGTTTTCCAGATGTCCCAAACAATCGGAAAGGGGATTCATCAGAGAAAATGACTTTACCCCAGTCCACAGCAGTCCACTTCCTGTACCTTTTGCAGAATATCAGTCTGTCCCTGATGTTTTTCCTGGAGAGAAGTGGCTTCTTTGCTGCCCTCCTTGAGATCAGGCCTTGCTCCAAGAGTCTCCGCCTCACAGTGCGTGCAGATGCACTCCCACCTGCCTGCTGCCATTCCTGAGCAAGCTCTGCACTGCTGGTAGTCCGATCCCGCAGCTGAAACACTTTTAAGAGACGGTCCTGGCGCTTGCTGGTCTTTCTTGGGCACCCTGGAGCCTTTTTGGCAACAATGGAACCTCTCTCCTTGAAGTTCTTGATGATGCGATAGACTGTTGACTGAGGTGCAATCTTTCTAGCTGCAATACTCTTTCTTCCCTGTTAGGCCATTTTTGTGCAGTGCAATGATGACTGCACGTGTTTCTTTAGCGATAACCATGGTTCACAGAAGAGAAACAATGATGCCAAGCACCAGCCTCTTTTTAAAGTGTCCAGTGGTGTCATTCTTAATCATGACAGATTGATCTCCAGCCCTGTCCTCATCAACACCCACACCTGTGTTAATGTAGCAATCACTGAAACGATGTTAGCTGGTCTGTTTAAGGCAGGGCTGCAACAAAGTTGAAATGTGTTTTGGGGGATAAAGTTTATTTTCTAGGCAAATATTGACTTTGCAATTAATTGCTGTTAAGCTGATCACTCTTTATAACATTCTGGAGTATATGCAAAATGCCATTATAAAAACTGAAGCAGTAGACTTTGTAAAAATTAACATTTGAATCATTCTCAAAACTTTTGGCCATGACTATACATTTTTTATTTCTGCTGTAAAATATCCAGCTGGTCTCTTTATGGGCAACGGTGAAAAATGGAAGAGACAGCGACGTTTTGCTTTGTCTACCTTGCGCAACTTCGGTCTGGGCAAAAACTCACTGGAACAGAGCGTTCGTGAGGAGATCCGACACCTGCAGGAGGAAATAGAGAGTGAGAAAGGTGGGTTATGATGAGCATAGCATAGAGCATGAGCTCCTTACTCCTGGCATTGCACATAGCACACTGTTTTAAATCTGAGATCTCCCTTCCATCAGGTAAACCTTTCAACCCAGCAGGCCTCTTCAACCTCACTGTATCCAACATCATCTGCCAGCTTGTCATGGGGAAAAGATACAACTACACTGACCACAGGTTTCAGAGGATGCTCAGGTGCATGTCTGAGGCGGTTATGCTGGAGGGGAACATCTGGGGTCAAGTAAGTTAATCAACGCAAAGTGAAATAGTCTCTGCATCACTGTCTGAGATATCAAAAGTTTACTACGAAAAGTGAGTTTTAAAACAATTGGGATCACCAGTTTGACCTTTTTTCTTTCGAGTAGCTCTACTTGGCATTTCCCAGTGTGATGAGATACATGCCGGGTCCTCACAACACGATCTTCAGCCACTTCACCACTGTGGAACAGTTCATTAGTGAGGAAGTAGAGCGGCACAAGAAGGACCTGGATCGCGACAACCCCAGAGACTACATCGACACTTTCCTCATCGAGATGGAAAACGTACGTGGGGATTGGTATTAAAAGCTAGCTCACCCTGAAACAATCCGTTCTATAAAGCTGTAAAACATCACTTTTTTTTTCTTTCTTTTTTTGTGGCAGCACAAAGACTCTAACCTGGGCTTCACCGAGGCCAATCTGGCTTACTGCGCCATTGATCTCTTCCTTGCTGGAACTGAAACTACAGCCACCACGCTGCTGTGGGCGTTGATATTCCTTGTAAAATATCCTGATGTTCAAGGTGGGTTTCAGAGAGCTGAACGTGTCCGCCCGGTCAGAATATTGGTTTGATGTAAGATTACTACAACAATTGCCTTAAGTTTCATGAGGTACTCAAACACTTCTCAGGTTTCCTTCTCCGTACCTGTTTTACAGAGTACACTCCCGGTCAGCGCACCGCCTCCACCATCTAGTTCCCATGTAAATTATCAGTGGAAATAACTAACTGAATGAATGACGTGATGATGGCTTACAGGTCCTATGAAACAGCTGACACATAAACCGCTGTGTCTGTCTTTAGCTTGCAGTCACTGCCTCCATTGGCGTCGGTGCTTCTCTGGTTAGCTGTTAGCTTCAGCCACCAGAACCAACTAATCTGGATTTATCCTAAATGAAAATATCAAGAGAGTAACCTACTGCTGGGTGGGATTTAGCTGCTTAGTTTTGCTGAAGCTTGATTAAAAATCTTAAACTCTCATTTTAAGTTTGACTAAAATAGAGACGAACACGTGTTTTGGTTAAACTTAAAATCAGATGGTACAATCCATCAATTTAACCCTTGTTTTGAACTTAATTTTTATCATCTCTCTTTAATGATACAATTACGGACAATCGCAACAACTGGCTTTTATGTGAAATTTAAAAATGGATATAAAAACACACTTTCTCTAATTCCTTAGACTCCAGCAGACTAAAGTCACGTTAAGCCAAATTACATTCAATCCATCAGAAAAGCGAGGATCAAAACCCTCCTCAAATGACTTTCAGTTTCTTGATTTATTCTGCTTTCAGAGAAAATCCAGGCGGAGATCGACAGAGTGATCGGACAGACCCGCCTGCCCTCCATGGCCGACAGATCCAGCATGCCGTACACAGACGCCGTAATCCACGAGATCCAGAGGATAGGAAATATACTTCCTCTTAATGGGATGAGGGTCGCTGCAAAGGACACGACTCTGGGCGGTTACTTCATCCCAAAGGTATAACTGCTGCACAGACAAGTGTTACTTGCATTGGGGAGTTTTGTCTTAAGTATTTTTATGTTCCACTTTGGATTTTTTTTAGGGCACATCTTTGATGCCCGTGCTGACCTCAGTTCTGTTTGACAAATCTGAATGGGAAACTCCAGACACCTTCAATCCCGGACACTTCCTGGATGCCAATGGGAAGTTTGTGAAGAGAGAAGCATTCCTCCCGTTTTCTGCAGGTGCAGCACATGTCCTTAAAGTTTAAGGGTGGAGAATGTTTTGACACCTATCGGACATGCTCTCCACAAACATGGCCGGCATAGAGAACTGGCTACAGGAAGATATGACTGTCTTGAGTAATCACATTCAAAGCTTACCCCAAGACTCACAGAATGTGAAAAAGGAGGTTCATGTAAGATGAATATAGTAAAAAAAATATGTGTGGCCAAAAACTACTAGTCAAAATTACCCCTGCACCACTGCATACAGAGTAAAATGGTGTAGCAAACTTTTCTTTAGCAGAAATATGAAAAGTTGACAGAGTTTATAGCAATCTAGCAACAAAACTTGTTGGAGGCTGCAAAAGACTTTTGCAGACTGAGGCAAAGATTCATTTTCCAATCAGTCTAAAGTCAACCCTAAAACATACAGTCAGAGCTAAAATGGAATGATTTAAATCAAAATGTTGATCAGAGTTTAACTTTAATTGTTGAACATCAAGGATGTTTTATGCAACACATTTAAATTAAGGGCACATAAAAAAAATATAATATAGTTTTATATGAATTTAGATGCTTAGTGTTAACAAAGAAAACATGACAGTGTTCAAACCACAGCCACGTGTCTGTGTTCCCCCTGCAGGAAAACGGGCTTGCCTCGGTGAAAGTCTCGCCAAGATGGAGCTGTTCCTGTTTTTGGTCGCCTTACTGCAGAAGTTCACCTTCTCTGTTCCTGACGGAGTTGAGCTGAGCACTGAAGGAATCACTGGGACGACACGAGTGCCTCATCCCTACAAGCTGTCTGCTAAGGTCCGCTGAGCTGAGGACTTTTCACCAGACCTGGTCTGACTCAAAGAAAAAAAAAAAAAGACTGGGCATAATGTTTTTACAGACAACTTTGACATCAATCTTTCCCTGCTACCTTATTACTTCTTCTTATGATTACACCATTTAACTGTGGATGGCAGTTGAATTAATAAAGTAACAACATGTAATCTGTTAGAAAAAGATAAATGCAAGCTTCTTTAAAGTAACTTAAAGATTTTTTCATTATTTGCATTGCGAACATTGTTCATGTACTAGTCGTGTGTAAAACACAATATATTACTGATAACATGAGGGTAATGCTCATGTTATCATGAGCATTCCCCTCATGATAACATGAGCATGATAATATGAGCATATTGTCCACAAAAAAAAAAAGAATTAGAATATACATGTAATACTTTTGTTGCTTAAACAAAATTACAAAATTAGATGTATTATTGTGTGGAGTTAGCATTATCTTATTATGAATTATAATGTACGAACTGCTGGAAAGTGAGGGTTCTCCTTTGTCACTCACACAGAAATATCTCCAAGATTTGTTTGTGTTTTGCCCTTTGGAGCATTTAAATAAATTGGACATGATATAATTTCTGTGTGGAAAAAAGTAAAACTAATAAAAAAGAGAGAGCTAAATGTAAATGTCCATTGTTCAGCTGCCTAATAAAGTGCTTTGTACATTAACGTTAAATTTTATCTAGGATTTACACTCTAACATTTCCTACACACACACACATGCACACACACACAAATATATTTATATATACATTTCCCCAAAATTCATGAACAAATTCAAATTCACAAAGGATTTTAGCACAATTGCAGACACACCCTGAAATCCCATGAGAGAGATTACAGCGGGTTATATCACACATGTACAACGGATGTTCATGGAGATACTGTGGGAGTGGTCTGCACAGTATTATGTAACTCCTACTTACACTGAAACTCAGAAACTTTGCCTGTTTCAGTAGTCAGACGAGCACTGACTTGCTTCAGTCGAGATATTTCAGTCAATTCTCAACAGACTGTATAGAAATAGCGTGTGAAAAACCCAGAGCGCATTTCTTCTCCTGCCGCCTGTTTGGATCTCCAACCATGTGGATCTATGATGTTATCCTGAGTTTGGACGTCAAGGGGATTCTTTTGTTTATCTTTTCCTTCCTTTTGATAGCCGACTTCATTAGGAACCGGACACCAGCAAACTTTCCTCCAGGACCGAAGGCTCTCCCCTTTGTGGGGAACATCTTAAGTTTGGACACCAAACATCCTCATGTTTGTTTCAGCAAGGTATGGATTAAGAATGCATAATTTACGAAAGTATTTTAACCTGTAGGCTTGAAAATAAGATAAATATGCCAATAGAAATGTCCTATGAGTGGCAAGCATATTTTCAGAAATGACAATTTCAGCTAGGAAATAGGAACCCATTTTCATTTGTAGCAGACACCTATTGTGATAACATCTGTATAAATGTAGCAAAATCTGGCTTCAAAATATTTTAAAACCACATTATGAAATAACCAACACAAAATGTAATAAAATAGCTTTGCAATACTTCCGGCACATGTATCATTAATACATTTTGTGCTGATTATTACAATAACAATAATGTGGCGCATTAGGTACTAAACAATCATAAACTGTTTGGGTTCATCCTAATTAAACTTTTGATATTACATTGCTGATGCTATGGGTATTTAATTTTATATTTTGGTCATTAATTGGTGATCTTTTGGTGATCTTTTTTCCTTTCACATTCATAGCCAGAAGCTTCGGCATTAATCTACAAGTCGAACAATTTAAAATACATTGAAGGATTTTACTACATTTTGCGTCGACTATTGCATATTGTGGTTCTATTATTTTCTTGCATTTTTAAACATAATTTTATTTCACGATCACATATTGCAGCGTTACATAAAGCAATGTTGCAGGTTACCTTGATCATTCAGTATTACATTCAGGATCTACAGCAACGTCTCAAAAAGCAAAATCAAATGTTGGTTTTCATTTAAAGACGTTAACTGCAGGAAGTGATTTTAATGAAAACATGTAGATGGTGACAACGTCTGGCTAAACTGTAACTGCACAAGCATATATTTTCTCATGGCTAACTATTTTATACAGTAACTCTGCATGATGCACTTTGACCTGTAGCCTTATTTGTTTCCATTTTAACTTTGTGAAATAATTTCACAGTTGGCTGACATCTACGGGAACGTATTCAGCTTGCGCCTTGGCCGGCAGTCCGTAGTGATTGTGAGCAGCCACAAGATGGTGAAAGAGGCCATCGTGACACAAGCTGAGAACTTTGTGGATCGGCCACAAAATGCAATCTTTGACAGGTTTTACACTGAGCCCTCAGGTGTGAAATCAGTTTCTATTTCTCAGTGCACAATATATAAACTGAAGGGCTAATGTTTACGACTTTGTGAACTTATACATAGGTGGTCTTTTTGGAAGCAATGGAGGGAAATGGAAGAAACAGAGACGTTTTGCTTTATCTACTTTACGCACCTTTGGCCTGGGCAAAAACACGCTGGAGCTCAGCATCTGTGAGGAGATCCGACACCTGCAGGAGGAAATAGAGAGTGAGAAAGGTGGGTTAGAAACAATGTAAAGGACACTTTACTGATATCAATGTGCAAGGCAGTTTTTTTAATACATACTCTTCTTCAGGTAAACCTTTCAGCCCAGCAGGCCTCTTTAACAATGCCGTCTCCAACATTGTTTGCCAACTTGTCATGGGAAAAAGATATGAATACAGTGACCACAAGTTTCAGACGATGTTGAAGTGCATATCTGACGGTGTTCGGCTTGAAGGAAGCATATGGGGTCAGGTAAGCCAGCCAACTCTGAATGAAGCTGCTCTGTATCACTGATTCTGATCATGACGAGTTGATTGTTTTATCATTTCTGTCAATACAAACAGCTTTATGACGCATTTCCTCAAGTGATGAAATATCTGCCAGGTCCTCACAACAACATTTTTAGCAGTTATAACGCAGTAAGAGAGCTCCTTCTTGAGGAAATACAAAAGCACAAGAAGGATCTGGATCCCAGCAACCCCAGAGACTACATCGACACTTTCCTCATTGAAATGGAGAACGTACGTAGACCACCACCACTGAAGCTGTTTCACTTTAATCAAAACCATTTCTGTTGAGGATCGAGTCATTAACCAACATGTTTTTATGTTGGTGCAGCAAAAAGACTCTAACCTGGGCTTCACAGAGAACAACCTGGCTTTCTGCTCGTTCGACCTCTTGGTGGCAGGAACAGAAACAACAGCCACCACGTTGCTTTGGGCTTTGCTTTACCTAACAAAATACCCTGAAGTTCAAGGTGAGTGACTTTCTACAGCGCCTTTCAAAAGTAACAACACACCTTGAATGTCTCAGATTTTGTGACATGGCAACCACAAATTTTAGGATACAATGGGTTAGACCAACATAATCTGCATCACTGAAAAGGACATAAAATTACCTTCAGATTTCCAGTTTTAATAAAACAAAGATGAGATTTTAGTTGATATATTTACTAACTTGGCTTCCAGCTGCACTCACAGTGTAAGGTAGTCTAATTATTTTGATATGAATACAAACAGATGCTAAACTTTTTTAGTTTTTTGTTAATAAACAATGATTACTCTTACCAATTATGCTCTACTTTTTCTTGTTCTACTACATAAAATCCCTGTAAGACACAGTAAAATGAGTGCTTGTAATTTGACACCGTGTGAAAAAGTTTAAGTAGCGTAAATGATTCACTTGTAGCTGTAGGGAGGCCTTATGACAACTAAAATCTTTTCTGAACTAAAACAAAAATATATTTTTAGCAGTTTTTTTTTCTGAGAGACCAATGGGTACTTAAATAAAGAAATTTTAAAAAGCAGCTAAATCTGATTTGAACATTTTCACTTTCAATGATGAATCAAGTTCAGCGACTTAAAATCCTCAAATTGTACTGATTGCACACTGGTCAGAAGAGCGGCACCATCAGGTAAAATCTGTATGTTAAGTATAATGGAAAGATGCTGAAAATGTTACTTTCCAAAGTCAAAAGGCTCTGCAGAGTTCAGCTGTGTCTGCTCTCTCAATGATATGAATCAAAATGGAGAAAGGAAATCTCTCTCTCTCCAGTCAAAGCCTAATTCCTCATATTTAAATCCTTTCACAGAGAAAGTCCAGGCAGAGATTGACAGCGTGATCGGACAGAGTCGCCAACCCTCCATGGCCGACAGACAGAACCTGCCGTACACTGATGCTGTGATCCATGAGATCCAGAGGATGGGAAACATTGTTCCTCTGAATGGATTCAGGGTCGCTACCAAGGATACAACTCTAGGTGGCTACTTCATACCAAAGGTAAATTCACTGAGCAGTAAACAGTTAATGTATCAGAAAGAGTTTTCTCATCAATGGCTGACTGATATTTTGGATCTTTCAGGGCACACCTTTAATGCCCATGTTGACATCTGTACTGTTTGACAAATCTGAATGGGAAACTCCAGACACCTTCAACCCCGGACACTTCCTGGATGCCAATGGGAAGTTTGTGAAGAGAGAAGCATTCCTCCCGTTCTCTGCAGGTGCAGCACATGTGCTTCAAATTTAAGGGTGGAGAATGTTTTGACAGCTATTAGACATGCTCTCCACAAACATGGAGAACCAACTGTCTACAGGAAGATATGGCTGTATTGAGTAATCACATTCTAAGCTTATCATTGGATCTACCTCACATTGAAATGCTGGTAAAAACATTGTTAAAAGGTTAATACAGGAAACTGTTGTGATGACTCCCTGAAGGCCAACTGTTGGAAAGAGCAAGACTTTCTTAAAGAGTTAGAGGTCCAATTTCAAGGCATGAAATTATGACTTCACATTTCTTTTAAGTGATATTTTATAAATATAATATTTTTATAACTGAAGGTAACATAGTTACTTGATTGTACTTCAAAATGGCACTATGAGCCTGGAGAATAAATAAAATCTTTAATCAAAACTATTTAGTGCTGAGTTTTCCAGATATAATTTTTTAAGGTTTTATTGGCTCTAGTGGCCTTTATTTGAGAGTTGGTAATGAGAGAGGGGGAAAGACATGCGGCAAAGGTTGCGAGGCCGAGATTCGAACCTGTGACGGCCACGTCAAGGACTGAAGCCTCCATACATGGAAAATCCCTGCGCCACCACAGCACACCCCAGATATAACATTTTGAATAAAAATCTAACTCTTCATATTAAAACATAGTGTGTCTCTTTGCTCTGCAGGGAAACGTGTGTGTCTTGGTGAAGGCCTCGCCAAGATGGAGTTGTTCCTGTTCTTTGTTGGCTTACTGCAGAAGTTCACCTTCTCTGTTCCTGACGGAGTCGAGCCGAGCACTGAAGGAATCACTGGGACGACACGAGTGCCTCATCCCTACAAGCTGTCTGCTAAGGTCCGCTGAGCTGAGGACTTTTCACCAGACCTGGTCTGGCTCAAAGAAAGAAAATAAAAAAAAGATTGGGTGAAGTGTTTATGAAGACAACTTTGACATCAACCTTTCACTGTTGCCTTATTACTGCTTCTTATTATTATACCATTTAGCTATGGATGACAGTTAAACAAATAACAATGTAACAACATGTAATCTTTTAGAAAAATATGAATGCAAGCTTCTTTATTATTATTTGCATCGCGAACATTGTCTATGTACCAGTCGTGTAAAACAATATATTACCGATAACATAAGAGAGAATGTCCATTGGATATAGAATGTTCAATAATATTGCTATTTTTGTGTGGAGTTAACATTATCATATTATGAATTACAATGTATGAACAGCTGGACAGTAAGGGTTCTCCTTACGGTCCGTACTGTTCTCACACAGAAGTTAGTTTCAGGAAGCAACAATGTGTTTTGCCGTTTGGAACATTTAAATAAATTGGACATGGTATAATTTCTGTGTGGAAAAAGGTGGAGCTGATCTCTCCCAAGAACATTTCTCGATAAACAACACCTTTATCAGACTTTGCCAGGAGGCTGAGCAACGTGGTTTCATGGCCCTTTGACGTCACCGCTGTCACTCATGTCTCTGTTTTTGCCCTTTGTTTTGTCTGAATGTTGCCATTTGCCCCAATGTGTCCTTTCCTCTTTTTTGTTTTATTTTGTTTGAGTACTCCACATTTAAACCAGAAGAGGATTATTTTTAGTTTATTAGTAATATTAGAATTGTGGAGTACGCACTATTCAGATCAATATTATACAGTCCAGAAATCAGAATCAAAATCAGAATTAGAATTAGAATAACTACAAAGTTAGAATCCAGAAATACTTAACAGCAACAGTCTCTAGAAACTGTGGACTACTCACTATTAACCCAGAAAAGGAATTTTAGATTAGTCGCTCTTTAGCTTATTTTATCAGAAACTGTAGAGTACTCACTATTTAGATGCAGAGACCAGAAGCTCAAAGGAAACTTCTGGATCAACATTATTAGACTATTTTTCAGACTCCTGTTTTCCCAACCCATAAATGGAAATAGACCAGTGGATACTCAGCAACCCCGAACCGGAGCTCCTTGCTTACATACATTAGATAAACATTTAATTGTCTTTCTTCTTTTGCTCTTTCCTTTGGTTTCTTATTTTGTTTGCATTTCCTTTTAATTAATGTAAAGCAATTTGAATTGCCTTGTTGCTGAGAATGTGCTAAATAAAATTGCCTCGCCGCACATCATGGGTTCAGATCTACAAATGTTTTACTTTCCTGACATCTGGTTGTTGGTTCCAGTAAGAGAGATAGGCATGCACTTTTCAGTTTTGTTCCTGCACAACCATAAAAATGTTCTGTAGTCTCCTATATGTGTATGCTTATATGCTTATATTTCTGAACATAATAAATGTTTATACCACTGAAATATCAAACACAAACAAAACCCAAATTTGTGAAACCCAGCTGAACAAAGCAGATGCACATTAAAAATGAGTGACTAGGCTGATTCAGTCACACACTTCATGTCTACCCAAGCTGGAGTCAGCAGAGAACCAGCCCATCTCAAAAGCATGTGGACAAAAATCCTAATCAGCTTCATTTCTTTCCTCCTCTCCTCACTGTGGCAATGTTGCTCTGCAGCAGATAAACTTTTCATCCAACTGCAAGTAAAAACTTCAAATGCTTAAGTTAATTTTTCTTAGTTTATCTTTTTCGCCTAGTTTAAGTTGCCAAACTAGTCCACCTCATTTAAGCTCATTTACAATCAAATGCACTATAAATATGGTCTGTGCCTTTTGTTGTCAATGTACTTTGTCCAGTTAGCATGGCTGCTACCCAAGAACAAACAATCTGAGCAGTACTTTTGCACACTGCAGCAAAGTTCACAGGGTCAAAATCAATCAATCAGTCAAATCAATCACATTTTATGCACATTTCAACATCAAGGCATTTCAAAGTGCTTTACATCATTAAACACAAAAATACAGTCATACAAGATTGAATCAACAATCAAGAACATTAAATTTCCTGCCCTTATGGGTACTTCATAAAAAAATGGGGTGACTCCAACCTGCATCCATTCCTCCCTAGCAATTGAACCCGGGATGGGATTTAAATCCCAATCATTGTTTATGTTCCTTAAGCAACTCTAAACAGGTGGGTTTTAGTCGAGATTTAAAGGGACTCAGTGTTTCAGCTGTTTTACAGTTTTCTGGAAGTTTGATCCAAACTTGTGGTGCATAGAAGCTTTCAAGGCATGAAATTATGACTTCACATTTCTTTTAAGTAATATTTTATAAATCTAGTATTTTTATAACAACTGAAGGTAACACAGTTACTTGATTGTACTTCAAAATGGCAAAATCAAAATCAGCCTGGAAAATACATAACATCTTTAATCAAAACTATTTAGTGCTGAGTTTTCCAGATATGACACTTTGAATATAAATCTCACTCATGTTAAAACATGGTGTGTGTCTGTGTTCCCCCTGCAGGGAAACGTGTGTGTCTTGGTGAAGGCCTCACCAAGATGGAGCTGTTCCTGTTCTTTGTTGGCTTACTGCAGAAGTTCACCTTCTCTGTTCCTGACGGAGTCGAACTGAGCACTGAAGGAATCACTTGAAGCACACGAGTGCATCATCCCTACAAGGAGTCTGCTAAGGTCAGCTGAGCTGAGGACTTTTCACCAGACCTGGTTTAGCTCAACAGTCGACTGCCAGAGCTTTAGGGGTTGTTGCTTGTTAAGAGTCCTTGTAGATGTGATGCTATTCTGAGAGTTTAATTAGTCATCATTAAAGACAGTTTCTATGACAGCATACTGGAGTGATAGAACCACCCACTTTACGTCTAGCCCCAAATTCAATTGAAAATCAGTCAAGCTGCTAAAACTCATGTTCACAAATGTTCTTGATCCAAGTGGAATGAGCCTGGTCGGTTCTGGAATAACTATTGATAATTTATTTTCAGACAGTTTATAGAAAATGTTCAAAAAGACCTGAAGTTAGTAGCTAATAGTTTCACTTGTCTATTGTTTGATATCAGAGGATTTGTTTGGATCTTCTTACTTATCCATCCATCCATTTTCTGTACTTGCAGGTTTGTGCCTATCTTCAGCAGTCAATGGGCGATAAGCGGGACACAACCTGGACAGGTCTGTCCCGCTTATCACAGTATGCTAGTACTGCACAATGTGCGTTCAGATCTACAAATGTTTTATTTTGCTGACATCTGCTGGTTGGTTCCAGTAAGAAAGGCAGACTTTTCACTTTTGTTCCTGCTGTTGAGAGAACAATTATTAAAACTTTCTGTTCGTCGTTCTTCTCACATCTCCTGAATCCAGGGTTACGCGTGCAAAAAAGCGAAACCACACAGAAACAACAGTCACTGTTTGACGTCACACATTTTCCAGAGTTTATTCAGAAAAACAAATGCATAAACTCACACAGTTCACCACAAACCAGAAACCAAGATATAATTACCTAAGTCAATGACAATACATCAAGACAAAATATGAGAAAACATTTCAGAGTAGGGTTGCCAACCTGTCCCTTAAAATACGGAATCGTCCTGTATTTGGCTGTTAAATGTCGCGTCCCATATTGAACCTCTTTCTTCCTCTCCTCTTCCCTGTGACATTGTTGCTCTGCAGCAGATAAACTTTTTAGCCAACTCCAAGTAAAAAAAATTAATACTTAGGTTAATATTTCTGCACAGTTGCTGCAGGGCTGCACAGTTGGTAGAGCTGTTGCCTTGCAGCAAGAAGGTTCTGGGTTTGATTCCCGGCCAGGGGTCTTTCTGCATGGAGTTTGCATGTTCTCCCTGTGCAGGCGTGGGTTCTCTCCAGGTTCTCCGGCTTCCTCCCACAATCCAAAAACATGACTGTCAGCCAACATCTAGATCTACTGGTTTAACTTTTAGCTGGAGATAGGCACCAGCACCTCCCGACCCCACTAAGGGACAAAGGTGTACAGAAAATGGATGGATGGATGGAAGTTAATATTTCATATTTTATCTTTATGGCCTATAAGTTGTCAAACTAGTCCACCTCATTTAAATATGTAAATATGGTCTGTGCCTTTGCTATCAATGTACTTTGTCCAGTTTGCATGGCTGCTACCCAAGAACACACAATCTGGGCAGTACTTTTGCAGACTGCAGCAAAGTTCACAGTGTCAAAACCAACAAATATTGGCTTGCAGAAGATGGTTATTACAAAAGAAGCCTCAATTAAAGTCACTGAAAATGTAAGCCAGATTATGCTTCATTCACTTCCATCGCTATACTTGCAGATGGACTACAATTCTAAAACAAAGGATCATCAGGGCTGACTTTCCTTCCTTTCAAGAAAAGCCAGGCAACATCTAGATCCACTGGTTTAAACTTTTAAACACGTCACCGCAAAGACAATTTCTCCATGCATAAATTGAAATGTGTCTGTTTCTGTAGACACATTGATCAAGATGCTTTGATTTCTCCCAAGTTTCTTATGAAAGTTGAGGTCAGATGTTAGATTATCTGAGACATTTTATTATGGAGAATCAAAATTCAGGACAGAATTGAAATTCACAGAGGATTTTAGCAAAATCTAAACTCATGAGGGTTAGAAAACCTCTGGTTACATCACACATATTGCAACAGAGGTTAGGTTCATGGTTCAGGTAGGAGTGGTTTGAAATGTATTATATAACAAGTTCCATACGTGCAGCCAGAGGGACTTCATATTTTTCAGTTCCCTGACACCGACGTGCTTAACTCAAGATATTTCAGTCAATTCTCAACAGCAGGTGGAAAAACAACAGCACTCACATTTCTAATTTTGGCTGCCATTTTGAATCTCCAACCATGTGGCTCTACGATGTTATCCTGACTTTGGACGTCAAGGGGATTCTTTTGTTTATCTTTTCCTTCCTTTTGATAGCCGACTTCATTAGGAACCGGACACCAGCAAACTTTCCTCCAGGACCGAAGGCTCTCCCCTTTGTGGGGAACATCTTAAGTTTGGACACCAAACATCCTCATGTTTGTTTCAGCAAGGTATGGATTAAGAATGCATCATTTATGAAAGTATTTTAACGTCAACGATTGAAAATAAGGCAAACTTATGCTTATAAAAAGTTATTGTGAGCTTTAATTTAAAAATCTTTTCTGAGGTTGTGCATTCTTTCAGTAATTACAAATTAAGCTAAGAAATAGGAAGATATCATTTGGAGCCTTCAATGATGTATTGTTAAATTCAGGAACTTAAGAAAACTCTTAAACAGTTTGAAAAAAGTTAAACCATGTTAAAATTTTGAATGAAGCTCTACAATACTGATCATTTTCCGTCCACAGTTGGCTGACATCTACGGGAACGTATTCAGCTTGCGCCTTGGCCGGCAGTCCGTAGTGATTGTGAGCAGCCACAAGATGGTGAAAGAGGCCATCGTGACACAAGCCGAGAACTTTGTGGATCGGCCACAAAATGCAGTCTTTGACAGGTTTTACACTGAGCCCTCAGGTGTGAAATCAGTTTCTATTTCTCAGTGCACAATATATAAACCGAAGGGCTAATGTTTACGACTTTGTGAACTTATATATAGGTGGTCTTTTTATAAGCAATGGAGAGAAATGGAAGAAACAGAGACGTTTTGCTTTATCTACTTTACGCACCTTTGGCCTGGGCAAAAACACGCTGGAGCTCAGCATCTGTGAGGAGATCCGACACCTGCAGGAGGAAATAGAGAGTGAGAAAGGTGGGTTAGAAACAATGTAAAGGACACTTTACTGATATCAATGTGCAAGGCTGTTTTTTTAATACATACTCTTCTTCAGGTAAACCTTTCAGCCCAGCAGGCCTCTTTAACAATGCCGTCTCCAACATTGTTTGCCAACTTGTCATGGGAAAAAGATATGAATACAGTGACCACAAGTTTCAGACGATGTTGAAGTGCATATCTGACGGTGTTCGGCTTGAAGGAAGCATATGGGGTCAGGTAAGCCAGCTAACTCTGAATGAAGACTCTTTTATCATGACAAGTGTGATTTTAATCAAAATCAAAGGAAAGTTAAATGTTTATCCTTCTATCATTTCTGTAAATACAAACAGCTTTATGACGCATTTCCTCAAGTGATGAAATACCTGCCAGGTCCTCACAACAACATTTTTAGCAATTATAACGCAGTAAGAGAGCTCCTTCTCGAGGAAATACAAAAGCACAAGAAGGATCTGGATCCCAGCAACCCCAGAGACTACATCGACACTTTCCTCATTGAAATGGAGAACGTTTGTAGACCACCACCACTGAAGCTGTTTCACTTTAATCAAAACCATTTCTGTTGAGGATCGAGTCATTAACCAACATGTTTTTATGTTGGTGCAGCAAAAAGACTCTAACCTGGGCTTCACAGAGAACAACCTGGCTTTCTGCTCGTTCGACCTCTTGGTGGCAGGAACAGAAACAACAGCCACCACGTTGCTTTGGGCTTTGCTTTACCTAACAAAATACCCTGAAGTTCAAGGTGAGTGACTGTCTACAGTGCCTTTCAAAAGTAACAACACACCTGGAATGTCTCAGATTTTGTGACATGGCAACCACAAACCTTAGGATACAATGGGTTAAGGTGCTGTATTGATATTAGCTAGTCATCTTTTAGTTAACTTTACCTGCATCCAACAGTTTTATTCAACAGTCTGTTAGTTTGGGGGGGAAAACTGTTCAAAGTTCTTTGCGTTTTGCTGGTTGGCTGCCATGATTCTAACACACCTGAGTACAGTGGCGCAACTACACATTATTCAGGTGGATGCAAAAACATAGATTGGCGCCCCCCCCCCCCCCCCCCCCCCCCGACCGAGGGACGGAACGTCAGGGTGAAGGAGCGACGCTCACTCAGCACCCCCCCCCCGAGGCGACGATACGTGAAGGGTAAAACTCGCTACATTTACCTCGTTATGGCGCGCAGAAGTGTACGGGAAAACATCATCGGCGCGCCGCCCCCTCCAGACGGGGTTTTGGCGCCCCCTCTGGTGCTGCGCCCCTATGCGTTGCATACCCTGCATACCCACTTTTTGCGCCACTGCCTGAGTAGCTCCGCACAGCAGCAGGTCTCCTTCGCTGCCCCACAGGTGTAAACCCAGCGCGAGCGTCGTAGCGCTCATGTTGCGTTTAAAGGTGGCTCGGAAAAACAGGTTACGACATGTTAACAACAGATTAAACAGTTTTAACTAATGATAAAAGTGACAGAGGACACAAATATGGGAAGTGACTTTCTACAGCGCCTTACTGTATCAAACTGACAGAGGAATAACAGAGAGTTGGCTATTCTAAGGTAAAAACCCAGCGCATACAGCGTTCATGTTTTTTTTTGTTGTTTTTTTTTCATCCAGATGGCTTCCTCCACCCCCACCCCCTGCAATGGCACGGCGCCCCATACTTTGGGAACCTCTGGGTTAGACCAACATAATCTGCATCACTGAAAATTACATTTAAAAATAATCAGATAAATTACTGCAAAATAAAATAGTTTTAGCAAAGGCAACAAGCCATGCATTTGATTCCGGTTTGTTGGAACCTACATCTCATACCAGCAGGGCCAAAGATCTCCTGGATTAGGGTTATAGACCTCTGCTAAATATAAAGGTCCATTAGAAGTTTGTTCTAGTGAAAAAGCAACACAAAGACCAGGATACACACCAGTGGTTAGATATGAAGTTGTGGAGAAGTATTAACTTGTTTTTTAATCATATTTTTTGATAACTGAAGAAATAAAAGAAGCTGAATATAACCATATTTTAAAATTTTCACTTGTTAAATCACATTCAGTAACAGTAAACTGACCTTTATACATTGGTCAAAGAGCTGCACAACTGAATACAACATGCGTTGTATTCAACATTCATGTTGACAATCCCAAGACCGAGGGGCTAAAAAGCTCTGTAATATATTAGAGAGTTTTGGTTTAACACAACATGTCAAACAAGCAACACACACTCAGGGACACACACTGGACCTGGTTATCAGTAAGGGTGTGAATATTTCCAATGTCTCTGTAACTGATATTGCCCTGTCGGATCATTTTGCTGTTTTCTTTGACAGTTCTTTATGCGTTAACCCACTTGGACAAAAAGCTGCTATCACAAAACGTTCTTTCACAGAAAACACAGCAGAAACATTTAATCAAATCTACTCTTCTTCCTCACTCTTAAGTTATAGTGACGTAGATAAGTTGGTGGGTGATTTTCAGTGCAAACTTTCAGATATAATTGACTACATTGCCCCCACTAAAGTGAAGGTTGTGACTGGTAGGAAGAAATCTCCATGGAGAAATGCACAAGTAGTTCAATCTGCAAGACAACTCTGCCACAGGGCCGAACGGAAATGGCGTAAAGGTCAACTGCACGTTTATTATAACATCTACAAGGAAAGACTACGTAACTATCACACAACACTAAAACATGCCAGAGAGGCTTTCTTTGCAGATATCGTAAACAAAAACATTAACAACGCTCGAGCTTTATTTGCCACTGTTGACAGGCTCACAAATCCTCCAATGACGTTGCCACCTGAACTTCAATCTAATGCCGCCTGCAACAAGTTTTCAAGTTTCTTTTCAGAGAAAATTCAGAAGATCAGAGGATTAATCTGCACATCCACTCCAAAGACAGTACTAATGCTGGGCCCAAACAAAACAAATGCAGGAAAAATGACCCAATTTCTACTACTAAATTATAAAACCCTAGAAGAAATTATAAGTCAATTAAGCTCCAGTTCCTGCTGTCTGGATGTCCTACCCACACATTTATTTAAGAAAGTCCTGCCTGTTGTTGCTAATGATCTGATCCAATAGTAAACTCATCGCTCTCTTCAGGTGTTTTCCCTCAGGCTTTGAAAACAGCAGTTATCAAACCACTGATAAAAAAGAACAATCTGGACAAATCCCTACTGCAGAATTACAGGCCGATCTCCAACCTCCCATTCATCAGCAAAATTATTGAAAAAGCTGTTTTTAAACAATTAAATAACTTCCTAACAATAACAAACTGCTTTGACTCCTTCCAGTCTGGTTTTCGTGCTCACCACAGCACGGAGACGGCCCTTGTAAAAGTGTTCAATGACATCCATATAAATACAGACTGTGGGAGAACCACAGTGCTGGTTCTGTTGGACCTCAGTGCAGCTTTCGACACTGTTGACCATGACATTCTACTGAATCGACTGGAGAGTTGGGTCGGACTCTCCGGTCCAGTGCTCAACTGGTTTGAATCTTACATAAAGAACAGGGATTTCTTTGTTTCAATCGGACACTTCTCATCAAAGAGGTCAAAGGTCACATGTGGGGTACCCCAAGGTTCAATCCTAGGACCCCTTCTTTTCAATATTTATATTCTCCCACTGGCTAAGGTTATAACAGAACATAGGATTAGCTACCACAATTATGCGGATGATACACAGCTCTACATTACGATGTCACCAGGTGACTCTGAACCCATCCAGTCACTGAATAGATGCTTAGAACAGATCAATGTGTGGATGTGCCAAAACTTTCTTCAGCTGAACAGAAACAAAACTGAAGTTATTATCTTTGGACCTAAAGAGGAGCAAGCCAGAATCAATGCACAGCTTCAGTTATTACAACTAAAAACCAGCGATCAGCCCGAAACCTGAGAGTAGTGATGGACTCTGACCTGAACCTTCAGAGCCACATTAAGACAGTCACAAAGTCGGCTTTCTATCACCTGAAGAACATCTCCAGGATTAGAGGACTTATGTCTCAGCGCGATCTAGAGAAATTCATCCATGCATTTATCTTTAGCCGCATTGATTACTGCAACAGCGTCTTCACAGGTCTGACTAATAAATCAATCAAACAGCTGCAGCTGATCCAGAATGCTGCTGCTCGGGTTCTCACTAAAACCAGGAAGATAGAGCACATAACACCAGTTTTAAAGTCCCTACACTGGCTCCCTGTAGCTCAGAAAATAGACTTTAAAATACTGATGTTAGTTTATAAATCACTGAACGGTTTAGCACCACAATACCTTAAAGATCTGTTATTACTGTACCAACCGTCTAGACCCCTCAGATCTTCTGGTTCTGGTCTGCTCTGCATCCCCAGAACCAGAACCAGACGAGGAGAAGAAGCATTCAGTTTCTATGCACCACAGATTTGGAACAAACTTCCAGAAAACTGTAAAACAGCTGAAACACTGGGTGCTTTTAAATCTAAACTTAAAACTCACCTGTTTAGAGTTGCTTATGCCTAAATTAGGGTTAGAGTGCGGGTTTTGATGTCTTCCATGTTTTTATGTCTTTAATGTTTTTAATTTCTTCTTCTTTCTTTTCGACGTTTTAATGATGTAATGTTTTTTTTTTTTATTTTTTTTTTAATTTCTCTTTCTCACTGATTATTTCTGTTTTTATTTTAATTATGTAAAGCACCTTGAAATGCCTTGCTGCTGAAATGTGCTATACAAATAAAATTTGATTGATTGATTGATTGATTGATTGATTGATTGATTGATTGATTGATGCGTTTCAAGTGTAATGGAAAGGTGCTGAAAATGTTACTTTCCAAAGTCAAAAGGCTCTGCAGAGTTCAGCTGTGTCTGCTCTCTCAATGATATGAATCAAAATGGAGAAAGGAAATCTCTCTCTCTCCAGTCAAAGCCTAATTCCTCATATTTAAATCCTTTCACAGAGAAAGTCCAGGCAGAGATTGACAGAGTGATCGGACAGAGTCGCCAACCCTCCATGGCCGACAGACAGAACCTGCCGTACACTGATGCTGTGATCCATGAGATCCAGAGGATGGGAAACATTGTTCCTCTAAATGGATTCAGGGTCGCTACCAAGGATACAACTCTAGGTGGCTACTTCATACCAAAGGTAAATTCACTGAGCAGTAAACAGTTGGTGTATTAAAAAGTGTTTTCTCATCAATGACTGACTGATATTTTGGATCTTTCAGGGCACACCTTTAATGCCCATGTTGACATCTGTACTGTTTGACAAATCTGAATGGGAAACTCCAGACACCTTCAATCCCGGACACTTCCTGGATGCCAATGGGAAGTTTGTGAAGAGAGAAGCATTCCTCCCGTTCTCTGCAGGTACAGTGCTCTGATATTTATGACCATGTCATTGATTTGTCAGCATGACCAAAATGTCATACCGACATTGTGATGTGACCAATGTCAACCAGTGTTGACCACTGTCAAGCCAGCATGGTTTGGTTGCATGGGACGGGTCTTACTAAGATTAAAGGAAAGTTTGATAAAAAATTTTTAGTGCTTCACCAAGGTTTTCCAAGAATAACATCATGAATAATAATCTCACTTTTCATATTAAAACTTTGCGTGTCTGTGTTTGCATTTCAGGGAAACGTGTGTGTCTTGGTGAAGGCCTCGCTAAGATGGAGCTTTTCCTGTTCTTTGTTGGCTTACTGCAGAAGTTCACCTTCTCTGTTCCTGACGGAGTCGAGCCGAGCACTGAAGGAATCACTGGGACGACACGAGTACCTCATCCCTACAAGCTGTCTGCTAAGGTCCGCTGAGCTGAGGACTTTTCACCAACCCTGGTTTCTGCTCATCAGAGGACTGACCATAATGATTCTGGCATAGCTGCTTGTTAAGAAAGTATGTTGAGTGATGTTCAAATTAATCGCCATTAACGGCATTATAGTTTGCCCAGATTCCAAATAGGACCGAGCAAGAATTTGTCTTAAACAGTGTCTCCCTAAAAATAAATCTGAAACTGGAAAAAATTGGAAATATTTGCATCCTCCGTTTTATTGAACAGAGTAAAAAGAACATACCAAATACAGAAATGTGTATATTTATACACAGACTGAATGGATGAACTGTATTATTGAGGAATTATTTTTGTAACAACTCGTTTTCGCTTTATTAGGAGAGCACAATAAATGACTATGCCACAATTACGATGCTGTAATAGAAAATTTCGTTTTTAGCCTTATTTCATCTTTGATGGAACTGATGATATTTTTTACCATTTATTTACTGATCATATCTGCTGTGTTTTTGCATTTCTGCAAGATGTGTTTTTCCATTAAAGAAGTTTCCAGATAATGTTTAGATATTTCCACAGCTTTGATAGCAGAAGAGACCTGAAGACATCTTGGGTAAAATGCTTAACCTGGCAATTGTCTTAAAGGACTGACGTGTGGAATGTAGTTTGTACCCTAGTTTGACCCAGAACCCATGAGTAAATGACAAAGAAGTATTAGAAGTTTCTCCTGAAATCCTTATCTTCTCTCTTTCCTGCCATAAAATCATCCCCTCCTAGAGGTGAGGGCTAGTTCTAAAGGTGGGGGTCAGGATTGTCTCTGTGGTCCATCTGGCACTCAGACTTTGGGTGGGTCTTTTCCTTGCTGTGACTATGTAACGATGTGATGTTACTGCGCTCAGTGAGACGGGTCTTCGAACGCTTTTGCCTTCGAATAAAGAAACTCAAAGACAGACATTAATCTTTCTCTTATGCTTGAAACAGCTTCTCATTCTTTGATAAATGAAATGTCCATAACAATGCAATTATGTAAGTGAATGATTTTTTTTTTTTTACATTTTGCTGTTAATGTGAGAATAATAAACAGTCTAGTTGTACAAATAAATATTTCTTACACATAAAACAAAAAGCTTTCACTTTATCCACCCTTATTGTCAGTAGCATTCACAAGCTTTTCATTCATGAGGTCTGACAGTTTCCTCATCTATTCAACTTTTTTACATAGAAGCAACTACTGCTTCCTGTGCTCTGATCAGAGGTCAACTCCTTCACTAGTAAAATCTGATTAAGAAGAGCTAACAAGTTCTCAATAGGGGTTAGGCCACGGAAAAAGAGGCGGTCCTTGCCTTTTGTCTTTACACGACTAGTAAGGTGGAAATGACAAATTTCATAAGAATCGTTCAAATGGTGACGCAAGCATGATACTTGGTACTTGCAAGGTCTACTCTTTTCATAAATGCTGCAGGCCACACAAAAACCCAAGCTAGCTGACGTGCAAGATGTGTATTAATTAAATTATTTATTTATTATTAATAGTAGACATTTTTAAGAGAAAACTGTTTCTCTCTAACCACATTATAGACAAGCACTATTTTATTTGTTGTCATAGTCTATAATTGGGATTTTAACATAGCATTCAGGACGACTTCGATTGATTTCAACTCATATCTAAGCAACTACTGAACTAAATGATTGTTTGGTGTATGCATAAACTATTTGAGTCAGAGAATCCAATGGAGACATTTTTCACATTTTTTAGTACAGGACTGGGGCAGTGATGAGATCTTGCAAAGTTAATAGAGTGATGTCAGCACACTGTGCAATGGCCCTTGACCAAGATGAAGAGCAGACCAAAGCAATCATGGTGGTACCGTTGGCCACAATGATGACCCGTCAGCACTTAAGAGTTGGATGGTTGCTGCTCCTGAGGTAAGATATTTGGTATCTCTGTACAAACAAAGGAGTCCAGCGAACGAGTCAAGTGAACACACAGCTCACCATGAGCAAACACCGCTGACTTGCATTGATGGAGTCAAAAGCTGTCTCTACCTTTGCAAGAGTTGTGCAGTCCTTTCCACAAAGACAGTCAAGAACTTCTGCAGTTCTTGAGAGAGAAGTGAGGACTTTTCTGAAGCATTGGCAAGTAATCCTTCTGAGTCAAGAGGAGCTGAACTGATTTCTTCAGGTAAGAATCTGCTCCTATTTAGCAAAGCTGTTTATCAGCACTCATGAAGCTGGTCTTCTGGGCCTGGAGGAGGACTCTCATGGGGAATCTGACAGCTGCATTTTTGTGTCTGCCAGATATGCTGCAAAACATTGGAGCGAAGCCATCATGATCAAGGCGAATAAATATGCATCCATTGCCTTAGTCATGATGACTTTGCACTGATGGGTGGTGTGCTGGGGGGTTATCTCCAGCGGTCAGTGGGTGACAGGCAGAGTACAACCTCAGCAAATCATCCGTAAATAATTGCTACTTCACATCCTGGCTTCAAATCCACAAATATTTTACTTTGCTGACATCTGCTGGTTGGTTCCAGTAAAAATGGCAGACATACACTTCACTAAAAGAAATAAGAGAATATAGAGTTGAATGACCTGCAGTCTCCTATCCTGTTTCTGAAAATTCATGCTAAATGTTTATACCACTGAAATATCTTAAAACACAAACAATCCCCAAATCCGTGAAACCCAGCTGACCAAAGCAGATGCACAAAACAAATGAGTGAGTAGACTGATTCAGTCACACACTTCACATTTACCAGACCTGGAGTCAGCAGAGGACCAGCCCATCTCAGAACCACATGGACAGAAATCTTGATAAGCCTTCTTTCTTTCCTCCTCTCCTCACTGTGACAATGTGGCTCTGCAGCTTGTGTCAGTGGTTCAGCCTCAGATGGATGCTGGTTTTGATTTTTGCAATCCTAATCATCGTAAATTTGCTCAACAAAAAGGATCCACCTCACTTTCCACCAGGACCGCCTGCACTTCCTTTCTTTGGGAATATCTTCAGCATTGAATCCAAGCAGCCTCATATTTACCTCACTAAGGTAAAAAAAAAAAAAATTAAAAAAAAGAATATATTAGTAAACCAGCAAACCAACGTCTGACATAAAAAAATTTTAAATTTTCATAAATGTCTACCATTTCTTACTTTTTTTAAAAGAGATATTTTAATACAAAAAATGCAACAAAAAAAAATTTAACGATTGGTGACTGTCAACAACAAATTGACTGCATTATTTTAGAGTCACATGCTCCACAATAGAACCTTTCTACTCTGATTCTGCAATCACAGCTTGCTGATGTTTATGGGAATGTGTTCTGCATACGTCTGGGAAGACACAAAACAGTGTTCTTGTCCGGGTGGAAGACGGTGAAAGAGGCTTTGGTAACACAGGCAGAAAACTTTGCAGACCGGCCTCACAGCCCAATGGCAGCCAGGATTTACTCAGGAGACTCAGGTTGGTCAGATTTAGAGCGTCAGGGCAACCAACACTTGAGGGATGTTTGATTTCTTTGCCTTTTCTAGGTGGCCTTTTCTTTAGCAATGGGAAGGTGTGGAGGAGGCAGCGGCGCTTTGCCATGGCCATGATGCGTACCTTTGGTATCGTCAAGGGCTCCATGGAGACGAACATCTGTCAGGAGAGTCGACACCTGCAGGAGGCGATGGAGCAGGAGGAAGGTTGACAGCAGCGGAAAACAGACCAGATTTTGCACAGATAGCGTCTTGTATTTAAAGACTTGTCTTCCTGCTAGGTAAATCCTTTGACCCGGTGCCACTTCTGAACAACGCTGTGTCCAACATCATCTGCCAGATTGTGTTTGGGAGAAGGTTTGACTACAGTGACCAGGACCTCCAGAGCATGCTGAGGAATATGACAGACATTGCCCACCTGGAAGGCTCAATATGGGCCCTGGTAAGATGCAGAGAAAACTGCAAGGTGTACGGTAATGGAAAAAAAATGAAAAAGGATATTCCTCTGATAAACTCACACCAAGTTACCAAGCAGAGATCTGTGATTTTAACTCAAACAACACTTTATTAATTCTTAAAAGAATGAGAACAGCAAGCAGGCATGTTCAGTCTGTTCTGACCTAACTAGACAGTCACTACCCACTTTTACTGAGTTATCCAAAGTTTCTCACAGGGATTATGGGAACCAATGTTTCTGGCTCAGCATTAGGATGCTTGAAACATTGAAAATGGAGGAGTGCTTCATTCTTATCCAAACCCTCCTTAAGTTCCAGTAGGACGAGAAAACAATCGGCCTTACATGATTGTAACTGTTGCTGCAAAAGGAGATTACCGTAAAAGTTTCCCCAAATTGTACAAAGTATTAAAAGAAGCTAGTCTCCAAAATTCCACTGATAGTGTAAAAGTCAGAAAGTAATACTTTTTTGCAGTCAGTACATTTTGATGCTTTTTTTCTCTCTCTTAACAGCTTTATGACGCTTTCCCAGCAATTATGAGACACTTGCCAGGGCCTCACAATGGCATCTTCAGCAGCTGCAGATCTCTGAAGGCATCCATCAGGAAAGAGATAGAAAGACACGAGCTGGACCTGGATCTAAGCAACCCACGAGATTATATCGACAACTTCCTTATAGAGGAAAGAGTATGGGACTCGCTTTGGTTCAACCAAAAAAAAAAAAGTTGTGAAATATCAAATTTAAGACCTGACTGTGTATCTGTCTCTTCATTGTTGCTCAACAGCACAACAGAAAGCAGGATGTGGGATTTGAGGAAGAAAACCTGGTTCTGTGTTGTCTTGATCTGTTCTTGGCTGGCAGCGAAACTACTTCAAAGACTCTGCAGTGGGGACTCCTGTACCTTATAAAACATCCTCACATCCAGGGTGAGCTCAGATCAGAACCATGTTCACCAACAGATCAGATTACCTGAGGAAGACTGCCACATGCTGGTCAGCAACTGGATTTGATTTGCTTTGTAGACAAAGTTCAGGAAGAGATAGACAAAGTGGTCGGACAGAGCCGCCAGCCCACCATGGCAGACAGATCCAACATGCCCTACACTGACGCAGTCATCCACGAGATCCAGAGAATGGGAAACATTGTTCCCCTCAACGCACTCAGGATGGCTGCCAGGGACACAGTGCTGGGCGGTTACTTCATACCAAAGGTGTGTCTGATCATCCCCCCGAACACGTCTGCAGGATCTCACATTTAAACGTTTTAAACAAGCAAAAGTCTGAAGCAGCAACAGATTCTTTCAGGGTGATATTATCTGCCACAAAGAATAGTACAATCAATGTGTAATGTAGACCGTGTACTTTAGTTGCTCTAGTTGTAAAGTCGTTGCACAATTCAGGATCAAACACTTCATTATATTCTGAGAATCACCATTTGATACTTGACATTAGCAAATTTCTGGAAAAAAAAAATATCGTCACAAAACTGTTTTTTTTTTCTATCATTTAATTCTGCAACCAGTATTTGATTCTTTTCAAGACCATTTCCAGACTAAGTGTTGCAATCTGTCATTTAAATTGTTAGTTGTTTTTATTTTGATATCCAAGTTTATTTTCAGATTTAAAAGTTTGGAATACTTACTTAGCCTCATCACTCAAACTTCCCACCCAAGTAGGTTTTTGTGGTAAAAACTCCCAAATTCGGATTTTAAAAAAAAATTCCCCATTTACCTTTGAGGCCTTTCTGTTTGTCATTGTAGGTAAATGACAATGTAACTGACCAACATTGTTCAGATACAGACAAAAACACTTCACACATCATGTAAAAAATATCTAATATATGAACCATGACAGAATTATTTCCCCAGTTTCCTGATTTTCTCCCTCTCTTGTCTCATACCTCTTTCTTTCCTTCTCTCTTTCTTTGCAGGGGACGGCTGTGATGCCAAACCTGACCTCTGTTCTTTTTGACAAGAACGAATGGGAAACCCCTGACAGTTTCAACCCCAAACACTTCCTGGATGAAGACGGCAGGTTCATAAGGAAGGAGGCATTTTTACCTTTCTCCGCCGGTAACAACTGCATTTAAGTTATAACTCTGCACATACACTTAGTTTGGAATTATGATTTTGAACAGGAATGACACACTGGTAAAAATGATCCAAGATGATGGTGATGGTACCTTTTTTCTCTTTTCAGGAAAGCGAGCGTGTCTCGGTGAAGGTCTGGCGAGGATGGAACTCTTCCTGTTCTTTGTCATCTTATTCCAGAAGTTTCACTTTTCCACTCCGGACGGCGTTGAGCTGAGTACAGAAGGGATAACTGGAGCCACACGCGCACCACATCCATTCAAGATCTTTGCAAAATCCCGCTTTGACTTTAAGGCTACATGTAAAAAAGCATAAGCTGCAGGATGGACAACAGGCACTTTGTGAAAATGTATCTGTTGTTACTTTGGCAAATAGAAATATCTGTTTTTAACCAGGCAATGTTGGTGATCAGGTAAAACATTCTCCTTGTTCAGACAAATCTATATGTAAAAATGTATCTGATTACCAACATTTATCCTAGACAACAATCATTAATCTTCTCAAACTCATGTGACCCCATGATTTACTCACAAGGTTTTTGTTTTCAGAGCCTGTCAACAAATTGTGTTTATGATTGGATTCATTTCTGCATTTTTTTTGTTAGTAGACTGATGCTGGATGATGTGATAATATAATCTCTTTCTTATATTAGTCACGGCTTCCTCAATATAATCTAGTGAGGATTGAGATTTGACAAAAAATTAAATAAAAAAATAAACAGCAATATTTGAAAAAGAATTTATTCAGCGAAAAAGCTATTAAATTTTCTAAAATTCATTATACATTTCTTTAATAAGTTACAAACATTTAGCATTAAGCAGGTTGCTGTGTACCTTCTACCTGATTGTACAGTCTATTTTATTAAATGACCATGCCTTTAAGTCAGCGATTTACAATAACAATTAGCTGCAAAAAAGAAATTCAAGTGACATACATGTATAAACCACATGTGGCTGTAAAACAGAACATCTCGTGTGCTGCTGACAATAAACAGAAAAGGCAACAAAGAGACTACTAATCCTGAACAGTCATGAAAAGGATTTCACACACCTTCTAAAAACACAAATTTCAATTAATTCTTTTTTGGGGGGATGTTTTGTGACAAACACAATATGAATTGTAAGGAATAACACACATTTTGACTAAGTAAATATCTGAAAAGTGGGACAAGCATTTTGTATCGACTCTGCATTCATAATTGAGATCACAGTGAGAGATGTTTTGACAGAGAATTGACCGAAGACTGAATACATATGCACTCCCCACTTTTCAGATATTTGTAAAGAACTTTATAATAGTCCATCTTCAAAAGGTCACCATAAAATCAGCCTGTGTCTGTGGTCGCTAAGCGTCAAGACATGAAAAAACTAAATATTCTTTCAGGGTGGTGGATATTTAACTACGTGGTGTCAAACTGATCACTTTTAGCAAAAGACAATAAGTGCTTTTCAAAATGTTCTTTTAAGCAGCATCCTAAAAGAAAACATTGACATGTGCTAAAACTTTTAGTGTTACAATTTGCAGGAGCTGTGAAAGTGTTCGACCCGGATGTGATGGTTGCACGAACAGCTGGTGTTGAATCACTCATTTCTGTATCAGTAGCATATTAATTGACTTAAAGAATCAACACACAGTAAACAAAAAGGTCCATCAGTTCCCATTGAGAGCATATAGAATAGATAACGGACTATTCCCAGATTTCTTATTGCAGCACCTCAAGTGTTAATATGACTTAATTTGTGTCAACAGCATTTGAAATTATAAACTTTTCAATTATAGGAGAAAAAAAAAAAAGAAAAAACTACAAGTGTTTGTTTAATGCTTAGAAATTCTTGGTGGCCAGCACCAGATATGGCTGGATCAAGACTATTCATGCTGCTGGATTACAATACACCTTTTAAAGTGTCCCCCCTGTGACAAACATTTCTTAAATATTTGTGCAACAATTTCATTTGATTGATTTCAGTGGTTCAAGTCACCACTTAAACTAAAGCTAAAATAGCAGGCCTCATTTCCACAAGGATTTTCACTTCTGACCTTAACACAATACAAGGAGAGCTAAGTTATAGAAGCTAAATATGAGGGTGGAAAAGAAAAAAAAAAAAAAATCACAGGGCAGAGAGGATAGTCGTTGCAAATCTACATCTAGCTTTGGCTTGTGAGGTGGAATCGGGGTAAAGTCTCTACAAGGTTTTGTCCTTCAGGCTAATGTACAGCAGGGTATACCAACACAACCTCTGCTTTGACCTGGGCTGGGTCTGATAAGTGCTCACTGATCACACGCAGTCTGACCCTCCTCAGAGGCTGACAGCAGATGCGTTTAAGGTCACTTGAGTGCTTACACCGTTGTGTGTTTTTGCCTAGTTTAGCTGATGTGAGGTGCTGTGGCGCTGTGACAAAGTCTATTTGGAGGTAGGGGCAGGCACGCTGACGGAGGTGGCCCTGCGTGGGGCGTTTGAGACTTGCCGCTGCTGTGTCAGGAAGGACTGGCCGGGTGAGAACGTGGCGGCACCGCGGCCTCCCAGACGAGATTCCATGGCCAACTTCTGAAAACTCAAACTCTGATAGCACAGAAACCAGAGGGAAATTGTAGTCATTGATTAAAAGAATACTGAAAATGTCATTAGTAGAGATGTACCGGTCATAATTTTGACCAGCTGATTCCCGCATTAGCCAAGTCTGTCTCTTTAGAGAACAATAATACCAGAAGTCCAAAAAACAGTAATCAACACTTTTACCGAGCACACCTGCTGTAAGCAATCATTTATCATCTTAACGAGAAGGCAACATCACGTGTGAGAGCAGTCGCCAGGAAAGAATGGAAAACAAAACCTCCTTCGCTGAATGAAAGCATGTAGATAACATATAGAAACATAGACGATGTTCAGCTGAGAAAAAAAAAAAAAAACTGCATTAAATGTAACAACAGTCTCCTGGTATCTGTTAATGTTGCGTTAATAGCTCAGTGATTTAAATACCATTATTCTGAGTTGTTCTGGACTTCTAGTGTCAGATAAAACTGTTAGCTTCTACCACTAAAAGGATTTATTTATTTTCCAACAAGCTAAATCAAAGCAACTTCATGGTATCTGCTGAAAGTTTAGCTCTCACTCGCTGTTTCACAGCATCAGTAAACTTGAAATACCTTGCGGCATGTATTAGGAAAAGTTTAGTTTTATGCAGCTTTTATTCCTCAGTGCTTCTTTTAATTTTATTTATTTACATCCCACCGATAGAGAACTGAATATAGTTAACCAAATCTTCTCACAGAAACACCCAGACTGAAGATGGTTGTTGACATTGTGATATTTTAGAGACTACTATGGTGCATTTACTGTTCAGTATAAAGTTAGACATTTCATTTTGACCCTTTGCACCTCTAATGATGAGTATTATGGTTGGTTGTGTTATTTTGGTTCTGCATGAAGCCAGCTGTTTATTAACAAGATTAACCTCAACTAGTGTCAGAAACTAGATCCCAAACAGAAACTGTCAATGTCTACAAAAAGATTATTAGCATTGTGTTTTTTATGCTGCTATCCAAGTCTGATAGTGTTGTAAAGCTCTCTCAATCACTTCAGTAAATGCCACCACTGTGAAGTGTGAATAATATGCATTTTTAATTAAAGCCGTTACAACTCACTTTGTTATACCAAGCTGTAACAAGAAGCTTCTCCTCATACTCTCTTAGCCTGGCCTGCTCACATTGACGCTAGGAAGAAAAAGAAAAAACACATTCAGCATCACGATTCATGAATGCAATACCCAAATTGTTTGCAAACTCATACTAGGATCAATTAAGTAAAGGTGCAATTACATCAAGGTTGAGAATCTGTTTGTCCCGATCTGCCAGCTGGCTTCTGAGAGCCTGGATCTCAGCGGTGGCAGGATTCAGCTTGGGGTCCAAGGCTCGGATTACCTTCAAGGGAAAAGCAAGGGTCAAGATGAAAATACTGATAAGTAACTTGATTTCACCTCACCTTTAAGAGTTACCAAAGCTAAATGAATTTAACTCACATTGCGCGCCTTCTCCAGATACATCTTGTATCTTTCTTCCATGGCCCGCATGTCGTCGTCCTTCTTTTTCAGAGCAGCCATCAACTCATCCACTTTCAAAGCTGAGAAGCAACAAGTCAGTTTTCTATTACATGTTGAAAGAACAACACACCTGCATTAAAACTTTTAAGCCGTACATGTCTGGGTGTGGTCAGGTTGAAGGCCCTCCAGAAGCTCTTTCTTCTTCATGATTTCATCTTGAGCCTCATTCAGCTGGGACCTGAGGAAAAACAAGAGATCGACTTCCACCAACTGGAGAACACGAGCTTGTATTTCTATCCGAGCGCAAACTCACTTACATGTGAGCATCCAGTTTCCTCTTTAGATTTGACTGAAAATGAAAAATATGTATCAAAACTGAGCAAAACATCCTGGATGAAGCCCCTCTATTGAAGGCTCTTCCTCATTTTTCATGTCCATATCACATACTTTGTCAAACTCAAATGTCTAATTATGCAAGTGAGTAATTGAGAGTCTAAGTAACTAAATACACAAACTACTCAGACAGCAAGTAATTAAGTGGGTGAGTAAGTAACCAAGAACGTCAGCAAATTAAATATTTAAGTTAGTAACTAGAAACTTCAGTAAATAAGTCACTAATTGAGTAACAAAGGGAGTGAAAAAGTATTTATCAAGAAAGAAAAAAATTAAGATTTTCCACTCCCTGATCTCTCCCACTCAATTGTCATTTTTTCCAATCAGGCTTCAGACTACACTGTAACTATGTTTAGCTGACAGAGCATGTTTGCGCCCTCACATCATCTGGTTTGGCCGCCTGACTCTGCAGAGCCTTCTGCAGCTCCTCCACCTGCTGCTGCAGCTCACTGATGCGCTCTTGGCTCAATCTGAAGATGAAGCAGCAAACAGAAAAAAACATCAACATGCACAAAGAGAATCAACACAAAAGAGCACAAATGAAGCACACCTGTTCTCTGTGTCCAGTTTGCTGTGGGTCTTCTCAGCTTCCTCCAGCTGGGTCTGCAGGGTGGTGATCTTCTCCTGCTCATACTCCTCCTGCTGCACTCTCAGCAACTTGTTCTCATGCTGCAGTCTGATGACCTTTTCTCTAAATAACCACGACAGTCCGGAATCACACACAGCATTGAAGCAGAAAGAATACAAATGCATACAATGAAGCAGTAAAATGCTACCTGTACTCAATGGGAATTAATTCAGCTGCCAGATTTTCATGGCTGGGGCTGCCAGAGGGAAGGATCCCTAAGTACAAAAAGGTACAGTGATGTGAAAAAAAAGTATTTGCTCCCTTACAGTTTTCTTCTTTTTACTTTTTTTTTTTGCCCATACTTATATATTTCAAAGAGAACAATGTAAACAGAAAATGCAGTTTTCTAACAATTTAAACAATTTAAGTCCTTAAGGAAGAACAAGATAATAAAATTAACTTGCTTGCCCTCTAAACCTCATAAGCTGTTGTTGTCAGGCTGATTATTTGTTTACTTGAAACACATTTGAGTGACAAAAAAAGAAATCAGTGTGAGGATAAATCATTTCCAAGGTACTTTAGGTAGTAAATAAGTTAGTAAATAATAAGAAGCATCTTTAATTGATTGATGAAGTACCTGATTGTGAGAGCTGGTCCTGTTGAGCCTGAGTGCATCGCAGCTCCTCGTTGATTTCCTTCAGAGAATCTCGTTCAATGATCATCCGCTAACGGTGTAAAAGATGTAAAGTTTATTAAGTTTATTAAATTTTTTTTTAAAGGTAAAGATGTTAAGCAAAGCAGTATTATAGTTCATATTAATGGTGAAATGTTACAAGATGTTGAACCTCTTTTTCTTTCAACACAGTTTCATGCTTCTCTTCCAACTTTTTCATCTCAAACGCCATGATGTCTGCGCGTCTGGTTTCCTCTGACAACTTATTGTGGAGGTCTTGGACCTATTGAAACAAAAAACAAATCTGGTTGTAGGGCTGAAACGATGAATAAGATGAATCGATTATTTAAATGAGCGTCAACTAATTAAGTAATTGATTAATTGTTAACTAGAGCATACAAAATGATAATTTGCTGAAAAAATATTAGACTATTAGCAGATATTAAGCCAAAACTGTCCAAAAAAATAAAAGCATTTTGCATTTAAGATTTGCATTTGTCTGTAAACATAGTATAATGCAATCTTGAATAAAAATGCTTAAGAGGTTGAATTAAAAATTTGCAAAGTCTTGCAATTTATTATCAGATTGTGAGAATAGTCAATAGAATAATCAATTACTAAAATAATCGTTTTAGTAATTGATTATAGGGCTGGTGAGCTGCAGCCCTATATGCTTGGTACTAAACACATTCTCCAAATGCAAATTGTATGACATATAATCAAAAAATTATATTTAATCTTGCAATAAGAGTAAGCTCTTTACTTGTCTTTTGTACGACTCCAGCTGTGCGCGGGCGGCATTTGCTTTGCGCAGCTCCTCCTCCAGAGTGACGCTGTTTTGCATGTAGGTCATGTTGTTCTCCTCCAACAGCTTCACCTGTCGCTTTAGGTCACCGAGATTCTCCAGCTTACGCTTGTAGGTTTCCACTGATGCCTCCAGGACCACCACTCTATCTGAGCAGTTCCTGAAGAAGATCAACACAGTAAATAAGTCAAATGTTGCAGTGAGGCTGGAGTGTAGTTTGTAGTAATAGTTTGCAAAAGCATTTATACTCTTTGGACTTTTACAAACATTGATGTGTTTGCTGTAAAATGGAAGTGCAGGCCATTTTGCCTGTAAACTAATTATTTACTGAGGTAGAGGATTAGGGTGACACACAGATCAAAGTATTTAGGAGTGACTAAAAGCTAGAAAAGTTAAACTGCAGTTTAGAAATCATTGCTGTACAGATATTAACTTTATTACAAATGACAAAAAGAACAACTTTGGAAGCATTTGTTTGACAAACACAAACCTCAGGACATCCAATTCGTCTTTGAGAGCCCGTGATTCCTCTGCCAGACTGGTGAGCTCATCGTTGCGATGCTGAAGTTCAACCAGCTGCTTCTCCAGCTCCTCACAGTGGATCCGGTAGTCATCCTTGGCAGCTTCCAGCCTAGAGGTAGCACGTGCACACACATGAGCATTTGGTCTTCGCTGCAAATACACAGCTGAGGTGCATTTAAAGCCAGAGTAAACAACCTAAAGTTCTCCTCCTGCAGAGTCTCCAGTTGCTGCTGCAGCTGACTGTGTTTCCTGCCCGATGGCGTGCTGGGGTCATCGAATGTGTCCAACTGGCTGGCTCGGTCTGTTAGGACATCGTTCTCGGCCAGAAGGCTGTTTCGTTCTTCTAGGAGAACGGCCACCTGACCAGGGACAAAAATGTCAGTGCAGTTCTCACTAGGAGTTTTACGCCAATTGAGGTGGATTAAAGAAAGCAGAAAGGAGCTGCAGCGTTAAAGTTCCTGCTGGTCAATAACAGCATGCAGAGCAGAAAAGTTACATCTGAGAATTAAAAGAGACAGAAGTTAGAGCAGCAAAACACAACTCCTCTCTCATCTGTTAGAGCAAACATAGCGCTGTGGTTTTCACCTTGAGCTACTCCAATGTATGGCTTTGCTGTATAGTTTCACATTGTTGAATGAGAAACATTGATCTTGAGAAAGGCAAGTCAGGTTTCAGACATTCTGGCTTCTTTTGACCCTCTGGATGAGTTGCTGATCCATTCGTGGAGTAACTTAAGAAGGTCAGCCACTCCAGCGAAGAGTCACCACCATTCCAAGTTTATTCATTTGTGGATATGCCTTTAGAATGGCTGCAGAACCCTTTGTTTTTCATCCATTACTGAATTTCTTTGGTTCTGGGTGCGAAGTGTTGTTTTTTAAGGCCTTTTAGTCCACTTCATGTTGTCACACAGGTCCAAGTCATTTCTTGATTCTAAAGGTTTGGTCGTAATCTCGTGTGGGTGGGGCTAGCAGAACCGAACTTAGCTTTCTTGGTTGAACGCATTTAACCGATTGGCCAAGGTCAGCAATTACTTGTTCATGCAAGACCAAGTTGGTTTATGCCGTTTTTCCATTCAGTAAATCTAATATTTTCTAATGATTTGAAGGATTTACACATAAAAAAATTTAACAAATGAGTAAGGGAGAAATACCTTTTCACAGCAGTGTATTAACAGACTGAATTAGGAAGACTAAAACCATTGCCCAACTTTAAAGTTATGTTAAGACAATACCCCTAAAACACACATATGGACATAAAATAGTCATGTTTAATATTGCTTGACTTCATATTTCAAGGATTTCTGAGCATGCTTTCCCCTAAAGAAGAGGACAAAATGGTTAGCATAGTTCACATTCAAATATTGGAATATTGCAAAAATTACTAAACAAGCATTGCATAATTCCTCAGAACCCTGTTTGAGCCCTCTGTTAGCAAAGTTAGAGCAAACATTCGAGCAGCTGGTTTAGATTGGTTTAGTTCCCGTCTCCCCGACGATGAGCTGCACTTTACTTACCTCTCTGCCCAGAGACCCAAGCAAAACAGGAAACTGATCAAATCAATCTGCTGAGAATCGAGGTAAACAGTTGATCAGTCCCTGTGGTATTCGTGGTCTCCCTGCACACTAGCACTGGTAGATACAGGCTGGATGCCACAGTGGAGCCAGCACAGCCCAGACTGTGAGTCCACAGTCATTCTGCCACAGCAGCTCCAGACAATGGAGCCAAGCATTACAAAGAGTTGCAAAACTTAGGGTTACACTGTACCAAAGGCATGCATGTCTGAACACAGAGAATGTTAAAATCTGCAAACTAATTAGATGTTCCAGAGCCCATTTTGGGGGGAAAAAAAAACTAAAAAAAACTTGTTTCTAAGTGCTTTATGAAGAAGTTTATGTCTGAGCAGAGCTTTAAATTCACCTGTAAGTCCAACTCCTGACAGCGTTGGGCTAAGGCTTCCTTTTCTGACATGAGCTCAGAAAGGTCCTCCAGGAGTTTTTTCACCTGGACAGGCGATTGAGAAACAAAATTCCAGTCAAAATACGCAAACATTAGAAAACACACTTCTTAAATGTCAAACATCAGAACTATTTCAATTTAATTTATTTATACAGCGTCATTCGAGACAGATGTCATGTCAAAATATCAAAGCGTCTTACAAGAAAAACAACCTTTCCACATCCTCTGTCATGCGTCATCTACAAACTTCATTTTATTTTGGTTTTATGCAGACTGACACAAAGTAACAAAAACTGAAAAATATTTTAAAAATATATACATTTGTTTTCTTTTTAAAATAATTGTAAAACATTTATATTCAGACTTCTGAATGAATAACTCATAAAACTGGAGTGTGACTGGGCCTTTGTAACACATGGATATAACTAAATGTGAATGATTCCAGTAAATCTCTTGTTGTATGTTTAGGATTGTCGTCCTGCTGAAAGTTTGAACCTCCTTCCCAGTACCTTGAAAACCTCTAACAGGTTTTCAAGAGCCAACTTGAAAACCTCTAACAGGTTTTCAAGTTGGCTCTATCCATCTTCTGATCAACTGTGAACAGCTGGGAATGGCACAGTGGGGTTTTTGTGCATTGTTAGTTTTAGTCCACATAATAGTGTTTCACATGAAGACAGAGGTTATCTGACCAGAGCATGTTCTTCCGCATACTTCCCATCTCACCAGTATTGCTTGTGACTAAGCTGCGAACCCGACACCTCCAGGCTTTTTTTATCCTAACAATAGGTTTGTTTTGCCCCTCTTCTAAAAAGGCCAGGTTTGTGGATAACACGAGTAGCACTTGTCCTGTCAACACATTCATCCACTTAGGGATCTTTGCAGCTTCTGGAGAGTTACCATTGGATCCTTTGCTGCTTGAATGATTAATGCTCTCCTGGCTCAGTCAGTCAGTTTATGTCTTGGGGGAATTGCATTTGTGTTTTTCCATGTTCAAATGATGTATGGAAAATGTGATCTGTAGACTCTGTATTACAGTTTGTGGTAATTTGTGAAAAAGATCAATGGGTTTGAATACTTATGAAATTCACTGCAGCTCTTGTTACATCCTTTTACAGCAAAACATTGAACATTTTTGATTATAAAATGTCAACTAGTGAAGAATGACTTCACATTACACAATAAAAAAGAAGACAAAATGACAGAATAATTACTGACCTGCTGTTCTGGGTCCCCTGACAGCTCTGTTCCTAATGCTGCTGAATTATCTTTTTTCATGAGCTGATGAGGAAAATGCCATCAGGTTATTAGATACAAGCAACAGAAGAGCTGCAAAACATCAGTCTAGTTAAACCAGGGTGGCGACAAAAAAAAAACTAAATATGATATTCTACATTTCAAAATAAAAGAATAAATGTGGAGAGAACCCTTTGGTCACTACCAGTGTTGGCAAACATGAACATTAGAGCTGCATGATAAAACAAAAACATGAAATATGAAATGATGTTGGTGAACAGCCTGATAACAATGACACATAAATATAACCGGGTTTAATGTCTTTCTGCTTTGGGTCATTATCTGGACAGAGCCCAGATAATGACTGTTCCATCCAGCTCTTTCCACAACAACTTCTGCATCTGCCACCTTTCAAAGAATTTTCCAAACATTAAAAGAAGGTGCTAATTTGAACTAGAATTGTCTGTAAAATCTGATTTAAATGAGAAAGAAAATTAACAAACCAACCTCCTGGATAGCTTTCATGACCACATGCTGCACAGACTCCTCCATGGTCATAATTATCTGAATGTATTCTGCCAACAGAGAACATCTTTTCACCAAGAGGAGTTTTTGCTTTTACTTCAGAAAGACTTATAGAATTATAAACTACTACATTTATAACATCTGTTGCAACCGTAAAAGCCGTGACAAACCTTGTTGCTGCTCACATCTGACAGCACAGCCAAGTATGAGCTGCAGCAACCTTCCCATCTCTACCGGCTCTGCGTGCTCTGCCACCCGTGAGACATCCGGCAAAGGGAAGTATGAAATGTCCTGAGCTAATACCTGGCGATACACGGGCATGAATAAAACCTTTATAGACAAAACACTTCCTAAATTGCCAAATCAAAACTGATATAAAACTATGACTGCACACTGCAGGAAGCCAGGGGGAATCTATGAACTTCAAACCTCATTATAATAGTCGACCACCTTCTGAAGGATCTTCTTCAGATTGTTCATCTGAGAGGAGAGAGATTTGAAAATATAATCAGCTTCAAATGTATCAAAAAGACCAATTGCCAACTAGGGCTCCAAAATGCAACATGCAATAATACTGGTAAAAGTTGCAATATGAATATGACTTGCTATAAATAATAAAAATGTCACTCAACATTGTTAGTCTCAATATTCTGGGTTAATTCCGAACATGCAATTTTTTAATGACTGTTTAATTTATGTGAAAATTAATACTTTATACCGTAATTCTCAAACTGAGAAATTAATAACTGTATTCTAATTTTAAAGACAAACACATTCCAGGTAAAATCTATATTTGCAACAGAAACATTTACAAAGCTAAATAAAAAAGGAGGAATAGCAAACTCACACTTACAAGCTAGAATCTGCCTTCTAGTCATCATTATGAGTGTTTTGTTAGATCGTCAACATAATCTAATCCTTATATTATTATAATTAATCCCACACTTGAATCACAACAAATCTATTCAATGCAGGCCAAAGGCAGCAACAAAGGAGCAGGTTTGTGGTCAGCATTAAATGAACTGTGGAGCAACCAGAGCACTCAGTCAGACAGGCCCAATGCTGCACAGTGAGGATGTATCTTTGTACCTTCAGTCTCCAGTTGTCTTCAACATCTGTTTTGATACGGCTCGTCCATGCTTCGTTGAACCACGTGGGGTCTCTGCACCACAAACAGTGGAAATAAAAAAAATAGTTTAACTGCACATAATATCTTTTAGAAAAACGTAAAATTCAGGTGGGCTTTCCAATGATAAAAGTCATTTATCACTAGGTAAGGCCAAACTTTAACTACTGATCTGTGAGATTACATGCCTGAAGCACCTATACTCACAAGAATAGTTGGAAAGCGGTTTGACAAAACAAAATAAAAAATTTTTAAAAAGTACATTTAACGTAAAGGGGGGAAAAAACATATTTTTAAGTCTTCAGGTAATAATTTCCCTCCTTTTTAACAGCTAGTCATTTGTTTAAATCATTGGGCATTGCACAAAATGTTAATACACATGTGATTTCTTACATCTGTTGTAGTGCCTGTGACATTGCCGTTCCCGTGGTGAGCTCCTCCACTGTGCTGCAAGGTGCTGGAGTGTTGAACGTCTGCAGCTGTGAGAAAAAACACATCATCGTTATGAGCACAATAGCGTAGCTTAATTTATCATCCATTCTACCATTGAGAAATTTAGAATTGTGCTTGGGAAAATTTGTAATAGTAAGAAATACACAAAAAACTAAATATGAAAAGAGGTGTCAGGTGACTAGTATCCAGGAGCACAAAAAAATCTCCTGATAAATTCAATTAGTTGTATGACTACAGAAAGGGAATTTCATTGATTTTCAGTCTTAGTCCGCTCAACTTTCTATATTTATTTCAAACACTTTTAATGTAACTTTTATTTATTAATATTATTTTATTTTATGTTTTTATGTGTAATTATCATGCATTTGTTGGGTTATGGCACTTTCAGCACTCTATAATTGACATCTTTGCATATGTTGAATGCTAACTGTAACATGCAGTAGGCATGTTACTGCATGTTACAGTTACCCTGTTGCAACACTTTGTACCGGTTGACTTGGTGTTGCTACGGTAACTATGCCTTTCAAGCTAACGCTAAGCACTAAAAATTATCAGTTTATTGTAGACCACGTACGATAGTATTAGCCGTGTCTTATAACATAACTTCTTTATTTTCACTCGGCTAGCTTCCTGCAGAGCCCTACCACCTACACCACACAGGTGACAAAAATACCGCAGTCCTTTAAGCTTCACCTTCACTTGACCAAATACACTCACCCATATTATCAGGCTTTCCACCAGCGCTGTTTCACTGTCTTCCATTTGCTTCCCTATATGTTTTTTTTTTTTTTTAAACGTAAAAAATGATCCTCCACCTGTGTCAACGAAGCTCTTCCGCTCTGTCCCGCTGCATTTGACCTCACCTGCTGCCAAAGGTAAACTGCCAACCGAAAGATACGTAACTCGAGAGCGAGTGAGGACGCTTTACGCTACGAAATCACGTAAAGTGTTGGTGAATGACGCTGCTGCTAAGCTACTTGACGTTCAGTTGCTTACGGGCGGACTGTTTATGATGCCAAAGACTTGACCAATCAGCGTTCAGTTCAGATATGATTGACAACTATTTATACATGTTCTAGCCAATGAAAGGGCAGCATTGGAATTCTGAATACGCCTTTGTGATTAAGAAGCGATTAAAGCGTTTTACCCTGCTTTCACAGATCAAACGACTTTTCACTCGATTATTGTACTAAAGGGAAATTAACAAAACACCCATTTTCAGGATGAAATAACCTTTAAAGATAAGAAATAAATGCCAACACGAAAATAATTACAATTTAAATACACGTCAAAAATAAGTTATCGCTAAGAAATGCTTTATTTTTATAAAACAAGAAGATAAAACCCTGATATATTTATAGAACAGTATTCCATTTATTTATTACATCAGCAAAAATATTTTATTGAAGTTTGATTTGTGCTCGACAGGGCTTATTTGAAATAAACCCCTATCCATAGAGTTAGTAGAGGTTGGAAAAGCTCATTGGTTAAAGCTGAGAAAACTAAAACTTTGGGAATGTTAATCCATTTAGCTGTAGATTATGTTATGGGATATCAGCACTGTTCCCTGACAACCTCAAAATTTCCTGCACGATGCAGTATTTTGTGACAGGCAACAATTTCTGATTGTGCTGTGCTGCATAATCACATTATTGAATAATCAATTCAGATGAAGTCAAATTTAATTGTAAAGCAAATAGTTTATCTGAAAGCAAGACTGGGTTTCTAAAAATAATAAATATAATTGAATTGAATACATTTAAATATGAAAATGCAGCTAGGTTCTTAAATAATGAGAAATAATGCAGATGTATGCTGAGACAAAAAAAACAACTAAAAACTTTTAGTGTATTTAAGAGCAAAACCAGACAACAAGGTTTAAGGTCTGAGAAAATAAACACAATAATTAGTTTCAAAAAGGTGAAGTCTTCTTATCCGGTTAACAACGAAGACAGTAGAACTAAATAAGATTTGTTTTATTTTTAAGACAAACTAAGAAACTCATAAACAGGACAGTTTAAAACATTTCAGTAACTAAATTAAGGAAGCTCTAGTCACTTCTCTAACAGTACCACTTCATTTTAAGATAAATATGCCGAAGTATTAGACAAACTACCCAAACTTCTAATTGCTCATACTTTGACAGTGAACCCATCTTTCTCTGTGTTGGTATTGTCACTTTATGTTATGGTTTACAAAATGAAATCGCCAGAAAATGGCTGCATGTAATAGCGTGTGTGTGAGGAAACACTGACCCTGGGTGGCGGCGGTTCCCCTCTGTGCCAGTTTTAAATGTCAGCTGGGGAGTGCTGCGGTTTGATCTGATTTCTGCCACTCTGTGACACTGACCCTTACTGACTGGTAGCGACTATTTTTAGATAACCTGAAGATAGCAGACGCTCCAGCTTTTATCCGGGGTGCCAAAGTAAATATTAGCCAAGATATTCCGGCATTGCACGCACTCCTGAACTATGTGAGGCCTGTCATGTTCAAGTTCAATGTCAAGCTTTTGTGGGAGAAATACTGGCGGTCACATCTGACATCCGCTGCATTATCAAGAGCACCGTTTTGGGTTATTTACTTTGACACAGTTATTGTCAAGTGATTTGATGCAAAAATCTAGTTTTATGACCAATATGACCCCATTTAAGAGTTCTCCATCTCTTGGTTCTCTGTCGGCACATCTCCTTTTGGGTTGAAAACTTTGTGGTCGTTATTGAATTTCAGGAAACACCATGATGACAGAACTAGTGTGAAGTTAGTCTGATTGTAGTGACCACTGTTCCACTGACCTTTCGTCTTTTATCTCTGTTTGTCTGAGCAGTCAGATCCAAGACTGGTTAGTGTCTTTTTCCTTATTGAAAGCTGAGCTGCATTTAACTCGTTCAGTCCTACCATTTAGTCGGAATGGTTTGGTTTTACTCCGTTACACATCAAAAGCACAGAATTTTTGTATTTGTTTGGCACAGCTGACTTTATCAAAGTTTTCGAAGCAGCAATAGGACCGCTCAGTCAAACTGAGAACATTACGTACGCACCGATCAGACTTTTACGAGTGACAATAGTAAAGACCCTAACCTGCCTGATTGTGATTTTCACCAAATCAAATTTTCTTCCATAGGTTAATAATGCATCCAAAGTTTTTTTTTTTCTAGATTTAGCTTGATTTGATAAATTATGTTGCATCATAAATCAGGCAAAATTCAGAGACAACTGCAAAAGCTGGTATTCGTTTGAATAAAATTTGCATTTTCTCTTGATTTTTATTTTTAAAGTCTTTACATCTCAGATAATGTAAAGACAAGTATCCCTCTTAGAGTTAGGATGATAAATATACTTCCCCCCAGGCCACCTTTTCAAACTCTACTTAAAAACCTTGAGAATTTATTTACAGAAAATGACAAATGGTGAAAATTTAAAAAAATGTATTGCTTTCAGACCTTACTTACACCCATACCGTACCCAAACACACAGACACACCAACACACATGCAAACACACACATGCACACACACACACACACACAATCTAACAATTATTTTTTTGGACTGTCGGAGGAAGCAAAAGTAGTTCTACCATAAAATGACAATAAACTGATTTGATAGAAAATAAGTGCTACAGGTTCTTTGAAAGAGGTTGTAGTTTTGAAACCAGAAGGGAAAAAAACAATGAATAAATGCACTAAAAACAACCAGTCTGCTGATGCATTTACAGACCATAAATGAAGAAGTTTTACTTGAGGGATAAAATGGCAGATTTGCATCACTTACTTGCTGTATCTTCACCAAGCCTGTCGATGGAGGCTTCCTGCATTCTGCAGTGGCAACATGGAAACTGCCTTTAAAAGGTTCTTGGAGACCTTGCATCAGAAAATGTCAAAGCCTTTAAACAGAGGCTAAATAATGACTTCCTCAACATGGGACTCTAAATTTTACTTTAATTCCAACATTCAAAATGACCCGTCTACTTTTATGTCCTCTGATCAGTGTTAGGGTTTTCTGAATACAAGCTTGAGTTTGGTTCTAGATTTAAAAAATCTGAAGCAAATGTCTCGACTTTCTCTGAAACTGTTTTTTTCATACTTTGTGTAAATTAAAATTGGACCTTGATTTCAATCTATACCGGTGTTTTAATGCTTTAAACTTTTAAACGCCTGCATGGGTCTGTTAGCAACCTAAAGTAGTAATTAAGATCATTTTGATGTCTTTAGTTTAAATTCCCTGGTAAATCCCATAATTGCTGGTGCCTGCTTCACGGATTTCATAACCAGGTGTTCGTGGTGAGTGAAATATTGCGTGGAGAAGGTTTGCCAGAGCACACGAAAAGTAAATGATTGACTAATTCAGATCCTACCCACCAAACAAAGCATGGGAGGAAACGTATCTCACTGATCATATGACCCAAACTGCCCATCAGTGACCAGAGTAAAAGGGGATACATGTTCATTACTTGTTTAAACTACAAACGCTAATAATCACAGTCCGATTTAAACTAAATTAAACGCCGCCTTTGCTGTAGCTCGTCTAAAGTCTCATTGACCTGCAGCGCTACCTTTAAACCAAAGGCCTCCGTCTGATATTGGAGGGTGAAGTTAATCATTGACGAGCAGCTGGGGTTTATTATCTGCTGCAATGCTGTCAGGCAGCACTTCACTTCCCGCTAGGAAACGGAGACTGTACTTTTCTCTGCTGAACACGTCTGCTTTTACGAGAACCGCGACCTTGCTGCGCACGTCTCAGTCCAGGTACGTCGCACTTCCTCATGTTTTCTGAAACAAAGACTCCAAATTGCTCTTCCCAAAATGTCTGAATTAATTCATATGTGTAGAAATGGAAAGTTATGGGATTTATTTAGGACATTTTTAGAGGTTTTTCTGAGTCGTTTATCATTTAATGTCAATCCTGTTCATTGTGGTTGCACTTTATACGTGCTGCTTAAAACTGTCAAATGAAAGATGTGTAAAAAATACACTTTGGGTGCCAATGTTAGCCTATTTAATTTTATAAATGTAACCTTTAAATGCTGTCAGACTGCAGAGCATCAATATGAGTGTGACCCACAATCAGAAGATTCGAGCTTAATCACTCTTATCAAGCTCAAGTCAGTAGTGATGTGTCAGTATCTCACCACTAACGGCTATAAGAGCTCATGTTTATGACACATTTATGTCATATGTTGCAGACTGCTCCATCTGCACCCTGAAGATCAAGGGGGTCAGGATCATCCACAGCTTCGACCTGCACAAAACAAGCGGCTAACAATGCATGCAAGCTGCCATAAGGTGAGTGTCACGGTTACACACAGCCACAGCTGCAGGTTCTTCAGTACGTGATTATCATCATGCCATCCATTGTCCCTATAATAATCATAACTTTTATTAGGGGCTGTAATCAGCGTCAGGGAGTTGTTGCCAAACAGAGCCTGTAACAATCACGCATCTCCTCATATGAGCTTATTAAACCTTAACTAAACACAGTCTCTGGAAGCGTTTCATGACTCAAGACAAAACCCACTGCACTTGTTCAGAGGATTTCCCAATTCTCTTCTATATGCTTTTATACATTTGTTGTTGTTGTTTTTTTTTGTTTTTTTGTAATTTCCTTACGTGTGTCTCTCTTTAGGAATCAACGCAGTCTCGTCCATCCATGAGCTCGAGAGACTCCCACTGCCCAGTGTGCCTGCAGACGGCCACATTCCCAGTCCAGACCAACTGCGGCCATTTATTCTGTGGTACGAGATCAAAAAACACACACAATGTGACCCATCCACTCTTTTACACTAAACATTTTCTCATATTATAACTTCAAACTTCAATGTATTTTATTGGAATTTTAAGTGACAGACAAACGCAAAGTTGTGCATAACTAAAAGTGAGGGGGGAAATAAAGTTTTTTATTGTATGGAAATAAAAATCTGCATGAGATAAAACCAAAACTAAATATTCTTTATGCACATGGGAAACTTCATATATGGTTGAACGCAAGCGCTGCACATCATCCTGAAAATATAATTTGTGGCTGTGTGATGCTGTAGGGATACAGACCGATTTGTGAAGCTGTTGTTCTGGAGCTGAGGTTCATTTTCCGGCAGGACAATGTCTCTAAAGCCAGAATGATTTAATAAAAATATATTCATGAGTTAGAAGGACCTCTTCAAAGTCACTCTGATCCATGTTGCAAATGATAATGGGCAAGTCTATAAATTTTTTTTTCTTTCCACTTCACAGTTATGCGCTACTTTCTGATAGTCTATCATACATTTCCCAGTGAAATGCATAAAAGTTTGATGTTGTAAAGGTGAATAAGTTCATGTGTGAATACTTGAGCTGAGCACAGCATATCGCTGGTCAACAAGCAATTCAGAGTCGGCGTACAGCAGCTGTAGGGGCCCTGATTGTGGTTTATTGATGCACAGAAGTTAACAGTTAATCTTCACTTGAAGAACAAAAACTGGAAAAATATTGTTAATCAAGTCCTAATAAATACGTTTGTGCAGTGAGGAGATGAGTGAAGACGGGTCGGCTCTCTGAGTGAACTTCAACCAGAGAGCTTTAAAAACTTCAGCCAGGCTTTTGCTTTTATCACCGTTTCTCGTGTCCTGCTGGGAAAGAAATCGTTTGGCTTCTATATTTAGAAATCTTTGCCTCTGGATAGTGATAGCATTTATGACATAAACCCACTCCTGTTTAACCTTGATACTATCAGCTACTGATTACAAAACACATGCTCTCCCCCCACGTTCACCGTTAACGCCCGTCTAGACTCTCCACAGATATTAAAAAAACTGAAACCTTGTTTAATCAACTGACAATTTGAGACAAATGTGTTAAAACGTCGTGTTTGTTTCCGCAGCTAACTGTCTGCTCACCTACTGGAGACATGGCTCCTGGCTGGACGCGGTCAGCTGTCCCCTCTGCAGACAGAAGGTAGACTGACGTTAACAGATTTACCGTTAATCACGAGCTGTGTGGCGAGCGTCAGACCTGTGATAAAAAGCAGCCTTTTATTCTTTCAGGTCAACGTGCTGTGCAACCTGTTTAAGGAGAGCCGATCAGATCAACAGTCCAAGAAGGTTCTCGGGGAAATCACGGACTACAACAAACGCTACTCTGGAGCCCCGCGAAGGGTCAGTGTTTGCACATCGACGACTCCTTTCACAGCGATGAATGCAAAATCAGTCGAGATTGAGATGAGATTCATTACATTTGCACACAACGGGTTCGGTAATGAGACCACCTCTTATGCAACCTCAAAGTTTTATTTAATACAAAAAAAAAAAAGGCAGACGAAAGAGGACCTTGTTAACACTTGACAAAGGCAGAGGCAGAAGGTAATTGTCTTCCCAGAAGGCTCTTCTCCTTCACATATCGTTGTTAGGAAATAGAAATGGGCTTCTTGGAGGATGGGAGCATGGCAGATTAGTGAAATAGAAGCAGATACACTTGCAGTCCCTTTGAAAAAATTTTTTTCAGAAAAGCACCCTCACAGTGTAATGATGTCATAACTATGTGGAGACGATGCATTCAGGACCAGAAAGAAGTTGCCCCCCTCCCAAAATTGGCATAAATTAACAGTGCTATGTTTGCACAGGTTTGTGCAGCTAAACTTTTGTAGCAGTTTTTTTTATTTTTTATTTATTTAGTTGATGTCAATGTGCTGGTTGACCTTTGATGACCTCTGGAAATGTTCATTAATATCTTTAAAATGATAGTAGCTAATGAAGGTTTTTGCCACACAAACGTTTGGCACCATTAGTTTGATTTGAAGAAGGTGGAGGGATAACGTCACTTAGATCAATGTCCCTGTTTTTAGCTCCATCCATTTTCTAGCTTTTTAAATCTGTGCAAAAAAAAATATATATATAATTTTGATCTCATCTGATCAGAACAGAACACCACATGGATTGGGTTAAACTTTAGATTTTCTCCCTTATGCCTTTTTTTTTTCCTGTGTGAAACCCTCCGACATGTCTTCCGGTCTGACTTGACCTTTGTTGCGCCCCCTCCAGGTGACAGACTACCTCTGCGATGCTCCACTTCTTCTGCAGTTACTGGCTCGTGGCCTCGGCACCATGGGAAGCCTCGTCTGGCTCTTCCTCTTCAGGGTGGCCCTGTGCTGCGTGGGCACTGTGGTGTCCATCTCCTCCTCCCCCTCCGTCGACCCTGCGCCGTCGTCGACCCCCCTGGAAACGGACCCCTCTCTTTGCGGACTGCTGGGGGTTCTGGACGACCTGGTGGTGGTCGTTCTGCTGCTCCTTTGCGTCATTAACGTCAACCAGCAAATTGCACCAGACGGCGGACGACACTCTCCAAACAGATCGACCTCACAAGAAGTCATGGGGAGTTCGCTGTAGTTCTATGCTGCTCGACCGCAAGACGTTTGAAATGGACTTTGATTGGATTTCTGCTCTCTGCCTCGTTGGATGAGCAGATGAGAGAATATTGACAAGAGCTGGACGCCATTGATCCCCTCACACTGTGGACTCCAGGCCTGCTTGTCGAGCGTTTACAGAGCTTATGCAACTGTGATGCATTCAAATGCAGTGTGGCGGTTCGGCTGTCGCACCTGAGCGTCAATAAGTTGCCGCAATATTGGAGAAGACTTTTTAAATCTCATCCTTTAAAGCTTAACCTGTAAATGTAGCAGGTTGCAGACGACAGCTGTCATGCCAGTACTGTGATGTTTTCCCTGTACATATGTGACATTGTATGAAGTTGTTTTTATGGTTAAAATAAAGATTATTTATTGTACTGTACCATTCATCTTTATTCAAGTCCCAGAAAACCTTTTTTTTTTTAAACAAATTCATTATGAAGATTACTTTAAAATGTTTCAAGGATGCAGCTGATCATTCCAACAAACATTATTAGTGTCAGATGATTCAACATGTAAACATCTCAGTTCTTAAATGTCTCTAACATCAAAAACTGTGCAATAAAAACACAGACATGTGTAGCAGAAAGTGAAAGTTGAATCCTGTAATACTTGACCAGCACTAGAATCACATTAATTTGCGTTGCTGCACCAGGCGGCTGCGTTCCTGAACATGCGCAGCCAGGGCGAGGGTGAGAGCGCAGGCCGAAGGTCCCTGGGGGCCCAGGGCCACTGCCAGCCCAGGGTGCAGCGCTCCGGGTGGGGCATCATGGCCAGGTGCCTCCCGTCCCTGGAGCACAGGCCTGCAATGCCCTGAGGGGAGCCGTTAGGGTTCAGAGGGTACTCCTCTGTGGGGGAGCCCTGATCGTCAAGGTAACGGACAGGGGCGAGACCAGAGGAGGTGATGAGGTCTTGGGCCCGCGGGCTGCGGAATCGCATTAGACCTGCAGGACGGAGCGGACAAACGTCAAACATGGCTGCTGACTCTGAACCTACTAGCGAGAAGAGCTGTTCACGAAGCAAATATGTAAAAACCTGATTTTTATTTTAACCGCTGTACGAATCCAAAGGATCCGATGAGGCTCAGAGTTTTTACCTTCTCCATGAGCGACCCAGACTCCCAGCGCAGAGCCCTCCATGCCTCTCAGCCAGATGGACGGCGACCTCTGGATCCCAACGCTCACAAAACGCGACTCAAACCGGCCAGACCGATTGTGGGTCAGCACCACTTCAGAATCTAATCAAAAATAAAACATTTTGACAAAAACAAAATGGGAGAAAGAAGTAAAGTAATAGGATTTCCAAGCAGCCTAATCTAATTGGCATGCAAGTCATCGATTAGTGAGTTAATCTAAAGATGGTTGATCTTATCGGTCAACTAACAATGAACTGACAAGCGGCTATTTTCTCAAAAACCTAAGGGCTGAAACAATCGTTAGTTTTAGCCCTAAAATAGTTGGATTTTTTTTCTGTCGCTGAATAAGACATTTCTGAGCTCCTACATTCGGATCCGAGGCAGTGTGAATATTCTTTGTTCGTTAGTGTTCTGGTCTGATCTCACCTGCTCCTTCCTCTCCCTCCCCCTCTCCCACCCAGCCCAGCAGGGCGAGTAGCTGGCAGCCGTTGCACACTCCCAGACTCAAGGTGTCTTTCCTCCGCTGAAATCGCTCAAATTCAGCTTTAGCCTTGGGGTTGTAGGCCACAGTGGCAGCCCAGCCTGAAGAAAAGAAAGAAACTGCTAGTAGGAGGAACCCTGCACCTGAAGGCATCCTGTCATGAAGCATCGCTTCACGGTTCACCTTTGGCTGATCCCAGGACGTCTGCGTAGCTGAATCCTCCGACGAACACGACCGCCTTGAAAGGTTGGAGGGTGACGGATCCGGAGCAGAGGTCCTGCATGGTGACGTCCCAAACCTGCACAACCAGGGTTACATTTAAACCAGGAAGTGAACGCGCATGCACATGACTGCGAGGCGTTTGTCATCGACCTCAAAGCCCGCCATGAACAGAGACACGGACATCTCTCTGTCTCCGTTGCTGCCCTCCTCTCTGACCACGGCGACGCGTGGCAAACCTGCAGCTGAAGGAAGAAAAGCAGACATTACTGACTCAGTAAAGTTAATTTTGGGATTACTTTACCATGAAATATGGAAACTTACAAATATGTCCTTTTACCCCTTCAGCTTTTCAATATTTCCTCACATTAGAACCATTAATTTTAATGTGGTTTTGAGGGATACAGAGTAATAGATCAATACAAAATGTTTGATTTTTATTTGTAAAAAGCTGTGAAATAAGACATTGTAAGATTTTGTGTTTTTGCAGCACAGGGTTTTTCTTCCATCCCACCGTTATGCTCTATATTCTGTTGGTCTATCATAGAAAATCTCTAAAACAAAAGTAAAAAAAACATTGTAATTTGTGATTGTAACATGACACAATATCAAAAGTTTGACGCATGTAAATATTTTGCAAGTTAATATTTCACAACACCAATATAATCTTATATATAATATAATCTTGGTCTTACCAAGCTGTCGTATGTTGGGAGTTTCAGAGGGGTCAAAGGTCAGCTTAAAGTAAGGTTGCGTCCTCTTGGAAAGCCCTTCCTCCTCCTGCTTCACGCACAGCTCGTCGGCTTGGAGGCGCTCCAGTTGGAAGCTTGTTGCCTCCCAAACGGCCCTGAGGTCGGGCAGCGACTCGGACAGCACCTCCTGTCCGTCTACCCGGACCCTGACCTGGGAGCCGACGGGGAGGGGGCATCAGAGTATCAATCAGTGTGAACAGAAGAGGGTCTCGGCCATGCTCTGCAGACGTCTCACCGTAGCCTCTGGTCCGAAGCCGCAGGTTCTGCCGATGCGATGGCACCGCAGGCCTCCATCCCTGTATCTCTGACAAACGGCTTCCAGGTCAGTCTGAGAAACCTCCAGAACCAAACCCAGCTCCTCGCTGAACAGCAGCTCCATCACTGCACAGAAAACAGGGAGCAGCACAGTATACTGAGTAAAGGAGCGGAGGCAGAGTAAATACTGTGAGCAGGTTGCAGCAGAAAAACCTGCACAGGGTGTCTGCAGGTTTAATCAAAGTTTAGGGCCAGTGGTTAACGCATTTAAGGCAAACATACTTTTTTTTTAAAAAAGGGAATCTAATAAGGTCTTAATTTTATGTACTTTTTAAGGATCTGCAATATAGGTTGTATTGAAAAAATTATTGAATGGAAACAATTTCATGCAAAAGCTGCTGAAGTAGTTTAAATCTAAGTAGAAATATTAGAATAAATATCTGCGTTAAGCCTCAAATTTGCTCAAGTCTGAACAAAAACAAAAGCCTCAAAATTTAACCTGATATTGAAAGGAATTAATTTTAATAAAACTCAATAATTCCCTTAAAAAGTAGTTTAGGATTTAGAATGTTTGAGTAGTTAATAGTTATAGAAACATGTGGATTTTAGTCTATTTGCATCAGAAATGTTGCAGCATCCAAAGGAAAGAGCAAGAATCATATTTGCGCTTCTTATAAAACCTGATCTGATTTTCTTACAATAGTATCTGTGAGGAAGTTGGTGGCATTTAATTCAAGTTTTTAAGACGAATACCTCTAATGCCTGTGTAAAAATGAAGAGATTTCTCACTGTTTTGATGATGAGCGCCTGTAAAAGGACTCAGCAGCATAAGGACCTGAAGAGGCTGAATGTTTTATGACAGAGAAGCAGAACAAATCCACTCATTCACCTCCAGATCCGTCTGAAGAGAGCTCAACGTCAAACCCGCGGTTCCCAGCAAAAGCCATCTCCAGCAGGCAGGAAATGAGGCCTCCATCGCTGATGTCATGTCCTGCGCTGAGCAGACGATCTGAGCGAAGAGGAAAAAACCCCCCAAAAACTTCAGCTTTGTAATAATAAAACAAAACTGATACTCTGCCTTCTAAAAACCACTGATGGAAATCAATGGCAGCTTTTTGTGTGCTGAAATAAACAACCACACCAGCAGGGGGCAGTGTTATCATGGTACGATTATAGCTAATGAAGGAAGAGTTGTGGGATGTGTTCATCTGGGCATTTAAAAGTTAGAATGTGTTGGCAGACTGACCCTCTATGAGCTTCTGGGTGGTGGTGAAGCAGGCGCTCAGGAACTCAGGCCGGTCCAGGTCAGGACAAACGTCCCCCAGCTGGTTGTAGCACTGAGCCAGGGCAGAGCCGCCGAGACGGTGGCGACCTGGACTGACTGGGACCCACAACAGCACGCCTAGAGGGGCATAAAAAAATAAATTAAAAAAATTAAAAAACACACAAAACAAACACTGTGATGGTGTGGAAAGTGTGGCTTATGGTCAATTCAGGTCAAAATCCTGCTTTCAACCAATCAGAGTGATGGATTCGTCCTTTGTTTCTGGCGGCACATCGCACCTTTCCCATCTGGATCCTCGAGATCCGGCGTCACTGTGGCTGTGATGTCGGGGCAAACGGCATACGCAGAAATAACCAGAGCGCCTGGAGCAGATTAAATCCTGTTAAATTCAGAAACTCATACATTATGAGTACACAGACAAAAACACAGGATGAAACGTGCAGAGGCAGGACTTTACAGGAGTTTTCCCGGCCGTTTTTTTTTTTTTTTTGGGACACATTTCATTCTGGCCATGAGGCTGAGCAGATGAAGGGTTATTAGTTCATGACGGAGCAAAAATGTTATTCAGCAGCACACGATTTCAAGTGATGTATTGATTTCAGGTTATATTTCATTTAAAGGGTAGAAGGGCTGACTGCTTAAAAATAGAATTGACTGCCCAAGGTTGACCGCTATGGATGATTCAAAGAGGAAATAAAAAACTTGCACATGTATACAAAAGGACGGCTGATACAAAATAAAAAATAAAAATTCGGACTTTTAGCATCTGAGACAGGAAAACCTTTCAGACAGCAGTGAATGAGCCGAGGGTTTCTCAGGAACTCGGCCATTGTAATACTAATTTTGATTTTTAAAGAAGTTCTAGCTCCACTGCCAGACTTTACACTGATTTTTCTGTGTTTTAAGTGAAAAAAAATCTGCTAGTGGAACTAGTACTTTTCCATCAATAAAGAAATTATTGACTTAAAACAAGCACCTATATGTTGCTGAAGAGTTACTTGTAAGTTAGTTTTGTCTTGCATCCAGTGCACTAAGATATTTGCTATAAAATCTATGCAAAAATACTGTGTAAAAGCACACAGATTTTATGTTTTTTAACAGAGTTTACTATTGTACTGTACTGTTGGATTCGTTTTGCTACTCCTCACTCTTAAAACATGAGGTTTATGTTTACTTTTGGAAAATAGATCAAAATCCCGACTTTATTTGTGTGTGAAGCTTTAGGTTAAATCTTTTTCTTCTTGCGATGTTGTCCTTTTAAAATCTGTAAGAAAATTCTCGTTGCCAATTCTGTGGTGCATAAATAACGGTGAGGAACGTAAATGATGATGATTGATGCTCAAATGTTTATACAGTGCCGAGCCTACATGAGCTTCCATAAACCAGATGTGGATCTTCTTGCACTGAAGTGTGGGTACCTGGCGCTTTGACAGTCTCTGTTCCCACTCTGGCCGCCATGCTCAGAGAGTCCTTGCCCCCGTCGATGGCCACGCCCAGCTGACCCATGACCTCACACATGGCCTTGCAGGCGTCCCACAGACACGCCCCCTCGCCGGGCAGCTTGGCGGCCCACATCCAGTTCCCACTGCACTTCACGTCCTGAAATGTGGCACAGAAACTTGAAATATCTCAGAAACCGAAAAGTCGTCGCATCAGTCGGGACTGAAAGGGGAGTTTGCGATTTCTTTCAGCTCCACAACATGTTTGCTGATATTCGGTGAGCTCACCTTCAGAGCCGTGACTCTGGCAAACAGCAGGTTGGTGAGAGCCTCTCCGACAGCCATCCGGGCCCCCGCCGCTGGACAAACCAGGCCTTTGACCGGCTGCTCCCCGATGGCCGTGGCCGCCCCCTGCAGGCCGAACGGTGACAGAGCCACGACCGCCACGTCGGCCAGAGGGGTGTGAAGAGGGCCGACGCACTGTTGCTGGGCAACCAGGCCAGTCACAGAGCGATCCACCTAAAAGAGGGAGGTAGCAAAGTGGAGATAGAGTCACAAAATGTTGGACCAATAAAAAATATACATAAATAACTATTTTAACAAAAGAAACCACCTTATTGGTCAGGTAGCGTTTAGACGCCACAGCAGGCAAACGTAAAACCCGCTGCAGGGCGTCTTTGACCGTCAGCTCAGCAGGAAGACTCAGGGGCAGAAGGGTGGGGGCCAGGCGCTCCATCCGAAACTCTTTCTGCGGCATCTTGCCCAGAACCCACTCCAGCTGCAGGTCAACCGGATGGCGGACCCCATCTGCCCGATCGCCATCGCTTCCCTCGTCATCAACCAGAACGATCTGTGTGGAAAAAATAAATAAATAAATAAAACACACTCATGAAGATAAACAAGCTGCTGCCATCCCGGTACAATTTTCCGCTAAGTTTTAACGCCACAGTGGACAAAAAAGTTATGAAGCATGCCTTTCCGTCGCCTGTGATGAGTCCCACAAAGTCAACAGGACACTTTTCCCGCTGACAAACCCTCTCCAGGTACGACTTGTCTGACGGGCGAAGCAGCAGAGCGTTGCTCTCCTGGTACTCGGCTCCCCACAGCTCCAAAACACTCAGCGTGGGGTCGCCTTTCTGCACACATACAGAAAAAAATAAAAAAAAGAGGGGAATGATGCAATTAAACCAAGATAAAACTAATTGCACTTAAAGAGAAAAGTTGCAAACGATAATCTTTTCCCTGCATTTTGTGTCTCTGTATTTCAGTGGTTGGTTTTTGTGATGTGGTTTTGTGTTGAGAATGAAGAAAGCCAGATTACAATAAATAAATAAATAACTCATTAAATTATTTCATTTTTTAAAACTGAAAAATGAAATCATTACATATAATTAAGGCTCAGAAAAAATAATTTTATATTTATGTCAAGTTTTTTTTTAAATTACACATTTTATTAATTGAGCCATTAATTATTTATAATTTGGCACTTTTCTCTCTCCATAGTTTTGATATTTCTTATTCAAATTTAAGAATATAGTGTAGGAAGATTTTTTCTGGTGGTCTTGTCATTATCAATCCTTTCTAGTATTTACACATATGCACAACAAGCTAACACTGTGGTTAGCACCTTACAATAGCGATTAGCACAGCCAGCCTTACTGAAACAGCAGAGTGTGTGTGTTCCTTGAGAATGTCGACAGTTTAACTCTGACATTTTTGAAAGGCTCTTTAAATCCAGAATGTTTCAGGACAGAGTTGTTAAAAAATCAGTTAAATGAAAGTAAGCAAACCGTATTCCACTGAGCCTTCCTGTTATCTGCTTCAAGTCTTGATCTTTCCTGCAGGCTAGATAAACCACAAAATGTTAGACCTGAAAACGTATCATTTCTTTCCTTCCTCTAGCTTTACTTCAAGCACCTCACTGATATTGAAAATGACTACCTCTAGGTGTTCCTTCAGTAACAGCGTGTACACTAAAGAGTGTTGTCGTCACCACGACCTGGCAGAGCTTTGGCACTGCGTGTTCACTGACCCACCTTGTGAGTTTCCGACCGGACGGTCCTGAAAGCCAGTGGCCGACCGATTTCTTGGTGCAGCTTTCGTGCAAAATAACTGCATTCATGTGCAAAGCTGAGCAAAAGTTGAGATGTTTGTGCCAATTACCTTGAATTTACTGCAGTGGATCACAGCGCCGGCTGGCTCGCTGAGCTCCTTCAGAACATTACCTTAAGACGAGAGCATGCGTCAGCGCTCGGCCTCTCATTTCAAAGTTTCAAATGCTTTCAAACTCCACAAAGCTCGAACCATTTCCTCCTGCTCCCTGATCGTGGATGCTGCAGATGGGGTTGCCGTTGCTCCTTTCCAGGCATGCCCTGAGAGCGCGGTTCATCTTCTGCTCCATCTCAGCGTCTCCCCTCTGGACCGCTCCCAGGTCCCTCTCGCTGCAGTTGTCTCCTTGCACCTGCAGTAAGAAAATGGTTTCCTCGTTGCAAAAAAATCATCAGCGTCACGCAAGCACGCTGCCAGCCTGTCCGGGGTTCGCACTTGAACAGAAGAGGCCGCTCCTCCTCCCACGCCGATCCGATACACCGGCCCGCCGATCTTCACCACCTCCATCCCTGATTGCAAACAGCCGAAGAAGAGGAGCAACGGGAGACGGAGTGACTCACTGATCGTTGCGCGTTGTAAATATAGCTGCAGAATCGATTGCTTGAGTTCACGAAGACTGTGGGACATTACCGGCTTCTGCCTCCTCTTTCTTCACGTAGTCGTCCTCGATCGATCCAAGGCCGCCGCTGAACATGATGGGCTTGATCCATTCCCGCCGCTCTCCGTTAGCCAACCGCATGCCAAAGGAACGGGCAAAACCTAGAAGAAGACTCTAAGATAATAGTAACCAAACATCCTACTGACATATAAGTTCATGAAATATCTCCTGAAATGTTGGAATGGCAACCCCCAACATCCTCAGTACAAATATTAAATATTATTGCAGACAGCAGTGCAGAATCTCGATTAATGAATTAATGTAAAGTTGACGGATCTTATTGATCAACTAACAATTGATAAGCAGCCGTTTTAAAAAAAAAAAACCCACAGTGCATCAAGAGAGTCAACCATCTTTCATAATACATAATGAATAAAAAAAAATTGTGTCCTCTGCTGGACGGAGGCCAAACTACAGCACTGAAAGACGGTCTAAGCCAGGGGTGGGCAACTCCAGGCCTCGAGGGCTGGACTCCTGCAACTTTTAGATGTCTCTACTTCAACACTCTTGAGTCAAATAATGAGGTCGTTAGCAGGACTGTGGAGAACCTGACTGGACGTAGGAGGTGATTCAGCTGTTGGATTCAAGTGTGTTGGACCAGGGAGACGTCTAAGAGTTGCATGAGACCGGCCCTCGAGGACCAGGATTGCCCACCCCTTGTCTAAGCGGATGTTATTAGATAATCGATTGGAGTGTTTTTTACTCTAATAGAACCTTTGAGTGAGTGGTTATTTATATTAAACATACTAGTTTTACGCCGTTTATAACCCGAGTTGTGTGAATTAACTCAAACTTAAAGAACAAACCGTCTTCTCTCACCTGAGAGGACAGGTTCTCCAAACTTGTTGCCGTAGTCTGAAGCTCCGTCGCTGGCTTCGATGGCAACCTGCAGCGGAGGGGCAAAGCTGGACGGATACTCCCAGCCCTCACCTTCCTGCTCCCAAGGGAGACAGTAGCCTGCAGGCGAGGACAGAGAGTAAAGTATTGAAACTGAAATGATTTTATGAATTATTTTAAGACTAGTTTTCCTAAATTACTATAATTTACTATTGTTCCTCTTGCAGGTGGGAACACCAGCAAGTCTAGCACAAGGTCAGACCACACTATGCTTACAGAATTTGGGGGGGAAAAATGGAGAATTAGAAAAGCGACTCAACAAATATGTTCAGTCTCTTTTAGTCAAGATTTTCTTCTTTTCTCTACTTCTCATCTGTGTTTCTGTCACTTTGTGGCTTTTAGCGTTTTGGTCATCATTAGTATCCAGACTCTGTCCACCTGGCTAAATATTACATTAGCGTAAGAAATTTAACTTCATAAGATGTATTAGCTAACAATTATTGCACTCCAAACAATCCTTTGCAATATGAATATTGCACACAGTGGTATTATAATGATGATATACCCGCGATATATTGTGCGTCCCGAACGTACGTCTAGTTTGGAGAAAGGTTGACTGGAGAACTTTTCCTCTCCAGGATGAACATTTCACCCTCACTTAGGTTTGTAAAGCTGCAAGGCCATTACTCTGACATTTAGGAAAGATAAATTATTTTGGTCATTCTAACTAACAAGAGCAGTCCAGTCTAATTTAACTTCAGATAGTGAGAAATGAAAAGGTTGTGTTTTTATTTGGTGTGTGTAAACTTCTGGTTTAAACTCTATGCTTTAGAAATGATTTACAGATCTTATTGACCAACTTCACTGGCCTTTGTTCTGGAATTATAGGTGAATCTCAGGAAAATAAGATAAAACCTAAATATTCGCTTATTTCAGCCAATTCAAGTTGAAAAGCTTAACTTATATTTATTTATTGCACATAGGATATTATAATTTGACTATTTCTGAGAATATTAATGGTTACAGTTTCCAGATAATGAAATTAATAAATTAAATTTCTCAAAAAAGTAACTACTACCACCAACTAAAAGGATGACCATACACAGCAGTTCTTGATGTTCAAGTCCAAGCCTTGTGAATCGCTCACTACCACACTTTTTCCTTCCACTCAACTTCCTCTTAGTTTATCTGTCAGAGATAACATTTTGTGACTTATTGTGCAGAATGTCAAAAACTATCTGCTGGTCAACTAACAACAAGTCAACAATCTTCCTCATGAACGTCCAGACGTTACATTACAATAAACATCCTTTCTCTGATAATATCCTAAAATATGGAGATCCATATGTACTTTATGAAATTTTTTCTTCCCTTTAAGGTTTTCAAAGAGCTCAAAAAATCAAGTTCAAAACAAAGAAAAGTTTATTTCCTGCCACCATTAGAGCAGCTGGTTCCCATGGCGCAGTGAGCTACCTGGGATGTGCAGGTTTCCGAAGCAATATCCCGCAGTCCCAGCGACGACGTGCCCTCCTCGCCCGGCGCTTTGGACATCTCTGATGCGACCTCCGGTCCCCGTGGTGGCGCCGCTGAACGGCGCGACACCTGCAAGGTTCAGAGTTCGCTAAGCGTCATTATTTTGAACAAGAGCCGCGTCGGTACTTGTGACTTTGATTGGGAGAAGCGAGCGCCGACCGGTCGGGAAGTTGTGCGTCTCGGCGGTGAAGATAACGTGTCGCACCGAGTGCCGCGTCTCGTACGGGCTCGCCTCCGAGGGGTCTGCTGGGTAAATGCACCGCAGCTCCCTGCCTCTGATGCCACTGGACACAGAAATTAAACGTTTCACAGAGCGGGCGGGGCCTGGGGCCATGACGCTCGCTGGGCCACGGCCCAGCAAGCGTCTCCCAACGCCACCTGCTGTTGTCGCAGAACTTGATGACGTTGTTCTGGTTGCTGCGCTGCTGGGTGTCCATGATGAGGCTGAAGAGGGTCGCCTGCTGCTCTTGCCCGTCGATCACCATCCGCCCGCGGAAGAACCAGTGGCGGCTGTGCTCGCTGGGACGCAGAGGGACACACACACACACACGGGAACAGAGTCAAAAACGTAAAACGAGGAGGATGCTCGGCTGATTCCTCCGCCCCACCTGTTGGACTGAGCCAGGTCGAAACACTCCACGCTGGTGGGGTTCCTGTTGATCCTCTGGAACATGGACGTGTAGTAGTCCAGGTCCCAGGAGTCAAAGGCCAGACCTGCAGCACGCACACAGACAGCAGCGTGAAAACCAAGGCAAAAACAGGCAGCATGAACCGATTCAGAGAAAAAGGATAAACAGCAAACACACCGACACACACCGACACACACCAACACTTAAACCCAACACAGTCTAGCTCTGATGCGTCCGATGACTGGTAATCTGATCAAATGATCCTCGCAATATAAACCATGTTTTCCTCCACAGCAAAGCAAAATAAAATGACCAAATGGGTTTGGCTGGATTTACGCCTTTTAATCCCCTGAACGTGACTGGATATAACACATCTGTCATAATTCATAGCAAAACATATTTGTGCGCCAAGTGAAGGTGTTTAGAGAGCATAGAGCTGCATCTCTACACCCTCCTCCTCAGTGGTGGCCCATCATTTCAAACCTCACTAAAACGCACAAAGTTCACGACTGCATTGTGACAAAATGTTTAAACGTTTAACAAAAGCGAATACGTTTCGCAGAATGTTTCAGTTTTACCACAAAATCTTCAGCATTGCTCCCCAAGTCACACCACATCCAGCATGCTCGGTCTGTTTGATAAAGCAGACCAGTCTGCTGGTTTCACTACATTAGTGAGGCACACAGAAACAAGACATGCCAGATAATCAGCAGCGGCTTCATCGTCTTGTGACTTAACTAGCTAAGTGGGAATGTCATGCATCATGTGACGTTACGGCCTCCACCGAGTACTTACAGAGAGCTGCAAGACTGGAAAGAGGGCATGAAGAAAGAGATGAAAGAGAGAGAAGGAGAGAGAGATATCACACCAGGGCATAAACACCAGAGACTCGGTGTGTGTGGAGGTAAAAGCAGAGCAGCGGAGACCTCAGCGTTGCCAAAAAAGCCTCACCCAGCTCGCTGTTTGCCGTCTCCAAGGCGGCGCGGCCCTTCCCCAGGACGTCCACCTCAAACACCGGCTGCGGCGCGGTTTCCACGGCGAAGGAGGTGATGGGATGTTGATAGACACACTCCGTCATGCTGTCATGGAGACACTCGATCAGCTCCTTCACGTCTGCGCTGAGCTCGCCCGCGCTCCGTCCGTTCTTGGCCTGACGAGGAGACGGACGGGTCGCTTCAGAGAAACAAATAAGTAGGAGTAAAATGGAATCATGACCTTCCCGTGTCACCGTTAGCGACCTTGATCAGAAACCTGCGGGACCGCTCCACTCGCGTGACATTGGAGAGGCCGGCGCTCTGGCAGATGGACACGGCGTTCGTTGACCAGGCAGTAGAGAAGTTCAACCTGAAAACACACAGACAAAAAAAGCTGACGCACAACTCGGAACGACGCCCATGTTCTAGGGTCGCAAATATATGGAAATATGGGCAGCATTAATAAGGCTGCTATGGTCAATAACCAATATTGACCAATATTTGACATGTTGGCCAGGAAAATACCTGACTGGTCCATTTCCACTTTAAACATTTTGACAAATTCTCATGTCATTCCTCTAAAGCAAACCACATTATGACATACTTAACACACGTTGAGGTTCAAAGTGTCTCACCTCAGTGGCCTGCATTCTGATGAATATTCACTAAAAGGAGCGGATGAATATTCCAGCCTTATTACATGAATAAATGAATACATTTTCACCAGTACACCAAGTCCCTCGTTACAAAACGATGAGCAGAGCTACAACATAAAACCGACAGGTCAGATATGGGCTAAGCTAACTTTTTTTTTGTTTTTTGCTGACCATGGGACACCAGAGACTGTGTGTGGAAATGAGGCTTCACACTTTCTGTCCTAGGGACCAGATTCCAATTATAAAACTATGCTGGCTTTGCTAATTAGCACTGCTGGTAGAGAAAAGGCCCCAAGACAAATTTAGCTTTTGTTGCAGCTGCGTAATCTGACATTGGAAAAATTAGACAACCTACACCTCTTGAGCAAACTCAGTGGAGAATCAGCGATTATGTGGACTTGCTTCTCTTCCAAAACACAGTGAGGACCTTGTTAAAATGCATAAACTGTGAACTCACTTCACAGAATAATGGTCTTGAATATACGGCCAAATCAACCTTCCTTCATGGCAACTTCAGTCAGACGTAGAAAGCAGGCCTCTGGAGGATGTAGACTAGTTATCTCTTTTTGCTGTACACTGTTACACTAAAGCTAATTAAATGCCAGCCTCCGGTGTGCAGAAGTCACGAGCAGCACCTCGGTCCGATCTCCACGAGTTTGTCCCCGCTTCCCTCTGTGAGCCTCGGTTGGTCAGACAGCGGCTCCGCCTGCAGAGGAGGACGAAACAACCAGAGGAGAACCTCCTTCTGCTCCGCATCCAGACGCTCGCAGCCTGCGGCAGAGAGCAGGAAGAGCATTTAGGGTGAGGTGGAAGGCCGCCCCGTTCCCAGAGCGAGTTCATCGGCGTGATCTCACCTGTCAGTTCCACGTTGTAGCACAGCTCGGTCGTGATGGACAGGTGAGGGAAGAGCTTCGCTGCCCTCTGCAAGGCTCGTCCAATCAGAGCTTCGCCACTGTAGAACCTCAGGATGGCCATTTTTCTGAGGAGGAGAAGGAAATCCAGTTTATGAGGCACGAGCCTGATAAGCATCCCACTTTTGAAGCAAGTTTAGAAAAAGAAAAACCCAGTTTATGTTTAGATTATTTTCTGCATGTTCCAAAGATGCTGAAAACACAATGTTCAAGTTAGCATCTCACAACTTAGGTACGCTTCATTTATGCTCTACTAGAGATTTATGCTCAATACAGATTCTTTAAAGTTCAACTAGCGATCGCTTTTAATTTTACTTTATTTGTAAAAATGCAAGCTTGGTCACCAAACCAGACATGGTTGATCTAAGATCATCTAAAGACCCTAAATGAGGTGAAATGGCCCTTTTTGATTTCAAGGAGAGTTCAAATTTACCTGTTGGTTTTCTGTCAGTGGTTCAAAAATTAAAACAGAGCCGCTGTGGCAAATCAAGGTTCAAATCCAATTCAAATGTAATTCAAAAATACTTGATTAATCCCAAAGGGAAATTAAATGTTGCTGTGACTCATGTAAATTCAGTTATTGTAGCTGATGAAGGACGACTAACTAAAACATCTGAATAATTCACAATTTTATTCAGATTTTTTTTTAACCCAAAACTCATGAAATTCTGGAAACCGAAACATATTTTTATTCAAAGATTTATTTTTTGTCAGTAGTTACCCAAACTATTGGGTAACTATAACTATTGTAATAGTTTGGGTATTCACGTCACTTCTTATATAGTTTTAATCAAATCAGATTTCAAACGAAGCTGCGACGTGTTAAATCATAAAACAGACAATCACAATCAAGTATACATAAATGTGAAAAGTTTACTTTTCAAATTAAATTTATGTACTTTCCACAGTGCATTTTAAGCCTTAGATTAGAGACTGATAAACTAATTCAAAACAAGTTAGACAATAAAGAAAGCACAGATCATTTCTGAATAATAAATCTACTTTTTTTTTAAATTAATTTTAAGCTAAACTTTGAAGTGAAACTGATAAATCGCAAAGTTTGCCTCAAATCAAGACCAGTTCAGCAGCATAGTTAAAGACAACATGGTGATGAGCAGAACTTTGGTTTCTACAGATAAAATGTTGACAAAAGGCGACCCCTGATACTGAACCCCCCTAATCTGGAGAGTGAACTCAGATCAGGACTGTCCTCTGTTCTGCCTTAGATGCTTTGACTGATAAACTCAAATTCATTCTTTAGCAAGACAACAACAAAAAAAAGATATATAAACCTCTACGTTCAGTGAAAGGAACAAGAAGTTTATGATGAATCGCCAGCATTGAGTGAAGACAAAAAAACAACAACAAAGAACTGAGTCAGATTTTCTAGCTTTGAATAAGAAAAATGTTTTATCTTTTTGAATGCAGCATCAGTTTGTTTCTAAAGTGCATGTTTACATGGTTTTTTTTAGTTCCTTTTAGAGGAAAACCTATCTAACAAGAGATTTACTCATTTCAAACCTCTTTCACTTCAGTTCTTCCTCTCACAGTTATGATTCAAACACTGGGAGCATAAATCAGGAGCTTTATGCAGCAAAATGCATAAAGCATGCATTCAGCACACACACACACACACACACACACACACACACACACACACACACACACACACACACCCTTTCTTCACGGTAACTGCGAGGTTAGCAATTAGCAACAGTACAAGAGTGACTGCAAGAAGATGAACACCACTGATATATCCAGAAAGGGGGGAGTTACTGATTGAAAGCTATGGATCAGAGAGTTAGCAGGAAGCTAACTTACGTGCAGCAGCTTCACTAGTTTAGGATGAAAAGCTGAGACAGTCACCGCAGATCTGGACAAGACTTGTCTTCCTGAACGAAAGCTTGGAAGTTGTCTGCTTATGGGTCGGCAACGCAGGCTGGCAGGGGGCAGGATGGACGGAGATCAGCACTCACATGTGTGCCGCTCTGACCGCATCACGCATGCGCAGCTGGGGATCGTTGAGGGAGAACAACATGGAATGTCGGACAATTTGGGAAGACCTTGAATGCATCACCTCACCACCGCGCCTCTCATCATCTACCCTTTGTAAAAAGATGAGCTTCACGCCAACAAGCCTAAATTCTGTCGAATCAAACTTTAATTTTTCCATTTTGCGTAAATGCTTATTCCATAACTTCACTTCTTTCATAGTTTTAAACCTTCATAACAAATCAATACATTTTGCTGCTATTTTGTTGTAAACAGTATTAATCAAATTAACGTCCTATAAAACAAGCTTCAACACGCATCTGCCTCGGGTGACATCGCATAAGGCAACTGCTCATTGTGCTTAGACTACAGCCATTTGGGCTTTCCATATTTTTTCACTCTCTATTTGCGTCATGTCTTTTTTTCTTATGCTTTTGGCATAAGTAGCCTTTATTAAACTGGAGGCAGGCAGGAATCAAACCCAGGACAACCGCGTCGAGGACTAGCGACTGCGCATGCTCCACCAACTGAGCCACTCAGCACCACTTACATTATGCTTTTATTCAAAATCCTCCTTCAAATGCGTGTGATTGCATTCTGCAGGGCTGGTTTTAGCAGAAAGCGTTGCATGGATTTTATGAAAAGTTTGGCAACATCACAGCTCATGGGAACAGTTTGTAAAGAGGAGCAAGGCAGACTGGAACGGACAGATTAAATTGTCAAAGATTTTTCTTCCCATGCCAAGTTGTTATCAAAAGATTGATATGTTGCATTTAAAATACTTTTCAATTTCCAACGATGCTTCCTGCAGACCTGCTGCATCATCTGCTACTTCTGCTGAAAATTGTTGTCTATAGACTTCGACAGGTTTGCAGGCAGGGCTGAATGTCTGCTGCCAATTCCTTATGACAGGGTTTATTGCGTCCCTGCATTATAAGTTTTATTGTTTTGTCAAAAAATTTGATCTCTTTATCAGTTACAAATAAAACAATAACTTTGCATGAAAATTGTGTTTTAAATATCAGTGGACATTTGTTGGAAACAAAACCCACCCTTAAGCATCTCACTTATAAATCACCTTAGTATTTATGGATGCATAGGTTTCCATCAGAAACCTATGCATCCACAGGTTTCTGATGGAAACCTATGCATCCGGGATGAATTCTTTTTAAGTGAATGAAGTTGGTGTAATCTTATAAACCCAAGTGATTCAATATTTGTCCTCATGCAAAATAATGTTCTTAAATCTGAGCAGGCATCTAGAAAAACAAGAACATCTTTGACAGAAGTGCTGATAGGAGGAAAAATAAAAAACACCCACAACCCTTAGACGTCAATAGCTGCAGTCTCAGATATATTTAATAAATTAAAGCCAAGGTACAAAAAGACCACTGTACATTTAATTCCTTCCACCCCTCATCCGCCTACAACTCTAGACTGTGAGAACACCGCTCCTTCTCTCTCTTTAGACTAAGAGCACAAAACAAACCAGGGATCAGTGTTGAATGGCAAGACGTTCATTGTACTAATTGGACTAAAGCGAAGCGGCTTGGATCAAAAGTGATTCCTGTCTTGGGTCTCCGTCTTCGTCCACTGTCGCCCCCTCCCAAAACCCCCCCACCCCCGTCCTGAAACACATACATGCTACATGTCTGCAGGCACCTCGGATAAGACAGAAGGATTATACTGAGATAAAAGTTTTATCAGAGATCACAAGGTACGTTTAGATGCCGAGTGCTGCTGATTCACAAAGACAGTTTTAATTTACAGCCGTAGCGTCACAGGCGTAAAGGATGAGCACAGAATGTCGGCGTGAGGAAACTCTCTCTATCGGGCGATCTTAACGGCGTGGCGCTCGGCTCTCTCTGACCGTCCCCGAACCTCTCCAAGGCAGTGACCCAGAGGATTCTGGGTAGCTTGATCGCAAGCGTTTGTTAATAGAAGGGCTTGGTGAGAATGACATGGATGGACGAGTCTGGTTTGACAAAGAGGCGACTAGAGTTCGAGGAGTGTTAGATGCTCCAGGTCAGTCTTTCTGAAGAGGGTAGCCTGAGTGAGCGTGGCTTGAAGAACAAAACGGGCTCTTTGAACACTAGGCGAAAAGAAAACGATGCATTTGTACCATAGGTCCAATATAAGTGCACTGAACAAGTGGGGAAGGGGGGGGGGAGAAAAAACAAAAAAAGATACATATGTGCAAACCTCTCGTACATAGATACAATCACACCCGTACACTCAAATACACAAGTGTTCAGCAGTAACTGTTAATATGCACAACTCGGATTAATATTTTTGCACAATTACAGCGACTAAGCAGCCCACTGTCAGAAATGCCTAGTCTCATTCTTAGCAGCTTCCATCATGGCGCCGGTTACCGGGATCCGGTTTCCCTCCTGCCATTGTTCTCAGCAGTACCTCATGGTAAAGAGCGAGACTGCAGCAGGACTGGGTAGGATGACACGTGCATGAGGTACAGCCCCTAATAAAGAGGGCTTCATTAATTATTTGACTGTATAAAGTCCAAGTATTGTGGTTTTCAGTCTACCTTTCTCTACTCACACCCCATAAAAGGCCTTTTAATAAAACAAATAGAAAAAAAAAAATCACAAAACAATTAATATAATTTGGCAAACGCAGAGATATCACAGGGTGGAGCATGAGCTGGAGCAAATATTGGGTTAACTTCCTGCAGGATCCCCCCAACCCCCCACCCCTGAACAATGCTCCTTTGTATCCCATTAGCAGCAGCAGCAGGACTGAAACCACCTATTTGTATTTACATATACATTTATATAATTACCTTGGTTTACTTTGAAAAATAATGTCAAGTAGCTACGTACGATACCACTACCATTTCATATAGATGCTAATCACCAGGAAACAAACCTAGGGAACCACAGGAAGATCTAGAAAGGCAGAACAAGCCAGAGATAGGAGGCGGCGTTAGACAGCATGCTGGGTGTGCTGCTCAAAATCCTTCCAATGAAATGACCTTTAAAAAGAAGAAAAGAGAGGAGGAAGAGGCAATCAATCTTTTAACAGTGAAAGAATCAATGCAGCAAGGAGGAGGCGCTCTCTGAGGCCTGCTGGGAGTTGGAGTTTTGTCCGCTGATCCGACGGCAGCTCTGTGCTGGAACGGGGCTCCGTGTCTTTGTCCTGCGGCTGGATGGATTATCGTTACAATCGTGTCTCGATGTCTTTATGGGCTTGGAGAGAACTTTGTTGCTGTGGCATCTGGGCATTTGCACTGAGGACGAAGGTTACGATTAGCTGGGAGCTTCGAGGGGCAGTGCTTCAGTATTCAGCAGCGTACTCTGTGCCGTGCAGACCTCTGCACAGCAGTGTAAACTCTTTCACTATGTCCTTCACTCTTCTCTTGTTTACTCGCTCTCTGCGTTGCAAAAGAGGGAGAGAGAGAAAAGAACAAATCGCTGAGCGTAGGCAATTTACAATGTCGCCTGACCCTCGGACTTCGTCTCGTAATCGTGTAAATGACCTTCCAGGTTTGATACCTGAGGATCTGCTGGGAGAAGTTGTCCTTTTGCTCGGTGGTGATGCGTGACGACGGGAAGCCCGGAGGCTGCAGTGCTTCTTTCAGCCACACGGCGAGCAGCGAGAAGCAGTGCTTGTTCAGGCTGAACAACACTTCTGCAAACTGGTCCATCAGACTCCGGGATGCTCCGCCCCCGATGCCCTGCAGAGAAACAAGGAAGTACTTTGTTACTCTGGACGTACCAACAGCATTGAGACCTACAGAACTTTCCTACATGTCGTTATGTAGAGAAGTGCACAATCTGCAGCATAAGATAAATTGATGCATAATTTGGAACCTAGTATTTTATACTGTGCAAACAAAGACCTTGTGGGAGAAAATCTTCACCACAGTATAATGCTGCCACTTCTTTCTTTTACAGTAGGGAATGTGTGTTTTGTTTTATTTTGTAAATACTCTCCATTTTCAGATAATCAAGTGAGCAAAGCTGCGGGAGATGTTCAGATTTTGGGATGTAGTTTTAATAACAGCTTTAAACTTCACATGTGGTCTCTAAAATATCAGCTGGATTAAATTACTCAAAGATGGACTGCTTACCAACAATGTGACCTCTGGTGACATTCAGTTGCACTTTGCTTAACCACTTATTTAATGGCATCAAGTTAAAGGGGGCTAAAGTCAAACACGATTATATTAGTAATTGATCAAACTATCCATTATTCGGATAAAAAATTTGCCACATTCTACAGATTTTTTATTTAACTCTTTTTACACAAAATTAGCTATGGGTAGAACATATGCAAAAATATCTATTTTTTTGTACAGTTTTAGCTTAATTACCTCTCTAAGAATGTTGTTTCAATAAATGGCCTTTTTTTAAAGCCATTATACTCCAGTTAACGCTTAATCGCTGACTAAATTAGCTTTTGTCATTTCAATTATCAACTCATCATGATTAATCGTTTCAGCCCCAGTCAAATACACACCATATACTTTGTGGATATATATTTTATAACAGTTTAAAAGAGAAAACAAAAATGTGTATTATTCTCCATCATTGCTGACAGTGATACCACAGCACGATGCTGTATAATTAAAGTGAGAAGTAATGCAGCTTCTCACCTCCAGCACAGCTTGGACCAACAGCTTGCCGTCCTCCTGCACCACCCTGGCTAACGGAGGCACGTCTGAGCAGTGCGGCAGCAGTTCAGTCTAGCAGAACCAAACAGTCGTCAAATTTCAGGCATTTGCAATAGTTTTCAGTTCCTGCAGCATGCGTGTGTCCGTGTGCTTACAAAGAACAGACACGTCGACTTGACCGTCGGGGCCTCTGGAAATTTGAGTGACAGGATTCCTGAAGTTGGGAGAGAGGAGACGGGAGCCGCTGAGGACCGATGTCAAACGCGAACGGCTTGTACTGACAGGAACACGGCTGGCTGGAAAGCCGGGCGCGTCTCTGCACAGGGGCAGGCGCTGCCGTGTGGGAGGCTCGCGCTCACTTACCACAGTGGAACACCGCTTTCACGTCAAGGCTCTCTGACAAGAACAAGTCGGGCTTCCGTTTGAGGGCCTACGAGGCAGATAAAAGCAGTTCACATTACGGTTCTGCGGGCCCGACTCGTCCGCTACTGCTTCACCACATTCCACTGCATAAGCTCCTTCAAAAAGTACGGCTAGCAAACAAACACCCGCCAAGCCTGGTAGCCGGATCTGATGGCAACAGAGGACCAGATCTGCCTACCAGGCTACAGTGCTCTCTCCATCTGTTTGGGACGGAATTTATCCAAACTCATCCAGAGATCCTCCAATGCAGAACTGATGCAGATATAACAAACAAATTGCAAAAAATCAAACTTTGAAATCATTTGAAACTTAAGTCAAAAACTAAAGGCAATGGTGGGATTTGGCTTTGATTCTTCAAACTCAATTGCATCTTCCTTGTTTTTGGTTGACTGGACAGAATATGCAACAGAAGTGTGTAATAAGTAATTAACATGTGCAGATAAAGAGAAAGACAACTCATCTCATAATAATGAACTTATTCAGGATGGAGGAGAGGAAGAGAGGGAGAGAGGGAGAGGGAGAAAAGGCCAGATCTATCCAAAGATAGAAAACAAAGGAAGAATGAAGACAAAAGACAAAATATAATAAAAACGAGAGAGCCATCAGCCAATTTGTCGGAGCAGATTAATATTAGCTGAATATTAATTCATTTAGGCGTTGATCGGCTCTGGGCTGGAATGACTTCAGAGGAGGACTGGGCTCAGAGACTAACCAGTCACCTGGGACCACGAAGTACAACTAAGGCGTGAATGTTTTTAAAAACCTAATGTGTAACGATCCAGGTTGGCTGTTTTAAATCGCACGTTTTTCATGCTAAATATAAACATTTGTCTAATTTTATTCAAGGACTATGTAACGAAAGGATTTTTAAACTCTCAGTTATTTAAAAATGCAGTAAACTTTTAGGTCGTACCACATCTTACTGTTGAAAGACCTTTTAATGTTCAGGCAAAAGCTTTCTTCCTAAAGGACAGAATGATGTAGAGCTCCCCCCACCCCACCTGTTGCCTCCCACTGCTGGTCAGCTGGCTGAAAGAGACTAAATTAAGTCTCCTTTGCTTACATAAAAACACACATTTAACAGTTTTGGGAACGTTTCCAGTGAAGGAAAACACCGTCAGGACTAAAGGGATGTCATTATCCTACTGCCAATAATGTGACACTGTTTTAAAGCTCCAGTCAGCAATAGACACGAGATTTCCCACGGCCTGGTGACCTTGATGAAAAATAACAGCGTCATGGCATCGACATCATAAAATTGATGGAAAAAGGTGTGATGAAAATCCCATTCTTCAATTTAAATCGGATTAAGAACCATTTCACGTCTTGTCAGCGTCACCTTCATAAGAAGAGTCTTCTTTAGTTTTCACTCATCTTCTCGTTTTTGCAACTAGAAACACTTAAAGCTGCCAGATTTGTGGTTATTTTCTTCTTTTAGCCAGCTGACCAGCAGTGCACAGCAGCATGTGTGGGAGAGGCTGTGAACATCCTAGTCACTTCAGCACCTTATTAAAAGGACTTTAAATCAAATGGGAAACGTTTAGCAGTTGAAGGTTGGTGTTTATATTTTTGCTTTTTCTATTAAATGAAAACCAAAACACTGACAAAGAAATGTTATAATTGATATTATAAATGCAAAAGTCAAATTTGGTGCCTTATGTTGGCTGCCTTATGAACAGCTGTTGCTTTTCTGATTAAGCAACAGCAATTTGATCCTGATGTACATTTTTATGTTAATATCATGATACAATAAATAAATTAGTATTTAACTGGGAAGGTAATTAATCTCACTTCCTAAATTCTTAAACGTTTAGCTCATATTATATTAAATAATTACTCAATAAGTCAGATATTTCCAGTGTTTATTTCTGTTAAGTTCGGTTACTGGGCTCATAGCTAATGAAAACCCAAAATTCAGTTTCTTGGAAAATGCAAAAAAAAAAGAAAGAAAAAAGAAAAACAAAAAAAGAGCTTTAAGAAATATTTCTATACAAGATAATAATAAAATAATGAAGTGTTGTTAAGTAGGTTAAGTAGACAGTTGTCAAGCAGACAGCTACTGACATTCTCCATGAGATGGAAAAGCTACAGCAGGTTGCTGCTGGAGAAGGTTTGTTCACACGTTGCTCTAATCCAGCATATTCATAGGAGGACGAGTGGAAGTCTGATGAAAAAAAGCTCATTCCTGAGCATGGATCCTCCACACATTAATCTTTCAATTTGACCAAAATGTGTCTTTTGACTGGATGGATTCTTGACATTTTATGGCCAAAGTCTTAAACTGTTTGTACTATTCAGATTTTTTGAGAAACTGAATTTTGCTCGTCACAGCCATCACAATTAATCGGCAAAATTAACAGAAATTAAAAAAAACCTCAGTGTGTTTAAATGTGTATCTATACAGAATTTCATTTGTGAACTGAATTATATTTCAGTTTCTTGAAAAACACTTGTATTTCACCTCAAGCTTAAACCATCACAGTCTAAAGTAAAGTATGCCGACTAAGAGAGCATTCCTGCATCCATCGGTGGTTTCTGCAGGTAAAACTAAATCTCTACATGAACAGATATTAGTTCAGTGGTGAGGCGACTGTTCGAGTCTAAAAGCATTCGAGGAGAGACAAATGTCCCTATTGCAAACAGTTCCCTCGAGTGTTTCATTCCACTGCCTCGCCTTTGTGATGGGACACCTTAAGGCCCAGTAACAAAGAACAGCGAGAGCTACAGAGAGGAAGAAAGAAAAACAGCTAGAAGTCAGAGAGAGAGAGAGAAGGAAAGAAAGGGAGAGAAACCCAAAGTGAATGAAATAAGAAACCAAAAAACACACCTGAGCTTGGAGTTGCATAAATGAATCAACAATATCAGGATGATCCCTGGGTCCTATAATATAATAAAGATGAAACTTAAGAAATCATAAGAGAGAATAAGAATAATATACAAACAGCAACTTAATAGATTCAACAGTCATGTGGAAATAAAAAGAGAACCAAAAAATATTTCATTGAAATAATTTACATGTGAGTAAGGAACAGAGGGGGCGATAAGGGTGGGTGGGGGGGGGACATATGAAGCTTTGGCAGAGTCTTTGAAGAAGAGACCAACCAAAAACAAATAACAGGCAGAAGACAAACACATGGGTCTGCTTGGAGGGAAACCAAAAGAGAAGAAGTAACGAGAGAAAAGGAAGAAACCTAAGAAGCAAAGGTGGGTTTGGAGTGGGAACCCAGAAGGCACCTCTGTCACTGCTACAGGATGAGGAAGAAGGGCTACCAAACTTGAACGCACCCTCCTTCCCATAATGCACCAGCAGCAGCATTGTGATCAGATTAAAAGCAACACATTTCCTCCCAAGATCCCTCTGGCTTTTAAACTGAACCTCAATAATACACTCAAATCTTCTCCATTGTGCTGGACACAAACTACCAGACTTGAATGTGTGTCATTTAAAAAATACAATTACAATTTACAGGTAGGAAAAAACATTTCTCAAGCCGTCATGTAAGAGTCTACAGAAAAATTCATGATTTTTATGTTTTTTCAAAATAATAATTCAGATGAGTTAAAAGTGATGAGAAAACATGTGTCTATAGTGAGCGCCCAGCTTCGCCTGTTCCCAGACTCCAAACAGGCCTACTGAAAAACCCTTCAGCCCTCATCCACATCATACAAGCTTTAGAGACGATACGGCACGCTCCGTAATTATTGGCACTCCTGAAAAAGACGTTGAAGAGAACTAAAATATGATATTTTAATGCAGTGACATAATCTCACTCTGAAAACTTCCATAAAAATTGCCTTTTTGCTATTTGAGTAGATTTGTTCAATGAAAGGCAATAAAATTAGGACTTTTAATGACAATGCTGTTAGGATAATGTGTTTTTCATTAAAGAACTTATTTGTTCTACTTTGTCTAGTTTCTGCTGTGAAGAGCCCATAAAATGCATTGTTTTTAATCAAGACAGACAAATTGATTGATGATTATAAATTGATGATGATTATAAATCAGAAAATGGCAGCAAAAAATAGACATTCTCCTCTTGTCTAAATCAACAGTCACAGACATCAATGAAAACTTTATGACAGAGGTTTTTTATTTGATGTTTGTGGATCCTCACTGGCACCAGTTTTCTAAATTCTTTAATGTGAAATTATGTAGCTGCTAAAAAATGAATGCATTATAGATCTTTTTCAACATCTTTTCCTGGCGTGTCAATGATTTAGAAGATTTTTGCACAGGGCTTATTCAGAGAGCCTCTTGTCCAAGAACAGGCGTGGCAGCAGACATGTCCCCTGTTTGCCTGCAGAATAAGCCACTGGTCCCCTGCTCTGGGACTGTACTCTGTTTTTATATTATTGTGTACTGCAGGAACCTGCTCAGAGGGTAAAAAAAAAAAAATCACTTAAAATGCAGGAGAGGCAGCCATTACTTAACCAGTCAAAGCAAGAGAAGAGAAAAGGGGAGAAAAGGGACTATACAGAGAGCAGAGGCATCAGCCACACCTGATACAAATAGTCTAGAAAATTTTAGAAAAAAAAAGAAAAAGGATCAACCTCTTGATCCCTAAATGACATTCAGTAAAAAATAAAAATACAAAAACATCTGAAAGACCTGGCTTTAATCAAATCTGTAAATCTAAAAATAAATAACAAATGGAAGAGCAAAATTAAGCAGAGATTAGACAAACAGAAAACGTGATAACATGTTGACTTCATGTGTTTACAGCAAATCATAAGTTGAAAAATGATTTAAACAACAGTAAGGGCAAAAAAAAAAGGTCTGCATTGATGAAATCTTTCTTGTAGGCTTGAATCGGGCTTTTGTTTGTGGTTAATTTTGTTCCTGTATTTAATCCTCACAGGTAGAGAAAAAGTAGTGCCTGAAAGTTGCTGACAGTCATGTTTGCACTTTTTTTCCCCTTAATGATGTTTAGCTTGGGTGCTATTTGTAGTTTCTAATTATGATATCCCAAATTGCAGAGAAACTAATTACAGCTGCTAACGGCATGGACACATTGATGCAAAACATATGGCCACTGGATATCTTACACCCACAAGCCAACGGTGAACAGAAGGTTGGCTTTTGAGTAAGTAACAAAAAAAAGTTTTGTTACTTACATGTGAGTGAGGAAATTAATCGACTAAAACAGACAAGCTGTTTTCTTTTTAATGGAATCAAATACCACATTTTGAAAAAGTGAAAAGCTGACAAGGCTTATGTTTGTAGTCTGTAACGTAGTGACAAGAGTCAGGTATTTCTGGCAGATGAATGTTGATTATTCACTGATTTGCTTTGACTAAATTGAAATGACCTCGTTGATCCTCTGCTTTCAGATATTAGCAGCTTTAAGACATCACCACTTAAACAAATGTTACTTATTATTACAGAAAAAAAAACATCCAGCATTTTTAAGAGGTTGTTCGGTCTTCTAAAAACACCAAGAGGACAGAAAACACTACAGTTCCTCAAATATTTACAAGCAAACGTTAAAAAGTCCAACTTTTGTTAGCATATTTTGAAGATAGATAACTTTAATGAGAAATTTTGCTTATGCCAAACACAAAACAAATTTATGTCTTGTTGATAAATTTGTCCTGAAACTCCCACCTCTGCCAGACCCCTACCTTGCTGGAAGACGGACAGTGTTACCGAGGTAACCAGCTCAAACAGAGCCTTGATCGGTGGGAAGTGGTCTGTCTCACTGGCGAAGATATGCACCATCTGAAATTAGCAATTCAGCAAGTCAGACGGCAGCTAGAACAAAAACTGTAAGGCTGCAGCTTTACACACATTAAACCATCTAGATTACATTCACACCCAGCTTTTGAGTATCAATACATTTACTGATAAAGGTGTCCAGTTAAGAGTCGGAAGCAGAAATCTATGGACCTTTTTTATTTTAGTCCAAGCACAAAAAAAATAAAATAAAAAAATCTTATGAAGCACGACAAACCGTCCGTTTCTGGTTTACAAAATAATTGGCTCTATTTGTATTTTTTCTCCCCTCCCAACCACTAGTGTAACTTTAACGTAACTTTTTCAGGTCAAGAGGTATTTTGTCACGAGAAAACTAACAGCAGGGAATGAGCAGCAAATGGTATTCAATGCATAATGTCTTAAAAGCTACATATGAGTGAAACAGACTGATAAATCTAAGAACACTGAGACTTTCAGCTTCTTCCGTTCACTGCTGTTATGTTTAACACAACCGCTGCACCTGTGACCAATATGCTCTTCTGAACCGGAGTTGAAAAAAATCTTACTGAATTTTAGTTCTCGAAGTTATTATTTTGCTCCAAATGGCCATTCCACACTGAGGCGAACTAACGATAAACTGTCCAATGACAGAGCAACTTTGAAAACGTGGGTCGGCCACCAGCCTGTTATCTCCAGACTTCTTTCTCCTGTCACTTTTTTCTGCGTCTTTGGCTTCCTTGTACATGTTTTCTAACATATTTCTCACTTTCAGACACTGAAATGAATACAACCATCATAAGATTCAAACCTAAAAAAACAACAGTAAAGGTAAAACTGCACATTTTGTGGAAGAAATGTACAGATGTTCCATTTCTTCCAAGGTAACTTGCATCTCCAGGCTTTAATAGATATACTAGGATTAAATCTGACATATCCAGTGCCTTAATCTTTAAACATAACAATAGGTCTCATACCAACAAAAATAGCTGCCAATGCTGTGTGACTAATGTGAGCAATTTCTTACTCGCAAGAAGACAAATGTCAAATGAAATTAGCTGTACTAAATGTTCCACTTTTTGACCTCTTTGATGATCACCAACCAGAAAGATTTTCATAACACTTAACGCACAACAATTTTATTTATAGCTATGAATCATACTCAAGATGTTTTAAAAACGGAATAATTTTTCACTAATGGGCAGCTTTTTGGCTCACACGATTCCTTTTCTAAATTCTCTCGATGTGACCGGAGGTTTGTGCTTTTTGTTTTTGAGTCGACTGTATACCTGTCGTGTTAGGTCAAGCGCTGATGCCTGGGGAATTGTACTGTACATCTGGCCAAGCATCTCGCTTAGCTGAGACACCATGGGGGCAAAGTCATGCAGGAGGGTCTTCACAGATTTCTCGAAGATGGCACACACCGCCTGTGAAACATCGAAGACTGAGATGTGTGGCCCGCAGACACAGAGAGGTGACAGGACTCGGCTCGGAGTGTCTACGTACCTCCACGACCTGCGAGTCATTCAGCCACTTGCTCAGAACCTTTTGTATGAGGGCAAAAACCTGCTGCAAAACGACCACCACCTAAAAACACAGGAATCAATGAGGAGAGAACACAGTCACTGAAAAAGTAAAGAAAAACGGTAAATAACGGGAAAATAACCTCTAACATTTGTACAAAACAGGTAAGCAGCAGAATTACAATGACTGAAGTTGATGTTTCAGGCAAAGAAAGTCATATTGTCCCAAGAATTATTGGGTTTTTAAATCTCCAACACTGTGATGTACCTTTGAGTGATGCATTCACTCTGCTATCAGCCATCTTTACACTCAGTTTGTCAGTGACTGTCCTCCTAAACTACCCATCTCTAACTATGAGTCTGATTATGGTGTATGGTGACATACCGGATTTGGTCCTGGAGGGGGTGGGGTTGCTTTGACAGGTGGTGCAGAGCCGTCAGCCGACTCATCGTCCTGCTTGCTGATGTCGAGCGTAGTGAACAGGTTGGACAGCAGCCCCAGGATGTGAATGATTGCCAGCTTATTGGAGGGATTAGGCTAGAGAAAAAAAAACAGAAGAAAAAGACAATTTAACTCCAACAAGGATTTTTCTTCCACTCGTTCCAATGTTCATTCTGTGCCTCGACAAAACAGACTGTAGGAAAAAGACGGTCATCTGTTTTTACAATGCATCAGGAAGAACAGCCTAATTGCATTTATATAATTCAACTTTAAGAAATTAGCACTTTAAATTATTTTGGGTTTTTTGTTTATTAAATTCTATGTAAATCAGTCAGTGTTACAGTGTTCTTGTTTTGATTTAAAAATTAAGAAGAGCAAATTAAACAACAGGAAACTAGAAAAACCAGATTTTATGTCAAAAGTTAAAAAGTAACTTCTCATCCCACAATGCAGTGTTTATGTAAAGCTAGAGGAAAGAAGAAGGAGGAGGCTCTATATGTACACCAGGGCTCTGTTGAAGACAAGCACCACAGCTGCCATATTTTCTTTTCACTGCGTTAACATCTGTGATCAAGGTCTGATCTGTGAAATTTCCTCTGTGGACACTCAGGTGGTCTGGGTATCATCACAGCAACTTGTGTGTGCAGCTCGGCAGCTTGTCAGCAATAAAACATTAAAACTATGCACTGTCACAATAAATGCTCATTTTAATATCGAGATACTTAATATTTAAGTGCACTTGATGCTAAATATGTCCAGCTTGTAGAATAAGCTGATTCTGAAAACGTTCAACAGACTGAGCAGCAAACAAAACTTGGCGTACATCTCCTGCCTGATGTGGCTGTTCAGATGCATTATGGGATTAGTAATTTCTGCGGCCTGTGTGATGGATACTCATACGGTTAGAATCCATAAAAATAAAATCTTATGACCTGAAATAAAACTGTAAAGCAGCAGGGTCAAATAACAGACCTTGAGCTTCACGTGTCGGCCTATTTCTAACCGAGTGCTGAACAATAACGGCTTCCACAGGGCTAAATCAGTGTCTCTATGGAGACGTAACACAGCCAACAATCAGGATAACAAACAACACAGCTGCCACACCCACTGATTATAACACCTCCTAATATTCTTCAGATTTGGACTAATGCCTCTCTGTGTAACGGTCTGTCTAGAAAATGTAAATTATGTGATCTTATTGAGCTGAGTGACTCATCCGAGTGAATCAATCATTTTCCTTTTTAGGTCAACGCCTTCAGACGTTGTGCTTTTTTACCCTTGACGTAATGGAAGCCGAAGGTCTCCCCACTAGGTGCCAGTATTTGGCCGGCTCCAGACAGACAGAGCACCTGACTGCTTCAGCTGACGTAATGTCATGACAACATGAAGCTCGGTAAAGACAATATGAAGGGGAGAAAGTTAGGATGGATCAGAGAGCGTGTTATTATAGAACAAAGGAACAAAGACCGAAATAAAACGACCCATAGCCCAAAGAGACATCAGAAGAAAATCTTTTACACAAAAAGCAAATAAACTAATTTTAGATGCATATGGCTCCTTATTTATACAATCCAGCATGATGAGCATGATCGTTTCTAACAAATAAAGATGTTCAAGTTGATTCTAACTCCATTTCTGAACGACTGCATGTTGCACGCGCAAAGGTCTGACCTACTGTGAGTGCGTTTCTGGGGGATGTTTTTACTAATACATTTATTTCATTCAAGAGTCAGTGCTTGCATGAATCAGAGAAAGTATGTCTTTGGTGATCCAACATGAGTCACTTGCCAATGGCGCAGGGTCAAACCCAATCTGGTCCTGCAGCGAGTTGCTCCACTGCAGTGACACCACGCAGACACAAAGCCTGTCCCTTTTGGCCAGAGTCCATCTGCGCATGCTGCGTGTCTGTGTGTAAGCGCGTATGCATGTGTGCGTGTGTGAGTGTGTCGTTTTGCATTGGGTGTGAACTGACCGTCTCATCAGCTAGCTTCTCTAGCTGCTGAATGTAGGGGGTGATGAGGGAATGAAGGTTTCTCAAGATGTCCTCCACAGGCAGAGCGGAAAGCAGGAATCCCAGAGCCTGCATGAGCCACATGCACTGACTGGTCTGTGTGAAGAGACCAATTATGCAAACAATAAGCTTTCAGTCAATAATATGTTTACAAAAACACTGCAAACATGTTTTAGAGAGCAGAGTCTTTCACAGTATTTGAAGTTTAAATGCCTGTGAAATGCAGAAAAAGAACAGAGATACAAACCTTGTGGATCTGTTTTATAAGCACCTCCTTTAGAGACAAAAGGAGACAAAAGAACAAGAGCTCTATTATTCTAGAGAAACAACAAAAAGCAGCTTTAAACAAAACACAACTGGAACTATTTTTAAGCTCAACTGATGTTATTTCTGGAATATAAAAACACCTTGAAGAAGACGTACTGTAATCACAGATGCACCAATCAGAATATTGTGACAAATCTCAGCTTTTATGTAAAACTTTGAACTGCTGGCACTAATTTTGGCAGACTCAAACTTACCCCCAATAGCTACAGTCATAATACATCAGAAGATGCGGTCTGATGAGGCTCATTGGTCAGATTAAAAGTACCTTAAAAATAACTTTTAATCATGTATTACTTTTCATTAAGCCCCACATTTCTGTATAAAATGTTTTTTATTGGCCTTATTTAATACTCCAATATTAAATGTCATCTTTTCATTAGCTGTAAACAGAAAGTCATAATTAACAAGAATAAAGGATTGAAAACATTGGTCTGGGTGTAATTAATCTATATAATGTGTTTCACTTAGTGAGTTCAGTAAATCTCTTAATAAAATTCTAATTTATTGAGCGTGATCGATTATCATAAATGGCATAAAGCAGATTATCCTGCCATGATGATCTCAAATATTCTCAATAGAAGATCAGATCAGATATCACATTGCATGAGACTGCAGCTGCTGCAAAGCAAAAGCAAAATTGCAACAAAGTTCAAGTTTAGAACTTTCCTTAGCATCTTCTAACAGCAATTAACACTAAAGAGTGAATTCACTAGAGAATGTAGGTATTTAGATTTACAAAAGGCTGCCAAAGCATATTTAACTACAGAAAGGTTTAAAGCTCAAAAGTTTACAACAGAGCAACTTTACTGTTGTGCATTTAGCCTTCGTGTTATCTGCAGAAGTCTTGCTCTCTCTCGCGCAGCCTTAAAGAAACAGGACAGGTTGTGGAAAGCTAAAAAGTAAAAAAGACTTCTTACTTCGCTGGGCTTCCTTTTTAACACCTCACTGATACTGAAAACAAATAACTGAGTACATCAGTAACAACTTCCACATAAAAAAATGTGTTGCTAGCCCTTCTTATCAAGTTCAACAAATCGTGGGTCAGTTTTCGACTGACCAGTCAGCTCCAATCGAGCTGAAAAGCATCAGTTTCTAGACATCATTTACTTCACCTGACCATCATTTCGAGGCATAAAATAAAACTGCCTAAAACTTACCTGAGAAACTGCTACAATGTTGGTTGCGTAGGGTGGCAGGTCATATTTGCATTCCCTGCAGATTTTTTTTAAGGTCGAAACAGACGATACAGAAAGGTCTGGATTTCCTAACGCTTGTAAAACCAAAGGCAGGACACTGCTGAGCATCACTGGGTGGTCCGCTAACCATTCAGCCAGAGCACCTACAGAGACACCATGAATTCATTTTTCAGGCAGGAAAAAATATATATATATTTTTTTGCCTTGACATCTGTCGCCTTACCTATTGTGAACATGACCGTGTCGGCTAACTGGACGTTATTGATGCTGATTCGAGGGATGAGTCCTATCAAGCCTGGGATGACGTCAGAATAGTTCACATCTATTGTTTCTGCTATGGACTGGAAGCCATACAGCAAAGCTTCTGTGTGCTAAAGGAGACAAATATACAGTTTATGGGGAAAGAAAAAGAAAAATATTCTTTACTTTGGGTTATTGTGCATATTTTTGTCAAATTTTATTCCAAAGTTAAGACTTTTTTCAGCAGAAAACGGCTTACAATCCTTCTTTTTAACATCGCTAATCCATCTCACTCACCTGCCATGATGTAGGCTGCTCTGTATTCGTCAATAGCCTCCCTAGTTTATCGTACAGGTTACTCAGCAGCTCTGCTCCCAGCATCTCATACACATACATGAGTGTGTCTGAGATGTCCACCCTGAAGGACAGACGAGCACAGACAGACATTTCAGGCGAGTTGCAGTCTTGAAATCCTATCTGTTAAATCTGTGTCAGACAGGTTTTGCCCCCCCCCAGTGCGTTTAGAATCCATTAGAGAGAGAGAGACACTCATTTGCTGACCAATCATCCAGTCACTGAGTAATTTCAGAAACAATTAGCTGTCAGTGAAACACACCTGCATGTCAAATTAGAGATGAATCAGGAATATGAATGGGGAGGAAAAAAGGACAAGCAAGCACCTGTAAATCCTGAACTGCTCCTTTTCATCCGAGGACCAGGATGCATATTCATGGTCCGAGGGGAACTGGGCTTTGTGAAGCAGCACGTCCACCAACTGGAAATACACTGGCCTGTAGACCTGGAGGTACACCGCCTGCTTATCTGACTCAAATGACATGATTTCATCCTGAGAAAAAAAAAAGTAAACACAAAGCAGGTATTTTTATGTTTCAAACTACAAGGGTATTGAAAGGAACAACTGCAACAATCTTGGTTTGCTCCAAGTTTTCCGCACTAAGGCTGATTCCTAGCCAGATATCTAGGAAAACAAATACATTTTTATGCATTTTGGCCATTCATCCACATGAAAACTCCTCCTAGTCCCACTAAAAAGTGGAGATTTTCAAACACTGTTTGTGTGTATACATGGGAAAACAAAAATTTAGGCTCATTACAGTCTGAGACAAATGATGTGTCAATATTTCCATATACTTGCTTTGACATGATTCCCAATGGACATCAATCAACATTTTTTCCAAAGAAGGACCAAAGTAGAAGTAGGTAAATGTTCAAATATCATCATTCAAAGCTGTTCTTACCTGTAGTGTGTACCAGAAGGTAAGTGTAAGGGAGCTAGTGGTCTCATTGACTGGATAGTGGCCGGGGATGCCTGTACAAAACATGATCATGTTGACTAAAGCCAGGAAGCTCTGCCAGTGATCCACCTGCTCCAACAGAGTCCTGCAGGCACCACGGTGAGGCGACGGCACAAAGGAAGCAAAATGGGAGTTAGACGTAGTGAAACACAATCACAGCATCAGATAAGGATTTTTTTTTTTTATATCAATATCATAACATCTGCTGAAACACAGACACACCTAGAGTGGTTCTCTCCCAGAGTCACAGCAATCCGGCAGATGCCGTGGCAGGTCTCCATGTCTCCGTTCTGCACAGCCTCCCTCAGCTGATCCTGGAGGGCCAACACTCGAGGAACCAGCTTCAGTAATGTGTTCACATATCTACAAACCATGAACAAGAGCTCTGAATATTTTCTGTGTCAAGACCTGAATGCATTAAATCCTACTATTTTAGAATAATTGAATATACAGCAGGAAAAACACAGCAAGAAAAAAGTGGAGGAAAATATTTACTGGCGAGTTGAAAACTGACTCACTCTCTTCATGGCCAGCTTGATGGATTTACATTTTGTTCCCCCAAGACAAACATTTCTTTCAAATCATATTTCAGTCCAAGTCGGTCCGACCTCTGATCTCTGATCCAGCACACCCACCAAAAAGATCCCACATACCTACCAGGGAACCAGAAAATCTATTCAAAGCTCCTTCTTGGAGCTACACCGCTGTCAGTAATAATCACGTCTACTAGCTGCTGTCTCAGCCGTTTATAATTCCCCTCACTCTGGAGAAATCACACACACACACAAACAGACAGTTACACACACCCAGGTCCTCATCTGCACAGGACATCTTTAAACATCATTCCTCCTGTCATCATCTCTGACAGCGAGGGTGGGAGAGACATTTGGAGATGAAGGACAGAGAATGTGTTCCCTGAATGTCACACAGAATGTTGTGTGTGAGTTGTAAGCTATATAACGACTCCCCGGGGGGTTTGTGGTACGTGGTTCAACTTTCAGAAGAACGGCAATAAGGGTGTTGGTCCAGGCTGATGATTATTCATCAATGCCGCATAAAGGTTGTTGGGACTTTGGAAGCATTTAAAACGACTAACAATGTCGAAAATCAAAAGAATGCTCATACTGAGAGCTGCAGCAACTATTTTCTTGATATAGAATCAAATAGTCCTCGAAATCGTTTTCGACATATTTTCCATTGTTGAATTCACTAAAGTCAAAATGCCAAAATACTTTGTGGCTGTTTTTTGTCAATCTTTAATATTTCCTCAGAAGTCGTGGTCTGAACATGGACATTTTAAAGGCCACCAGATGGACAGATGGATAGAGAATTGGCAAACATATTGATGAATGCATAAACAAAAGGATGGACAGATGGAAGGACGGAGCAATGGATGGACAAACAGACAAACAAATCAATGGATACACATGAACAAGGACGGATAACCTGAAGACGAGCACAGACAGACGTTTCAGGCGAGCATGGATTCATGCTGCATTTGACCAATGGACAAATACAGCATGAATCCATGCGTGCATATATGAATGGATGTTATGCACCTGGATGGACAGATGAATGGATGGAATGATTCAAATAAAAAGACAGAAATAAAGTCAGGAAGAATAAACCTTCCTTCATAATCTGTTTTGTTTATCCATATTTAAACTGAAAGCTATAACGCATTGTAGCGAACCTTTAGCTTGTGTAATAGCCATTCAAAACACAAACTGGCGTTTAGGTGCATTATTAGCATATCATTAGAACATTTTAGTAAATCCAGTATTTAACTGATTATTGGGATGATTACGGTAACTAGATAAAAAAATAATAAACAATAAATAAAGTTTTCATTTATCCGATTAAGCTCATTTTATACAATATTAAAAATACATAAAAATGCAAATAAACAAATAATTCAATTCATTTTTTAAAAAGAAAATAAACATTTTATTGCCTAAAATACAATGACAGCTTACCTTTAATGAATTGTAGAATTTGTAGAAAAGGATTAATCTGCAGCTAGAGCATATTTATAGAGAAATAAGTTTTTCCATCTTTAATGCAAAATCAGCATAATTCCTAACGTAGTTCTAGCTTAGCTACTGCTCTGAGGTTGTTCTCTCAGCAAATTGCCTTTTTAGAGTGTACACTCCAGCTAACAGTTATTCCATTAAATAAATTAGTTGACAATTATTTCTATAAACGAAGAGTAATCACAATTTATTTGATTATTCGATTCAGCCCTAACACAAACCATGTAGATCTACTATAAAACAGAAAATTGTCATTGAACAAAGGCTCCACTGTTTACTAAAAAGTACGTTTAGAGGGGAAAAAGTGTTAAAATGGAAAAATAAATTTTAATTATTTGAAAATGTTCCTCACAAGTTAAGTTCACTAATTTCCCTCCAGACCTTTTATGAGCTGAGAAGTCTTTCATATGGTCATGTCATATAAAGCAAATTCTCAAATCAGCAGTGCAGGATGAATCAGCCTCTGTTGAAATGTGGTCAAGATAAAAAATAAATTAAGTCAAACCTGTGTAACTACTGGACTATACTCTGTGTTAGACCAACTTTAGGAGCGTTGCCAGGAATAGCTCTTATCTTCACTGACTGAGTGATTGTGTGTGTGTGTGTGTGTGTGTGTGTGTGTGTGTGTGTGTGTGTGTGTGTGTGTGTGTGTGTGTGTGTGTGTGTGTGTGTGTGTGTGTGTGTGTGTGAGTGCATTTACACACTCAAAAGATCATTTATTTTTAATAAGGTGCCTTTCAGACGGAGGTCATGCACTCTCAGTGCAGGAGAAGGAGTGCTTGGTGTTTATTGGGGAGCAATGAAAAGCCCAGAATGGATCTGTTTGCATTTATCCATTTCAGCTCAAAAAAAGAAAAAAAGAAACTGATGACATTCAAGAGCTTCCTCTGAGACCGTCTGCTGCAGATGCATCTCCGCTAACTCATCATCTCCTTTTCTTGCTTCCGTCCAGCTGTTTTACACAGACTCCTCCTTTAATGTCTCCTTCACCCTCCCACCCCCCTTCCCTTTGTCCCTCTGTTCCCCTCTGCAATTACCGCAACGCTCTGAGACAGGGGAAATGGGTTGCCTGGCAACAGGATGCAGCTGGACCAATAGCGTTCCCCCAAATGAGTTGACTGTAATGTGTTTAAACAGAGAAAGAGAACAAGAGACAGGAAGGAGGGCTTGGCGCTGATGGTGAGAGATGAGAGGGAAAGACTAGAGAGAAGCGGCCAAACGGGGAGAGAAAACAAAACGCAATGCCAAGAGTATGGAGGATGGAAAACGATGAGCTTTGACTTCCTTTGTAAAAATGACTGGGGGAAAAAAAGTCTTGTAACTCATTCAATACATTAATCTGTTTCCATTAATCACGGATGCTCCATACTGGACTGCTGAGCAAGAAGAGTTGACAACTTTCACATGTCGAAAGACCAACGACAGTCATCCAGCATTCTGGCCGCAACTTAAAAGGCATCAATGTGCTGAACCATCTGTTTGACAAGATGCCATTGTGTTCAAAGTGACCTGCCAGCAGCAGCATCAGCCAGAAGCAGCATCCCAGTCTGAGGCGTGGAGAATAAAACCGTATATTCCTGGGCAGCTTCACACCTTCCCCCAGTCTTCCACCTTCACACAGCTTCCTCTCCTTTTCTCTTAGCTCAGTCCCCCCCTCCCGCTCTGTCTCTAGGGGAGGGGTAATGGGTGCCTGCCATGTCTGAATCAACCAGGGCATGATGACATCTCTCCCCCAGATCTGTAACCATAGTAACACCATCCAACCGAGAAATGCTGCTTTCCTCCTCTCGGCTGTGAACATGCCCTGTACCAGTCCCTTTCTTCCTTTCATCCATGCATCGCTCCCTGGTGCCTTCCAGTACGACTCAGACATTTTTTTTTTTTTTGTCCACCACATATTGTGTCTTCATTCTACTACAGCATTAACTCAAGTGTAATTTCTCTTCTCACGACCACAACATTCAGCGAAAATAGGCAGCGAAACGACAAGCCAACCTTTGGGAGTCGGGTTGGGAAATGGCGTTGACTATAGCCTCTACTGCCGTGTCGAAGAGCTCCGGGTCGGACAGGGCGCTGAAGCAGTCGTGCACCAGTCCTTCGCTCTCGTTGAGGGGCACGTCCAGCAGCACCCATGACGACAGGCAGCGCAGCACGCGGGCTTTAACTGCCCCGGGGCTATCGGCCCGCCGCAGCAGTTGTTGCAGTAAGGGGCAGACTGACCCCCACTCCCGGCCCAGGGCTCCCCGGACCTGGACGTGCAGCAAAGGACAGACCGAGCATCACTTCATGTCGCTCATGTTTTGGAGATGTTCCAGATTTTTCAAAAAAACGATACGTCTCAAGTGTTCATGTCTGCTAAGGTCGATGAGTCTGGCATAATTCAGTTTCTGAGAAGATCGGATTACTGGTACATAAGATGAATGAAAAAGATTTTCATATTGAAATATCAGCAAACAGAAAGCCATGTCCATGTACTGCACAGTGTAAGCTCTCAATACTTGGTTGTAATCCTGTTATTTGTACACCTTTTTTGGCTGCACTTTTTCCTTCCACTGAACCTTCCCTTACCAGGCGAGCTCACATGCTTCTTTAAAATGCTGCTGATATGTCAAATCAAGAGTTTTCCTCATGATTGTTTTATGCCATAACCTGACATTTTTGTATTAAAACTGGTTTTTGGTCCTTTGTAATATTCAGCTTTTCTGGGATACCGTATTTTAGGTTTTCATTGCCACTGGGCAGAAATTATCAAAATGAACAAAAATAAAAGCTTGAAATATATCACTTTGTGATACTAGTTTGATGTTTTAAATTAAACATTATTGAGATGAACTTGTATTTTTCAGGCATTATTTTGTGAACTGCACTAAGTACAGTAACCTGCAATATATACATTACCTCTACAACAAATGATTACTTTAATAATCGATTATTGTATAGAATATTTTGACGATTAATTGGATAAAAATAAATTGCATGTTCTACATATTTTTCATTAAATATGAGAAATATTTCATTTTTTTAAGGTTATTTTATACAATGTGGGAAATGCCTTAAAATATGAAAATAAACAAATAATTAAATTCCTTTTTTTAAATTATACAATCATTTTCTTTCCTAATCCTATAGTGGATTTGATCTGGATGAAGCAAACTATGCCACAGGAGTTTTATGTAAACATATTTACAGACAAAGGTGCTTTCATATTAAATGCAAAATGTATATATTTTTTGTAAAGTTTTGGCTTAATGCTGTGAATATGTTTTTCTTTAAATGAATGGCAATTTTTAAGAGTCTGTATACTCTGGTTAATGATTATTCAATTACTAAATTAGTTGACAATTACTACAACAGTTCAGTCATAAAGGAAAATCTGATTAATCATTAGTTCTAATATATATATGTGTGTGTACAATAAATAGTGATATATGGCTGTGCTGACTTTTTTTTGTCAAATATGTTATTTTTCCACCTAAAATAAAATCTAAAATCTGTGTTCATAACAGTAAATACAGAGTTTATTTAGTTTTAGTTTTTGCAAACGCAGAGGTCTGGAAAGCAGCAATAATTCAGCAAACCATCAACAGCAAACGGTGGGAGCTGGCCCGGCCCGGCAGACCTTACCTGTCCCTTTCGGTACTGCGGCAGGCGGCTGGTCTGGAACTCCTCAGGCAGCACAGTGAGCAGCTCCAGTAAAGCCAGGCAGCGTGCCCGGCCGTCCACCCCACCCCCCTCCTCCTGAAACACTCGGACCATTTCCGCCACGGCGCCGGGCCAGGCCTCGGGCATCGTGTTGAGCGCCAAGGAGGCCAGCGCCACGCACAGCCTGGTGAGAACCATCTTGGAGCCGGAGGAGAAGCAGGCTATCTGGGAGAACAACTGGCTCTTCAGGGACTCGTACTGGTCTGTGGGGATGTCTGACCAGTACCTGGAGATTTTGGTGTGAAGCGCGCTGGCCCCAAAGTACTGAATCTCAGGCACCTGTGAGAGAAAACACAAAGAAGTCAACAAAAGCTTTCAACTCCTTCTATGTAAGATTGTTGCTGCTATTGAGTTTTTGAGGATCATGTACCTTATCGGGGCTTAGTAGGGCCCAGCAGAACTGCCAGGCCTGAGGTGAAACTTGAGCTTGCATCAGCCATTTCTGCGCCAGATTCTTGTTTTCTATATTTGGATCATAATATAACTGATGGAGAGCCTAGAAATAAAAAAAAAGAAATAACACAGCAATTAGATTAATCCATACCATCAATGCTTCAAAAAAGCCATAAAGGAGGTGAATCATACTTAAGTTATAGTAACAAACGTCTGAAAACACACGACAGAGGCCAGTTAATGACATACCAAGAATTTACTGAGCAACAAAACTGCTGAAATTATGCAGGTCCTACAGCTTGAAGTATGGATGGACATTTATAAGATGCTCAAACTTTGATAACTAGTTTCAGTGAGTCATGCCATTTATGCAAAATAACATGTAGAAGTGAATCTTAACTGATTTTATTTGAACAAAAAATCAACATAAAAATCAGAATGATTGCTTAATAGTAGGGCTGCACAAATGTTTAAAAAAAAAAAAACAGTCACTGCAGGGTAGCTACCTCTGCAGATAGTCTGACTAATTAACCAGCTCATATCAGCTCATTAAACTCGTTTGATTCTGAGGAGCAGAACAGAAAGAGAGACACTATTCTGCACATTAAGTTCCTCAAAAATATTTGCATGTGTTTTATTCTCTGTTTTTTGCTAAAGTCTGTGTATTAAAATATCAAATAAGCGATTAACACAAAATTGTGACAATTTTAGCAATTGCAGAAGTAATTGTCAGTTTTCTAATTAAAATAGAGGAAATTAGATCATGTTTAAAATGCCTGTGTTAATGCCAATAAAACCGTAATATTCTCCTCAAGGTGATCAACCAATGAGAATCTGATACGGTACCATGCCTATGCTTGACACTGTGAAAACGTTGGGTGTCTGGGAAAATAAGCCAGCTAACAAAGACAAAACAAAAGAAAAAGAAGAGGAAAAAAAACAGTCCGCCTTACTCCTGACTGTCGGAGAGAGAGGTTACTTTGGAGTAGAGCTCGCACAAACACACAGCAGACACATTACCCCAAAAACCTGAGCGGAGTAGAATGCAACGAACTGAAAACAGCCCTCTTTAAAGCACAGCTTCGAGTTATTTGAGCACTTGAGTGCAACGAAGACAAAGGAAGGGGAGAGGCGAAGAAAAATGTATGAAAGAGAAGCAAGTGCAAGACGGATGTAAAGAAGATGATTAATCGGCATTAATTAGACAGACGATTTCTAATTCTGGCAACGCTGGAATAATGATTTTGAAAAATGTCAGTTTCTCTCTCACATTTTGTCAAACACACTTACACAAATACACACGGCCAGTGAACTAAAACCTCTGGCAGCCAGAGTAAAGTGCCTTACAGAGAACATGGGGGGGAAAAAATCCATGCTGTGAGCTTCTGATCTTGAATTTTTACCCCTGCAGACTTGTCACATCAAATCCTCCACCAACAATCTTTCGATCTCCATTTCATCCATCCAGCTGCCACCCTAAAGCCAACACTCTGCATTCAATTTCATCCCAGCCCTCTGCCATTCAATATCAAACATCTTGCAAAAAAAAAAAGAAAGAAAACACAATAAAAAACTAAAAATTATTCTTCGTCAAGCAAGAATAGAGTCAGACAAAAACATTTTGCAGCTGCAAAGAGGAACATCAAACCAATGTCAATGCCGACTGGAAGCAGAGTATCAGGTAGCAATCGCTCAGTCTGCCATCATCCTGTACAATTATCTGTCTCCCCTTACTGTGCAAGACTATGAGCAAGTCAAACTGGGTGTTAATAAGCTGAATTTCTGCAGAGAGCCTGGTATCACTTGTATCTGTAAGGGTGGAAACGGATACACACTGTAGGTACCCATATATAGTAGAGAGCAGGTGCAGCATTTATAATATGCCTGCAGCTTTAACTTATTCATGGCTGACAGGGTCTCTGTGCTCGGAAAGGGAAAAAAAACAACAAAAAAAACCCTCCATTCTGTGCCCTTTAAAGAATAAAACCTCACCCATATATAAACTTGGCTTTGATGTACTTTCCCAGGACATAATAGGGATTAATGTAAACAAAATGGTACAATTGAGCTAAAAATAAAATTTGTGGTAGCTTCTGCTGTGTCTTTCAATGGATGGTCATCATGGCGCCCTTTGAACAGGCATCCAGCTCCACTCTGGCCTTTCTCTAAATGAGGATGTGATTATTTCAGAGTTAAAAGAAGCAGCAAATCATTAGTGTAGTCCACTCTGTGACCGCAGACCCCTCCGAATCTAATCTCAAACAGCTCAGCGTGCCCTTCTGAGGGTCATTATCGAGAACCAAAGACACAGCACGAACTGGTTAGTTCACTCCTTTAATCTTACAAAAAAATAAAAACCACCGCCAGACATATCAAACATTAATGTGACTTATTATCCTGTTCTTTCCACCATTGTACAGCTCTGACCTGACACTACTGAGTTTAAATGATTCAGATTTTTTTTTTTTTTTTTTTTTTTATAATAATGAGGAAAACATTTCCGGATAAATTGAAAATACAGCATCTAAAATATCGCCTACAGTTAAATATCACAAAGATTTTTAATAAAATCTCATATACATTGGTATGTGTCAGATTATTAAATGGTTCATTAATGTATTGCAACTATAAAGGTCTTTCAAGAAGCCTTTTTGTTCTAATTGATCATTGATCAAGAAGACAAGCAAAAATGCCTCAAAAAGGCCACCTAATGATATTTACATGTCAAAGAGCATCACATTTTTAAGTAAAACACATTCAAAACCATCTGGAAAATTTTAATAGGGTCTTTAATTGAGTCTCCAATGAACATAGTTGTTGAAGCAACCTGCTACCAAGTAGGTACGGGACACAGAAGATTTTTTTTGATTGGATTATGAAGTTCTGATGGGTCACAGGTAAAATTTTATGGTCCTGTTTAGTAGATGATTTCCTGGAAAATGTCACTTTGACTACATATAACCATATAACGCCTGTAACAATATGACTGAAATTGGTAGCATAATAACGGCGCAATTTCAAAAAACGCTGTAAACGATGGAGAATAACGATGTATGCAGGGGAAAGGACAAACTAGAAGGGAGATAATGAACTATTTTTGTGTCAACTAATTATTCTAATACAAATTTACACAGACACCAAATGACTCTAAAAAAGGAAAATAAGATAGTTTTTTACAATATAAAATCAATAAGGCTATTGCTTACATCCAAATATTCAGAAAAGGTCTCTTGACACGATAACAGTTCATCAGAGAGTTTTCCACTCAACCAACCTTAAGGCCATCACTGTGACAAAAAGGCAACTTTGTGGTTTATCTGTGTGAATCGAAGGCCTGTAGGCATTTCTTCATTAATAAAAGAAGGAATTATTTGTCTTAGGATGTGCGTGGGTGTTTGTTGACAGCACACGGACGGACAGAAAAAATTAAGAGTAGCATGATGTTGCCAATAGTGATGAGATCTGAGCCCAAGAGCAAAACAAATGTCTCATATCACTCTTATTTCTAAAGCTCAGCTGAATGGACAGACGGAGAGAATAATCACTACCTGCCCCCCCAAAAAATGATTCCCAGGTCTGACATAAAACAAAGGAATAAAGAACTTGCACTACATAAGTGTATGAATCAACCCTAGTCAGGTGTTCAATCTGGATTGCAAAGTTCTGGCCTTCTGATAAACATTTCAGTTTACTTTAATTTCTCTTTAGGAACCATCTTATAAGATATTAAAACCATATTCACGTTTTTTTCAGTCTTCCCGCCATAAGTGCTCATTATTTATTTATATTAGGAGCAAAGGCAAAGAGCTGCTGTGTATCACAGAGACAAAATGCCTACGAAGGCCACATTTAAAGCTGTACTTAGCATCTTATTTTAACGATTAGCAAGGTTCGTGTGGCTAGTATTACAAGAGCAGCCTGTGTGTCCCTCGCTTTTACTATGAGACTTTCAAAAAGCTGCCAACATCAAATTTAGTTCCAAGACGGAGGTTAAACGCTCCACTACTGACTCTGAACAGCAGAGGAGTAAAAAGTAGAGAGTCCAATCAGTCCTGAATGGACGCTGATACTAATAGTGGCTCATTTTTAAAGCTTGCTGTGACGGATTGGAGACAATTGCAATGCGACACACAGTGACCCGATGGCCAATCACCCCTGAGCAAGATGACGGACAGGTCAGACCGAGCATTATGCTGAACTGCACAGAAACTCCCTCAGGACCGAATTATAAAATCTCAACAGCGCATTACGGCCCAGGATGACCTCTACATTTCCTCTGCAACACATTTTGGTACAGTGACAAATGTAAGCCGGCACACAACCCAGTTCTTTATGCACAGAGATACCAACAATGTGTGACTTTGTTTTAAAGGACCCAAAACCAAACAAAGAGTTTTCTGTTGGACACAGGCAAACTCTGGGTCAGGGACCATCATCTCCGGCACCATGTAGACAACACTGTAACAGTGGACACCGATTTTATTCAGTTTTAAAAATATATTTTACTCTAAGCATTAAAAGAGAAACGACAACAATGAACCGGTGTAAAAAGAAAAATCCTCAAAAGAGCCCCTTTGGTTTTTTTTTACAATTTTGTTGTAACGTCATTCGATTAGTGATATAGAGAGGCTATTCCAATTGTTCTTAAGGGCAATAACATCTAAATTAAAAAAAAAAGTGTGTTGCAGGTTTCCTTATACATAAAAATAAATCTAATGAATTGTATAATTAAATTCTAGAGGGACTCAAAAAGCGGTCCTAATTCAGGTGAAAAAATGTACATTGGATTGTGTTATTCTGATTGCCCCACTGAGGTTTATCAAAATCCAGGAAATGACAGATTTTAAGATGCAAAGCAGATGAGGCACACAGTTCAGTAGTCTCTGCTTGGTTGCAGCCATTTGTGTTGTATTTTCTTATTTGTGAAGCAGATACAAATGTTTGTTATAACCAAGCTATACCCATTCATTTATGGTGCTGAGATTGTTTTTTAGTTAAAAAAAAGTTGAAAGTTTACAGGATATTTGAAAATATCACTTGATAATTATGTGTTACTAGAAGATTTGAACATTAATATCTTGAACACCAACTATAAAGTCTTAAAAAAAATGCAAACATTAAAAAAAAAAAAAAAAAAGCAATGTTTAGCCTGGTGGGGGCACAAGTAAAGCCTGGTGGCCCGCCAGGTTTAAAACACACTGGGGGAAACCCTGAATACTATATGTAAAAATGCAATCCTGTTGCTGACACTGCCTGTTACGTTAATTCAATGCTTTTGACATGTCTCTATTTTATTTGGATAGAGTGCATTCAAATAGAGTAAGCCCAGTGGCCTACAAATGCGACATTTGTGATTGTCAATATATACCAAGGGTTTGAAAAGTTCCAATATCAAAACATTTTTGTCACATGGTTTAAAGTCTTTTCAAACGGATGTCAGTGAACTCATTTTCTCCAGCCACATGGAGCACACAGTGCACTGCTTGTCACCCAGGACGGAGAAAGCTAGTACACTTTTCTCTTGCTAATACAAAGACAAATGTGGCACTTTGTAAATGTTTTTGTGTGTGAAAAACATGGAGAGTCATGATGTGAAAACTAAACATAGCAATATCATTCCCATGACTCTTACGAAGGTGAAGCTGTCTCATACTCACAGTTGGCAAGGTAAAGGTGAAGACAGACTAAACTGTCAGAAAATACAAAAATGCAATATTATCTTACTTGTAATAATTATGTTACAGTAGAGCCTGGAAATACATAAAATGTTCCATAAAACATTATTATCACTGCAATAATTTTGCTACATCGCTTTAGCTTTAGAGGGAAAAAAATAATAAAAAAATAAAATTATAATATAATTTTATGCATTTCTGTTTGTGGTGTTTTGTTTTTTTTTTTTTTGCTAAACTCCATGGCCGTTTTACTCAAGGTTACCATACATACTATGTGCTCTCATTTTCAAAAGAAATAAATCGGAATAAAACGCAAAATCCCATGCAGCTATCACACCTGAAACCAGATGCTAAATCATTTCCCCTGCAGGAATGTGCATCGCTCCCTCTGATCTGGCTTTAATCAGTTCTGTCGCATCACCAATCTCCTCAAGCCCCCTCCTGTTCCTCTGCTGGCACCTTCCTCACCTTTATCTTCCTCCATCAATCCTGCTCCTCCACTGAGCATCTCTCTCTCTCTCCTTCCCTCCCTCCCTCTCATCATTCCTTGGTATGTCCAAGACATTGGCCGCCCAGAAGGGTAATTCATCACAGCAACCTGGCACTTAACAGGGCCGTGCAAACACACACACACACCACTATACCTAGTGACTCACAAGAAAAACGCAAGACCCAGAGAACCACTGTATATTGCAAGGACATGAGCTGATCACTTTAATTCCATATAATCCGTACATTACCAATTAAATTGCTAAAAAAAAAAATTTAAATCTATTAGGTGGTTACATTAGAAATAAAGTTCCATTTTAAAAGAGTAGTTTTTTAAACTACCAGCATAATATTTGTTAGACAAGTTGTTGACATGTGAAGACTCACCTTCTCTACGTTTTCCACCGTGAAGTCCAGAGCGTCCGGTGTGGTTGCTATTCTCCCCGGCGTCTCCATATCTCCGCGGACACGGAGCTGTCAAACGGGCAAAGGGGAGAGAAGCGTTCACTTATTGAATTCCCGCTACAGATACTCACATTTCACTGCTGTACTCTCCACAGGAGCCCGTCTGACTGTTTAATTTTCGTTGCTTTAATTCGTATCTGGGCTTTAAGGATGACATGGAAACGCCGACCGGAAAGCTAACGTTTAGCCTGGTGTCGCTAGCCCTGCCACAGTAGAAAAACCACACAGGAAAGCGGCTATGCTAACGCAAAGCTAACTAATATAGCAATGTAACCGGACACAGGCGCACACACGCAACGACCCGATTATGTAAACAGTCTTATTGTGACAACATCAAAACTACGCAGTGGCAGTATGTTATCTGAGGGAAACTCAGAGGACTGTCATTTCCACACCTTTCTGTCCACCGACGGTATGAGACGATGCTGGCAGCTCCCTCCCAACCGCTTCTCCGTCACCAGGAGCTTTTTGATGCATTCAAGAACTGTGGGAAATTCTGTATTCGAAGCATAGTGAAGATTCGGATACGTACTGAAATATATATATATATCATAATATACACACACACACATATATATATATATATATATATATATATATATATATATATATATATATATATATATATATATATATATATATATATATATATATATATATATATATATATATATGTGTGTGTGTGTGTGTGTGTGTGTGTGTGTGTGTGTGTGTGTGTGAAATGTAATGACGCACAGCTGTAATATGAGTTATGTTTATTCTCTAATTGACCAGTTGGTTAAACAGTTGAAAACAGCTATGATTTTCCAGTGAAAAAGAATAAAAAGGTGTTCAACCATACAAGGTTAGACTTTGCCATTACATCCTCTAACAATTTATATAATGTGTCACTGCCTATTTCTTTGGAACAATGTGTGTGTGTGTGGGGGGGATAAGTTTATGAGCTGCAAAGACATGATCTGATCTATTGTATTTTTTGCATGTCTAGTCAAAGAGGGAATGAGTAACTCTCCTGTTAAGCAAATCATTTATTCTTTTAAAGTGTTTTCTTAATTATTTCTACAGTTATCTGGTTTGTCCTAAAACATATACATCTCTTTATGTATGGAACATTATTTATATCTACGTGCAGATCATTGAACATTCCTAAATCAAAAATCAAAGGCAAACATCAAGGCTAACATCAAAGAGATTTTTTTTCTTTTCTGATAAGTTACAAACAAATTACAGTTATTTTGAAGAATGAGCCTCTTTCTGGAGGTTCATTATGCTTTGCCAATAGCCAACGCATGTACACCGAAGGGCTCAACTAGATTGCGCACTTCATAAAACAAAAACATTACTGCTCCTAGTTCTTGAAGCTCATGATTAATGAACCAATTTGTGAGCTCCATTAAGCACATAACTCGTGCATACATTTAATGTTTATTGCCTAATATCCATTACAAATACATATTATTTATATTGTGTATGTTTCCATTACTACTGAATATCCCCATACACTTTTACATTTTTGTAAATAATACTGTAAAGCATACATGTTCCTGCATATTTTTAACAATACTGTTACTGGTATATTTGATGTAAATATTCAATTGTACATAAGGACCTATTTTCTAAAGCACAATTGTGACAGCTCCTCCTAGGAGCCTGTTATAGTGCTACATTGAAGCACCAAGCTTTTTAATGTGATTTTTAGTTGTTACTGTCAGTTGTTATTATATTACAGCATAAATGTAAATAAGAAGGTTTCTTTGACCAGGAAAAGGTTCTGACTCTAATAATTGTAAAAATATATATATACAGTATATTGAGCAGAGGTCATGACATGTGTAGCAAAAATATTTTTAAAAACATTTTATATCCATCCCTTCTCTCGCCATCTTTTACAAGATGGTGAGAGAACGTTCTATTTCAGCTTCCTCTTTTGAAACATGTGGATCTGCCCATGAGCAAGGCCCCAACCCGCCTAAGTATTGATAAATTAAGGTGCGAGAAGTTCTGCTTGTGGTTGTGTGAATGTGACTCCAGCGTAAAAACGTTATATGGTCGGTATGACTAGATGAATGTTTTACAAGTTCAGTCCATCCTCCTTTTTGATGTATTTCAGTCTGGTGGCATGCAGATATGTCTAATACAAGCAGATTGTCCAAACAGTCTGGACAAGGCAAGGGCGCCTTCATGTGGGTGAAACAATGCATGACATCACTGTAGTAGTACGTTTGAGGTAGGTAAACCATAATGAAGGGTGAATAATAAACTTATTATAACCTAAGAAAACAAATGTAAATAACGAATGGTGGAACAGACCTGTTTCATTAACTGTATGTGAAGATTCACATACAGTTAATGAGCTGTGAAATCCTTTGGATGCAAAACATTTCAATATCAGAGGAAGATAAAATGAACAGCACAGAAAGCTGGGATGAGTGCATCACTGTGGAGGAGTTTTGGCCTGCTCTTTGGAAAATTGCTTTAATTTGGCCACAGTGGATGATTCGGAGCATGGACCACCTGTTTAAAGTTAAGCTATAGCATCGCAATCAGATTTAAGTCTGGATTTTGACGAGCAAACTCTAAAATCTTTGTGTGATTGTTTTTTGTTGTTCTTCTTTTTATTTGTTTAATTATTTATTTTAGCCATTAAGTGACTCATTTGCTGCTATCCTTCTAATCATTATGCTGCACGATCCAACTGTGTTTGAGCTTAAAGTTAGAAACTGATGGCTGGACCTTCTCCCCCAGGATAGACAGGAGAATTCATGGATCAATAAAATGAAGAAAACTGTCAAATTTACCTGAAGGAGCAAACCAGTGCCAGACCATTACACTCTATGTTTAGCTGTTGACATGCTCTGTAAGTTTTTACATCACACCACACACACCTCCCCAAAAGTTTTTCTTTTTGTTTGTTTTACTCAAGTTTGAGGGATCATCAAGATTCTTTTCCAGCAAATGTAAAAGAGAAGCTTCTTGTTTTGTTTATTCAGTTTTTTTTACAGTGGTTTTATGTGTGTGCAGAACATAATTAATTGATCTTGCAGGATAATAGATAATATATCATTTTAATTCTAGGATAGGCAGTTGCCATTTTGATTCAATTGAAAATACAATCTTGCATTCTCCACAATATTCATCTGAAAAATGAATGGATCAGCAAAAAGTGGGAAAATACATATGAATGTGTGTTTAGTAAGTACCCATGGCACACATTTAAACGAAACACAGAAAACACATAAAGGAAGCAAAATTTCTAGTCAGAACTGGACTCCAGGTATTGGTATTTTATGTGTCTGCCTTGCATACTCCGGTACAGTAGGTGGCGGTATACAGCTAGAAATTACACTGTAGTATGAAAACGCAAAAATAGAAGAAAAACGAAGAGGAGTGAACCTGGGAGTTCAATTATTCTGAGTGGTGACCTGCCGAAAGAGAGGAAGGATTAAGTGTCTCAATGCTGCTTTGTGTCTGTTCTGTGGATTTGTAGTTAGACTAACTGCTCTGCCATGCCACTACTTTGACTTTTATCTTCATGTTGCTCACGTAGCGAATAATTACAGCGGGGAGAGGAGTACCGAGCCCCATAGCTAAGAGTTGGATCCCCAGTTGAGGTAAAAAAATAGAAAAATAAATAAAAGATAGAAGCTATAATATGGCATTGTATTCCGTCTTACCTGTTTTTTTTAAATATATTTCTATTAAATGTGTTATGTTAAGATACGTGTGAAACAATGTAGCAGATTTCAGACCCCATTTAAAGCGGAGAGCGAGCTGCCGTTACCTTCCAACCGCTGTGAAATAAATGAGCCTCCAGCTTATTGTCTTTATTAAGACAGTAAAATGTAGTTAAAATGCATGTAATCAATAATTACATGCCGTGACGTTTGTTATGCATGCACTACACTCACATTAAAAATAAACGCCTGTTTCTACAGAGCTAATTTATTACAACTAATTTATTAGAGATTTGTTTGTGAATTTCTGCTTGTGAAGCCTCTTCTGTTGTTGGAGTAAGAGTTTGATTCTAAGGAATAAAAGGAACACCAAAATTGTGTTTTAAAACTTTACTTAACCATGACCCAGTAAATATTTCTGCGAAGTCTGTCACATTATCAGACAACTTGAATATCCAGGATCTTGGATTTCAACTTTAAGTTGCAAAAGCTTTTGCAACATAATCCTCCTTACAGTGTCAGAAAGCCTAACTCAGCTGTTGCATCACAGAGCTGCTACAAATTGGGTCTCAGGTTACTCCTCTACTGTAGCTCCACTACTATTTTTGCTAGAAAAACCTTAAGGATTCTGATCAATGATCAATTTGACTAATTACATGTGATGTTTGACTTTCTGCTTCGATCTCAGGATATGAACTGGGACAGTCAGCTGAACTCCATCCTGTCTGTAGCCGACGGCAGCGTCGCTAAGATGAGGGTGAGCACATTCAAGGATTATCCATTACTTTTTAATCAGTGCAGAGTCTTCCTTTGGTTTTGTTGACTCCCAGCGGAAGTTTTGCTTCTGCTCTCAGTCCGGCTATCGTAACGCCACTGTTGAGGAAGAACACACATTTCTCCTGGATGATAGCAGACCAATTCCTAATCTACCATTTTCTTGAAAAGAATGTTTATCATCATCTACTTACATATATTTAATCCAAAACAACTTGATTGATACGTATAAGTCTGGGTTTAGAACCAACCTCGTCACAAAAAGAGCCCTGGTTACAATAACATAACTTGAAAATTAGTTTTGATCATCGTTAGAATTTTAATTAGAATTTTTCTTGATCTTAGTGCCGCTTTTGATACTGTTGATCATTTTGTACCCTTCCGGTGCCTTGAACATGGTTTTGTTCTCAATTGGTTGTCTTCATATTTTACTGGTACAACATTTTTTTGTTTTTATTGGTAACTTTGTAACTCAAGTGAGTGTACTATAAAGATTATGTTGCTCACAGTTTTCCATAAGGATGTATTCTTGGCCCTCTTTAATTTATTTTTCTTGGTTTTGATGACACACAGCTGTGTATATGTGCTTATGCTTACAACGGTAACCTTGTAAACAATCTTGTTGAATGTTGAACACTGAACACTCAAGTTTCTAAAGTAGAATGAGGAGAAAACTGAGACCTGGATAATCTGAAAAAACATCTGAATCCTTTGTTGGTTTAACTTGTGAGCATGTTAACAGCCTGGGTGTCACTTCGGACTGTGACCTTAATTTTATGAAACACATCCCAAGGTCTGAATTTTATCACCCTAGAATCACATCCAAAGTCAGATCCCTTCTATCACAGCCTGACTTAGAAGCACAGATTCGTACCGTTTATGTGTTTTGATTTTGAAGTCTTCCAAAAAAACATTTTCTCATTATACCCAGAATAAACTCTAGATCTGCTCTTGTTTTGCCAGTCATTATGCTCCTGTCCTATGAAATTCTCTTTCACAAGACTTCGGATCAATTTCTAGCTTTTTAGCCATTTGAAGTGAACTCGAAATATACTCAAGAATTTTAGTTAGGCATACTTTTCTTATTATTATCTAACTATCTTCACTTCCTTCAATTTATGTTTTTACGGTATCTTTTTTTCAACGGTTGTTTTCATTCTACTTTTCTTTCCTAGCACATCGAGTCTCCATTTGTCGAATGAAATGTGCATTATTAAAGACAAGTTTAACTCGATTTCTAATTTACAATTTTTGCAGCAAAAACAGCAGGTGGCAGTAGAGCCGCTTCAAATCCCCCAAACCAACTTAGTTTTAAAATGTCTGGTGGCTCCTCAAGGTGACGTCCATGAAAATCAAGTGAGAGTTTTGTTGTCCCCCCTTGCATTTCTGAATAGTTGTTGTGTGTCAACAGGAAAGACTGACCTCTGCTGGGAAATTCCCTAAAGGAGCAGAAGGCAGGTTGATTTATTTTGGATTGAAAAGGGAAGTTCCCGCCTGTTTGTTTAGCTTCCTTTTATTCAAACTAAATCATTTCAGATGACTTTGTTTTACCTTTGCTTCGCATTTGCAGTGAAGGGGAGTGGATTAAGTTCACACTGGGACCCTCCTCCTTCTTTCTGCGCAGCGCGCCCCAACAACAGGCCTCCCTCATCGCTCCGTTCGGGTGTGCAGTGGGCTGACCTCGCTGCCATTCAGTCGCAGCTCCAGATACAGAGTCAGGTGTGTGTGTCCGTTTCGTCCTGTTACAAACACAAACCTCAGGTGTTTGGTTTTTTTTGTTTGTTTTTTTTCTTTATGCGATTGACCAACACAAAGTCGCTCGGCATTGTGAGCTGGAAACAAAACGAATGAATGGTTTCCAATGTTCTTCATAGCAAGAATCTGGAAGTGTGGCGGGCGTTGGCTTTTCTTCTACTCGTGTTTGTTTTGCCGCACTTAAATGTTTCAGATCATTCAACTAATTTCAATATTACCTGATTTAATACAACCAGACGTTTTCAAACTATGGCTTTTTTGTGCTGTAACAAAACCATCCGAAGAAACCTGAACCTGTGTGAAAAGTAACTGCTTTCTAAAGGTAATAACTATTTTTTTGCCACAACTGACATCAGATTTGTTTTTTGTTTTTTTCCTCCTAAAAACAAAATCTCTGGCCTTTGTGTTTCCTGCTCTTGCTTTCCAGCTGATCGAGTCCTTCTCAGTGAAACTCAATGACCTGGAGAGGGAGAAGCAGTCTCAGCAGTACCACATCCAGACTCTGCAAGGTATCTCACTTCTGCATCTACAACTTCTCCCCCCCGAATCTCCTACTAGATGCCATCATCTTCTTGTTCATACGACATGCAATGACTCATTTTATTAAGCAGAAGTTGAAAACTTGAAGTTGTTAGACATCACTCCTGAAGCAATGTAAGAATTATAGTAGTAACTAGAGTGTATCTATATGGGTACTTTCACAAGTAAAAATGATTGAGAACAGGGGTGTTTAAACTTTTGCAAGGAAGTTATTCTTCTTCATTTGGTAAGGTTTTACTCATCACTACCCATCAATACCACAGGTAGCTACCACAGAGAGAGAGAGACATCTTAATGTGTTAAACTATGTCATCATTTCTAAAGCACAATTTTGTTAAAGTTGACCAAAGTCCAAAAATGTAACTGCTGGGTGTAATCGGTTATTCCAAATAGCTTTTTAGGTTTAAGTGTGCGTGTGTTTCTCCTCCCTGCTCCCCACCTCTCACCCAATGACAAGCAGGTTATAGATGATGAGTGTTTTATGTTCTGTCACTGAGAACAGACTCTAAACACACACACAGCACGTGTAGCTGGCAGAAAAAGAAACGTGGGCCTCTTTTTTCTGTGATGTTTTTGCAGCAACAGCAGCTTCTTTTACTGTGCAAAGATACTTAGTATGTATTCACAAAAAGCCACATAACCATGACATGACAGCACCGCCTAATTAGCACGCGGCGCCCAACTGTTGCCACCATTAACTAAATTTGGACTTTGTTCTGATTAAACCCCATCGCTGGCTGTTGCAGAGGAGGTGCGGAGTCTTCGTGGGGAGCTCAGGAAGAAGGACAGAGAAAGGGCAGACCTGAGTTCAGAGGTGGAGCGAAGGATGGAGCAGTGGAGGAGAGAAGTTGGCCGTGAGCTCAGCAGCCTTGCGAGGGGAAACGACATGCGATTCGACCTGAAGGAGAGGTGCGAAACCCCTGCAGCCGCCGCCTCAACGGATCGCACGAGAGCAACGATACGAAAGTTGTTTGGGGTTTTTTTTGCCTGTCAGTGACATGACATGCTTTCTGTCTGTTTCTTCAGCTTTGGCTCCAAGCTCGGTCGGGACGAGTGGGAACACCTGCGGAGAGAGCTGGAACGCCTGCGGAGAGAGCTGGACGCGCTGAAAACACAAATGAGTGAGTCGTAGACACAACAGCGGCTCGGCTCTGATTCATTGATTCAGCCGCAGACAGGAAAAGCGCTCCTCATGTTTCCTCTGCTTTCCTTGTCTGAAAGGGAGACAGGAGGAGGACATGCAGCTCCAGCAGACGGAGGCGAGGGAGACGAGAAGACAATGTGAACACAGCCGCAAGGTAAACACACACACACATACACACACGCTGTCTGCTTGAGGCTCGTTGTTTGTGTCGTCTCTGATCGTCAGCGGTTGTTTTGTTGCTCAGACGCTGGTGGAGCTGACAGGCGGCTGCAGAACACACAGCTGCGATCTGATGAGGACGCTCTGCCGCTATTCGCTCACTCAGCAAGAAGTGCATCAGATGAGGTACGAGGGAGCGTGTGTTTTCTTTTTTACACTAATTCAATAGAATAGAATGGAAATGCCCCTTTTAGTCCCACAAAGGGGGAAATTGTGGTGTAACAAGTGCAACAGTTAGAAAAGTTCACATAAAAAAAAAGAAAAAAGATGTAAACTATTTACAATACAGCATATCAATGCAGAAGAACAGATGTGCAGTAACAGCGGAAATATTATTTAAAAATTAATAACACCAGAGCAGGTTGTGCAAATGCCTGCATGGATGTAAACACTTAAATTGATTTTGCTGGGAGCAGTGATGGTTTTAAGGCCTGACAGCTGCTGGGAGGAAGGATCTGCGGTAACGCTTCTTTGAGTTTTTAGGATGCAGCTGTCTGAAGCCGATACGGTGAAACTTACGATTGCTTTTGTCTGATACAAACTGCATCAAAGTGCAGAAAAAGTGTGGGGGAAAAAAGCAAAGTTTTTGCATTCTGTGTGTGCTTCGTCCTTTTATTTTGCGTCACAAATCGCGTCGTATCTCCTACAGATCAGCTGTGTCAGAACTGAAGAGTGAAGTGAGGAGTCTCTTTCACCGGGGACAAGCGTTAGCGTCCCCGCCGCAACAGCTCACATCAGGTTTGTCCCTCTCTTTTTCTCTGGTTCTTTGTCCCCCAGTCCTGCGTGCCTGAAACCACAGTTATCGTTCGCTTTCTAGGGGACCCGCCGCTCCCGGCCCCTCGGAGCCACAGCAAAGGACTCACAGCTGATGAGGCGGATTCAGACTCGGAGGATTTCAGCCCGACCCCGACTCTCTCGGAGATCAGCTCTGATGATCTGTCCTGGCTGGAGGACAAAGAGTCCGGTAGGGATTTACAGAAAACCATTCACACTGCTTTCCATGTTTTTGACTTCAGTTGTTGGCATTTTATAGGAATGAGCAACGCTAATAATTGTGAAGTGGGAGGAGAATCTTTGACGCTTTGCAAAATATTTTACAAATCCTTTTTTAAATACAAGTATTTCACAAAGTCTGGCTTGAAAAGGGGAGTTTAGTTTGACTAAATGATGCTGCTACTACCTATAATGATTCTTATTTTACAGGTTGTGGGTAAGAGGGATTAAAGTTATAACTCAAGTACAAGAACAATTGACTCACGTGCCAGAACCGGAAAACACTGAGCAAACTGTACAAAGTTTTAATTAAATTATCGATACTTGAGTTGCTAAGTAGGCAAGAAAGAGAGAGTCTGATCAAATTAATCACAGAAAGACAACTGAAAGTAATACATTTTGCTGGAATTTTGTCTGGGCGTAGCTTTTGCACACTACGCATCCTTTTCTTTCCACATTACTGTCGTTGCTTTGCGTCAAATAAAATCCCAGTCAAACACGTTGAGGTTTGTGGTTTCAACTTGAGGAAAACGTGGAAATGCACCCGGAAATGCACAAACAAAAAAAAAAAAAATCTGTCACACTGTAACCATTTGGTCGAACTGTTCTGCTGTTTGAAAGGAACAGGTTTATGAGCTTGTCTCGGACAATGCTTCCGAGGAAACGTGCACGTTTCCGAGGAAACGGGCGAAACTGCACGTTTCACCAGTTTCCAGAGGAAACGAGGAAACTGCACCAGTTTCCTCTGGTGCAGTTTCACCACAGGAAACTGTACGTTTCCTCGGAAGCATCGTCCGAGACAAGCTCATAAACCTGTTCTCACAAACAGCAGAACAGTTTGACCAAATGGTTACAGTGTGACAGATTTTTTGTTTGTTTGTTTGTTTCTTAAAGCAAGCTGGGACCTGTAGTTTACCGTCATGCCTCCCCCACACACCTGGCTCAGCCTCTCCCACTGATGCCGTCGGATTTGACTCGCAAAGTGAAACAAAAAGCTTTGTCTGCCAATTTTGTATTTGTTTTAGTTCATAAAATTATTTTTGGCATGTTTGCCACTTTAAAGTCCAGGAGGGAACCGTTTTCTTACCTCATGCTAACTGCACTCTGAAATATTTAAAAGGCCTGAGAAAATCAGATATATCAGACCTTTAATATTTGACTAGAACTGAAAAATCCACACATGATGTGCGGCAGCAAAGGAATACGTTAAAAGTCCCGCTGTGTTCCTCCTTGTGCGGATGAAGCTGGAAAGCGATAGTTTCCTGTCCAGCGGTCCTTTCTGGGATCGTTTAATTCCCCGCGTGCGTCTGCTTGTGCCGTGAGACTTCCTGTAACGTTCCCGGAAGGGATTACAATCTGTGCTGGAAATGTTTCCCACAGCAATTTGGGACTGTTAAATCAGAATTATTTGCATTCACACACACACACACACACACACACACAGAGAGAGAGAGAGCTGGATAATAGCAAACAGTTGTTAGAAGGGGAGGTAAAAATGAAAAAAAAAAGAAAGAAACGTTTGAATGCTTTACAACCCATTGACATAAACAGAGCTACTTTCATTCACAAATTAACAGCTTCTTTTTTTCGTCTCTGCCAGCTCAGCGACGACGGAAACGCCAGAGCGCCAAGTCCACACAGAGCGACTTCACTGCTCCGAAATCAGACGTGGAGGACGACGGCGACGATGATCTCCTTGATGATGAGGATGCCTGCCCAGAATTAGAATCTGACTTGAGTCTGACAGACCTCTGATGGACTATGCTGGGAACTAAAATTAAAAAAAGATATTTTTGTAATCTACTGGGAAGCAGTAAAAATAGCAGCGTTTAGATGCAGGCTGAATAAAACTTTGCAAAAACAAACAAACAAGCGTATGGCCCACTTCCTTTTTCTGGCTCCGTGAGAAAGGGAAAGAAAACGATGCAAACCACTCCAAATGCACAATCCACTCAGTGAAGCATGGCAGTGGCAGCATCATGCTATGGCAAGGCTTTTCTTCAGCAGGGACAGGGGAAGCTGGTCGTTGCATATTCAGAAAATAACATTATGCCATAAATGGCTAAAAAAAATTATTTTGTGTTGATCATTCAAGTGAATTGGTGAAAAAGTATTTACATTGTCAGGGCCACAACTAACGATAATTATTTTAGTAATCGATTATTATGTCGATTATTCTGACAACCAAGCAAAAACTAAATAAATTGTGCTAATTTTTCATTTAACCACTTCAGCCTTCTTTTTTTTTTACACATTAGAAATGCATTGAAAGTTGTAAATAAGCAAATAATTAAATTCATTTTTTAAATAAGATAACAAAAACTATTACCTAAAATGCAATTCCTGTAGTGTTTGCTTGATCATTTGTAGCAAAAGATCCATTTAAAAAAAAAGAAAAGACATAGGTTCTGTCGGGACTTGGTCCACATGTTCCAACAAATTCAGGACTGTGGGAACCAACACGGGCTGGCAGCTGTTTAAAGATCGCTTTGAATAACCTCGTCATTCACTTGTTTAATAATGGTTAGCGACATGGGCGCCGGATATGGGGAAAAGTTAGGACAATTCCAAGGGCCTTTGACCAACAGGGGGCCCTCCACAAAATATTTTTTACAGAAATAGAAAAAAAATGAGGCCCTGCCAATTACTGTTGTGTTTTTTAAATTTTTAGCAGTAAAAATTAAATGTTATCCCTCCCTACCAGACCAAAAAACATGCATCCATATTTACACTGAATCCCCCTGCAACTGCATGAAATGGCTCGTTCCTGCTTGGCGCACTTGACGGTGACGGTGTTCAGCAGCAGTCAGTGGAAGACAAGAACGACTGTGGTAGTTACTATGCTGCCGATAAAAATGATAAAATCAGGTTTCAAAAAAAAAAAAAAAACAGGGAGAGAGAAAAAGGCATTTGTAACCAGCCTTTAAAATTGCGATGCTTTTGATGGTTCAAATATACTCAAAAAATTGTAACAGCAGCTGTGCGGGGGGCAAGGGGGTCCAATTTAATTTTTTGTCATGGGGCCCAAGATTCCTGGCGGTGCCCCTGGTTAACGATCAAGCACAGGAAACAGTGGGTTCGGTTTTTTTTGTGTTTTTTTTTAACAATATTTCAACGTAAAGCCACACTAACAGCACTGTTGTAATAGCTGCCGTAGCTTCTTCTCACATGCGGCACCGACTACAAAAAATTACAGGTCCTGACAGAGTGACAGGCAGATTGCTAAACCACATTGTTTGATTTTTTTCGGGAGACGACTAAAAAGCCAGTTCTGATTATAGCTTGCTAGGGCGAAGTGGCGCTTTGATGTGGGCAACTTTGCTCAGGGCAACCATGGGATCTGTATTGAGACAACTGATCCCTGGTTGTTTACAAAGTAAAAAAGAAAGTCCAAATTGCCCTAAAGTGGTGTCTTTATTTGATCAGAAGATAAGAAGCAGCTACGCTCACTAATTAACACACAGGCAGCCTTTTAATAGTCTATACATACATTAAAGAATCACAGACTTGGCCTTAAAGTTCTGGGTATCATGGATGGCACAATGCTAGAATCCATTACTCTGCCACGCTGGGCAGAGTAATGGATTTTTAATGGGCATCTTATCCTCCCATGGTGCACTCTCCAGCTCAGGAGGAATCCAGTGAGCGATGCTTTTTGGCTGCCGTTAAACTGACCAAAGTGGAGGGGGAAAGAAATGGAAAACCATTATCGATATTAAGGAGCCAGTCTCTCTGCAGCGATCTCTGCCTACACGAGACAGATGACACGCTCTTCTTCGTTCCGTCAAGTCTGCCGCGAGTTGTTCTGTCAGGTTGGCACACACACACATCCGTGCTGTGTGTTGCTGAGGTGGACGGTTTTCCAGTGTGCTGCATCCATTGAATCTAACACACACACGCTGCGTGTAACAAAACAGAGTTGGAACATTTCAACTCAATGCAAAACGTAACACTTCACCAAATTTCCGTTTTGCACAGCATTTACAAAGACGCTATTTCATTAACCACACTTCCTGCTAAAGATGACTTATATAACATGAACTCACACTGAAACGTTTTGTCCAATCCAGCCTTAAATATAAACAGCTTGTTATTTTTTTCTTTTTTACAAAATCACCAGTGGCCCTGATATTAGTATCAGCAGCAATCACTTGAAAATAAAAGATGCTTTATCTTTAATTAAAGGGGAAGTATTATCTGTTTTCCAGCCACCTAGTGTCATTTTAAAGCACTACCAAGTAATTATGTCACTTTCAGTTGTTGTAAAAATACTGCGTACATCAAATGTGACTTAAAAGAAATGTGACTTTGCAATTTAGCGCCTTTGTCTCTTTAAGAAGCTCCTGCTCTTCCCAAAGCTCTGCTTTTAAGCAGGCCAACACAACGACGTTCCTCTTTCAAGCATTCACAAACCTTTGCGGAAGCAGTGGACTGAGAAATAGTTCATATAACAAGCCCAGCGGATATGCAGTTCCACCAGGTGTTTGCTTGCTAATTGTTTGTGGCTAGTCTGGAGGAGCTGAGGCAATGGTCAATTAAAATTTGTTGGATTGGATTTTTCTACAACTTTCAGGATGATTTTATAATTCTGCAATAAAAGACGATTTTGTTTTGAGGCATTTTAAAACACCTAAACCAGTCCTGCATTCACCACCCGCGTTTTGTCGCAAATATTGTTTGAAACCACAATTTAAAAAAAGAGTCATATTTTATCTGAAGTTCCCTGATGACTCATGAATAAAACCCATTTTCTTGACATTTTATGTTAATCTGCCCTTTATTGTTCAGTGTGCCTTGTGTGAAACACAGCACTGATGCATGCAGGGACTCTCTGAGCGTTTTGTGTTTTCGCCCACAGTAAACGTCTGTTTCCGAGAAAAACAAGAGATCGACTTTTGTGTTCCGGCATGCACAAATAGACGCTTTCACAGAGTTCAGAGTTGGTGCCGCTGAAGTCAGAGTTGGTTATGGCAGACGTCTGACACGGGAGAAAAACCATCTTTAATCATAAAAAAAAGCAATCTGTGACTTACAAATTGGCAGAAATATTCATTTAACACATGTGATGATGACATTGATGAATGAATGATTTGCTGTGGGCTTTAAAGACCTGCAGCCTCAGCCACACAGAGACCATTTCTGCCATTGAGATGCTGAAAAATCAACTAACATCAGGAAAACGTAACATTGCTTTATGAATATGTACAATTTAAAACAAATAACGTGCAACTTGCACATTCTAAATTTCTGCTGCATTTTAATTGAAACAGTGGTTCCTGCAGACATACAATGACACAAAAAACTGAGTTCAGACTCGTCGGGTTTGATTCCGCGTTGGATCTAGGCATGGCTCAGTACGACTTTCTCTGTGGCAACCTAGAATTAAAACAGTCTCATGAAATGTCACGCCTGAATTCAAAATCAATTTCTAACATCATCCAAGTGCCAGGTGGATGGGTGTCTGTCCTTTAGCTTTCAACCTACGACCATTTGTGGTTACCAGAAATGTTTACCCGATGCAAAAAAGTCATATTGTAAGCGAGGGAATGTGCTGTTGTCTTCTTTCAGCAAGGCGACTGGCATTGTGAAGCAATAGGTGGGGGAGGGGGATGGAACACTGCAGCAGTATCAAGTTAGCAGCACTTTCTCTGATACTTTATTATAAAACTTTCAGATCCATAAGGTAATATGAACCAAGTGATGTGAAGTACAGATGTCATACGGATAACCAGCCCATGCCTAAATGGATATAATGCACATCTACACCCTTTTCATTTGAATATTTGCATAAATTTTATGTACAGTAAAAATCTACAAAATACTTCTGAACGTAAAACAACGTGTTGCCAAGTGGCTCCACTTATTCTAAATTTGTGCTGAATTTGAACGGAGACTGCTTCGCCCTTTATATGTTGGCAATCAGCATCAGTAGTATGTGCAATGCTAACGCTAAGCGTCCAACCTTTATTTTCCATCGGTGCCGACTGAAGAACTGCAGCAAGTAAACGGCGCGGCTTCATTACTTTGGCTGGGTGTCAACATGATAATTGCTAAAATCTGAAAACTAATTTTGTTCATCTGGCAAATAAACTGAGAAATCAAGGAAGGTCTTTTCATTGAAATGTGTAAGGCACTCTGGACTAAATGCCTGAGGACAACAGAACCTTCAACAATCAAACGCTAAGTAATCCCTGCCAGGCCTGCAACTCCTCACTGGTACGCAACTGACAGACACAAACCTATTAACGCTTAAAACAAAAAAACCAACAACAAAAACCCGCCAATTAAAAGCACAATGTCGATAATCTATTTACAAAATCCATTTTTCCAAATTCCCCAGAATCAAATTTCTCTCTGTCTACCCTCATCACTTACCCCTGAAAAGTAAAGTGCAAATTTCTTAACAGAAAAATCAGGTTTCTTCTTCCCTCCCTCCTTTTCCTCTCTGTACCGACTTAAACCCAACGAAGCGTCACGATCGCCTCAGCCTGGGTCTAAGCGTCACTGACTGAGGGGACCGAAAGCAGTTTCCTTCTGCTTTACCTTTTATCAACCACTTGAAGGGCAAAACAATATTTACAACCTCAAACTTTATATATACAGAAGTGAACAAAGGCTTTTCCCCCCCAGTTTAAAAAAAAAAAAAAAAATCACACACCAAACACAGATCACTTTCCAAAGGGATTCCTCCTGGCTGTTTCATCGTTAAACTTCCATTTAAATTAGGTCCGTGTCTGATAAGCGTCCAGATAATCTGGGTAAGTAAAAGCAATCCAGACATAAACTTACTGCTACCCATGTGGATTTCTGTTTGGTGCTAATTAAGAAGATCCGGTTCAACAACCACAGCATTACTGTCCTGGTTTCAAGAGTAGAAAAGACTTTGGTTGGGCCTCCACACCCCTTCAGTAGGTGTACATGGACAGGGGCGTTTCCTCCATGTCGTCCTACGGAAGAAAGAAACAAAACAATAACAATCACATTACTGGACAGATTGGTTACTGATATGACCTGAGAATACCCAGCTCATAAATTGACATAAAGAGAAAAAAAAGGGTGATATATTGGGAATTTAAACTGTTTGAGACTCTGGGAATCCTTGTAACAATGGAGCTATGCCTGGGGAAAAAAACGTTTAAGAGAGTATTGCCTGGATACACAGTGCCTTTTTCCACCAATAAAAATGTAAATAGTGTGGCTTTCAAACGCATTCTGCCTCCTAAACTCAGAGACTCCAAAATAGCATCCGGTGCAAACACGGGAAACGTAGAGGGCACTTGTCAGAGTCAATGTGAGGAGAGTTGGTGTTAGCATGCCAAAAAGTATTAGCTAATGAGCTGTTAGACACGGTCTGGAGATTAGCAAATACAACCATACGATTATGTTTTAATCTGGTGGCTAAATAATGTTAGCACATTAGCTAATGATAGAATAATAGCTGCTGTTATTATAGCACACAATCTTAGCTTACATGCTATTTGCAGCCTGTTTGCTAATACTGTAGCTAGTGGGAGCATAGTTTTTGATTTGAGTAGTAGATACTGTTTGGTCTTGATTTCAACATGCTAATGCTAACATGTTCGCTGTTATTAGCATTTTCTGAATAAAAGTCTGACATTTCATGGTTTAAATAAAAGAAATAAAGGTTATAAATTCCTTTTATGTTTAAAACAATCAATCAAACAAACAAAATAAAATTATTTTGTTACACTGTATGCCTCAAGTGTCAGGACATATTGACATTTCTTTGGGTATTTCCCTTCTTGCTTTCATATTTGTGCACCACTGCCAGCTGGTTTCACTTGAAAGCCCCTCAAAAATATATTCAAATGTTGTGGTTTTTTGATACTCCTGTAAGGTGTTGCGTTGATATAAAACTTAAGACGACCAACATTAGGAAGTGAAACAGTTTGGGACAGTAGGGGTAAACCTGGAGGCCCACCATATTTTTGTGTGAAATCTCTGAGTTTAGGCAGACTCAGAGTTGCCTAAATGCAGGCAGCCGGTTTACCATTGGTAGGTCCTGCAGCCGGTGAAACCGTGGTCCGTTTTGTCTTCTGCGGAACTTGAGGAAGAGCAGCAGCGTGATGACGATGGCAGTGATGACGAATGCCGACACCAAGCCAACCAGAAGGGGGTCCAGTCCGGGAGAGTCATGAGAATCTGCCGGAGGGAGAAAATCAGTAAGGCGCCATTTCTCTGTTTAATGCAATCGCATCGTCCACCATGTCAGATTAATGTTTACTTTCAGCTAACATGATACAAATTTAAATGCCAATGTTATTTGTTTTAATCTCTGATTGTAGCTAAATGCAGGCACTAGCTGGAGATAGGCACCAGCAACCCTTCTGACCCCACTGAGGGACAAGGGTATAAGAAAATGGATGGATTTTTGAAAACTATTATTTCCATTCCACTTCACTACAATACAACACTTTCTGTTGATTTTTTTTTTTACATAAAACCCAAAAAATACATTAGTGTTTCTGTTCTCCAATGTGATTAAACGTGAAAATGAATAAACAAATAATGAATATTAATCAGAAATTAAATAAACCTATGATAAAAATGTGGTTAAACAAAGTTCTCTCATTGAGCTGGAAAGCATCTCAACATTTCAGTCCTGCTGTTCCCTAAAAGGATGTCGCCATGGGGCAATGTTTAATACACTTACAAGTTTTGTTTGACATCCTCCGGTTAAACTAATAATAACCACAAGGAGCTGTTCCTCTGCTTAATGGAAAATGACAAAATCCCAAAGGCCTAATAAAACCGCACAGCGAGAAGAACAAGGCGAGAACTTTGGCTGGAATAGATGCTCAACGGACGAGAAGCATTTCTTTTACTTCAATACCTTCGGCCTAGATTAAATCCTCTACTGAAAGACAAAAGATGTCCAAACTGAGTATTCATATATCTGCAGCTGTAGATATACAAATCATCTGAAAGGCAGACAGTAGCAGGCAGATATACAAGACACACAACTGAATCGTCAAAGCCTGGATGACGCCTCTGTCCCTTTTTCAAACGAACATATAATCATGTAGTGCTTGGTAGTGACGGCGCCTGAACAGAACGTCAACGGGACATTTGTGTTTGTGAGTGAGGAGAGACGGGCTGGTGTGCATTGGAAAACAAAGAACAACGCCGCTTTTGTCGCTTCAATTCACTCTGGGCTTCATCCAGGACAAAAGCTGGACACTTATTTTGTACTTACTGCTGCCCTGTATGTTGAGCTGGGATGAACTCCCTGAATGGGTGGAGGTGATGTTCAGCAGAGCCGTGGTGGTGACCAGGGAGGGTTTAGTTGTTGCATAGCTGGACTGATTAGTATTTGTGGATGGATGAGAAGTGGTGGTGCCTCGAAACGACGTGGCGTTGGGTGGCGTGGCGTTGGATGACGTGGTGTTGGGCACCGTGGCGTTGGGCAACGTGGCGTTGGACGACGAGTCGTTGGACGACGAGGCGTTGGACGACGTGGCGTTGGACGACGTGGCGTTGGACGACGTGGCATTGGGCGACGTGGCGTTGGACGACGAGTCGTTGGATGACGTGGCGTTGGGCGACGTGGCGTTGGACGACGAGGCGTTGGATGACGTGGCGTTGGGCGACGTGGCGTTGGGCGACGTGGCGTTGGACGACGTGGCGTTGGACGACGTGGCGTTAGACGCCGCCGTCATCATCGTGGTGTTAGGCATTGAGTCGGGAGTAGCGGAGGAGGTTTTATTTTGAGCGGAGTTGTTTGAAGGTGTAGAAGAGGGCGGAGCATCATGTAAAGCTGTGCTGTGATCCGATGATGATTGAGTCGTACGTGGTGTGGATGCGGAGAAAGTTCCGGTCGTGTTGGTTTTGTTGGTTCCAGTTTCAGTGGAAAGGTTGGAAGCAACAGGGGCCACTAATGGCAGCTGAGTCACTGAGTTTCCACTCTTGGTGGGTTCAGGTTTCTGCACAGTCGTTGAGTTAGCAGCTGCAGAAAGAAAAAAAAATTGTCAATTAAGCTAATGAAGTGTTTCTTAATGAAGAGTTTGTGGCATAGAAGTCTAAATAAATATCTTGTTTTTTCATTTTCAGCTTAAGTGACAGAATGTATTTCATCTGCGAGATACTGTGTCTATTTAGTTCTTACCTCGCAAGCAAGAAAGATAGGATGAAATCAATGAGGCAAAGAAAGCTCAACAATATCTCAATTCAACACAATCGATTGTCTCGACTATAACAAGCCATTGACGTCACTAGGTTTTGTGGACAAATACGCTTTATAAGTGAGATTTTAAAATTACTTAAAGTTACTGTTTTGCTGGAAATTGCCGTCGGTGGCTCCTGCATGCGTCAGTCGTCACGATGTCCCGTTGCCTTATTTTGTTGTTGATTCCTTTAGCACATTATTTGTTGAAGCATATAAATGATGGCTTTCATAAAGGTTAAATTAAAATTTATTGTAAAAGTTAGAACTCAGTGTTAAAAAGTCGAGAAGCTTAAGTTAAGAAAATACAAACAAATGTCGGCAGTAATGCCATTTCTGATGCGTTGGGAACCGACTTAATACCTTAACTTTTTTTTTTGTCATGTGCTCTATAGTGTCACAGACATCAATTGTGTGCTACATTTTCCACTGAATAAGTGTTTATGGAAATGCTTATATGCAATGTTGGTTGAATAATTCTGCATCTGTTTAAATAAATAACTGAATATTTTTCTTCAGTGGGTAGAGACGATAGATGGATGACAATGGAATATCAAAATTAAAAAGGCAAATATGACTGCAGCTTCAATCATCTTATTAGGTATTGTGCAGATACCAGGTGCCTGTCTGGTAGTGAAAACATCTGAAGTGTGAACCAACGTGAGTGTGTGAAAGGCAGACGGAGAATGAGTGTGTGAATCCGTGGTGGGGGAAGGATCTCACTTCCACTTTTCTCACCCTCATGTGAAAAGTCACACAGCATTTAATCACTTCTCTCTTCTCCCCCAAACAGCACCTGAATCGCATCCTAACTAACTTTTACGACATTGTCCACCGCTGCGATTCTCCAGACAACCTGCAGGTGCGGCTGACCTTCTCTTTGCTCTACTTTTTAGGCAGCAAACTCTTTGGGACTGCAGGTGTTGTGTTTGTGTCACGTCTGGTAGCATTGTAACCTTTTCACAAGCACCGCGACCCACTTCTGAACATGGAAAAACTGAGATAAGAACCACGCTAAAGATAGCCTTTCAACTCTGAAGCAGCTGCTCGTTTCCTGCTCCTTTAAAGTTCGTTAGTACTTCCGCGCTGATAAACTTTAAAGAGACAAAGACAATAGCCTCAAAATCTCAACTGGCACCGTACCAAAACAAATATGGATAGCGTATGGGTGCAAAAGTCTTCCTTTTACGCGAGTTTAATGAACACAGAAGTGTTGCGGCTACAGTCCAGTTGAGCAGCTGCTCACGCTGGTGTCGCTGGAAATCGAGTCAGTGGTTCATCCAAAATGGACGAAGACAAATAAGTCTTTTTTTTTTTTGCCTAGCTAGTGCAAATCTGAAGTAACATACTAAGTTATGTGCACATTTCTGAGCCAGTGCGTGATAGAAAACAAAAGGTCTGACGACCCAACCTTTCATTTTAAAGCCTTCCCCTGCAGATGCAGATTCCCACTGTTGGTGGGATGTTTCGAACTGATGTCTGCTAATAGCAGCTAGCAGAACAATTCTTATCAGTTTTGACAAAGTCATTTTTACATTCTCTACTCAAGATGCACTAAAGAACATGAATAAGTCATTCAAGCAAATTATATCTATCAGGAGACGGTTGTCTAGTTGTTTTGTATTAGTAAAGTGTTATAATCCCTTGCATTTTATGAATTGTTTGGGCTAATACTCAAAGAAAAGAATCAAAACTAAACCAAACTGGGTGCAATATAATCATGTTTTCGAAAATGATCAATTCTATGAGTTTTGAGTATTTTTGTGGTTTTATACTCTGAAAATTCATTTAAATACTTAATGGAAATAAACACACAAGATGGTTCATTTACACACATAAAACGGCAGTAGGAAGGGGACAACAACTGTAAAGCTATTGATTAACTATTACTATTATTGGCATTTTAAAGACAAAATAATTATGATTCATGACTTTTATTACCCACAGACCTATTTTACCTCTGACATTTACAAAAAGCTGCCAGTGTTTACAGAGCCACCTCAATCCATCAAACAGAGGTGGAAAGTTAAAAAGGAGAACCTTTGCTGCTGAGCCTTCCTGCTATCTGCTTTAGCTCTCGTTCACAGCAGTCAACAAGCTAGAAGAAAGAGTCATCCCTGAATGTGCTGTGGAAAATACCTTATACTTTCAATCAACTTTGCACATCTTTATGCTTCCAATGGCTTTTTGTTAAACACTTTATTTATACTAAGAATTCACTTAGTAACAGCATAAACGCCAAAGGGAGCAGCCACCATGACCTGGAGGAGCTACAAGAGCTGTGGCTTATGACTTTTCTTTTTTTACTTTTCTTTTAAAAAAACATTTTTGTAGTTGTGCGGTTGTTCTCGTTTTTCCCCCTTTGATCCAGGCCTCGACGTTATGACCCGTTAGAAGACGCAAGCTTTAACCACTGCCCCAGATTTTCCCCAAATCAAGTTGAAGCTCTTTGTTTTGTATGTGTGTGTGTGTGTGTGTGTGTGTGTGTGTGTGTGTGTGTGTGTGTGTGTGTGTGTGTGTGTGTGTGTGTGCACGTGGGTGTTTAATAAAAAGTTTGGTCTACTTTCATTGTGTCACGTTCTCATTTTATAGAAAATGTGAAACTTTATGCAGTGCAGGAACACTGCATTCATTCAAAGGACTCCAGTTGTTAACGTATGTTTTATTTATTAAAGTCATTTGTTTCTTAATGCAGTAAAAAGTGGATAAACCCTTTTTTTTATGGAAAGACAGAACTTGTCCAGTCGAAGCAAGTATCACAAACATGCAGAAGATAGCTTTACAGGTCCTTCTCAAAAAATTTGCATATTGTGAAAAAGTTCATTATTTTCCATAATGTAATGATACAAATTTAACTGTCATATATTTTAGATTCATTGCACAGCAACTGAAATATTTCAGGTCTTTTATTGTTTTAATACTGATGATTTTTCCATACAGCTCATGAAAACCCAAAATTCCCATCTCAAAAAATTAGCATATCATGAAAAGGTTCTCTGAACGAGCAGTTAACCTCATCATCTGAATCAACAAAGTAATTCTAAACACCTGCAAAAGATTCCTGAGGCTTTTAAAAACTCCCAGCCTGGTTCATTACTCAAAACCGCAATCATGGGTAAGACTGCCGACCTGACTGCTGTCCAGAAGGTCATCATTGACACCCTCAAGCAAGAGGGGAAGACACAGAGAGAAATTTCTGAACGAATAGACTGTTTGCAGAGTGCTGCATCAAGGCACCTCAGTGGGAAGGAAAAAGTGTGGCAGAAAACGCTGCACCACGAGAAGAGGTGACCGGACCCTGAGGAAGATTGTGGAGAAGGCCGATTCCAGACCTTGGGGAACCTGCGGAAGCAGTGGACTGAGTCTGGAGTAGAAACATCCAGAGCCACCGTGCTCAGGCGTGCGCAGGAAATGGGCTACAGGTGCCGCATTCCCCAGGTCAAAGGTCAAGCCACTTTTGAACCAGAAAGAGCGGCAGAAGCGCCTGACCTGGGCTACAGAGAAGCAGCACTGGACTGTTGCTCAGTGGTCCAAAGTACATTTTTCGGATGAAAGCAAATTCTGCATGTCATTCGGAAATCAAGGTGCCAGAGTCTGGAGGAAGACTGGGGAGAAGGAAATGCCAAAAGGCCAGAAGTCCAGTGTCAAGTACCCACAGTCAGTGATGGTCTGGGGAGCCATGTCAGCTGCTGGTGTTGGTCCACTGTGTTTTATCAAGGGCAGGGTCAATGCAGCAGCTATCAGAAGATTTCGGAGCACTTCATGCTTCCAACTGCTGAAAAGCTTTATGGAGATGAAGATTTCATTTTTCAGCACAACCTGGCACCTGCTCACAGAGCCAGAACCACTGGTATTACTGACCATGGTGTTACTGTTGGCCTGTCAACTCTCCTGACCTGAACCCCATAGAGAATCGGTGGGATATTGTGAAGAGAAAGTTGAGAGACGCAAGACCCAAAACTCTGGATGAGCTTAAGGCCTATCGAAGCATCATGGGCCTCCATAACACCTCAGCAGTGCCAAAGGTTGATTGCCTCCATGCCACGCCACCTTGAAGGCTGCAAGAGGATTCCTGGCCAAGTATTAGCTGCATAACTGAACATAATTATTTGAAGTTAGACATTTTTGGTATTAAAACACTTTTCTTTTATTGGTCGGGTGAAATATGCTAATTTTTTTTAGACTTTTGGGTTTTCATGAGCTGTATGCCAAAATCATCAGTATTAAAACAATAAAAGACCTGAAATATTTCAGTTGCTGTGCAATGAATCTAAAATATATGACAGTTTAATTTTTATCATTACATTATGGAAAATAATAAACTTTATCACAATATGCTAATATTTTGAGAAGGACCTGTACATCCAAATTACTGAAGGCGTTTTCAGAAATATTCAACCAGACTTTCTGAGAGGAACAACTTAAAGAATACATGTAGAAACCTTTTCATTTAGCCCGAGGCGTTTCTTCATTTAAAGATGTTGCATCAAAACTTGGGCTGTGTCTCTCGCTACTTTCTTTTTCAGATAACTCCTTATCTTCCAAAACAAGTGTGCCTTGCAGGAGATCTCCTTAAAGCTAGGTGCCAAGTCTTCATCCATTTCCAAGAACAATTTCTACCCGAGCTTTCACTTCCTGGAAGATGTATTGAGGTATTGCTTAAATATTTCCACACCAGTTTTTTTTGTTTTTTTTTCCCATGATGCCATCTATCTTGTGAAACACAGCAGCCCTATAGCAAATCCCAAACAACATCATGCTCCTCCCTCTGTACTTCACACAGAGGGAGCATTTTAAAAAACTCTAATCTGCTTTTTTTTCTGGATTACTTTTTGCTGAGTGGCCTTTCTGCCCATGTTGGTGCAGGACATCTTTCACTATGGATTATATTTATCACCAGATGTCCTGGAAGGCATGATTCCTGTTTAAACTTGTGTACAAATGCTATAACAAAGAAAGTAAATGATATCCAGGGATAAACCGGACTTTTGGAGGTCAATCGTTCTCTCTTTCTGACATCTTGCTTATCTTTTGATTTTTTTCAACAAGCTGTTACCTTGAAATACATTCACACTTTTGTCTCCTTTTATTTCAGATACTCTGTACCGTGTGTCTAGAAACCACAACCTGGCCTGGGCTTTCAGAATCGGCGAAAGACAAAGTGGTCTTAAATGTTCTTACCAACACCGACACTAAAACAGGAAAATATGTGTCCGATTTAATGTAAGAACCTGGGAGTGTAATTATGTGTTTGTTTATAGAGTGAATGTAAATATCTGTGTATATACTTGTTTGGTAATATTCATAGTTTTCCACATTTTGTTGTGTTAATGCCTTATTCCAAATTGTATTGAATTATGTGTGAAATTCTGCACACAAACTCCCCATGACTATGTTGACTGATTTTTTTTGTGTGTGTGAGTATTTTGCAAACTTATTAAAAATAGAAAACCAAGAAATCACATTAACGAAAGCATTCACAGCCTCTGATTAATTCTTTGTTGATCCACCTTGGGCAACAATTACAGCCTCGCGTCTTTGAACGCAACACCACTGGCTCAGTTCAGCTATCTTCAGCCAGGATTTTGAGGAAAGTGATTAATTTAATACAATTTGGAATAACCAAATGTGGAAAAAAGGAAGCAGTGAATAGTTTCCGGACGTACTGTAGCTACAGTCACTGTATATTCAAGGTTCCCTGCTGCTGCTGCTGCCAATAAGTAGTGTTTAGACACTGAAGCACACTTATATCCTTTTAATGATGACCTTCGTGTCCTCTGTTTGCCCCGTCTTTAACGTCTTCATCGCTATATACCTAAAGATCCATTTCTGTTCCTCCCTTTGATGCAAACCAGAGCGCTAATCTAATGTGGAGTCATTACCGTTCACTAACACACTACCCTGATGCCTTTCATTACCTCCACAATCATTCACACAGAACTCACTGGCAGAGAGAGAAAGAAAGAGAGGCCCTATTTGAACTCTGGATGATACCAGAACTGATACACTCATAAATAGACAGAGGTGGTTGCCTGGATAATGCAGCCCTTGTTCGCCGAAGCGGCTTTTGCTGCTTCGGTCAAACGCTGGACTAGGAGTCTGGCTTTTTTTTTATATATATATATTTATGTTTATGTTTCTGTGTGTGCGAGCAGGAGGTGTATGAAGAGACTCGCTGTTTTCCACTGAAGCTCTTCCCTCTCTTAAGATATTAGAGCATCTTACTCATGCACTCTCTGAGCAATGCAGCATGTGCCTGGGGAAGTTTACTTCCCTCACTGCCTGCCAGTAAAACACAGCAGTCATACTCAGCGATCACTGCTGGGAAGAGGCTCCGTCCAAATTTACAGAGAAGACACGGGCGGGCCAGGTACTGATATCAAGTTATAACAAGAACTTGCGTAGCTGTTGGCTCAAATGTTTCTACAATTTGTGTCACGCTTAAAATGCATCGAATCATCAGATAAAGATATCCTGAGGAAGTACAGAAGGCTTTGTATCTCCTTAATGTCATTGATAAAAAGAAAAAAGTGAAACTCTTTGCCAACCTAGACTTACGGGACAAAGTAACTGCTCACCAATAGTCATGAAGGACCACTTTTTTTTGGAAAGTGGAGTTCAGTTTTACTTTCAGATATTTTGAATCAAGAAACCACGTAAACAGAGCCTGTCTGACAACATGAAGTAGGCTAGAAGGGCAAAAAAAGCAACACACCTGAAATCTAAAAAAGAAAAAGATTAAATAGCTAAGTGATTGACACGTATCAGTCTAGAAAAGCTTACAAAGCCTTCTCCAAGTCTTTGGGGCTTCCACATTTCATGATAGAAAGACACAGAGCCAAAATGCCACCCATGGTAGTTTTCCCCAAAGGGAAAACCACTGCTTCCCAAAAGCAGCCAAAAACCCATCTCACAGTTGCCAAAAGTATTTAGATAACTCTGAAGATTGTCAAGAAGATTTTCTGTGGAACTGAGGAGACAAAAGTGTAAGTTCTTGGAACGTATGGGTCCCTTTATGTCTGCTGTCAAACTGAAGAGTGAGCCAGAAAAATGAGCATTAAACCAACTAGAAAACACAAAGGTGGTAGTGTTCACTGCACTTCACTGCTTCAAAACCAGAACAAGAAAGAAAGAAAGAAAGAAAGAAAGAAAGAAAGAAAGAAAGAAAGAAAGAATACTAGCAAGTTCACCTCTATAAAAACAAAGTAAAGGGTTTGGAATGGCCTAGTCAAAGGTCAAAGTCTGGATTTAAATCTGAGATCTTGTCACATAACCCTAAACAAATTGCTCATGCTTGAAAACCCTCCATCGTGGCTGAAATAAAACAATTAATCAGAGAAGAATGGGTCGAAATCCCCCCCACTGTGAGTTAAAAGATTTATTTTCCTCAATCACAAACATTTGGTTGCAGACGTTGTTGCCAAGGGCAGCACAACCAGCCAGAAGGTCATTAGATTTCTCTCAATGTCATCACTAAAACATTGTTTTGCATTTACACAGGTAATGTCTGATTTTAAATGGTAATCTATAGTGTGAAAAAAAGGCAAAAGACAGCGTTGACACTGTAGGTAAGTACTTTTCCACTTCAATGTATGATATTTATTGCAATATGTTACATAATAAGCTCTCTGCATCAGTGGAAGCATTTTTTTTCCCATTAGCTCTGTGTATAAAAAAAAGAAATTACAAGAAAGATTCAAGAGGTCACAAAGGTCAAGAGTATGCTGTGGAGATTTTCAAGGAAAAAGTTAATTAAATGCCACTTTTTTTTCCCCTTCCTTCCACAGTAAGAAGCTTAAATGCTCTGCATAAAGTCAGCTGCACCACAGAGGCAAGCCAATTAGCACAAAGTGCGCAAAATGACATTGAGCTGCTGCGCATAATTAGAAGTGTCATTTATCACGATGTTCTTCCTCTCGTCAATTACAGCCAATAAACACGCTCCGGCGGAGTCCCGCTGGTTTCTGTCCGTTTAGGTAGACAGCTCGGGCCAACGAGAACCTTTTCAAATGTCAGAGGCTCATTTTCTCTTTTCATGTGGGAGGTGATGACGGTAAAAAACGACGACGACAACAAAAAAGTGGTTTGAAACAGGTAGGACTGAAAACGGAATGCGGTTTGAGAGAGGTACACAGGATGTGCGAGACGTGTAACCCGAAAAAGGAAGAGGAAGGTAAGAAGGTAGGCAGACGAGGATGGAGCGTCGCTGCCATGAAAGCAGGGGCGGAAGCGAAGCGAAGCTTATAGAAGCTCACTTTAGACTGCGGTGTGTTGAGGGGTTTCAACACATACAGTAATAAATTTCCCATTTGAGTATTTATGTATAAATGTTGAAATAATTATGAATGTGTTTAATCATTTGTGTCACTCGTCAGGTTAAATGCGATCACTTTATTTTTTTTTTAAAGCTGACTGTCAAAAAGGGGTGATGACAACTGAAGGACCGTTATTGTTATGTTGACATATTTGGCGACGGCGAGAAGCGTGTCGTCTAGGGTGATGCAGGGAGGAAGCAGTGGGTGGATCAGGGACATTTGCAGTTTTATAATCATAACATGAACGTAAGAGAGCAATTGACAAGTTTTAGAGAACTGTAGCGTTTAGTTATTTATTAAAATAAATACATTAACTTCAACAGAATGATCACATTTACATGATATTTCTTTATTCAAATCTAACAAATCAAGCACAAGTTTCCACACTTTCATGGCTTGTTTTTCTATTTTTCAAACTAGTTCTATTCTGTTATTTTCTTTTTAGTCCTTCATAGAAGAAAAGCTGAATGTCTACTTCTCCTCAAATGACATCAGGTCCAAAACATGTTAGTTTTAAAAGTTAAAAGTGCAGCTAAAGAGGGTAATTAGCCACACGCAATGACACTCTGTTGTGTTTTAAGTTTTTTTTTTGTTTGGTGTGCCACCCCAGGATTGTTCTTGGCCCCAAAACTTTCTAGAGGCGGCCCTGACGGTAACTTAGTAAAACAGTAGAGACACTATTTGAACAATTAAACAAAAATAAAAAATAAAAAAATAATACATACCTTCACCAGCGGACCCCATGTTAACGAGCAAAAGCGCACAAAGAGCAAACAAGAGTTTGGCCTCCATCATCTCGATCTTCATCATCATCATCTCTTCAGAAAGACAGCGAAAGGAGTTGAGTATCGTTTCCTGTAAAAATGTCTCTTGCTGGACCTCTCTCTCTGTCTCGTTCGCGGTCCGATGGAAGACTTTCCTCCAGTGAATGTAGTCGGAACCGGGCGGCTGGGTGTCTGAAGCGGGTCTGGTCGTGTCTGGTCACCAGCGGCAGCAGGAGCTCCTGGCAGTGGACGCGTGGCTGGAGGGACTGAAAAGAAGGAGGGTCGCTGTTGTTGCTTGCTCTCTCTCTCTCTCTCTCTCTCTCTCTCTCTCTCTCTCTCTCTCTTTCCGCAGCACCAGTGCCACGTGTTCCGTGTTCAATGCAAGTCTGCGTGTCCGTGTTGGACCTCGCCACTCAGGACGCAGCCTCTCTCCGTCTGATGGATGTTTCTGCAAAGTGAAATTACTTATGCATGAGAGAAAACATTTCCACCACCCTTGATCTAAAAGTCATTTATTGCGGGGACCGGAAATAACTCCACTTTAGCGTATGACAAGGAGGAAGTGAGAAATAAATCGCCCCATATAGTTTATTAGCTGTAAGCAGGGAAATTCTTTGGCGCTTTGGTGCTATTTTCTGTTTATGAAGCTGCTACCATCTTTGATTGGCTAAGAATTACTTTTTAAGTTAATAACTGATTAACATAATCTAAAAATAAGTTTCCCAAAAGTGGAAAGTGAGCAACTGCAATGGCAAGCAGCTCTTTTTTTTTTGTTACATTCTTAGAGTATTGGTGAAAAACCTTTTGCAGAGTGGTGGACTTCATTTCGTTTGGAAGTGTAACCCTTCCCTGATTGATGACAGCAGCAGCTTCACTCAACCCAGAGCAGGAGTCAAACCTAGTAGTTAGAACAAAGTGATCCAGAGGATGCTTCACTCAACCCTGAGCAGGAATTGGAACAAACTTAGAATCCAGAAAAACTCCTAGTTTATCTATTTTATTAGTTTATTTCAACGCTATGCAAAATCAAATAAGATCCATGAAGACTTCACCCAGAACCTGAGGAAATCGTCATGGATCCAATTGAATTGCTGGATGTTTTCATCTAATCGCTCACTATTAATAACTTCATTCGCACATAGGGTACCTGAACATACGAAATATGATTTTAGTTCTATATTGCGCTGGAAAAGTATGATATATAAATATATCAGTGATAAATTCATATATAATTGCTCCGCGTTCCGTTGAGAGGACACGCTGTCTGAAACTCCAGTGTGGAGGGAAACAACACTGTTCTGACTTCGGAGCGTCAAGTTTTCGTCTTGAAGGCGGTTCTTGATTTTGTCAAAACTTCAGTGACATATCTTGAAGACGACATTCGCAATCACACACACACCTATCCTAAAGTATAGGTATTGATACAGTTACTCATCAGTCGTATTCATGAAATATCCTGAGCTCTGGCGACACCTGCTGGCCAACCTTCACCATAGCATTGCATAAAGCTGGGCCTTGTTCAGTTTTTTTAAATAGATTAATAGTACTTGTGGTATAATTTGCTTTTGCCAACATAAAATACAGTATTAGCAAATTTGGCTTAAAAATATACAAAACATTTTTAAAATACAATTTTGACAAAAGGGAACAATTATGAAAATAATTTAGAAGTAAAATTTGAGGATTCAAATACAAAAAAAGGAAATCATTTGTACTTTTTCAGTCTGTTCCCTTTTGTTATTCCCTCTCCAGCTTTAAAGCGGATTCTTTCACTTTACAAAACAGCAGCTGCTACTTGAAGATATCTGTTAGTAAAGTTGCTTTCAGTTCCACCAAAACACACTTCATAATGTTCGTAGAGCGCTCACTTGATATTCAAAACAAGATTCACCTGCTCCAAAAACATAGCATAACTTACAGTGTAAATTACCTAAATAGGACATGCAAAATACCTGAAAGATGTAACCCTTTAGATTAAGTTTTTACTTACCACAAAGGTTGGTTGATTTCTGACTCCCAGTCCAACCGTAGTGCCTACTTTCCCCCAGAAAGGGGCGCCGCTATTTGTGAGAAAAAAAAATAATTGAAACACCTAACCACTACGTAGTTCCTGAGGAGCGTAAGCAGCTAGGATTTGTGGGTATTGTTGTTCACAAGTTACTTTATGAATAAAAAGTAAAAAAAACAAACGTAACATTCCAACAGTAACTCGGTGAATACACAACGCGACGTATTTTATAATTTTTGTCACTGTATTTCACACAAACTATAGCAGAAAAAAACGGAAACGTGGCGTAAGTCGTTAATATGGCTCGCAAAAGAACACCACATCCCACAATTCAATGCCGGTCGTTACCAACGCAACAATGGCGGCTTCCTCTGCCAGTGTGGATGGTGTAATAGGACCACTAGGCAGCTGTTTAACTAAACTAGGGTTTGAAGTGTACCCTTTAAAGGTATGGTAGCGTCCCGATTAGTTGAATTAGCGTCTAATTTGAATCAATGTTTAGTTTTACTTAATTCTAATTTATATTTTTGCTTCATGTAAAGCTAGTTTGAAGCAAATTGGCTCTACGTGAAAATTGTTCACATTTTCCTCCCTTGCTTGCTCTTATTGGAGTTTTTGTTCCTCCATGTTTGTAGGTAGGCTGGTATAACTCAGTGTTGCCTCCTTCCTTTCACCTGCCTTACCCAGATGATGCCTTGGCCGTGGTGGTGCTCAGCACTCCTGCTATGTTTGAACAAGCCTTCCTGCCCTTCTTGGAGCACAGCAGCATTCAGAAACCATTCGACCCGGTAGACCAATGTGTCCGGCACTGTGTCTCCACTGCAGTCTCACAGGTGAGAGTATAAGTAAAGCACTCTGACAGATACAGTAATATTATTAATATATATTAAATATTATGACTATTTATTGCAGAAACTCACAGCTTACAGGCCAGGTTATATTTTTCCAGACTGACTCTGATCATGACTCATTGCCTGGCAAAAGTATTCATCCTACTAAAACTTTTTTTTTTTTTTTGCAGTTCACCTTACACACAGAAAGTTAAGCGCATTTTATTGTTTTGCTAGTAGGTGAACTTTCACCTTAGTCTTAGTTCTTTTTGCCACCTACAATAGGACTCTGACTGTCTTCCCTGCACCTGTGGAAGAAACACCTTCCCACAGCATGATGGTGCCTCCTCTGTGTTTCACCTGTGTGAATAACGTGTTCAAATCGATGTTTGGTGCTAGTTTTCCGTCACACAAAGAATTCAGTTTTGATGTCTTCTAAACACGACACGTTTTCGTCTCTGCACACTGATCTGTTTGCTGTGTTCCTTGTCCTCTGTGATGCTGTTTCTTCACTAATGTTCACTAACAGCCTCCCTGCAGCATTACAAACTTTTGTCTTAAAGACCTACAGGCACTGACGCAGACAGGTTATCTACTGTTTGATGGAGATGTTGACAGTTCGTCTCTGGTTCTGCATTTCGCAAATTTATACCGGCTCGCTCTTGTCATCCCCAACTTATTTAGGACCTCTAAATATCGTCTCCTTCTCTCCTTCAGAGTTTTCCAGAACTGAAGATGGACGTGAGGTACGACTACGAGCTGCTGCCAAGCAAGAAGCCAAAGTTCTTGGCGCAGACCGCTGCGCACGTGTCTGGAGCGGCATTCTACTACCAGCAGTCTGACGTCACAGACCAGCCCTGGGCCGGAAGAGTAATGCCACCGATTTGTTCGTCAAAACAAACCAAAATGAGGAACATTTGTTGTTGTCGCTGTTTCTCCTCAAGTTTCATCCGTTTCATCTGTTTGTTCGGCAGAAGATGTTTGGAGTTTGCATTCATCCGAGCTTCGGCGGCTGGTTTGCCATCCGGGCCCTGCTGGTGTTTGAGGATGTGACGGTGGGCTCTGAGCTGGTGCGGCCCGATCCTCCGGACTGCGTTGCTTCCAGAGGAGACAGAATCAAGCTGCTGGAGGCCTTTAACTTCCACTGGCAGGTGCACAAGCTATCTTATAGACACACACAACAAAAAATAAATAAATTTGTCTTAATCCAAACCACTTCAGACAGATGACCTTTTGATAAAAGAGCAGTCATGTGACAGTTTTGCCTTCTCTGAAACTCTGGAGTTTCTCCTGTGTGCTGGAGATTCTGAGAATAAATAAATAATATATATTTTTTTTTATTCTTTTTTTATTCTAAAATAACAACAACAGATATTTGCTGAAAGTTTTTAAAACTTGGGTGCCTAAAAGATGAACCAGATATTAGAAATTGATCAGCAGCAATGTCATAATCCCTGACCGAGACGATATACTTGGTATAATTTCCTCTAGCCTTACTCTAACACTAGTTAAGCTCGGTACATACCAAATAAAATAAACGTTAGATTATTTTAAGCCTTTTTTTTTTTTTTTTTTAAACGATCACATTTTACAATTTCTCTTTACCACTAGGACTGGAGCTACCGAGACATCGTCCCCGGGAGACAGACCTACTCGGAGAGACAGAGGGAGTACTTCTCCACTCCCCCTGCTCAGCGCCTCGCTCTGCTCAGGAGTTGGGGTCTTTTACCAAAAGAAGAGGCCCAACCTGACCTCAGCCCACACGAGCAGAACCAGGCCAACGGACACGGCTGACACCTGGGCCTCCTGAGCCGAACCCTCTGCTGCTTTCATTTGTTTTCATTCAACCTCAGCTGAGTCTGACACTGTTTTTTTTTTTTTTTTTTAAGCTCTTACATTTCCGTTGAAAGTCATTTGAAGCTAGAGGAGGATATTTTTGTGGAGATGATTGTGTTATGAATGTTTATTAAGTAAATGTGCTCAGGAGACGTTGCGGCTGGTCGACGCACTTTGTTGAATTCACCCAAGACGGATCGATGGGTGGTTTGGGCATACAATGGAAAACCTTTGCAGTTTGATTATTGTATTAATAATAATTTAAAGTTTAACTTATAGATAACTTGTCAGTAGTTCAGTGAATAACAGTCTTTTTTCTGCAGTTGCAACAATAAACTTGACTCAAGATGGTTTATCAACTGGACACAGCAGCAAATTTATGTGCTGAAATGTCCCAGTCAAAGTCCACAACTCAACCAAATTGAAATACTGTGACTGGACCTCAAGTAAGCAGGTTTCTCAAGCAAGAAACTGTAAAAAGAAAACCTTTTATTCAGTAAATAACGACAGCGTGAAATGTATGGTTTGTTCCTCGGAGGCAGATTTTCTTTTTTCACTATGACCCTGGATGCTAAATATTACTGAAGCATAATTTCATACGGTTGAATGTTCTGCTTACATTTGGTAATAAATTGAAGAGGAAGGCACATTCTTGTCATCACTACTGCTTTTATTTTATCTCATGTTACACCAAGTTTAGATGAAACGACGAAGCTTTTTCCCTCTTGATAGGTGCGTTACTTGGGCCGGTTAGACTATACTGAGCATACATGAACACTTTGGTACTTTTTTTTTTTTTTTTACTTATATTTGCCCAGATTTCACAACACTAAACAATATAAGAAGAATACATTTTTTTGACAAAACCAAAATCTGCAACGAAACTTCTTATAAGTACAATTTGTCAAAACTGTCTTCTTATGACAAGAAAAACTGTCATTTAATTAGAAAGAAATATTTAAAAAGTAAGATGTCTACGCTTGTGTGTACGGTCTCAGGTTTAACTGGCAGCCAGGTTGATGAATTATAGATGTGGACTCCCTCTGCTCCTCCAGGCCGGCGACAGACTGACCACTTTAAACTGTGACTAACCCCTCTGCTTGTCGACCGGGTCCGGTTATAACTCTGGTTATTAAAGAGAACCGAGGAGCTCCGAGCTGCAGTATGCCGGGGGGCGCGGGGGGGAGGTCTGCAGTGACAGACACTTTCATGCTTGGGCCTCTGAGTGTCAGTGTCCTCCTCTGTTATTAACGCGGACTGGCGGTGAGTTTGTGCTGCTGTTTCTGAAGCAGCTGGAAAAACGTTCAATGTTTGATGAAGTCCAGGACTGGCTGCGGATAACGTTAAAGTTTAACACTAAAGATCGATAACTACGTCCTCTTTAACGGGATGACTTAGAATCTTAACTTTGGTTATGTTGAGGCTTTGCAGGTCTTTCTTTGCGACACCTCCCTCCTTTCCTTAGCGCCTCATTGCTTCTCTTCTGTACAGCCCCCCACCCCAACCCCTTCTGTCTCCTGTACTGCTAGGTCTATCTGTGTACTGAATCAGCATTTTTAGAGCAGTGTGCCGCAGGCCTGCAGAGAGCCAGACCATGGACTTAATTATGTTCCCACAGATACTCCATCTCCCCTCCTTTCTTGCCCCGTCCCACTCTCCATCCCCCTCCCTTGTTTTTTTTCTCACTCCTCATCCTGCCCCTCTCTGAAGCTGCAGCTCGATTCTCAGCCTTCCGAGGATGTAAACAATAACAATGCATCTCATTTGGCTTTTTATTTGCTTTTTTATTGGTAGCAAATAAAGGTTTGATTGGAGAGTTATGGCTGTTGGACCTCTAAACTGAAAGCACTAGATTCAGACTGCAGTTTAACACATTTGGAGCAAAGGGAGAAAATAAACAAAGTATGGTCAGATGTCCTGGAGTTTTTCCTCTTCCATTATTATCTTTAATCTCCCTTCAGTTTGTTTGTTTTGGAGCAACTCCTCCGATTTGCCATTCATTTTACGGAGAGGACTGAGATCATTGTTTTACTTCACCTCCCTGCTGCTTGTACAATGTGAATATCTGGTTTCACGTACAAAGTAAAACATGCTGATTTACTAAGATGAGAACCATACATTTTAACACATACATGTAAACACAACATTGTAATAGACCACTCTGTAACTGTGAAGTGGAACTAAAAAGTAGATAGTTTTCAACATATATGTCCCTGGAAGAAATCTGAAAACGTGGTTTTGTGTTTGTCTTCAGCACGCCACGTCAGTTTATGAATTTTACAACTGGTCCAGAGTTTACATGTTTATATTGACGAGGTCACTAAAGGAACGACTGCTGCCATTAACTTATTGTTTCCTGTTTGACAAAGAAAGTACTCCAGGACCGTTGTTTTGTTTTTTTGTTGTTTTTTTTATGTGTGTGTGTGGATGCTCTGTCTTCACAAACCTCCACTCGGTCGAGGCAGAAGGTCACTCACACTAAACCAGGCTCTAAAAGGGATTTTTCCTCTCTACTGTCATTAAATGCATGTTGTTTTGTAGATTTTTGCCCAACTTTCCTTTTAAAATAATTCAAGTCCCAGCAAAACAAATGGAGAAATTTCTAACCATTGCCACATGTTCTCAATTGGTTTTTTATTAGAACGGACAGGTATAAATAAAACTAAGACTTGTTCTGTCAACAGACTCACCTGAGCTGAGAATCTCTGCATCTCCTCCAGAGTGACCACATTGCTCTCAGCAGTTCGTCTAACTAAAGCTTTTCAGTCGAAACTGAGCGTTGGGTGACGTTAAGTAAAGGCATACACTCTGCAGGAGCAGGTTTTGTCTTTTCTCATTTCCCAAACCTGCCATTTTTTTCCTCTGACTGAAGAGCCGACGCACTAAAGCGTTTCAGAACAGCTCCGTAGCAAGTCCTGTAAGACTGACGTGAAGTGGCGCACTGCTGCCGCTTCTCTGAAATCTAAAGAAAAACGTTGCACCTGCCCTGTGGCTGCATGCTCGCATGCTGCAGCAGAACGATCTGGTGCTGAGAGCTGGATGGAAACGCGGAGAAAGACAGGATGAGTGGTGTTCGGCGGGTCGAGGGTCAGTGAAGCGGCGCTATCCGCCCACAGACATCGGCTAACAAGAGGAGAGGGGGAAAGGCCAGCAGCAAACCAGCAGCAGAGGAATTAGGAGCTGAGCGGAGGGGGCAGGGAGAGCGTGGCTGAATATTCAGACTGCTATAAATTGTTTTATCACATTTCTTCTTCTCTTCCTGCATCATAACCATCGACGCTGACTAAGCAGTCTCAGATGTCCCCCTGCAGCCAGACGGTGGCAGTTTTGGGGGTTTCAGAGTGAACGAGGATGAGAGCGCCTGGAGAGGCAGCTCATTACCAGCCTCGGTAGAGTTTAAAAACCAGAAGTGCTTTGTTCCTCTTACGCCCACACACACCGAGCACATGCGTTAAATAAAGCATCAGGTCGATTTGGGTATCAGTAAATCAGAAAACGCCAGCGGGCCTTTTTTTTTTCTTTAAGCCGCTTCTCTGGTTTTCCGAGTCTCACAAATAAACACTGAACACTCGAATTAGAGTAACGTTAATGTAACAGGAAGAGCTGGACTCGTCCACATTCATGCAAAAGACTCTTATATCCCCAAGGAATGCTGGCCCTGATTCAATGTTACCTGATTATGTTACCTGATTCAATGTGAATCAGGTAACATAAACCCCTTTAAAAAAAAGGAAAAAAAAAAGGACATAAACACACATAAATAAACTTTTCTCAAAGTAACTGATATATTTCAATGCTTATTTTTCTGTACATCAAATATACAACCCTTTCCAAACCTCCTCACTCTATGAGCTACGTGCATTTTTGGGAAAATTTGATATTTCTGACATGGTGTTGTGTATTTGTTAAATAAAATACATTAAGTCCTAATGTAAATAAAAAGAAAACACTTTTTTTTTGAAAGGATATGAATAATTTTGCCACCTATTTAAGAGGTCTCATGGTACGTTTCCTGTTTCGTTCTGGAGCCATCAGCAGGCCAACACCTGACACCGTAAAGGTGTGAGGCTCTCTCTGTAATCCCCTCCTTTAGATGAACTTAATTCCCCTGGGAATGTGAGATATTTAAATCTCTGTGCTGTAGAATGGAAATGCAGCTCCTGAGAAAAACACTGAGGATTGTGTGTGTGATTTCTGAAATGAGGAGTCGATCGTGCATTTTTGTTGTTCCAGATTTATAGTTTTAGTCATATAAGACCTGCATGGAATAAAATACAACATAGCCTCAACAACACATGATGGTATGTATAAAAAAAATGAACAAATATTAACCAACAAAAGAAGTGAACTGTGCCATCATACAGATGTGTTTCACACATTATGGAGGCTAACGCAGGCTAGCCAGAAGCCTCTTGCTTCTTTCTGCATGGTTACAATGATCGCATGGCTTGTGTGTGTGTGTGTGTGTGTGTGTGCGTGGGTGTGTGCGTGCTACATTAAAGCCTCCCATGGCACCACTTCTCTAGGAGCTAATTTATAGCCGTGCATTGAGCATTACATCACAGCTGCTGATGAACTCTAACTCAGTCACATTTACAATATTGATTGCAGCGGCCACATTCACAGCATCCATGCAACCTCTGTACACTTGACGTATTTCTCTTTCACTTTTATTGCTCTTCGTTCCCTTAACCCTTCAGATAGCCTCTCTTTTGGCCAGTCATTATTTTTGATTCACGTCGGTGGGCTGTAACCCCATTTTTGTAGCACAAGAGGGATCGATGCGGACTGGCCAGGAGAACGTTTAGCGCTCAGGAAATGTTACAACCAACCCTCGTCATGCGCCGCTTCCATAGCTGGAGACAAAATGGCCTGTGCCAAAGAGCAAAGAGCTGCACTCTCTGGGTTTGCATTCTCCACGTTGATTTCATCCTGTGCCGAGAAAACGATGATGAAGCGCAGAGTTTAGCTAAAAGCATAAAGTCATAAATGTGTGTATCTGTATGTTTACCCTGTGCTGCAATAATGGCGCTGCATCAGTAGATTTTTTTTTCTTCTTTTTTTTTAGCAACATGAAAGTGAACTGTTTGATTATGATGTAGTTATGCTTTGACTTGCATAATTGCATCACAGCCCTTTTTTGTCTCATGATCAAACTTAAACATATTTTATTTGGATTTTGTGAGGGAGGTGCATATTTGGAAAGCCGAAGAAACATTAATTTTTATTTATTTTATTTTATTTTTTGCAAGTTTTTTAAACAAAGCAAAGAGGCTAAGCAAGCATTTATATTCTGCCCAAAACAAAACACGGTGGAAATCCCTGAATTAGCCGACAGAGTTCACCTGAGTTTATTCTCAGTCTCTGATTCTAAGAATAGAAGATCACAGCTGACAGGATATGTGGGTCCCATATGGGTTTGTCAGCTGGTTCCACGATGGTCCCACATGGGTTTGCCCATGTAGGGCCTCAGCATACATGGGCCCTACATGGGGCCTAAATGGACAAACCCATGTAGCCCACCACCATGTAGAGCCCATTTAAGGCCGATGTGGGCTGTGGCCCTACATTGGCAAACCCATGTGGGGCCATCTTGGAACCTGCTGACAAACCCATATGGGACCCATCTGATCTGCCCTCCTTTTCCCCACATGGGGCCCACCTAGGCATGCTGGCAGGGAAAATCTTGCAAAAAACTTACTTGTAATTTAGTTTTGTCTTAAAGTGCTGTATTTGCACTAGAAACTAGACAAAAACATTTGGTAAGATTTTGTGTTTTTTGCAGTGCATTTATTGCAGCTGTAGCTGCAATAAAATGATGTTGACCAAACCGTATTTACGCGTCATAACAGCCCAGTCCAAGTCCAGACCTAAACGCAGTTGAGTACTTAAGGCTGGGTACCAATACTTTATCAAACAGAGCCAGAAGCCCAATCATTTTAGGGAATCTGCTTCCATTTGCTGTTTCACCTCAAAGTCAGGCACACCCCAGGACCAGCGATCCTGTGTGACTGGTAGCTTACAGTCTCTGAGCTAAGTAAATTTATCCCGTAACGAAGAAGGTCAAAGGTCAAGTCTAATCCAAGAGATCGAGTGAAATATTCATGGGGCACATGTGGAACTTCATCTGAGCGCACCGAGGGAGGCAGGAAGAGGGCAAACCCCTCAAGTGCTCAGAGCACCTGCCTGCCGTCCGACATCCTGCTTCGGTAAGTGTAATGAGAGAACACATGAATTCATTAAGCTCAGATTGACCCGCTATGACGAGCAATTTAGTCTAAAACACACTCAGGCACCTGCGGGAGAGAGCAAATTAGCATTTTAAATGGGAACGATTATAGGCCAGGCCACCGAGTGTGTGTGCACATGTGTGTGTGTGTGAATTCAGACACACAGACATCTCCTCTCTCCAGTCTCTTACTAGAGCAACATATCACCGCAGTTTGCTGCTGTCTAAAATATTGACACTACATAATGCTCTCCTCCCACGCCTCACTCTCTCTTTATAAATAGAGTTGCCGGCGCCGAGCGCAGCTGGAGAGGACTTCACTAATCTGACACAACGCAAAAGAAAACAAATGTGCGTCTCTCCCATTTATCTGGCAGGGAAGGCGACAGTGTGAGCGTTTTAATCACGGACGGTTCGGATTTTCTCAATAAACTTCAGTTTTTACTTCGCCGTCACTTTCTGTTGCTCTGATTCAGTTGGTTTTAGGTTGTGTTTGCAAGTTTTTATTGGGTTTGTTATTAACTAAATGTTGTTTGGTTTTAGTTTAGTTTTTTCATACTTTGGTTCAATTTTAAGTGCAGAATTCAAAAAGGTCAAAGTGTCGTATTGTGATTATTTATACATAGACGACTGAGTAGCGGATGCTCAAGAGAAGACAGCGTTTTCAAAAACTGCATTCAGTTATTGTTGAACCGTAATTTGTCCGACAGCTGACGTAAATTGCTTGAGCGGGGGAAAACAATATTCATTTCACATCAGTTCAAAAGGCTAATAAATAGATTCGTAAACACAAAAATGAATGATATTTCAATATGCTTTAGTTTTTATAGCACAATATACTTTCAGTTAGTTATAACTTTTCTCCATTTTTACCTCAGTTAACAAAGATGTTTTCTTAATTTCAGTTTTTATTCTATTAGTTTTAGTTAACCATAGTAACCTCGGTTTGGATTTCATGCAGTTGGGCCTTATATGCGAGTTTTATTTGTATGTTATCAACCCGCAACTTACGTGATTTCAGAGGACTTTTTGGACTTTATTTGAAGGGGTGTGCATAAGACTGACATGACACTGTCATAAACATGACATAACATCTGTCATGAACATAAAGAAGTCTTTATGAATGTTTATGACAGTTGTCATGAAGTGTCATTCGGTAAATAATGACACTTTTAATGCAAAGTTGCTCTAAAAGTTGCATTAAAAGTCCATTAAAAGTGCCAACTTTGCATAATTTTGTAAATTATGATAAGTTAATGCAAAGTTGGCATTTTTAATAGACTTTCAGTGCAACTTTTAGAGCAACTTTGCATTAAAAGTGTCATTATTGGTGATTAGTTGGTGACAAAGTTTTTCCTTGCACAATATTTTACCCCCACAACCTTGTTCAGATGGTGACATATTATTATTCATTGCAAAAGACTTCAATGAGATATTCATCTGATTTTAAAAATTAAACCAATAGCCAGCTATGTACGTTGCTTACTTACTTGTTCTACTATGCAAAAAACCCAACACATCCTCGCTTTAGCCCCCACAGATGTACTTCATATGTCACGTCTCGTTCTGAGCTGTCAGGACTCATGTGAGGATCGACTTTGTAAATCCTCCAAACGAGGCTCAAAGCGGTTTTTCATTTACTCTCACACACATTCGGAGCTCAGTCAGGCTGAATCAGTCTTGTGGAGGGCTGCACTCATCTGCTCTCCCCTCACTCGTTCGCTCACAGCTCTTATGTCAGATCAATAGTGAAGCGTCTTGGTGAAAAGAGAGAGGCTATTTGGAGGACAGGAAAAAATTAAATTACGCCTCTTCCGCTCTGATCGCCTTCTTCCTGTGCCTCCATTCCTTCGTTTTTGCATTGATCTATAAAAGGCTGTTTTTAGCTGCAGGCCTCAGTACAGCTGACCTTGCATTTGCAGATTTGTAAACCCGTGCATTAGGCAAATGCTTATTCATATTGAGTCATCTTGTAAAGTTTTGAGTAGGTTTATTAGTGGGTATGAGACAGATGGTAAAAAATAAAGATATAGCATTTAATCTCCTGGTGATCGATGGAATATTTCAAAGAAAAGAGCCAAAGTTCAGGAGTGGTTCTGGGTGATGAAGTTTACCTGAAAACAGATTGAAGCGTAATTATCTGCATCCGGTGTGTTTTGTTGGGTTTTCCAACAAAACATCTCAAAGTTTGGTCCATCTCAAAGTTAGTTAGCTCGACTCAAAGTCGCCGCACCGTTTCTTCTTTGTTGGTTTTTACTGTCCGGCGTCTCCTGAGGGGAGGCAGACAAGAGCGTTTTACCCGGCACGGGGTTCAGCGGGCCATCCATCACACCAGGACTGCAGCTATAGACAGGAAGGCAAAGGGCTGAGCCAGCACTTTCTGGGAGAAAGGGCATGTGAGAATTTATTTGTGTTTTCCCTGAAATGCATGAATTCATTTCTGAGAGGTCAATAAAGTCACAGTAAAAAGAGCAACACAAAACCTCTAACACACCCCTTGAAGTTTTTATTTATTTATTTATTTATTTCGGTGTTTTTCATGTTATCTAATTTTTAATGTATTTTATAGCTTTTTTTTAAGTAGAGTAGACCAACACACAGGGGTGCATAGTTGCAAAGTGAAAGGAAAAAATACATGGTTTTCAAAAACCTTTCAAATTAAAATAGGAAAAAAGCATCAAGACTTTGTAAAGCTAATTTGCTCATCTAGAGACTGAAATGTTTGCTTTTTTTTTTTTTCATAGATGCTCAAGTTGACCAGCAATTTTCCACACAGATTCTTAGCTGTTCTAAATCTGGACTTTGACTGGGCCGTTTTAACGCTTTAAGACATGCTTTGTTTGAGCTAAACCATTCCACTTCAGCTCTGGTATTTCTGTTTTTTTTTCCTCATGTTGGATGGTGAAGCTCTCCAAAGTCTAATGCAGCAGGTTTGTCCCTCATTTGGCTCCACAACTCGGACCAGCTTCCCTAAGGTGGACCAGTATCTGCTTTTTTTTTTCCCAGTTTGGTTTTCTTGCATCTTAATCATAAAGTTTCATTTTGGTCTCTTTTAATGCTTTCTGTAACAATGTTTGCAAATTAAATGGAGCCGGTTTCCTTTCAAAACTTTGCTTTCTTACTTGTTTAGAAAGTGGGCGGCCATTTTCAGATGATGAACTAAGAATGGCTGTAATGTTATTTTCCAGCCACTCTCTGATTTAAACTTCTCTGCAACTTTATTTCTGAGCTGCTCGTCACGATGCTGTTTGACACTAATGAGAGATACACTAACACTTAATTACATGTTTTATTTAGGGGCATCAGAGTTAAAAAGGACTGAATGCAAATATACTCCACGCTTTTTTTTTCTTGTACGTTTTTATGAGTGGAAAAAAAAAAAAAAAAATCAAAGCCCGACCACACGGAGCGTTTGAGACGATACTTAAAGGGATGGAGCTGATCACAAGCCAGCCTAATGAAGCATGCTCCCCCACATGCAGGCCGTCTAATTCATGATGACATCTCTTATCTCAACAGCAGGCGTGTAAAGAATTTCTCATTCAGAAGGCAAACGACAAACACAGCCTCTGCTTTCTTCTTTTCCTACATACGTGTATCCTCACCGTTTATTTGATTAATAAAGAGCTGAATCCATATTGCTCGTAGTGCTTCCACCATCACTACTTAAATAATTATCCAGCCAGGCTAGGTTCTGACAGCAGCTCAGCAGATTTTTTATTTTTTATTGCCGATGATTTGATCTGACACCAAAGTCGAGGACCAGAATGACAATTATGGCTCCTGACTAAGGAGAGGGTGAGGGGAAGAAAAGACAACGAGAGCGGGAGAGTAAAAGACGCAAGACCTCATTAAATGCACATTTAAAGGGAATGATGGTGATCCAGTCGTTTCTGAGCGCGTCAGTGGGTGCGTGCCGGTCAGAGCAGCTCTCTGAAACCCCTGGGAGGGTTAAGTAAGGAAACAGAGGAGATTAAGGTGGGGAATTCTCATCTAAGCCTTTCAAATCAGGAAAAGTGTCGACACGAGCCGCCCAGCGAGGGGACGACGGGGAACAGAGGTAGAGGAGAGTAAAGCTGTGGGACTGAACAGCGGATTTCACTGTGGGAGTGAATGTAACATTAAAAAAAGAAGGCTGAGTGATGTTTACTTTGACGTTATTAACAGTTGTTGATGCAGATGTGGGGGTTTAGAGAAAGGGGTTAGGAGCTGGTGGCAAAAAGCGGGGGGTGGGACAGTCCTCAGGGGCAGTTCTGTGGTAATGAGCTATTAGTCTCAGAGGAAGACGAGCTCTATTAGAGGAACACTGAGCAGCTATTCTGAGGTTTAATCTGCCTTTTTCACCTTCTCCTGCAGCTCAGCACAGATTCAGGCTCCCCACCCTGACCACGCACCAAATGCAAAGCAAGAAAAGCACCTTGAGATTGCATCGCAGTCGATTGAGCGGCTCTGTCTCACAGGATCGCTCAGTCTGTGTTTGTTTTACAAAACGTATTTCCTCTCACTTCGCTTTTCTGTTGGTTAGTTCTTGTCTCTTTAAAGATTGAACTGTACTCATCTTTTGTTCATCCACTAAATAAGAATTCAGACTCCGTTTTCCGAGGAAGTTCAGTTCTGCAGGGATATTTGGAGTCAGAGAGGAGGTCAGCAGGTCGAGGTCAGAAAGTCAGCATTTCCTGGAGACACTTCCTATCACGGCTCTATCTTTGTTCCAGGCTTCTCTGGTCTAATTATTAAAACAAAACATGAATCCTGATATTATATGGAACTGGAAGATTATAATTATTGCTTAACTTAAGAAAAATCTTAGGTTTAAATCCCAGACGAGCCCCCAGATATCCATAATAGCCCCCTGCATATTTTGCTGTCTGCATGGCATTTCAAAATAAGAACATTACAGAGCTTTCCGAAGGTATTCACACCCTTTGAACTTTTTTTTTTTTTTCCATTTTGTTAAGTTACAACCGCAAACTTTAGCAGAAGTAACTGGACATTTATGTGACTTTAGAAAGGGCAACAATTTTTGTTTTGGCAAGATTGGTTTGGGTTTATTTGTTTATTTAACTTTTTAATGAATGAATGTTTTACACAAACTCATTGGTCCACATTAGATGAGATGCATAAATAGCTTGGGGTATTGTTTATGAAGCTAAGCAATATTCAAGTCGAATTCTTTGGAAACAACATGGAGTTACTGGGGGGGGGGACACATTAAACCTACCGTGCATCAAGTCACACCTGCTGATGCACAAGACTACCTATTACTGTAATTTGCATCCATAACATAATTTGTCCTTAGTGGATAGGGTACCAAAACTGGCTCCAGCCCCAGACCCCACATCCTTGTAAATCTGGCCCTGGCCAAGACAAATAAATTCCAAGCAGGCTAAAGCGGAGAGTCCCAAAAATCAAATACCAAATGATCTAAAAAAAAATGGTGTAACATCGTCTGCAACTTTTACACTGGTTGCAGCAGGAGCAGCGGGAGAAGAGGACTAGGATGCTTTGGCTTCTTGTTTTATTCCCTCCCTCTGCCAGCTTGACCGGGTGACACACTGAGTTGTCAGGATCGATTGAGGCTCCTCTGAGATGGCAGCAGAGACCAAACGTGGCACTGTGTTGCTCTGGAGTGCCACGTTTGGTCTCCCGTCCTTCAGCAGAAAGTCAGTTAAACTGATTAACCAAGCAGGGATGCAGCATCCAGGGTTCAAGTCTCAAAATCTCAGACAGAGAGGTGTTATACTTTATACCTTCAGCTGCCCGGCTTAACCCTCACACCTACTGGGTGCACAAGATTGATGGGCTCTCTGATTGGACGGTCACCCTATCTACCTTCCTCAGCTGTGTCCCTATTTTTCTACTTATTCCTACATTAAATTCCAAACGGAGATGGGCCCCACCGCAGTATCTGACCCATCCTGGCAGAGGTCACATTCAATAATAAAACTGCTGTTCCTGCCAAAAAAAAGAAAAAAAAATTTAGAAGAGGTTGCACGAGGTAGAGCAGAAAGACAAGGAGGATGCAACACGAGTAAGGAAGGAGGCAGAGTGGAAATCGTGGTCAGACAACACACCAGAGGCATTTGTAGAAATAAAAAATGTTAAGAGGTGAAAAGATGAGATATTAACATTAAAAAAAAGGGGTACACATTCGAGAAGTGCTGCAGGATTGTTTCCTGTTCGGTGTTCCTCCAGTCACTCCCTGTTCCAGTGCCAAGGCGATGGTGCAGCGGCTAAATCAATCAGCTCTCTACCTTGCTGACAAGGAGGAGAGTGTTGATTTACATCACTGCAGAAAAGCAAGAAAAGACCAGTTAAAACAACAAGACCAGTTAAAACAACACACCTTTATAAAAGAGCCAAAGCACAACTATTGGTTCAAATCTGAACTACTGTTTTAAATAAGAGTAGAGGATAAACCGTAACAAAAGTTAGAGAATTTTTAAATAGCTAAAAGTGCAAGTCAGATGGAAGCAGTGTCAGTGATTTGCTTGAATGAGAATAGAAAGAGATGAGAGACTAAGAAGATTAGAGGCAAGCAGAAACCCTGAGGTGGTTCAGTGTTCACCACGGCGTTTGATTTCCTTAGTCTGCAGTGTGTCTCCAATAACTTTAAACTATTTCACACTTATTTTGTTGTTTTGTTTTATATTCAAACCTTAGTGAGTCTGTAAAAACTGATTGTCTCCTTTTTCACAAGATCATGTTTTATTTTGTAGGATTAAGGGAAGATTTGCAAGATAAACAAGAACTCAGTCGACACTTTGAAATCTCCGATGGAGATGTCACGAAGCTCACTCTTTTCAGTGCTGTAAAGCAGTGAAATAATTCTTAAAATTAATTTATTTATTTGTTTTTACAAATTTTCATTTGACAAATACACTGCAAAAACGCAAAATCTCACCAAGTATTCTTGTTTAGTTATTTTACACTTGAAATATGACAAAATGAATTCACAGGTAACTTTTCAGCAACATATAGGAGCTTATTTTAAGTAAATAACTATTGAATATTAATAAAACAAACTTGTTCCACTGGCAGATTGCTTCACATTTTCTCATGTTCTGAGTGAAATAATCTGCCAGTGGAACTAGTTTTTTTTTAAAAATCAATATTCAATAATTATTTATGTAAAAGAAGGTCTCTTATATCTTGCTGAAAAATAACTTAAGTTAGTTTTGTGGTATTTTAAGTGTAATAAGATATCTGCACTGAAAACTAAGCCAACATACTTTATAAAGTGTTGTGTTTTTGCAGAGATGCTCCACTTTGCGTTGGCCAGTCACTTAATATATCTTGATAACATTATTTGGTCTTAAACATTTACGTTCCCAGATTCATCTCCATCTACTCTGAGAAAACTTGAGCAAAAACTGAAACATATCTGTCTCTAGATGTGCACAGCTAGTGGAGATATTCTCCAAATGACTTTTCCAAATGGAACACTTACAAAGTATTGACTCAGGGAGGCTGATTACAAATGCGTGCCACACTTTTCAGAAAATAAAAGTTAAAATCATGGATGATTTTGCTTCCACTTCACGATATTGTACCACTTTATGTTGCTGTGTCACAAAAATTCAAAACAATACTCTTATACAATACTAATATACAAAATATTTTCTTGATGTTTGTCATTTGTGTTTTTACTGTGACAAAATGTTGTTGTGACTCTAAAGATCTCATCAACAAAGCTGATAACTGCATAGATAACAGGAAGCAGGCCACCTGGTATACTTTACAGGTATTTTCTTTTATGGACAAATCATTTATTCACTAAGCTCATCTTAATATCACTGCATGGAAACTATCCCAACAACCATATACTCCTTTCTTTTCTTCTCTCAAAATGCCACTTTCGACTTTAATGCTCGTAAGTGCAAGTATATGTGTGCCATCATAAAGTGGGGTCACGCTAACCGCAATGCAGGACGTTTCACCTTCTCCTGCACATTATTCCACACGTCGTTTACACCACTTAATATAAATGGAAAGAAGGATTTATCTGTGCAGTAACTTTGCTCACCCCAGCACTGTCATCAGGTCTGAAATGAGGGGATGTGAACCAGAATGTTAAAATGTTGAAATGGTTGGAGAAGGAACAATTTGCAGGTGGAGGAGAAAATGTTCCTGTTTTTGTGCAGAGTGTCTGTGCGATGATGGGATGTTTTATTGACTTATTGCATTAGGTGGACTCTATGCTTCATGGTCCTGCTCTGAAATTGCCCTCTGGAAAATGAAAGGGTCGGATCAAATTGAACGCATAAAGTTAAAGACAACACAAACTTAAAGACAACTTAAAGACTCTTGGACACACACCGCAAAGTGATTTGTGTTTTTGGTGCAGCAAATGTCTTGATGTCAAGAAAAAACAAAAAAAAAACAGATTTCTTCAGTTTTTTTGCTTTTTCGTCACACTTAACGGATTGAAACACATTTTAATCTCAGACAAAGATAACCAGAGTTACATACAAAAGGCATTTTTCAAATGACAAAATCATTTATTAAGGGGGAAGAAAAGCTATCCACACTAACCTGGCCCGATTGGGAAAAGTAATTATCCCACTTGTTAACCACATTTTTGAGATTACATTCCTTAGCAGGGCTAATTTCTGCCAGACCTGTAAAATCAAGAATTTCTCAAACAAAAACCTTTGAAGCGGGTTACAATAACACCAAGACATTGACTTCTGTGTGTCTGGAAAACAACGACAGTCACTTCTGAGACTAAAGTGAACCACAACAGAGAAACACGAGACAGTGGTGAACTTCCCCAGGAACGACCAAAAGTACTCAAAATGTTTGTCTAAAGAGCAACCCAGAACAACATACAGTAGAAAGCCCTGAAGGCCTCACTCATGCTTTCTAAAAGATATCTGGATGATCACAGTAACTTATGAGAATATATCCTGTTGAAAACATTCATGAAACTAACCAGTGTTTCAAAAAAACAACAAGATTTTAGATTTTAGTTGGAACTATGACCATGATATCCTGACAGAGGGCATCCTATCATCAGTTTGTCCTTTTGACCTCAGACACACTTGGATTGTGAAGTAAGACAATAATAAGAAACCAAACCAGCATGTCCAACTCTGAGTAGCTTCAAAAAACTAAAATGAAGGTTTTTGGAAATGAACTCAAATCAAATTGTGATGCTGTGACTTGACCTTAAAGAGGCTGTTCCTGCATGAAAACCCTCCAGTGTGGCTGAAATCATTTCTGCAAAGAAGAGTGGGATTGTTTTGTTTTCTTCTTAACGGATGAAATCGTCATTTAAAAGCCGCTTTTTAGATTTACTCTGGTTTTGTTTGTCCAATTTCACGTTTCTGTGATCGGAAAACGTTTAAAAACAGAATAAGTCTACGAGGGCGAAACACTTTTCCCACCACATTGTTTGCCTGGCGTCCATCTGTAGGTCTGCCTGCCTAGTTTCGCCTGGTCCATTCTGCAGCCTCTTCCTGCGTGGAAAGGCTTTCAGGAGAGCCAGAGCTTGGAGATCCAGCAGTTTCAGGGGTTGTGTGATGGATTAGAGCTCAGTCCCTGCCAGTGGTGTTAGCGCAGCGACTGAGCACTTGGCAGAACAACCGGTGTCAGGGGAGGAGGGAGTGGAAAGAAAGAGACAGAGGAGAAGTGGAGGGGTGAGCTGCTACTAGCCAGAGATAGAGAGACAGAGAGGGGTGTGAGGACAGATAAGAAGAGGAGAGAGCAAATATTCATGAAAAATGTTCATTTAAATCATCAGCTGGTTGCTAACAACATCACAGTTCCCACTATGTGTGCGTATATGTCAGCTCTGTTTGTGTATGTCAGAGTGTGTCCAGTTTACAGGAAGTGGAGCTTGAATTATTTATTTTTTTTATGGATTTCTTTGAAAATCAACTCCAATCAGCAAGTTCAGCAGAAACACACAAAATGTTGCAAACAATTAGCGTCACCCTCGAGTTGTGATCCAAAAGACTTCATTTCTGATTTCATTCATGTCGTTAAGTCTACAGAAGTGAGATGTGTAGACATTTTTTTCCCCCCAGTAGTTGTAGTGAAAGGAGCCAGTCAGAAAGATCAGCAGAGAAGCTGCAGTTCAGGCTTTAAATGTGAAGCAGCAGCAGCATCAGAGATGTTTGGCTTGACTCAGCTGTAACCTGAAACTGCTCTGTCACAATTGAAGGAGACTGAGTTGTGTACACTGAAACTAATATCTAACAGCGGAGCTGTGTACACTGAAGCTAATATCGAACAGCGGATTATGTGTAAAAACCACGAGTGTAACGACACAGATGAGTCACGGTTTGGTGAGGTACCAAGGTTTTCAAGTCACAGTTCGTTTAGACGGGGAAAAAGAAAGAAATGTTCAAGTTTTCACTCTCTCTTTTCTCCAAATCTATTTTTTTTTCTCCAAATCTTTTTTTTATGATTAAAAAATACTGCAAAAAACAAAAAAATCATCCTTACCATGAGAAGACCCTGACAGGGTAAGCTGTGTATGACCAGGCAGAATGTGTTTATGGGTCACTTTGCAGGAAAGTTTTAAAAAAAGCCGAGATAATTTGTATCCTGTTTGAGCAGACCATATATCAAACAAAATAAAAGTTTTGTTTACCTGAAAGATAGCTCTGAGTTATCAAAATAATAAAAAAAGTAGGGGAAAAAAAATTATATTAAGGACTGTTCATTTTAATCTTGAACAAAAAACGACAAAAAAACAGTAAAAAGATAACCATGTCTTCTTATTTATTCACTAGTGACATTATTACGCTGCGGAGATGCTCCGTCTGCACCAATGATGATTTAATAAGCTCAGCATGATAAATGCTAAAATGGGATCTTAATGTAATACTTCTGCTTTAATTTTCAGAAAAATTGGACTTTCATCCCAGAGGGTTAGGATAAGGAAGAAATTAAGGCATGGGTCAAGAATTAAAACTGGATGGAGACTTTGTTGCAAAAGTGATAAAGTTTTGCTGCAGCTAAACACAATGAGTTCTGCATTACAACATTCCCAAATGAACAGTCCTTTCGTTGATATGAAACGAGTCACAGTTGTGTTTTTGTTAGTTTTTTTTGCTTTGTCTCACATGGATTCACACCTAAGTTTCTCCTTTGATAATCCAGAGCGAGGAGGAGAACAGGCGCAAGGGGAGGGACGCAGCAGTACGCATACAGTTTTATTGGACACAGTTCAAATGACTCAAAAAGGCAAAATTACCATCCAGAGCATGTTAGTTTTGTTGATTTGAAATGACTCAAACTGAATTTCGTTCATTTCAGTCATTTACATTTTGTCAAATGAACAAAATTCATATTCCTTTTGAGTCGTTTCAAGCTACTTTTTGTCATGACTTGAGTCATTTCATTTAAAATGAATCAAAAAGACAAAATTACCATCCTGAGGAAGTTATTGCATAATGAACATGTTGTGCACATTCTATGGATACAGACAACTCACTAGGCGTTTGCCAGCTGTATTTTGAACACAGTGTTACTTTATAGGTAATTCATGCTGAATGTTAAAAACACAGATGATCATTTATAGTCGTCTGAAGATCTTCTGGATTCATTTTGTGGGAATTTCAGTTCGTAGCAGAACTTTTAGATTCAACAAGAGGAGCAAAACCAATTGTGAAAATGGAGCCTAGTTTCCACGGTAACTAAATAAATGCATCAAAAGGGTGATGGGAGTACACCTGACAATGTTAACCAATTTACATCCACACAGAATGGCCCTTTATATTTGTGACCCATAGTTTCTAACCAGGAGGAGTTTTTAAGAGATATTCTTGTAAGTGGAGCGGCCAGCTGACTGGCAGTGTGCAGTAGCCAGAAGTTGTGAAATGGGGAACATTGTGGAGAAAAGAAAAAATCAAATCTCTCCAGTACTTTCTTTAGCGTTTCATAAAAGGACTATTAAAAAAAAAGCAGGCCAGAACAGAAACTCCTAGTAAACATTGAGGCCTTAATACATGGCTCAAGTCTGTTTCCGTGCAAAAGAAGCTAATACAAAAGCATGCCATACTTTTTGAGATTTTTATTTGTAAAACCATGTATCCTTTACCTTTCACTTTACAATTATGCACTGCTGTTGGTCTGTCGATGAGAATCCTGCTGAAATAATTCGGAGCAATGCGGAAAAGTTCAGAGGATATGAATACTTTTTGCAAGGCACTGGTTTACCCAAACACTTATTTCTACGTTACAGTCATTTCACAGTTGTAAGCCAGTCGTGGAGTTAACCAAACCTCTTTCGTCCCTCTAAAGCCCCCAGACACTCAGCTTCAGTGAAACCAGAATTATTCGGTAACTTCTTTATTGCTCATGATTCATCACGTACAAAACTAAAGGAAAATCTCAAAGAAATGACAGGGGGAAGAAAAAAAAACAACAACATATAACAGACTGTTTTTCAGCAGGTACAGAAGGTCAAATTCTGTGTCAGAAATCCCACACATAAGCACACACACGCACGCACGCACACACACACGCACGCACGCACAAACACACACACACACACACACGCACGCACGCGCGCGCACGCGCGCGCACGCACACACACACACACACACACACACACACACACACACGCACGCACGCACACACACACACACACCTACAGGGAGGACAGTAGGACTCTTAAAGGATGTATGAAATCTGCAGCTTTAGCAGCGAGCCATCACAGCACTCTGAGTTCTAAACAGCAGGTGAAATGATATCTTCTCCTGCACACGCACACACACACACACGCACACGCACACGCACATACACAGTATGTGTTAAGAGATTACGAGTGGAGGGGAGAGGTTTGAAAGCAGCCCCCGTCTCTCATTCATCACTTCCTTGGATCCAGGCAAAGATCAACACCCTCAGCAATGAGTGACTGACTGAGCAACAACTTTGTTTTTTCATTCCTCAGCATCAAAAGCTGTGCTCTTAATTCTCAAAATATTCATTTAAATAAGACAGTCAGCCATGTTTTTCTTTCTCTAAGTAGAAAAATGTTCATTTTTCAGTGAGCAGAGATGTTTTCAGAACGACTAGTAAAAGGTGTAACTGGTCTGCTGCGAATATCTGTCAATATTTGCTGATGTAACACGATAGGTCATTTTCAAAGACATTTTAAATTATTTTATGTTTTATTAACAGATGCACACAGTGGTGGAAGACTACAGTAAAAATATGGATTAAACACCCACTGTGTTTAACAGATTCACTGCTCTAGATTTTCAACAGGCTAACTTTTTAAATAACATAAACTTAATAACAGCAAATGGAGAAAATGGCTGTTTCCCATGTAAAAAGGTAACATAAAAACGCCTTGGGCTGCAGTGCTGAGAAACAGGTTAGGGAGGGGCGGTGGGAGTGAATGACTTTTGCTCCAAACTCATCTTATTCAGAGAACCGTGAGAGCTGCAGAACGATGGAGAGTTTTAGCGGTTTTGAAAGTGGAATGTTTTAAATGCAAGGCAAACCCTGAAACACAAAACCCACGCCTACTTTTTCCCCTGTGACGCCGTCGGAACCGGATTAAGCCTTTTTGGGTCTGCAGATACTTCCAGCAGCGTGTAACTTTAGGAGTAACTCAGATGGTGCTGGGCAGAGAAAACAGGATCAGACTTACAAACGACCCATTGTAAGAATATACAAGATCAATCTCTAACAATACGACGTAGTGACCTCTCCAGGACGTCCTCTGCCTCTCGCTCAATGACTGCTGGAAATAGATACCAGCCCTCCTGCTACCATGCAAAGACAAGCCGTTATAGAAGATGGATGGATGGATGGATGGATGGATGGATGGATGGATGGATGGATGGATGGATGGATGGATGGATGGATGGATGGATGGATGGATGGATGGATGGATGGATGGATGGATGGATGAAGGAGCACATTTAAATATTATTTTAAGTTGTCTAGGTGACCCAAAACAACAGCTGTCTGGCTGTTAGCCTTTCATGTTTTTTCTTCAGTTTTCTTCTAACTTGTTGTGAAATTACATCTTTTTTACTCAAAGTAAGATGAAAGTTAGGATTTTTTTCCCTTTTTTGCCCTGCAAACTGGTCCCAGTCATAAACTGGTTCTAGTCCTTCATTAGTCCTAACATTAAAATGCCTTCCTGCACCATGATCCTCCACAAAGTATTTACTGGGTGAGACGTTTATAATGACGTCCCATAACAACGGCGACACTGACCAACGTATTTCATGTGTATTGATGATTTTAACGATGACGCTGGACAAAATGTAACCTCTGTTACTGGTTTCACAATTGTTGACTTGATGATGAGTTTATGGTGTTTTTATATTTTCATGATGTAAAGCACTTTTTAACTGCCTTGTCGCTGTGCAAATAAACCTGATTGACTGATTGTAAAAGTAAACCAACCAGTAAAGAACTGCTTTGGAGGGAAAATGCCTGTTACCGAGAACCTCGCTTCAACTAGACCTTTTTAACCACGAGTTTCTCTATAAATCGCTTATCTACCACAGATGTTTCTCAGAGGATCGTTTCATACTTTTTTCATTTTCATACTTTCTACACGTCCACAAGAACAAACCCTCGTCTTTTAACGTCCGCAATATTTTTACTCTGTCCTCTGTTCGGTGCGGCGACATGTTAGCACCAGTTACAAATCGCTTCCACTGCCACACCGCCGCACTTTCTGACCTACAGCACGCAACAGCCGCTCTCCGTCCGCTGCACAGCCGTCGCCGGCATCAAACTGAAAATAGTTACGCTCTCCAGACAGGAAGTATTGTTGTCCTCTGATAAATACCGGCATGTTGCGGCTGAGAGGTCGTGCCCTTCTGCGCCAAATGATTGCGAGGTAATATAAGACGGACGGACGGCGCTTTAAGCCTCCCTTTGACAAAAACGATCTGATAACGACAGAGTAAAGATTTAGCCGGGGTAAATTATGAGTCCAGGTGTGTCTCAGTGTGTGTGCGTGTGTGTGTGTGTTAAAGCTGATGATGGCGTCAGATTGAAGATGGAGGGGAGGATAAGAGGATGAAGTGATGCATGGCAAGAGAGACCAAAACAGGAGTGTTAATGTTCTCGGGCCCGCGGCTCTGACTTTAGCTGTGCCCTTGAGATTCATTTTGCATGTGTTGGATGTGTGTGTGTGTGTGTGTGTGTGTGTGTGTGTGTGTGTGTGTATGTGTGTGACTGCTGGCCTGTGTGCGTGTGCGCATGTGTGTGTGTGTATAACAGACAGTGAGCTGATTCCTGTGCTTGACTTTGTGTCGGATAAGGTGTGTTACCCTGATGATTAGTTAACCCACCGTTGTAAATAAATCTGAAGCCACTCATGTGCATCAGCATCAAAAGATGCCGCCAGAAGCCATAAATACACACCTGCGTGTGTTCACAGATACTCGGTGACACACGCATCGAGCTCTCTTGAGATTTATCCTTTGAGCGTTTACGTTCTCAGCAAAGGACAATAATGTAGCCTATCAATCTCTCAAACGGCTCAGCGTGTCGTGCGGAAAGAATCCACACTTCTGACACTCTTCTCCCCGCCCATCTCCATCGGGAAGTTTGCCGTTTATCATCTCCGAACTCCTACCCGTGACGGACGGGCTGGAGGCGACGCGGAGTGGAAGAGAAGGGGCTTTTGATCGTCTTCCGTCCGTACATCAGTCACCCATGCTGCTTTGTGATCGCGCTGACCCAATTAAACAGGCCCAGTTGCGCGCGCGCCAACAAACACTCCACTTTCGGTGCTCCGCGGTGACCTTGAATGTTGTTGCTTACAAGTATTTTGCTACATTTTTTTTCTGTTTTTGCTTTTTCTTTGTCACACTTACGCATTCCAGATCCACAAGGACAAAAATTATGGCGGTCAAAAAAAACAAGCACATTCCTATGAGTTGGTGACCCATTCTTTGATCAATTAAGATAATGCTTACAAACAACACCCAGGCTTAATTATGGTCAAATCTGTAGAACCAATACATTCACTTATGTAGAACCTGTCTGACAACATGAAGTAGGCTGAGAGATGTCAAAAAGCAAAATATCATACCTTGATCTTGATGATGGTAACGTGGCGGACATTAATCTTACTGGGAAGGACATTAGAAAGCCGTTTTAAAGGGTCTTGAACAACGCAGAGCCAAAATGAGAACCAAACATAAAACAGTGGTGAATCTTCCCTGGCCTATCAAAATTACTTCAAGAGCACACAGACAACCCAGAGAGGTCACACAAGAAGCAAGCAGAACGGCCAGCATGCTGCAGGTCTCACTCAACTCAGATGATTCACCGGATGTCCGTACATCCACAAAAGTCTTAAATTGAAATTTATGTATCTAAAATTAAGGCCTTAAATGTCTTAAATTCAGTTTTAAGCAATACGTTTGCCTTTAATATGTTAGTCACAGGTCTTAAATTTTGTCGTAATTTTGTATGTTCTATGTTTTGACATCTTTCATTGCGTGTCACTCAAGACAGTTGATGCTGCCACAAGCTAGTTAGCAGCTAATTCACGGCTAACTAGCTTTTTTTGCATTTCTCGTGGGTAAGTGCAAATTTATCGCCCGTTGGCTGGATGAAGTTTGGACTCTTCTGTGGAGTTGAGGGTTTTAAATTTCATTCATAATGGTCTCAAAAAGTTCAAGACAGATGGTGAAACCTGCAAAAAACCCTGATTCAACAATAAGGAAGTAAAACTAAGCACAAATGCCAACTATGAACACCTTTGTTTCCAAAAAGAAAGTCACTTTCTTTAACAATAAAATGTGTCTGAAGCTTATGAGAAAAAAAAACTGAAAGAAAAACTAAAAGGAATTAAATTCGTTTTCTCAGCCTTGTATGTTCAGTGTAACATGAGGTTAACCAGGAGAGAAGACCAGTCACATCACATAAAGTCCTCATTAAGTGCTTGACTGATTAAATCCGTCTTATTACCATCTTCATGTGCAGCCACCATGAATCTGTCCCACTTCTATAACTCCAGCGTCTTAGATATGGTTGCTGCACTGTGGTGAATTTTTAGCTTCACAGCGAAACCTAAAGAAAAGCCAATACAAACGCTACCGGATTACTTTGTGCCCCCAAAAGAAGACTTTGTCTGCCTTTACAGGGGACAAAGCTTGAGCAGTAAATTGACACCAAACCAGAAAATATGTCCAGGAACGAGGAGCTGTGCATCAGTAATGGTTCTGGACTTGACCCCAGAGCCGAGCAGTAGGAAAACAAAGACAGGTTTGCTAGCTGTTGCTGTGCTAAGAACTGTCTGCAGCAAAATGTAGCAGGAGCACATTCTGAAACGTAAACATTAAAGCAGGGATGTAGTAGCAGATCTACTGATAATAGCAATGAAATGGACAATTTCAGCTTAGCAACAAGAATCTGTGTTTGAGACTTGCTTTTTTATGCTAACACTCATCAGAAGAAGAACTGAAGAGAAACACTGTAGAACCCTACATCTAAATGTAAAATATTTACTCGGGAGCAGTTTGGGTACTCACTAGAAAATAGAATATTTGACAGAGACAAGATACAAAAGGTTTTTAAGCAGTTCAGAAATATTTTTAATATTAATCTGCTTCACGTTTTTCTATCAGAGCTAACAGACTTTTAAAAAGTTGTGCCGACAAGTCTGGGCTGCATCTGATCGCCCATAGTTTAAAATCTTCAATATTTAGGGTTGGTTTAGAAGCAGATATGCAGAATAACGCAAATGTGGACTGGACAATCCTGGACTGGAATATTGTGTACTTATTACAGTCTCATATATTGTTATATGGATTTAAGTCAATAAGGAATCATCAAACTCAAAGTTATTCACAGAAACTTGGTTTTTTCTTTTTTTTTTTTTGTGGTGCACATCTTAAACATTTGAAAGGAAATTGCAGTTTGGGAACCTGGTGCAGTGCTACTTGACATGCTATTGGCTGCCGTTTGCAAAGCAGCCAATGGAGGGGGGCTGCATTTACTTTCCCTGTTGCTGATTGGCTGTACTCCAGAAAGCTGAAATAAGGAAGACTGCTGTAGATGTTAGCTTCTGTGGTAGTGCTAAAACGGTTTCCCCTGTACACATTAATGCATAATGAGATATATTTAGTGTTGAACTGTGAAAATAGCCAAGCGTTTCCAGAGGGGGTCTCAACTATTCCTGGAGCTGAACTATTTGCGGCTGCCTTTGGTCCCTGACAAGGGAACGCTGATATCTACTATATTAATGTAACTTTCAATTAGATTTATATGCACGGCCTATTTATTGAACATGTTCTTGGAGTGCTAATTTGGAGTTATAAGATTCCAGCATCTGAGTACAAATCGAATGCACCATATAAGCCTGCCACAAAACAGCCAAATGAAACCCTTGAAGCACCGGAGACACGGCTTCCTGCAGTGTTGCCAACTCTCACAATTCAGAGTTTTCTCCTGTTTCTGACTCTGCCTGACTCCGACATCTCCTTCCTTCCAATTAAGGAGATTTTATTACCATTCCTACTGACAGCTGAGATGTTGGCAGCTCTGACTTGAACAACTTGCACAATCTCTAGAGATGAGGTGAGGGACCAAAGTCTACAAATGTGGGATTGTTGGACATTTTAGACAAAATCTTTCATTGCAAAAGAAAATCTTGTGAGAAGAAACCAGCGTTCTGTTATTGTTAAATGAAAACGGTGTAGTGTTACTGCTGCTGCAACCAACGCTGTCCTGTTTACTCTAAACCATTCAGACTAACACTCAAAACTTGCCGGGGTGTTGCTCTTGCATCTGTCGTAATTCTGCTGCATTAGCAAGTCCCGCAGGAGCCAGATTAAGATTTTTATAATGTTCAGCTCAAACAAGGTGACATGTTCAAGTCACGAACAATTTGTGACGCCTTAAGCCTACATTTCTCAAAACTCGGCAACAAGCGGGAGCCTGTAATCACGCCTAGCTGTGAAGAGCACTGAAGCTTCACTCTACGAAGCTCAAGCACATTGGAAGATCAGCCCAAAGCGAAGTTTTTAAGTGGTGTCAAGCTGCTTTGTTAGAAACCGGCAAAGCTTTTTAGAGTCCAAGATGTTTTTACATTCAAAAAAATGTCACACAGTTAATTCTGCTAATATCCCTCGTGTGTGAAGACTGCATCAGTTGCTTGTTGTTGTTTTGTTGTTTTTTTTGCCTCTAACCAGCTGTCAGTCAAAAAGGCTACAGAACCAATTAAGCAGATAATCTCCAATAGTACTTGTAGCTAAAAAGAACAACAACAAAAAAAAACTGAACAAAGTGCCTGTTTGACATGAGAAATACCGACTCAAAACTCCATCGATTATCAAACTTAGAAACATTTCATGGGAATTAATAGGAATTTAGTTACAAAAAAGAATATATTCATGCCCGTATACGATGTGGTTTCCTTAAATGAACCCCCATTTCCAGTTCATCCTGGTGATTTCCCATGAAAGATTTACAGTTTGAAATATTTCGAAGATCCCCACGGAGACTTTCCAATGGCGCTTCGATCTCAGCAGCCTCAAGTAAAGAGCAGAATGCGTTGACTTTTGGACAGCAGGTCCAAAAGTCAACGCGTGTTGTTTGTGTTTCAGTGAGTTGTGAGTCACTTGTTTTACGTACAATCAGCCTACTGTGTTTTCTATCTATTTAATTATGTAACCACCAAAATGAGTTTTTGCTCTATGTGGACAGTTTTCGTCCTGACCACAGAAACGGCTAACATTGACTATTTCAAGTGAAGATACCGTTTAAACACTGATATACACAAGTTTCCCTGTTTCCACTGTGGCAGATTTAAGGCATCGGTCTTTTTTTTCTTCTTTTTTTGTGAACCTCCCCCCATTTTACCTTTATTTTGTGAATGAAGTGTACGTGTGTGCTTGAATGTGCCACTCACACAAGGTGTTGGTAAAGAGCACTTTACATCGTATGGAGGAACTTGTGGTTGTATGTGCAGGGTTATTGCTCTCAATAAACTCAGAGGTCAATCTGTTCTCATAGCTCAAAGGCATCCTTATTGCTGTCTCTGATTGTTTCTCTCTCTCTCACACACACACACACACACACACACACACGCACACACACGCTTAAACACACGCTTTTCGTTACGTTAAAGAGCATTTGCGATATCTAAATCTGCAACATGAAGAGACAAGCAGATCTCAGTTTCACGGCGGAGGTTCGTCCCTCCTCCGTTTTCTTGTCCGTCTTCCCTTCACGCAGCGTTTCCGGACGCCTCCCCGCAGCGGCCCGTCACACCTGCATGTTGGGTTTGCTCAGGTCCCCGTTCCCCTGGTTCCCTCCTCCGCCGCTCCCGTTCGTCGGCCCCCTCTCGTCCTCATCCTCGCTGTCCAGCTCCTCGCTCTTCCGCTTGCTGTAGCGCTCGTACAGCACCATGAGCACGCCCATCACCCAGGCCGACACAGTGCCGGCCGAGAAGATGACGAAGCCGATGGCGATGAAGAAGAGGTAGTCCCAGTAGCCCAGGCCCTGGTGGCAGTCCGCCCGCAGCTGCATGCCGACCTCCGCCAACCGCTGGCCCGCCAGCTCCGGAGGGTTGTAGCAAATCGTCTGGCCTTCATCTGGAAGTGGAGGTGAGATGGGGGGAATTAATTAGGAGGGACATCGCATGAAAGGACGTCAGGGCTGAGGATAATGAGTGCATACGGTGGAGGATGAAGGGCAGAGTGTCAGAAAAGGGGGAAACAAAAAGGACAACAACAAAAAAAAAGTAATTGCTTTGGAGGAAACGCCGGGCGACCATCAATAACGTCCACACAGACGCAGCCTTCGACAAGGCGTCGATAACCTTCGTGATAAAGGATCCCAAAAGACGCTAACATTTTTCCTCTGAGTAATAATAATAAGAAAGAAAAAAAAAAAGTCTTTGGCGTGCAGGACGCCGAGACATTACTATGCCGCACACACCGACGCATGCATTCAAGGAAAGGTGACACCAGCCCTCCCTCACTCGTCCGACAATAAACACCAACAAATGACTCCGCCGCTGCGGAGAGACAAGGAGACAAATGTTTTCTCTGACAAGACATTCTGCCCTCGTAATGAGGAATATGATAATCGGCCTGACTGACGGCTGACCACACAAAAGACGCAGAATTGTTGGCACGAACAAAACACTGCGCATGGTGAAGAGTTCATTTGGAGGTGGAGGGGATGGCGCTGGGCGCGTAAAGGTTACAGCAGCCAGACAAACAGGCTTATGAGATTAAAAGAGTTTCTGAAGAGCTTATCAGGAGAAACCGATCAGCATGCCGGAGTCAATACGTCTTTACGCCGACGACGCCGTTCTGCTGTTGTAAAGACTTTGCTCATCATTTACTACTGAAATAAATCAAATGGGGAACATTTTTTTGTTTGAACTGATTGAAGTACAAATATTTGGGTAGCAGGATATGCAAAATTGCACTTTAGCCCCTTAACTTTTGTGACAGCATCCTCACTGACTTGCATGCAAAGCATTTCGAGGGCGACAGGTAAACGTTTAGCTCTTTGCTTTCTAAACTGAGACAGAAACTGGATTCTTTTTATAACTCAAGTTTCCCACTTTTCACAAGCAGAAGAATTATAGCAGCATTGATGGTCTTTGCTCTGGATGATGGCGATGCCTTTCACAGCTGAGCTGCCCACTCCATCCAAGAAACTGTGTGTCATTCTGCTTCAAGATTCATCACTAAAAATCGCCATGCAACACATAATTGCATGTTACATAAAAGCAGATCTCTCGTTTTTGGGTGTTATTTTTGTCTGTAAAAAGAGATTACAGCTACTTTCCCTAAGGCACCTTCACATCCACAGACCGACATTTTTGTCCGTTCTCCTTTGCAAGCTGTTTTATTCTCAGTCAGATTGGATGGTGAGTATCTGGACTCTCAAAACAATTAGATTTAGGACAGGACACTCAAACCTACCAGTATGTTTTGCTCAAACACAAACCTCTTTTTTTTTTAAGGTTTGTATTTGGACACATTTACAAAACGTTACTATAAAAAGCTGCAATTAAATTCCCTTAGTAGGTTCTTGTTTGACTCTGCAAACAAGCAAAAACGACAACGTCGCCTCGTGAACTTGTAACCAGTCTGAGAGATTTCTCAGTCAACAGTTAAAAGTCGAAGGTCAAGACGAGGTCAGGAGGACGGAGAACCTTTTCTGGGTCAGCCGTTCCTGGAGCTGGAAATCACAAACCTTTCTAATTTGACTGCGGAAGACGTTCAGGGTCTCTGCAGTGGGAGTTCACCGCTGTGCGCTGCAGACAAATACGACTTTCATGGGTGAGTCATAGAAGGAAAACCTTTCTGCATCCGTAACACAATTCGGCATCAGAAGCTAAAAAAAATGTAACTTAACAAAGACCGTGGAAAGGAGAGGGGGAAAAACCCTCCAGCCAAACGGAAGCATTTTGAAAAATTCTCCACAAAAAACATATTGCACCAAACACCAACTCAAATTCTCCTCCCAGCTGCAAAACATGTGCTTAAAAGCTGTGAGATCTCGCACGGCGGTGCCATCAAAGGTTCATGTCGATCAACAACACTCAGCCTTTTAAAGGGCATGCAGAGTTTTTTTTATCTTTAAGACACTGATAGATTATTTCAGCATGGATTCCTATGTATGTCCACTAAAATAACAGGAAACTGAGCAGTTCAGTTTGTGATGTTAAACTGAGTACCGTTAATGCTTAGTTTCGTCTTTTTGAAATGTGGTCTTATTTGGAGCTTTTTCTCCTCCTGCCCTCCACAGATTGTTCCTCGACTGAGGTCTACTGCTGCTGCACGACAGGCAAGCTAAAAAGGCATTTACTAAAAGTAACGAAATGAAATAATGACGCGTGCGTTACGGAGCTATTCACAGGTGAGTTATCCCACCGCAACTCTGTCTATGGTTTCTATTACGTCTATGCTGAAGAAAGAAAAACCACAAAAAAGAGTGATAAATCTGGGAATAAATCTAAAGAGGCAAAAATTCACACTATAGGAAGGCGAAGATAATTTGCATTAGAAATGGGCGGCTCGATCCAAAGCATAAATAAAATCGATATTAAGTTGGTATCACTATAGGATCTATGCTTTAGTTTCAGATTCCCTCTTGAATTTTCTTTTTTTTTTTTCTTTAGGTATTGTAGTTTCTCAACTCCACCTAAAAAAATAGATTTTGCTTTTATTTGTTCTCAAATGATAAAGAAGGACACAAATAGTTTGTTTTTCAAAAGTTCAGTTTTTCTGTTTTCTCTGCTTATGGTTTTAATGTGTTATTTAAGTATTTTTGCAGACACGTGTAAACTTTCTCCATATTCCAAATTCATTTTAAAAGGAAAAAAACAAACAAAAACACATAAACGATCAGGAGTTTGATAAGACATAGAACAAAAATGCACAGTTTTAGTATCGGTATCAGTGACGGTGGTAATGTATTCACTTGGTATCGGATCGACACCAAAACGATATTTTGCACACTTCTGCTTTGAGTTTGAGTTTTTATTCTTGACATTTTCAAACAGAAGAAAACAACAACAAAAAAATAGACATTGAATCATAGGTAAAATATTCCCCACTGTACTTTAAATTTAAACTAACAATTTAAAAAAAAAGGGTTTGTCCTGAGCTTGAAAAGCTGCCAAGTTTTTGCCGATTAGAGTGACTTCTGCACGCGTCTAGTAAAGGAAAGAAAGCAGGAAACGCAGTTTTCAATCAGTCCATCTTCACTGCTACTTCCCCTGCTCCTCCTTGCCTCTTTAATTGCCTTGTGCGCTCCAGAAAGGGCAGATTTTTCTCTCCTTCCTCCAGCTCAGAACAATGAGAGAGATGACGGAGAAGAGATAGAGGGACGAACAGCGGCAGCACTTTTAAAGATGAAAGTCCAGGAGGAGTGGGGACCGAGATAATAACAGAGAATCCCGTCAGACGGAGAGAAAAAAAAAAAAAAGCTAACTTGTGCACAGATTTAAAATATTTACATCCACATGCTTTTAAATCAAAGCGCCAAATGATGAGTCTGATTTTAGAAGGAGAGGGAAGTTTTGTTTTTTTTGTTGCTTTTTTCTTTTGGCAGCAGTCTGAATGGATTTCCTTATTATCTTAATTAAGCTGCAGTTATCTACCAATAAAAGTCCCGACGACAAGGAAGGGAGCGGCAGCAAAGAGCAGCAGGATAGGATCTGTACTTGTCAATCAACCCGGCCTGGTAGCTTTTTGTTTTTCTTTAGCAGCAGCTGCAGGAAACAGACAAAACAATTAAACCCATCCACACTTTACAAATCTCTATCTGTGTTATTCAGATACAGCCCCTCAGATAACCCGAGACTAGACAAGATCCATCTGATGGTGATGATGATGATGGTGATGATGATGATGATGATGATGATGATGATGATGATGATGATTAGATCGGTGCTACGTAGGATGTGAGGATTAAATGTAACAAATTAGCCAGCTCGGTGGTCCGATAAGCCCACCGGGTAGAAATTTCCACAACACACCTGCACAGCTTTGATAAGGCCTTTTTTTGATCGATACGGACGCAGCAATCGCCCGAGGATTTGTCTCGCCAAACGTCTCCTGCTAATGCTTTTATGTCATGTGTGCGCCGGACCTCTGCTCCTTAACACAGCGGCTGAGACGTGTTTGTGTTTATCTGACAATTGTCCCCAGTGCAGGTTTTAAATAAAATATATATGTACCAAGAGCATTCACAACACTTTAAGCTGCTGGGGAAGCTTTTAACTTTATTTTAAGGCATTTTGTGGGATTAGTGATGAGGCTTGTGTTAAGATTACAGTGAGGTTGGTCTGCAGTAAAAGTTCAGATGAGGATATTTGCTGACAGGCAACGGCAGTGTGCGACCTGACCGACGTGGTTATCTTCTTCCTCTTCACGTTTCACAACACCTCCTTTCGCTCAAAGGAGACTAAAACGCACCAAGCTGGTTTTTACTTTAGCTCGGTCTCTGAAGAAACTGAGGCAAACGCTTACCTTGAAAGTTCACAGAGCCTAACGCCAAACCGAGAAAGAATTTAAAACAGAGGACCGCTTTATCTGTTTTTAACTTGGAAACCGTCCTGCTCGAGAATAAGAGGTCATTTTTTCAGTTTTTTACTTCCTGTCATCGTTTATTAATCTAATTGATAAATGTTACGACTGGCTCAAGGTCATTACAAAACGGGAAACCATGCAGGGGCTAAAGTGCATTAAAAAAAAGGAATATTTATTTTTTTAAAAACAACAATGGGTTGTGGACATCAGTATCAGTGGTGTAATGCAAATGCTTGGATGTGCTGTATGAGTGCATATGGAAATGTTGAAGCGCAAAAACAAAGACAAACTCAAATGTGCAAAAGGAAGGGAGATGAGGCCGACAACTGAGCACCACAAGCGTCAAGAGCAGGCAGAGTGGACGCCGAAGGCGACCCAGAGGGTGGAGACGGCCAGGAAATGTTTGGTTCTGGTAGAACATTACCAAAATAGTCATTCAGGATGATCGCAATCACACCAGCCTTCGTGTCCCACAGACGTAAGTTGCTGTGGCATCATGTCTGGTCACTGAAGACTAGCAAAGAATGGTCGAGCAGCTGAAACAGGACACGTCCTTACTGTGTCAACACGTTCAAGGTACCTCAAGAGGAGAGAACCCACTTACAAACACAGACCTGACACACAAGTGACCTACCACAGGTTCACAGCCAAATCAAAATGGATTCACCCAGTTACCACTCGCTAAAGCAAATAAAATGATGCCTTTAAGGTCACTGTCAAGTGACATACGTCGCAGGTTGCCGGGGTAGTTGGCATTCAAAGGCCTTCATGTCTCCATACTTTCATTCCTGTGAGGCTCTCTGTGCTTCGGCTCATACGGCTGTCCGTCCACAAGCCTGAGTCACATGTAGTGACTGTTTGAGCCGTTTAGCCGATTCTTTCAGTTTCAATACCCTGTCAGGCTTTCTTCCAAGGTAGGTGTGAGGATTGTGCGTTAACACTTAAACAGCATAATTTTTTGTAGCTGGATATGGAAACCCTGTATGTGCAGACACGAACGTATTAACAGACATCTCCCTCCGGATATTTGGGTCTGTTTTTTTTGTTTTTTTTTCCTCCTCTGATCTCTCTTTCAAACATAACATTTTCAGCATTTGTTCAACATTTGTCGATTTATGTCTCTGCAGCCTCCTCTCTTAAACAAAACAAAACAAAAATTTTATGATGCCATGTTATAACCCACAGATCAGACGGTTGAAACCTGAAAACAGCAGAAAGTAACAGAAAGTTTTACTGAATGATAAATACAAAGTAAGCAAAAGGAAGTAAGCAGACTAAACCCAATAGAACAAAGAATGGAACATTGGAATAAATTAAGAAGCTAACCACAAAGGAATGAGCTTATATTGACAATAATGAGTACAGAAACTTGAGTATCGCAACACATAAAACAACTTTTGTGACTTCCTGGTTCTGTTCAGCTGATAAAACGCATTTAGCTACATGTGCTGTGCCGAGTTATTGACGTCAGACATTGCATTCTTCTTGAAAGTAAATACAAAAGAAAATGGTCTCCCAGGGTAATTTTGGAAACAAAAGGACAACCTCAGTCTTTAAAGCCCATCATTGTAAGCTTTCAGTGATTCCAAACATGTCAGATAAAATGACAATTATCCCAAACAGCGAATAAAGCAGAAAAATGAAATAAAAAATAAAGCTGGATTCCAGCAGTTCTGGCTCGCTCGCTTAAGAAATCCAGCAGAGGAACAAAAAACGTCAACCTGCACATATACGTACACTGTGTCTCTACTTAACATTCATGGCTACGTTTTAGAGAAAATTCATGACTGATTGCTATAATCAGAGATAAGAGAAAATAATGTGCGTATTACCGGAGAACACAGGAAAAGGTGGCAGTCAGGATGATTCACCCTCCGCTTCGGCATTTTTCACCGTCTGTTTCTTTGTCGCACGTCCCATCACTCAGACCACTCAGACGTTATTCTGGCACAATGCCCTTGACATTTTCAGTTTGCCTCTGTTTTTCCACAGTGCTCACTTTTTCTGCTGAGTCTTGTCTTCAGTAATTCATGCTCATATGCACTTTTTCATATGCACCCCAACCAACTACCAAAAGTCCCACGAGTCTTCTCTGAAAAATCCTTTGTTTAGGATACAGGAAATCACACGGTCAAAGTTGTAAAAATGCCATTCTCAGAAATGCGTCATTATCGTATGGATCTCTGTTCAACTGAGCAGAAAACATTTAGTTTTTAGACAGATATTTCGATCTAGAAGCAGAACTTTGTGAAATATTAAATGTGCTGAATATAAAAATTTTGATTTGTCCTTTTTTTGTTCTATATGTTCGTCTTTTCGGGCTGAAACAGATGAGCTCGAAATCTGTGTGTCACGCAGAGTTTTCTGGCTGATCCTTTGGATTTTGAGTGCAGTCACCATGTCGGACCGGTCTGCATGGTCAGTGAACGCACCACGGCAAAGAGGTAAATAAACAACAGCAAAATAAGCAATCCTCTGACAGGAATATTACTGAATGCAGTCAGGTAGACATTGCTTCTAACAATATTGGCACACCTTAAAGTTAATAATTACTTACATTTTTTTTTCATTATCTCAATCTGAAACACATGATCTAAATTTTTCACATTGCCAGATTATCAGTAAATAAAGATTGAGAGACGAGAAACGGCCCAGAGGAGCTTTAAACTCACACGTGAGCAACGTCGCCTCGTTTCTTAAAAATCTGTGAAGGATCCTCGGCCGGTCTGTTATTCTTTTAAAATAAATTATGAAAATATTTCTTTGAATGAGGGATTTACTTCCTCTTTCCCCACAAACTACTGCAAACAGACCATCTAAAATCACCTACAATTAATAACAATACGAGCTGTGGATTTTACATTGATATGGTTGAATTATAATGTTGCAAAAAAAATAAAAGCAGTTTGAAGTCGTTGGCACTCTCACCCTACAACAGTACATAATAAAATCTGTGGTACAATAACACTTCGCGATGTCTTTTTGTGAGTACTGTGGACTAAAACGACTGATTTTAGGGCACCTTTTACAAAAAGTTGCGACCAAAGTTGACTCTTTTTTTTAAGCTACATTAAATTGCCATAACATGGTCTTAAGAAAAAGTTGAAATTGCTGCACTTAATCTTCCATTTAAAGTCTTCAAAAGGATAAAGCAGAGGAATCGTTGCAGTCGTACGTTAATATTTCTGATATTTGCTGGAGTCTCACTTCCTGTATAAAGGTATCAGTCAGAATGAGCAGCAGAAAATGCCTCAATGGAAAATTTCTGCTGCGTTTCTAGAGGTTTCTTAAATCTTATCTGCTTCCTTTGAAACATTAAAAAAATGTTTCTAGCTAACTGAGCTTTCACTCAGGTATGATGCATTTTCTGTTTAGAGGTTGTTTTTTGTATTAACTCACTGCATAAATGCTGTTATTATCAACAAGATGTTTAATTCAGTCATAAATCGGTAAACAACTGTTTTGAGTTTGCGTCTCAAAAATTTATCATAACCACAAATCAAAAATTGATGGATCTGTTTCAATGGAATCATTGTATTTCTATTTTTCTAAACTGTTCGCTTTGTCGGGACGGCAACTCTTCCACGTGTTTGTTGCTGAATTTCACCACCGTCTTGCAGCTCATTAGGACATCTTTTAGGTCTCTGCATATGCAGCACTTCGTAATGCTGTAAAAAGACACAGACACCCCAGGAGCAAACTACCAGATGTTTTCAGGTTAGGGAGAAAAATACAGCAGACAGAGATTTAAAGATGTACAAGAGCATCCCCCCCCCACCCCACCCCCCCTCCTTGTTGCTGCAGAGTAGCAGGAACTTGCAGTCTAATTCCTCTTAGGAAAGTAACTGCTGCCTCCAAAAAAGAAAAAAAATCTGCAGCTTCTGCATGCTTACTGCACTGCAGTTTCCACACATCCTCAGCTTAACCTGCATCCTGGAAAACCCTGCAGCATGCGCCCGGGTCGGGAAGCGTCGTGAGATGTGGGTGGAGAAAACTTTAACATTTGCAAGCAAATTAATAAATCTGCGCAAGCATGGAGAAAACTGTCGCGTTATTATCGAGGAGGACAGGAAGCAGGCTGCAGTTGAGGTTTTGTTTTTGTGACGAAGACCCTCGCTGTCCCGACGTCGGCATGCAACAAGGACTGTGGCCAAGCCGGGCGGAAAGTGTGGCGAAGCCTGCCGCTGAGAGTGCACAAAGCCCTGCGGCTCAGTGACACCATCAGTGCCAGGGGCTATTAGGATAAAAATAGTTCTGCAGGAATTAAACAGCAGCGATAAGAGGAAAATACACAGAAAGCATCTTACTGAGCTACAGACGCAGCAAGATACTGACAGCGCAAGCAACCGCTAACGGAGAGAATAAACAGAGCTTTAAAGTAACTGGTGCATACAAGGTAAACACAAGCAGAGTCTATGTGTTTATATGTCTGTAAGTATTCTTCAAATACAAAATTAACTTTTTGTATTTTAAATGTACTTTTTGTATTTTTGTACATAATGTATTAAGTACTTAATACTTAATACAGTATTAAGTATTTTTGCAGACTCAGTCTCATTTCATAGCACAATCAATGACAATGTTAACTTCAGTTGTTATAAAAAGTGTTGTGCATATATCAAATATGACTTAAAAGAAATCTGACATCATAATTAAGCACCTTGAAATCGGGCTTCCTTCTCTTTAAGAAACTCCTGCTCTTACTATTAATAATAGTACTATTATTAAAAACAATAGCAATAATACTCTATTATAATTTAATGTTATTGCTGTTAATCATATTATAATTATTAAAAACGATAGCAATAATAACAATATTAATAACCATGTTATTATAATTTTATTTAATTTCATACCGTTCAGAAACGGTATGAAATGGGGAAAAATAATATAATTAATAATAGCAGTCTCTTTTTCATCAACAACTTCCCCAGCCGGGGAAGTTTCTTCTTTGAGATTGGCCAAATTGTCCCCAAGGACAGATCTCTTTTGGGTATGGTCTTCCAAAGTCACTTTTGCTTGCGCAGAAGTTGAGTTTTTACACTCAGCAGTCTTTTTTGCATCACCAACTTCCCCAGCCGGGGAAGTTTCTTCTTTGAGATGGGTCAAATCGTTTGCTAAGCCAAATCTCTTTTGGGTACGGTCTTCCAATGCCGCTTTTGTTAGCACAGAAGTTGAGTTTTTACACTCAGTAGTCTATTTTCATCATCAACTTCCCCAGCCGGGGAAGTTTCTTCTTTGAGATTGGCCAAATCGTTCTTGAGGCCAGATCTCTCTTCATGGGTCAGGTCTTGTAAACTCCCACAATGGCCTGATGAGCCCATCAGGCCAGCAAACTTTCCCAGCCGGCAAAGTCTTTTTTTCATCACCAACTTCCCCAGCCGGGGAAGTTTCTTCTTTGAGATTGGCCAAATCGTTCTCGAGGTCAGATCTCTCTTCATGGGTCAGGTCTTGTAAACTCCCACAATGGCCTGATGAGCCCATCAGGCCAGCAAACTTTCCCAGCCGGCAAAGTCTTTTTTTCATCATCAACTTCCCCAGCCGGGGAAGTTTCTTCTTTGAGATTGGCCAAATCGTTCTTGAGGCCAGATCTCTCTTCATGGGTCAGGTCTTGTAAACTCCCACAATGGCCTGATGAGCCCATCAGGCCAGCAAACTTTCCCAGCCGGCAAAGTCTTTTTTTCATCACCAACTTCCCCAGCCGGGGAAGTTTCTTCTTTGAGATTGGCCAAATCGTTCTTGAGGCCAGATCTCTCTTCGTGGGTCGGGTCTTGTAAACTCCCACAATGAGCCCAGATACTTAAAACCTTTATCAAAAATCTTGCAAAAATCTTAAGCTGTCAGTTAAGATAACCGACACTAATTTTTAGCAGGATATTTTTGCTCATATTTTACATAGCCTATGTCAGTAGGTCTTAGAGCACCGTAGATGTTCTGTTCTCTCGCTCTTCTCTGTAGCACACAGGTGAGGGTTTCAGAGGCCTTTCTCTTCTCGAGCATCAAACTTTTCAAAACTTGCCTTCTGTGACTGGCCAATTCGTCCTCAAGGACAGATCTCTGTAGGGTCTTTAAGGTCTCTTTAAGTTCTTCCAAAGTCGCTTTTCTTTTCGCAGTTGAGTTTTTACGCTCAGCAGTCTCACAGCAAACTTTCCCAGCCGGGAAAGTTTGCTGTGCCGGGAAACTTTCCCGGCAAACTTTCCCGGCTGGGAAAGTTTGCTGTGAATTTTTGGTGGTTTTATTCCTTGTCGATGAAGGATTGAATAAATAGTCATCGAACTCATCGTACTCAGTCGTGTCGTCCTTATGACTAGTTATCTCAGTTTGCTGTGAGTTTTTCGTGGTTTTATTCCTTGTTGATGAAGGATTGAATAAATAGTCATCAAACTCATCGTACTCAGTCGTGTCGTTCTCATGACTAATTAAATCGAAAGTGATCCATGGAAGCAGTGTGTTAAATACTTTCCTCATTCCAGTGTTGATTAAATGTGCAGCACCGAAAGTGAGGGGAGACAACATAGCCTGTGCCATACTTAAAATCTTTATCAAACACCTTGCAAAGAGTCAATGAGCTGCTTTGAAATGACCTCCTGTTTTGAGATCCAAGCATTTAGAACCTCAGATGTTCTTTCATCTATGACATAGATCTATGTCATAGATGAGGTCATAGCTACAACGAGTCACTGTAGTTCTAGGGGAATGTCTTGCTTCTGATCGTTGCTATGGACCCCGGATTAGCGGAAGAAGATGGATGGATGGATGGATGGATGGACGGACGGACGGACGGACGGACGGACGGACGGACGGACGGACGGACAAAGAATCTTACTGTTCCCCAGTTAAAAGCGACATTAATTCAGCTTTTCATGATGGCTGACAATGGCTAACCTCTTTTTTTTTAATAACACACACCTTCCCTCGTCCCTCAGACGCAGCATTAGTCAGATTACCGACGTGCTGCTCTCCATCATCTATATGATCCCTACTTCCTCTGATTCGAGAGATCGGATGCAGCGACAGAAAGCAGAGCGGGTCAAACGGAAACACACCAAGCAGTCTTCTTCTGTCACTCTGTCTCCTCTGCTTTATCATTTCTTCTTTTTCTTCCAACTCTGACAAGTTTGCCCTCATCCTCCACTCACTGCTATCCATCCTCCTTTCTGCTCTTCACACTCTCCTCTCTCATTTCCAGTCCCATTTCGCTGTTGTCACGCACATTCCCGTACACACACACACACACACACACACGCATGCAGCCACGTTGCGCATCAAAACTCGGGCTCTTGTGTTGACACTCCTCGGCAGCTCAGGTGATCGCATTGCAAACGCGCCCACGCCATGCATCACATCAGTCCTGGTTTCAAGTTCACGCCGTGAAATGCGGCGGGACATAAAAATATATGCAGGCTCCCAGCAGCCAGGCAGGCCGGCTGAATTTGATACGGTTCTCAGCACCAGATGGGTCTGAGGAACGGTTCCAGCTGATGAATAATAGATCATCTACCTGTATTAAAGTGAATCGATGCCTGCTTGTCATAATGAATGTTTTAATGGGCTGGAGTGACAGATCTGGGGTACAGCTAAAGGTAACTCCTTATTTGTCCCTTTTTGTTTTTCTCGGCTTCCTTTGAAGGCCAGTGACCCGATTTTATTTTCACGCTTTTTCTTCTTCTTCATCTTTTGCCGCAAAGTTTTATATAATCCACACATTCTTTGGAAATTTGATGCATTTCCACCATTTTGCCTGTCGTGTACCTCACCGTTTGTCTTTTATGAATATTTAACTCCATGACTGTGTGTGCTCCCCCCCCTCAGCTCTGGCTCTTTGCCCCTCGCTTATGAGCTGTCCAGGACACCAAGGGGCAGCCAGAAACGCTTTCCTTCCGTGCGAGGGCCGTCACCTCGGAAACGCTGCCAGCCCGGCGTCAGACACGCGTCTGTATGTCCTGTGCATTTGAAACGACGCACTTCTCAAAATCAGCAGCCCTATACTGTAAGCTCAGTGAGTCATTCACCGACTCCGGCGTTACATTACAACAAGAAAATGTACGTATGCTCTTGACGCCAGGAAGGAAGCGACGGCTGCGGATGAGAAGGAGAGAGTGATGAGGAAGGACGAATGAACAGCCTGGCTTAAAGTGGACAAAATTTATTCTGTTACGGTTCAAACGCAGGTGTCAAACCGGAACAACAAGCAATTAATTTATTACCAGTGACATGATAAATGATATTGCCCATTTGATGGTTAGTTTGTGTGTGTGTGTGTGTGTGTGTGTGTGTGTGTGCGTGTGTGTGTGTGTGTGTGAATGTAAGTGCGTGTGTGTGTTCGATTTTGTTTGATCGGCAGTTTTAGTGATATACCAACACAAAGTAAGAAAATAAAAACACCGTTTGCCTTTTTTTCTGTCTTCATAAATAAAACAGTGATTCTTGAGAATAGGGACAAAATGGGTTTTAATTTTCCCAATTTTTTAAAATGTATTTCTCAACCTTATGTATGCAAATATGACAAATAATGTTTTGGAAATGTAAAGATGCTAAGGTGCAGGCTCCCAGTTGCAACATTTTTTTAAAAATTAAATTTTTAATCGACCTGACCCAGAACGTTGTCATCACTATCTGAAAAAAATAAATATAAAATTATTTTTAAAATACCCAATTAGTGATATTTTTACTCATTTTACAGACAAATGCTTCACAAGACACACAAAAAAATATTATTTAAAACAACAAAAAGTCCATCTGACGGAGTTGACAGTGCATGATGGAGTTGACACAGAACTGAAGGTGATGATAAACTAGTAAAATGAAAAACTTGATACATGTGAAGTAATGCAATTTATGTAAAATACATTAAAATGAATTAATTGCACATTTAAGTGAGATTTGTCAACAATTTCACTGAAAGAGTCTCAAAAACAAAATACCAAACTACCTCAATTTATATGATGTTATTCTGAAGGCCATATTGTAGCTCATCAGGTCCATGAAATCTTTCTAATACACCAAAATTAAACTTTTAATTCACAAAATTTAATCAAAGTTTTGTAAATTGTCAGGTATAGTGTTGACACTTCATGGTTGTGACGAACAACTTAGGAATAAAGCAGAAGAAAAACTAAAGAATAACATAAGCTAACCAGAGCTAACTAGCCCGCTTAGCAAAGGAAGAGAAAGGAAGAGGTCACAGGGTCCTCAGAAGTTCTGGTGCCCCACAAGAACGCCTGATTTTTTTTACATTCTTTTTATGTCTGATGGTGTTGACAAAAACTAGGGACACATTTTAATAAATCAATTTATTGATACTTTTATAATTAATTATATGACTACTTGTACTTAATTGTCATAATATATAATTTTAGTATTTCTTTATTTGTTTTAAACTATTATAATATATTGAGTTCTGCTCCAGGACAAGGGATTTTACAGGCATCATCCACCGACTACAACGTTTAAAATAAAAAAATATTCAGCAAACACAAGGATCATATACATTGTTGTGCTCACATGAACCAGGTTAATTTAGTATTTGAAAAAATATATATATTGCGTATATTTTATTCAAATTTTGTGCTTTATCCATAGGACCTGTTTTGTCCCTATTCTCAAGAATCACTGAAAAATCAAAAAGCGGGATTCAAATTTATATCGATCCCCCTTTATTTTGACAGCCCCAAAAAACTAAAATCTAGAGCACCAAATTTCCCTCAGAGGCCATAAATAATTAATAGAGTTCACCAGTGTGTAATTTAATCTTAGTACAAATCCCAGCTGTTCTGTGAAGACCTCAGAGGTTTGTTAGAGAACATTAGAGAAGAAAAAAAAAAAACGACATGAAGACCAAGGAACACATCAGAGAGGTCAGCAATGTAACTACGTTTAGTTGTTTATGCCATGAAAGAGTCTTAATAAAAGTAAAAAAAAAAACCCATAAAAAACAATATGTAAAAGAAGGCACTTTGAGCTGGTGAGACCAAGACGTAGCTTTTTGGTTCGCAGAACACAATGCGAGGTGGAAAACCATCATCCTGGAAGCTCCTTCCCCACTGTTAAGCACCACCGTGCTTTATAATACACCTGCTGTTAAGCACGGTGGTGCTCAACAGTGGTCATCAACATCATGATGTGGAACACTTTTCCGTAGCTGGAGCAGGAAAGCTAATCACAGAGATAAACACAGACCTCAACACAGAGACAAAGCTACACTGCAGTGATTATCAAAGTGCGCTGATGTGCTGGAATGGCCCAGTCAAAGTCCAGACAAAGACACAATTGGAAATACATAGTAATGTTTGAAAATTGATGGTTGCAGATGCTCTCAAACCAATCTGAGTGTGCCTAGGCGATGCAGCAGAGAGAGAGTCGGTGAAAAAAGCGGAAAAATGCTTCCAGCCACATATGAACCGGTCAGAAGTACACTGCACTTTTAAGATTTTTATCCACATAAACCATTTATCCACTTCACATTTCCTCTTGTTTTGCAAGATTCAAACTAAACACATTGAAGTTTTTTTCTTATAAAACATTCAGCTTAAAAGTATTTAATACTTTTACAAAACACTGCAGACCTTTTTATTTGGACTGAGTTCTATCCTCTTGTTCTTTGATCACTTTTTTACCCTCGTCCTGTTTGTTTCCCCACAGAACTGAAAGCAGCTGCCAACCTCACCGTCCTGAAACCAAACTTTTGACTTCGGTGACTGTCAAAACTTGTCAACTTTTCTTGTAAAAAAAAAAAAAAAAAAAGAAGAAAAATCTCACAGAAACACACTAAACTTGCATCAATGGTTGCAAATTTAATTTAGGCTCAAGGGGCGAATGTTGAGCAAGACCTAGTTGTCTCCCGGAGTGGAGATGAGCCGTTCCCTCCGTTCCAACCGTTCAGAGGAACACTGAGGCTGCGGTTTGTTTAGTTCTTCAAGCCATTTCATGACACTACAAAAAGGCCCTTCTCAGTGGTTGTTTTTCTCATGCCGCTCTGTGACACCCGGTGACACATTTTCAGCTGCGCGGCGCTCCGTTCTCTTTGTAATTTTATCAAACTGAAGGATTTTCAGCTAACTCTGTGTTTCTTTAACTGCACTGACTGAACAACCCTTTTTTTTTTCATCACTTTTTCCACTTTCCTTCATAACAAAAACAAACACGTTTCAGCAAGAGGAGAAAGACTTGCTCTTCAAGATCACATTTCATCTCTGTTGTTCTGAGAAAGACAAGCCATTTTAAAACCAATTTTAGACACAAAGAGAGATGTAAGAGCTTCACCTCTCAAAACAGGAAGTGCATCATCCTTATACGGATTAAGACGTGCTCTCCAGATTCGTAGATCTCACCTGCCTGTTGTAGACAAAAACCCAAAACAGGCAAAGTACTCAAAACACTTTTTGCTCATGGGTTATGAATCAGATAAAATCTTTGCCGTAAGAAAAAGAAGACATCTGAAGAATAAGAAAGCAACAAAGTTCATGCCACGGCGACAAGAGATCGCTCAAGCAATGAATCAGCAGGCAGACCATTAAGGTGACTGACGATGGATGTTATTTGTGGGTGTAAAGTTTGTCTGGTCAGAAAATTTGTCATTTTTAGATGGTTTGATTAAATTTAGTTTATTTCTCTGAAAGGGTAAGTAGGGTAGACAGGCCTTTTTAAAGTCCTGGGTAGGTGCCGGTCTACAACGTCTCTACACTTCTGCTCTCAGAAAACATTTCTTCCAACTTCCTCCACCTCACTGGATAAATTGAAGCCTGAGTTCAGGGCTGCCTCAGCAAAACTCCACATTCAGCCGCAGTCTGGTTCTTGCTGCTGATTTATTAACTTTTTTTCTTTAACATATTCACTAGTTTTGAAATGCGTTAAAACTGACCCGATGTAATATTTTGCGATTGTTACTTTTATAAATTCCCTTGCCGTTTCCAGTGCTGCCTGGGACAACAAGCCATTTAATTGCAATGTAGCATTTAAAAATAAAACAGGTCTGTTACCAGACTAAACACAAAGTTTATTAAGATTTCAGGAACAAAATTCCCAAATCAACTGCAAGTAGCACAAACTCAAAAATGTTCCATCTAGCAAACAAAATTATTTAAAAAATTTAATTTTTTTTTTATTTTGTACACTGACATGTTAAACTCTGACACAAATCAAATATGATATCATATATAATGGAACAGCATCGGCTGTTCAGGCCAGATTCTCTAAACAGTTTATTAAAAATGAGGTTCATGGAGCAATTCAGCATTTCCATTCTGTGATCAATAACTTTATTGGTAACTTCCTCCAGTATTCATTAGTAATGCACACAGTATTTAATTTGATTTGTAGAAATGTTTTTTCCCAAACAATTTAATGAAACGAAAGGTTAAAATCTGCTGCTGCAGTGGTAAAAAAAAAAAGCAGCTCAATGAAGAGCTAAGCTATGAGTTTTTACACCTGTAAACATTCAATATTTTCCCACTAAAAAGAAACGAAGGTATGCTGAGTCAGAGAGCTTTTTAAACTCTTTTAAACATACTTTTTATACGATTAAAACATATGCATCCCTGCTTTTATTTTGGTTTGTTTGTGCTCAAAGTGACACGTTGCCCCTCTCCTGATTCCCACCGCCGCCTTCAAATTGAAACACAATGTGACTAAACACTAATCCATGTGTGAAATACGAGCCACGCCGTCAGCAGCAAAACAAAGTGATTGTTTTGGAGTTTTGAACCCACAAACATCCACCGCCGTTCGCACCCGACTCATATTCGCACCGAGAGACGGCGACAGCTGGAGTCTGTGGACGTCGGACTCGCAGCCCTGCAGGTCAACCGCGAGGCTTTCATGGCCGACGAAACGCTGACGGCTCCAACACAGAGCTGCTCGTTTGGCCCTCGCTTCGCCGTGTCGCACGTTTGTTTTGCAGTCGTTCATGAGGGCCGTGTACGTCCGAGGGGTTTGTCTTTGTGAGACTTTATTCATACACGCATCCCGGTCATGCATGTCATCCGTTTTCAGCTGTCAGAAATGCATTTGAGCTCTTATTTTTCCGCGGTGAGTTTTCAAAACAAGTTTTAATTTATCGTTCATTTCTTCCCAAGTTGCACTGAGATGACATTACACACATAGGGTCAAATACACACATAAATCCCTATGATATTAGGATAAACGCTCCGCCGTAATTTCCACATAAATCACACACTTTTTGTAGACACCAATAAGCTTCCAGCGTAATTCTGGCTGCATATTTGAACGCTCTTTTTTTTTTTTTTTTTTATCAAAATTTGTAGATTTAACTTGAATGTGTTCTATTGATAACTCACCTGGGTTTGATGTGTGTTTGAGAAAACTGACTGGGATGAAAACACACTTTTGTCCGCATTTTAAATTTGAAAGTGAAGCAAAAGAATTATGAGGCAGTCTTTCATTTCAACTATGTGCAGCAAAACAGCCCCACAGAATAATGCTGCCACCACAAAACAGCAGGTTCCCTTACACTCTCCCCTAAAAAATACTTAATACTCGTCTGACGTCAAATACGTTTTCTCCAGAAGGCATTTAGCCTTCGTCTTAATGCCTAAATGCCAGGGTAAATACTGGCTTGAATGTGTTTGTTTTGGATATTAGTTTGGAGGATTTCAGTTAATGTTCTGATGTTAAACTGGTTTCCCTGTGGTTAATGACACTGGTGTTTCAGTATTTCCCACTTTATGACTGACAGAACGAAGCTTTGGTGGTTCTTGGGTAATTTCCAAAAGCTGCAATTTGGGTGAGATGGAACCTGTCCGATCAGACAACAAGCCCAAGAACACAGCTGAACCATTTAAGTAAGTTAATATTAAACTTTTAGAACACCATTATTGCCATTATTGTGCAAAAACATGGAGATTATGCTAAAAAAAATAAATCAGGTCAGAATCAGGAAACCAAACAGTTTAAACAAACTCAGCTAAATTTGAAAATAAGCCAAAATTGTGCTAGAAGCTCCAAAAAGTGTTTGGTCGATGTGCAACTTGATACAGGATATTTAATCAAATATTTAGTGGGGGGTGTATGAACAAACTGGAGCTTGTATAAATCATTTTCACTACATGTGTGACAGAAAATGTCCACAAGAAAGTCAAACTTTTTTTATTTCATTTTTTTTATTTCGTCCTTTCAAAGCACCAAAGCGAGTCATGATGTTCATGCATGTGAACCTATGAGGCATTCATCAACAAACCTGCTCAGTCAGAATATCAACTCTGATTTTGAGAAATAGAACATCAGATGACATAAATAAGCAAGCTCTCTGTTTATGTGCAACACTTTTTCAGAGTCTGGCTCAGCTGAAGGCGGATAACAACTTTAGGGACTCTGTGCCAGGAGGAGAGCTTCCTCTCAAGCTTCTCATTTCACCCCAGGTCCCCGCAGCTCACACACCGATTAGCACTCTGACACACACACATGCAGAAACACCCACATCCACGAACACTGCCCTTCATCAGATCGTCAATGTCCATCTTTTTCGAGCTCCATCATTAACCATCTGGACTGAAGGGTCACAGTGTGTGTTTGGGTAGTACCTACTCAAACACACACCGATGAGCCTTTGTGGATTTGTCTGTGTGTGTGTGTTTGCGTATCCAGAAGGGGATTGTGTCGAGCAATGAAAAAAAAACCAACAAATAGTACAAGAAGGACATCATCGTCCCTTAAACACTGACTCTGGCCTCAGGCTTCCTATAGACACTGAGTTATCTTTGATGAACACATCAGCTATAAAAAGCAACACACATGTTGTTACGAGTCCTGACCTTAGCTCACCTGCTTTGGAGCTGCACTCAATTAACATTTACCGACAGCTCGTCTGGGCTGGTCCTCAACCGGAGGGAAACGTCCTGGTTTATCTTATTTGAGGACTCGCTCTGACAAAGTCCCTCCTTGCATCTTAATGGACATGTCGGCAAAAACCCGCTAAACCCTTATCGAGTAGTGAAGGGCAGCTTGAGGGGAGTGTGTGTTGCAGGAAGTAAGGTAAGAAAATCTTCAGACTTTCTCAGTTGGACTTACTTTGACTAGGCCATCCCCCCCTCCTCCTCCAAAAAATAAAAAATGCTTTGACCTAATCAGTTCCATTACTCAGTATTGTCCTCCTAGTTGTCCGCTCAAGGCTTAAGCAGCCTCTTATGGTTTCATTTCAGAAATGCTCCAGCCGTATTCATGTTTAAAAAAAACATCCACACAACCTGCTGCTGCCACCAGGAGGATCCGCCTCTACAAAGAGTGGAGGCCAAAACCTTGAGATGACGTCCTACTGCCACATGCATGACGTGTTCCCCTTATGGTTTGAGACAAACTTTCAATGGCACCTTTTAGTGACTACAATTCAACAATGCATTTTGTTGCCACTCATTAACAAAGGACAGACTTGTTGAATGCATATCTTTGCACAAGTAAGGCTTCCTTTCCTGGTGGATGGCCACGTCTTGGTAGGGTCGGACTTGTGCTTGACTTGTGCTCCGTGACAAGTTCAGAGTTTGGGATATTGTTCTGTTAAACTTCTCCACAACTTTCTTCCTGACCCGTCTGCTGCGTTCCTGGGCCTTGATGCAGTTTGCTCATTAATTAAGAGCCAGCTTGGCTCTATTAGCTGACTTTAAGAGGACGCCGGTCGCACTGGATTTTACTTAGAGGTGTCAGAGTAAAGGTGTAAAGAAAATTACAAACAATAATCATGTTATTCGACTTCACAGTTATGCACTGTGTGACAAGATGGGTCAAATTAATAAATATTCTTGCAAGGCTGTTTAGACACAAAGAGGACGTGCATGTACATTCACAAAATGCATAAAGAAGCAAAGATGCCATTTATTAGCAGCTAAATTAATAGAACTCTGATCATCTGAGTGAAAGTGTCAATAATAATAGGGGTGCTTTGGCTTATGGATTTATATTTACTCTCCAAGCCAGAAAAAGGAAAAGATGCCGCACAGCAGAGGCATTTTCAGCAAATAACAATGCATAAGATATTTTATGTTGGAATGTTTCTTAAAATGAATAAATAAAAATAACTTGATATGCATTAGGGGTGGACATTTATTGTATCATTTATCATGACAAATTACTTATGATAGAAATTTTTGATTTATTGCTATGATAAATTCAAATGAATGATGTTTAAAATGTCGCAAAACTGTCCTGGCAGGATTGATAGCTTTGCCATTTGCTCCAATGTTTGTTCAATAATAAGTACATCGCGAATATCGAAAAGTTTAAGACCGTATCGCCTACCCCTACATCCATCAACAATGATTGCTGAAAACTGCCTAATCGGACAGGGTTTTGACCGAACTCACCTTGGAACTTGAATCCCTCTATCTGCACCCACAGGCAGAGGTCCTCGGTGTCACAGTCGCACCTCCACGGGTTCCCGCTGAGGCCCAGAGAGCGCAGAGCCGGTAGTGCGATCAGACTGCTGATGTTCAAGACCGTCAGGTTGTTCCGACTCACGTCCAGGACCTGCAGAGCAAAGTTCTCCGAAAAGGCGTCCGGGTGGATCTCCCCCAGACTCGGATTGTCCGTCATCCGGAGCATCACCAGGGAAGAAAGGGGCCCGAAAGTCCGGTCCTCGATCTGCAGCAGCGTGTTGAAAGACAAGTCCAAGTAGGCGAGTTTCCGCAAGTTCCCGAAAGTGGACTCGGAGATTTCTGTCAGCGAGTTGTTGCTACAATCGAGATAGACCAGGTCGGACAGGTAGTTGAGCTGAAGGGCCGGCAGGTCCGCGATGCGGTTGTTGGAGAGGATGAGCTGCCGGGTCGCCAGGGGCAGGTCGTTGGGGAACAGCGTGAGATCCTGCCCGGCGCACTGGACCACCAGCTGGTCGTCGCACACGCATCCGTCGGGGCAGCCGGCTGTGAGCGCCGGAGACGGGGCCACCCCCATCACGAAGATAAAGAGGAAGAGAAGCCGGAGGGAATGGGCGCTGGGCACGGGCAAGAAACGCATGACGAGGCCGCCCAGGGCGTCATGAACTCGGGCTGAGCTGGACCAGCGCTCCCCGGCGGCGCTTCCCGGGCATCCTGCATGAGTCTGGGGAGCGGGGAGAGAGGAGAGAAGCCTGCGCTGGGAGTCCAGCCGTCGCTGCCTGACAGCCTGCCTGATGTTTCTATCCAGCCTCTCTTTCTCTCTTGGACAGACTGTCGGTCAGTCAGTCAGTCACACGCACGCCGGCGCGCCGCCACAAGGCATTATAGCAGAAGGTGACCGGAGAGACCTACCAGACTTTGTCCCACCTGAGGACCACAAAACAGCGGGACGTCGCCAAAAACTTCCTCCGAGTCTCATCTTCGGGCATCAGCCGTCTCCGACAGAGTGCATTGTTTGACTAGTTTCCAAACAAGATGCCACGACTTGCAGAAATCGGCTGAAATCCTGAATGTTGCAGACTACTTTTGCGCAACCTCCCTTTTGTTGTTGTTTGCCTTTTTTTTAAATATATATATCTTCGCCTATCAGGTGTGTGTGTGTGTGTGTGACGCTGTCCTGCAAACAAAACAAAAGCCGATTTCCCCCTCTCCTCGGAGATCGGTGCGTCCTTCCCCGGTGTGACCGCGGCGCTCTGCTGCGCTGTACTGATGCTCTGTCTGCCGCTCAGCGCGCCCCACTGCGCTCCCCCCTCCTCCTCCTCCTCTGCACATACGCGCTCAAACCGCAGCTACACACACACACACACACACACACACACACACACACACACACGGACACACACTTGTACGTGTGTGTGCCCGTGTGTGACTCAGCCATGTAGGTGATTTGTGCTGGTGACGTCACAAGGTGATGCCCTTTTTCAGAAAACCAGACGTCCGGTGAACAGATGCGCAAACAAAATGAGAAGCAGGGCCGGCCCGAGGCAGAAGCGAACCATGCGGCATAAGTCTATTTAACATCTAGTTGTTTTATTATTATTATTAATAATGCAAGGTTATACAGTTTTCTCCAGCATAATGGAGATTAGTGTAACATATACAGCACTGCATCTAGATCACCTGTTGCTGAATGAATATGAAATAATTCATATCACGAATGGCAGATTTAACATGCGTAGCAATAAAAATGTATTACTGATCGTACAAAAAGTTGATATTCATGAACACATTTATAAGTTTGTCAGCTGTTTATTCTCTGTTTTTATGTTTCAAAATCTAGAAAACAAATGTTTGGTAACATTATTGTAATGTCATCATTTAAAACGTTTGATTTTAGCAGTAGAAGAAATTAATAGCTGCCTTTCCATTTCACAATAAAGCAATATGTTACCAATTTAGCTCTAGATTCTTTGTTAAAACACAGTGATGTGATAGTGGAATGTCATATCATCCCATGTATAAATCCATGAAGACAGAGTGCAATATTTTACAGCTTTATATTTTTAAATTGACCCAGTATAAAGTTATCAGACTCCAGTTTAATGATTAATATGTGCTCAGTGCTTCAGCAGAACTAATGCGAAAATAGTTTTAATTACAAAAAGTGATGTTGGTGAAGTCTGAAGGTTCCAAGAGGGCGGATCTTACCGATGTAGGGGTCACTGGAGTTCCAGGAGGAGGTGAGTCTGCCCACGGAGCTGAGGCTGGCGGCCGCCAGGTGATCGATGCTCGGTGAACGACGATCCATCAGAGGGTGAACAGGCAGGTGAGTGCAGGAACAGGTAAACCCGAGAGAATCTAAAAGTGAATTATGTCGACACCAGAATAGATGATATGTTGGGTATAAACCAACATTTCACCGACAGAACCTCATACCAGCTGTGAATTATGGAACTGGAGGTGTCATACCGTTCCCCATGAATTGTACCACCAATCAGAGAGTGCTCGAAGAAAACCTGAGACCATCTGTAAAAAAGTAATAATAATAAAGAAAATAAATAAAACTGAAGCAGAACTGGATCCTGCAAGATAACAATAAACCTCAAAAAACATTACTAAATCCACCCAGGACTCACTGAGAGTTAAGAAAAAGAAACCAGATCTTAGATTTACTGAGATGCGGCGGAGAGGCTTTGTGAGAAACCACTCAAACGTCTCACAGACGAAAACAAGGAGTGGAGCAAAGCTTTGTCAGACCGACGTCCGAGGCTAGATGACAATGTCTCATTGAAGTTACTGCAGCCAGAAGGCTGAATGTTTTAACTTTGCCTTGGTTAAGAAACACATTTGGTTGCAGTAACAAACTATAGCGAAGATTACACCCGAAATCTTAACGCTTGAGCTTTGAACACGGATGATATGAAGACAACATCAGCTGAGTTTGTGGTAAATCGTCGTCTCCCAAACAGATTCTGTTTAGGGTTCCACACGACACCAAAATCGGTTGCTGTGTTTATGTGGAGGCTGGGGTGTGTGGGGGTTGTTGGACTGTATAAAAAAAATTAAAAAATAATGTACGTAATCCCATGTGAAAGCAGGCGGCATTAGCCACACACACACACGCACACACACACACACACACACACACACACACACACACACACACACACACACACACACACACACACACACACACACACACACACACACACACACACACACACACACACACACAGACGTAAAGGGCCTTATCTCATCTGGTCCCCTGGTTAATTTCTCCTCCGTGTGCGTGTCCCCCAGCGGATTCTTGACAATAACAACGCGTTCGGATTGGATTGTGTTCGCTCCGTTAGGCTGTTAATTGTTTGGCATTGTGGGATTTTTAATTGAGGAAGGAAGTGAACTCACACACGCTTAGTTGTCAAAATGCATGCGTTTATTAATTTGCTGATTCACTCAATAGCCTCACCGCTGTCACCACTTGTGCTCCCTGATTCTCCACACAGTCATTTGGATGAGAACGCTCCTGAAACTGGAAGCTTAACTGCTGAAGCCGAGGTCAGCCTCAGGCGGTTAAATACGTTACGTAAGAAAGATGATTAGGTCCGATAGATTTAAACCCTTAAAACCAAGAAGGAAGGCAAATGATTAATGTGACCATCACATTAGTTTGAGTGGGTTCCGTTGGATCCCGAGGCTTGGAGATGCACCGTGTTATAACGACTAATTTATAGAGATTTTGTTAGATAAATAAAGATTGATTGACAAGCGCCATACCCAAAGCAGCCATGCCTGAATAACCAGTCAAGCTATGTTGCTGCAGTACACCAGCACCTGTGACTGGTCAGCAACGACAACCGAAACAAAAAGGGGGCAACAACGCTTACAGCGTCTTGCAAAAATACTCACTTTTCTTTCTTTCTGTTTTTTTTCTCTGTCACATTTTTGTTGCATCTTACTTCGGATAGCTTTTGTCAATATTTGATTCTTCACAACCTCTCTGCAAACTACAGCTTTACCCAATATCATCAGAATCCAGGATAATCCTATTAGGAGAGTGGGATTTGATTACTTGGATTCAAAATATGTGACACGAACTCAAGAAAACCGAATGCTAAAACTGAATAATAAAAAAAAAAAGTGCTTAAAAAGTATTGCACTCATGTGCACCTTGTGATAATTGTACCTAAGCTGTACAGAAAGTTTTGCAAATGATTTAAGCTAGATTTTCTTTACATGACAAAACCCCTGATGTTTTAGCAGGGGTGTGTGTGTGTGTGTGTGTGTGTGCGCAGTTTGGAGAGCCAGTGTAAACACATCCACTGCAGAGGGACTGAAGAGATGCATGTCGCCCCAAAACCAAAGCTACAGACTCCTGGACTCGACCCAGAGACTTCGTCTGTCTCAATTAAATCACTTAGCTTGCAGTAGGGATGGCTGCTGAAAAACAGTGCGAGAAGTTGGATTGTGTCTGCGGAAGCTGCAGTGACTGTGACTTGAAAGCAGTGATGAGGCGGATCAAAAGAGGCCTGCAGAGCTTCTGTAGAAACAGCAACATGGAGGCCACTCCCTCCCTCCCTCCCTCCCTCTTTGCCTCCCATTGAGAGCGGAGTGGAGACTTCCACTAACAAGCAACCAAAAACCATAAGACGACGAGGCAGAGGATCCTAATGAAGAAACATCACTTTTTGTTGATCCCCATGTGAGTTACTGTAGCCTGAAAAAAAATCACTTTTACCTAACTGGGCTGCAAGCAAAGAAAAGTCCAAAATAAATGCAAATATAGTTTAACTCTAATCAAAGCTGATTTTATGGATCGGTGTATATTGACGATACACCAATCCATGTGGACGAACTGTGGATGAATACAGCGGGAGTGCCGTTTTTAAGTTTCCACCTGATCACCGATTAAATTAGATAAAAATAAAATAAAATAAAAAATCATTGCAAGGTTTTTTGAGGATTATTTGCACGGACGTAGCCACTCATAACCTCTTTATGATGTTACAGCCACAAACGTCGCTGCATTTTGTTGAGCCTTCATGTTACAGATCGACACAAACACTGCATAACCTTCAGTTGTTTTTACTAATAAAATCTGAAAAGTGTGGCATGAATGTGTGTTTTATGCCACAGAAGTGATGTAAGTGGCAAATAGAGTTTGTAATTTAATGTCGGTATTAATCCAGCCATTCCGTGAATGTCTCAGAGGTTTGCTAAGAGAACATTAGTGAACAAACTTCAACAGGAAAAATGTCTTCCTCTGATCTGAGCTTGAACTATTTTACAGAGAGAAAAGAAACAAAGAACATCAGTCATTCAAATGTGTAAACTGGTGTAAACAAACCTCTAAAGACATGCAGCTGGAATCCCAGCCTGAGAGAGCATTGATTTAGTGTTGCTGAATTCAAATGCATGCCAGATTTTTTTTTATTTTCTTTTTGTAAAACTATTAAAAGCCACATGTCATTTCCCGTTTGATTCACGGTAGCACCTTGCTTTCGTAGTGTAGTTCATGTTGGACACTGGCATAAAATCCTAATGAAATACACTGAAATTTGTAGTTGAAATGTGAAAAGGAACTCTGTAAAGCAGATTCCCTTCAAAAGTGGATTCTACTGTGTTTTTTTTTTTTTAAATAATCCGTTCCTTAATATTTATTCTAAGACGACCCGCTGCTCTGCACCCATAAAAAGCAGCTCTTAAAGTTCATAAAACCAGCAACCTGTGGCTGGAGGAAAATAAATCACAGGTGGTTTTACGACTCAGGCTCACATGCTGCAGTCCTGACACACAAAGACATCGTCTCATTTCAGAGCCGCCGAGTATCTATCCGGACTCTGATGTGTCATTATTACAGAAGAGCTCGGGCCGAGTGCAGAGCCAGCTGCAGGGAAAACGAGCCCGTTTGGATCGGCTTGGTGAAGCCATGGGCCATCAGAATCTTTAATGTAAAACTTTCCTCTCTGGCTGCTCTAAACGGTGTCAGCTTCCAGAGGGCTTTGTGTGCAGCGCAGGCCCACGTGCAAGGAGGCATGGGACACACACACACACACACGCACACCCACACCCACACACACACCCACACACACACACACACACACACACACACACACACACACACACACACGCATTCCTCGAATTGACGGATGGGTCCCTGAGAACGTGATCCCTAACGTGATCAGTGAAGCGTCTTTATTTTTTTATTAAGGGTGTGCTCCGTCTCCTCTGACAGCTGCCCGATCCTCCAGACCTACGAAGGAGGATCAACCTCATGCCAGCGCAGGTGTCACCTTTGCTGCCTCTCCATTACCTCACATGGTCAGTTTTTTTTTCTTTACTTTGGGAGATTTACTAGTATCAATAATGAAACTTATTTCCTACCACAGCAGCTGACTGATCTGTAACTCTCCCCCTCTCTTCTTCTCGTCCCGTCAGTCTGCGTCCTTCAGGTCGTGAGTCTGGCTTCATCATTCCATAATGTATTCGGATCAAGACCGGTCAGTGACCCGTGCATCTTGACTGGCTCGGTGCTGTGTGTGATCATCATCTGGAAAGGAAAGGGAGAAGGTTCGACATGAAGAGACAGGACATTCGATTTCACTTTTTGGAGCAAAGTATGGATGAAAATAACTCGCTCTTGCACTTTGTCCGTTTTTACCATGCTAAAATTTCAATGCACTTTATTGAGATTTTTTGGGGCCCTGCAGCTTTTAGATGCGTTTCTGCTTCAACACACAACAATCAGGTCATCACTGACCCTAGAGTTCCTCATTTCTCATGTAAAACTTATCAGCATAAGAATTTTGATTTATCGTTTTCTCAGTAAACTTCAATTACTGGTTTAAAAAAAATTTTTTTTTTTAACTTTTTTAAACTGACTGCTTTATAGGAATAACTTCAAAAACGTTAAAAACTTCTTTAAGTTATTTAGGTGAAGAAACCTATGTCAAATGGGAATGTTTTTCCGCACTGTGGATGCTGTGCCATGCAGTCACAGCTACACAGTTACCTAAAAAAAAGCATTAAATAATTAATAATTAGTATCACAATAGTACCATAAAATATCACAATAAAATCCTACTCTCTCCCTGCATGAGCTAATCACACCCTGAATTGTTAAAAAGAAAAAAAAAAACAAACTTAAAAATGACCAGCCGCTTCCTGGAGCGGCATTGGAGTTTGCTGAAACATGCATGATCCTCTGAGGTTGGGATGTTCTGCTGGGAAGCTCAGAGCTATTGCATTTCCAGTATCAACACACGCTGGTAACGCAATCCCCACCTGCAGAAGGACTTTTACGTACTTTGGCCGCGTGCTGATGGGCTCACGTGACGAGAGACGCATCATCCCGTCCTTTCTCATGCAGACAAGCAAGTTGCACCTTAAATTAATAATCACCTGAGATTTTCTTTAGATTTTTCAACTCTCTCCTGTGATGCACAAAATATGCCACTGGGTGAAGAATTGTGAACAGAAATACTCACCAGCAGGGATCATTAAATGTTAGAATTGATAAGACACTAAATGGTTATATTGGAACAAGTAGAAAGCTTTCTGAGGGAAGGTGATAGATGAAAAGGGAGATGGAAGAAGGGAGGTAAAGAAATAAATCTGAAACTGCTTTTAAAAATACATTTTATAGAAAAACTAACCTAAGAAGACAAATTTAAAACTGGGAATAGACAAACTTACGTATTACATAATTTAATTAACAACTTTTTTGTATTTTCTTTCCTGTGTAAAACTTTTTTTTTACCTTCGTTCTCTGCCATATCAATGAAAACACACCGAATACCTAAAGCACACTGCTTATTTATTTTTTGCACATTTCATTTTGTTTTTGTGCCTGTTCACTTGATATTAATGCCTTTAACTGATTTGTCTATATCACAATAAAAAATTAAAAAATACACGCATTCATTGACATATAAACGGCATTAGAACAACTGCAAGGTCATAAACAGTTCATGTTCTGATCATTTCAGGCAAATCTTTCACAAAAAACAAAAGTTATTCCAGCTCAATCTAATGTCACGAGGAAGAGCTTTTCAGTAGCCTTCATCAGAGTGTAAACTGTGTGTGTGTGACATGTTGAGCTGAATCTAAAGGTGCAGGCAAAGCCAACAAGAGAATTACGTTCTACTATCATCAGACACAAAGGTCAAACACATTGCACTCGCCCTGAGCAGATCGTCACTGTGCCTGCCATCTTCCTCCTTGCAGACATTTCATCCCTGTGACTCATGCTTGACCTCATACCCTGTCACCAGGCCTCCCTGCTCGCATTCAGCCCTGGGCTTTGATGAAGCTGAGAACATTGGAGGGCTGTGAGCAACTCGCTCCTGCAACCGAAGAGACGGGAAGAAAACAAACAAAAAAAAAAACAAACAAACAAGAAAGCGGATGTTTTGTGTTAAATTAAAGTCAAATAAAGACCCTATTGAGATGTTGCTCAGCAGAAACAGGAGAAAAGCTCAAAGACGCTGATGAATTCATTCTGAACCTGCTGTTAAGAGGGTGACCTCTGCAGGACCAGAGAGGAAAATGGTGTGTGGAGTAGCCTCAGGCGGAGAGAGAGAGAGAGAAAAAAAAGGCACAGCATGCAGGCGAAAGTGCGAACGGATCCAACTCAAGCCTAAAATTAAAATCAGCGTGCAACTCGATATGACATGAAGGCAACTGCTTTGTTGACAATCAAGGCGACGTTAAGCAACCTTGACGTGTTTGCGTCAGAGCAGGCCGCGGTTCTGGTGTGATTCGCGTCCAACTTGTGCATTTTTTTTTTCTTTTCTTTTCCAGGAACAAACCGTCTGCAGCGGACTCCATCAGGCTCCGTTTCTGTCACTCAGACAGCCTCACTCTCAAGCTGCCAGTGGCGCACAGGAATGAAAACATGGCAGACATCAAATCTGAACGACCTGTTCTGCTCTGAATCCTACAGCAGGTATCGCATCGCTGAACCCGCAGGCCCGGTCTCCAGCTGCGATTTCCACCCACAAGTTGACTCAAACTTTTAACTTAAAAGATTGATTTCTGGGAATAGTGTGTGGTAACCATAAAGAACATGTTTCAGTTTCACTTCAGTTTTACACACAGCCACCTGCACTCGGAGCACGACTCGCATAGCATTCATTTACATCACAATTGCAAATTAGTATGATTCATTACGCAGACTCGGCGGCATCAACGTTAATTAGGAGCAGCAAACAAAGCCAGGCGACAATAAAAGCCGACACCGAAAATCGTTTGTGACAGACAGAAAAGGAGTCTGATTGATAACCGGTCAGTTTCTGTCACGGTGCCCGGATCACATGGACGTGCATGCAGATATCCAGCTGTCTGTCTGTCTCTCTCTCTCTGACTCTCTCTCCTCTCTTCCACACGACGTGTCCGTCTGCCACTGACCGATTGCATAACTTGTAAAAGATGTGCTCAATAATGCATGGTCAGACTAGACCAGAGGCAGTCTGATGGAAAACCTTACCTCAACAACAAAACTAGAGGTCCGGCTGAGGCCTGCGGGTCAGTTGCCTGTGCGTGTCTGCTTGGTCCAAAAGGACCAACGCAAGCAAAAACGTTTGGATGGTTGATTGCGTAGATCTCTGTTAGATGCTCAAGACTAGCCCTGCTTTAAACCTTTCCACAACTTTTCCCCAGACGTGTCCGGTGTCTTGGTCTTCATGGTGCTGCTTGTTCACTAATGTTTGATCACTGATGCTCTCCAGCAAATCAAAAATAACAAATCATGGAACAGCTGAATTATTTGAGATTAGATTATTAAACACAGTTGGGTGGCATTTTATCAATAAGTGACATCTGAAGGCTGTTGTTTGCTCTGCATTTTATTTGTGGGTATCAAAGTAAAGTATAATGAGGACCACTGCATGTCTAGGAAACATTCTGAAAACCATGTTGTTCTTTACTTTGTGTAGGTCTTTCGCATCAAAAATCAAAACATGCATTAAAGTTAGCAGGTATAGCATGAAAAAAAAAACCCGTGAACACACTACTAATAATTAAAATAGTTTTGATATGCGTCTATTTATATAAATGTAAGTTAAAATTATGACAACAGTGAATAAAAGGAGTTGCTCACTCGGCGTTGTCGCTGCTGTCGTTGTTGACTACGTCCTGGGGCAAACAGGTCCCTCCTTCCTCAGGAAGAAACCTGCAGTAAACTTCCTGCTGCCCTCGACCAGGCACTTTTTTCCCCTAGTTGCTCTCACGCCGCTTCTTTTAGGACCCAAAAAAACAAAACAAAACAAAAACAAAAAAAAAACTGAACATGGCATCTGTCCTTTACAGGCTGGCAGTAACGAGGTGCTCTCTGTTGCGGCGCTTGGCTGTCCCACGGTGGGAAACGCAACGACTTAAACACTATGGGTTACACCGGGACGCGACGAGACTGCTAGCCGGGGGAAGTCGCTCTCTCGCGGCCTGCAGCCGCACCGACAGCCGCTCACAGCACTCAGCGGCGGAGGTGTCCGTAGAGGTGGACCTAAGGCGGCTAGAGGGACAGGACGAGGGTACGAACACATTTTAAAAAAAAAACCCATTATTATTATTATCATAATTATAGCTCGACAGCAGTCATGTTAGCAGGTACATGTCATTCATTTGATGGATTATTTCCTAATATTTAAATCCTTTGTATGGAGTGCAAACATCCGCGCAGCTACTTGGTTACTAATAAAGAAAGAAGCAGCAGCAGCAGCTGCATTCCCACAGGTGACCCACTTCTGGATTATTATTAGAAGGTAGAGTTGTGTTTGTTTCACAGGGGAAATCATAGAGTGAAATGTGTCTTTGTGCGGCTATACTTGAAACCACAGCCGGGCCGAAGTTCAGTGGAGCCTTAGGAAGAACTTCCTTTAGGGGGGCTCCACTTCCGGTCAAACCCACCACTGCTGACATCTTTTTCATATGGTCCATTCTTTGTCGTTTGTTGTCTGAACATTTAATGTGAGATGGTCGATTGGTAACTAGTGAACGCCTAGTCTATAAATTAGCTATTCTAAATTAGCTGTTTCAGAGGCTTGTTCTTTATCAGCAAATGTAAAATTTGAGATATATAATGTGTGAGAGTTCATGTGGGCTTTGGGGAAACTTCAAAGCACACTGCCTGTCAGCTGGCCGAGTAAAAGTTAATATACACAAACTGCTTGGAAATATTTCTGGTTCCACCACCCACCCCCAGATATTTAATAAAGTTGAAATCAAATACAATAAAATAAGCGGCTGCAGGAATAATTGCAGCCACTTTCCTGTTTGGGAATCCCATGATGGCTCAGTATTTTCACACCATCTCCAACAAACCAAACTCGCAGAAAATAGGAAGTGACTTTTCTACTTCCAGTGCTCACAGCCAGAGACACTGGCAGGGGACATGAACTTTGCTGACAAGCAGTAGCTTATCCACCCACAGGCTTGATGAATCCGTTCATTATTAACCATTCGGGTTAACGTCTTGTGTTTTGTTTGTGCCGCTGCCTGTTGTCCCCTCAGGAATAGTGGAGGTGGTGATGTGCCGCCACAGAGCAAGGAACGCTCTCGGTCACACGTTTGTGTCACAGGTGAGCAGACCTGTCTACATCACACACGTTCACACACTCGCAGTACAGACACAGACCTGAACTCTTTTTTTGTGCAGATGAGGGAGCTGGTGTCCACTCTGTCCCATGACTCAGCGGTTCGTGTGGTGATCTTCAGGAGTTTGGTACCGGGGGTCTTCTGTGCAGGTGATGGGGGGGGGCGCGGGGAGGGAGGCCAGGCTCTGCGTGAAAGTTCTCAGTGAATCTGTGGACCAGTAACAATTTGTTCACAGGTGCCGACCTGAAAGAACGAGCGTTGATGGACAACTCCGAGTCCGATCTGTTTGTTCAGAGCCTGCGCTCCCTCATGTCTCAAATAGGTAGCGGGGGGAATCAATATACGGGGGTTGAATGATGAGTTTGGGGTGGAGCTTTGTTTGAACTTTCCTCACCTCGTTTTAACTGCCTCGGCAGCGGTATTGCCCACGCCCACCGTCGCGGCGATGGACGGCGTCGCCCTGGGAGGTGGACTGGAGCTCGCCCTGGCCTGCGACCTGCGCACTGCCTGTGAGTGACCTCACCTGTCAAAAGCCCGGCCGGGGAAAGGCACACGGCTGCTCAGTCAGGTGACGCTAATGCAGCTGGAAGGGGGACGTCATGTTCTCCCTTTGCAGCTGTCAGTAATCCAGTCATATAAGGTCAGCGGGTGAGTTTACACAGGGTGACGGAGGATAGGAACTTCCATTTTCAGTCTTTGCGTTAGACCGACAGCTCCCAGATTGCGTCAGTTGTTGCTCAGAGCAGTGGAGCTCACCACGAGGTACTGGTGCGTCCCAAGGTCTCACGAAAAACATTCTCAGTGGGCACATGACCTGCAAAAGTATTCGTCTGTTTTCAACATTCACATTTTGTGAGGTAACAACCCCAGATCTTAATGTATTTTAGTGGTATCTTGTGTGAAATCCCATTAAAAAAGCATACAACATAAATTATGAAGTGGAAGTGCTGGATCCTAATGTGGGTTACTTCACAGCATCGATTCAGTGAGGCTGAATTCTTATGCACAGCTTTTCAAGATCAGAGTTATGATTATGATTTATTTTTTACATTAAAAAAATAAAGTCTTGTCATTTTTCTTGCTCTAAGCATTTATGCACCTCTCTGTGTTATATAAATCATTTAAGTTTGAAGCTTAAACATGGCAATAGGTGGAAAATTTGAAGTGGTATAAATACTTGCAAGGAACCGTAAGTGCCTCAGTATCAACACTGATCTGCTGTGAAAGATGTTTATCTTCCCTTTTCACTGGGGAATTTTAAGGACATTGGACACTGTCCAAGTGAGAGCGCAGCAAAATATTTCCATTTGAAAAATCATCCACGTGTGCAGAAAACGAGAATGAACAAGATGCCTAAAAATCTACAGTGAACGGCAACAACAGAATAGGTTGGGTTTTCTTTTTACAGTGGGGTGGATATGTGAGGTAGTTATCTGTTTTCAGTATCTTACAAAACAAGGAGAAATCGTCATGGAGGTGGAAGGCTAAATGTTAACCACACTGAGGCTTCTGTTTGAGCAGATTTCAACCATATAAAAAAACCCCATAAAACTCAGTAGTGTTGCAGTAAATAATTGTTCAGTCTGATGACAAAATTAAGCTGCTATAACATAAAATTTTCTGGATACAAGAAGTCTTTTTGGGTGGGAAAATTTGTGAAACTTTGTGATATGAATTTAAAAACATATACCTGTGGAAAATATAAATCTAACAAATGGGAAGAAATTAGGATTAAAGTTAGGGTTCTAATGCCTATGTTAGAGATTTGGAGGAAATTAATTCAACAACTTTTGGTCATCGGATAGTTTGTTGTTGTGAATTCACAGCATATTCCCTGCAGGCTTAATTTATCCAACTAATGCCTGATGATGCACATCCCACACTATCCAAAAGTGATATTGGAAACCTTTGTCGCCATCTAGTGGTCAAGGTGTAACATATTTTCTCCCCACTAAATATCTCTACATTACAACTGCAATCCATTTCTTTACATAGCTGTAAATAATTTAGGCAGTAAAGGGGTTACATTTTCTATCACTTTTTACTTCTCGGGTGTTTTAATGGCCTGGCGTGGAGCCGTGGCGCTAATGATAGCCATCTGCCCAGCTGTGCATGTACATACATCACCGTGCGATAGGTTATATTAGGTGTGGCACTTCAGTGATTGGTTGAGCACAGCTGAGCGAGGTGAGCAGGTGTTTGGGTCCCGACGCTCTGACAGAGGCATCACTCAGATGTTGACCTTCACCCGTCCTCTGTTTTGTGTGCGTGTCTTTCAGCAACTTCAGCCCAGATGGGTCTGATTGAGACGACGCGAGGGCTGCTCCCGGGGGCGGGTAAGTCCACCGGAGCTCACAGCAATCACCCCGAGGCGCACTGATTTGTTTTGCGAAGGAGCTGCGAGAAGTTCACCTTGACAGGGTTTTTGTCCTGCAGGGGGCAGTCAGCGGCTGCCGCGGATGGTTGGCGTCACTCTAGCCAAGGAGCTCATATTCACAGGTGGTGGTGAGACAGAAATGCAGACGTCTCAGCAGATTCAAAGAGGGCCTGATGGTGCGATGCGGTTGTCCGTCTGTGTGTGTTTTCAGGAAGGCGTGTGGGAGGGCAGACCGCTCTCGAGTTGGGGCTTGTAAACAGAGCCGTAGAACAGAACCAGAGCGGAGATGCTGCTTACAAAGAGGCTCTGACCCTGGCCAGAGAGATTCTACCTCAGGTTAGATCACAGTCTATTTTTAGCTGCAAATTAATAGGTGGTGGCCGTCCAGTCATATCATCTGAATGTTCTGAAGAAGCAGAGCGGGATATAAATATGGACCAGTGGTGGGTAGAGGACCCCAAAATGGCCCTCAACATATTTTTACTCAAGATGCATTTTTAATCCTTTTAAATCTTTTAAGAATGTGACCAGATATGTATTTCACAAACAATTCAGAAAGTAAATGGAGCCTTGATGACACTCCATTCTGCAAAACTGTGACCTGCTTGAGAAAGCCATGTATATAATGTAATGCATGTTGTTTTTTTTTGTATTTTTCCTTACAATTTGTTCTTTGTTTGATTAAAAAACTGAAAAGGTTTTGTGTCCAGTTTTAAATACATTTAAAAAAAAAAAAAAAAAAAGGTAAAACCCAACGTTGTTTCCTTTGTGATCACCAGGCTCCTTTTGCAGTGCGGATGGCCAAAGAAGCAATAAATAGAGGCGTTGAGGTGATGCATGAGGGATTCATCTTCATAATCTGCTTCTTGCAATGTCTTTATATCAAAACACGGAGTGACCGCAATCCGTTTCCCGCAGGTTGACATTGGGTCAGCAATGGCGATAGAGAGGCTGTGTTACGCCAGGGTACGTTTTCTTGTGACGTTTCCGAATCTTTGTTTTAATGTAAAGAAGTGGACGATTCCAAAGGTTTTGTCTTCCCATGTGTCATACTTGTTAGGTAGAACTTTACTGCCTTCATTAAAAGCTGATCAGATCCTCACGTGGCGTCTGTTCCTCCTCAGGTCATTCCCACACGAGACCGACAGGAGGGCATGGCGGCCTTCATCGAGAAGAGGCCGCCACGTTACACCGGGGAATGAAAGCGCTCCACCGATATACCAACATGAATTTGAAGAAAGATGTTTATAAAACACAGTTGCAAAGAAAATCAGTCCCCCTCCCCCCAAATTCAACGATGCATTTAAAGTTTTTAGTCAGTGAGGGCTGCAAAATTACTTTTTACTTAGTTGACCCAAAGTTCAGAAGGAGATATAGTAGGATATGAGTGGGTGGGTTCTGTTGTCGCTATCGATCGTCAGATAATTTCACTTGAGTTTTATAAAACTATAAGTGTATGTTTTGATTAGTTGGAGATGATTTTACTTTGTGCAAAAATATCTCTTCTATTGAGGAACCAGCAGGTCTTTTTTTGTGTTTTAGAAAAATAAATGAAATGGTTCAAAACTACCAATTGGTATTGATCAAAAATATTCTTGATCTGCTTTCCTGATAGTCTGTACCTACATTTTATGAAAACTGCTCTTACAGGCCATGTTTTTATTGTGTTATAAAAGCTCATGATCTTTTGAACGGACTAAAAAAAAACAGTTTGTATGGCAACATACATTCTTTATTTTCATACTTTAAAACATGACTGAGCAGCAGTATGGCACAGTCTTGGCATACGTACGATTTTTTTTTTCATTTTTACCTCTTTCCATTTCTAGTTGAAATAAATCGTAAGAAAACTAAAACTGGCTTTAAATCTGAGCAATGGACGAAACAGCCGGATTCAACTGAAGCGACAGAAATCCTTATTAAAACTCATAATCCAGTCCCAGTTGGATGCATAACAAACGGTACATGACAAATTTAACAAAACCATAAGGCCACAACTCACTGAGCAGATGAGGCGGTGTACAGTAGGTAAGCTTCGCCGACTGACTTATGTTATTTTTGGTTTCTGGACCTATGATCATAGTTCACCTTGTTATGTATGCAAACTGACCTGTCCTTCATGGCATCTCCGATTTTAACCGCAGTTTGTAAAACGGAGGTTGTGACTTGCACAGAAAATGCAAGGTGAGAAACTAGGAAGTGAATAATTAAAGTGGCAGCGTCTGGCCTCAGGGTTCCTATGCAGTCTGGACATGCAAGTAACTCATATTATTCAAAGTGGATAAGCATTTAAAAAAACATTTGAGTATAGAAAATGTTTGTGCATCTAAAGCAGTGGTTCCTAAACTACTAATAAATTAAGTGAGAACAAAAAAACTGCATTTAGCAGCAACTATTTTTCATTCATTTAGCCACAAACCTCAAATAATTTTATTTAAATTCTGTGATAGACAAACACGAAGTAACTATCTCAACAAAAAAAAAAATTAGAAGTGGTACTCATTAAGTTGTAATGGAAAAACACTTTTAAAAATTCAAATACTTCAGCAAGGTATTTTGTTTGAGAGATTTTAAAATAAGCTGCTGCAAATGGCCGCTGCCACAATGCTGAACCTCAACTCTGTGATCCTGTGATACGATTAAAAAATGTTTCAGATTTAAAGCTGCATGGACAAAACAAGCATCTGTATGGGAACCCTGAGGACAGCAAAGGCATCCAACATGGTGTGGCGTCACAGTCAGCAGTTTTTCCTCTTCGACATGATTCCTATTTATGTTGGGGGGGGAAAAAAACAAAACAATATCTGAATAAAACTGCATGCAAAAACTGAAATCCTCCTTGGCAGAGAACTATTTTGGCCTCGTTATATATTACACTGTATAGAAAATGCAGCTCCTTCAGACCGGCATGTTGGGAAGCGGTGCAGAACGTAAACGTATATACAGGCGTTTCCCAAGGAGAAAAACTGATGACGCCTATTCTGCCCAGGTCGTTATTAGCATTTGTGTCCAGAAGAATACACTAGCACAAAAACAAACAGACATGATGGGCTAAATATTCCAATAAAATTTGCTTCTGAGTTTTGAAACTGATTTGTTGCTCAAACGAGTTTAGAAAATATCAACTTACTAGAAATTCTCAGTAATTTTGTGGAACATTTAGACCCTTCGAGCACATCCGTATCAAGTTCCCCTTTAGCAGGTAGATAAAGTGGGCGCTGCAGACGCAGAGGCATGATTTTAGTGCTTGGAGCTCCGCTATAGTCAAGCGTGCAGGCGTTTATTAAAACCAATAGTACGAGCATTCACACCAGCATGCTTGAGCTCTCAGCAGTGTCATGCATATATATAAAGTTTTACCCCCCATTTCAGACAATAAAGAAGTTGGCAACACAGCTGGAGCCATCGAAAGCTCCCTCCTACAGCTCAAGTCAGTCATTTTGGGGTTCAACGCACCTCAGCGTTTTCTGGAGCGACAAACATCCGAGTGCTCGGGCGAACGAGGGCGAGCACAAATACAAAACCCAGCTTATCAGAATTTCAATCCCCCCCCACAGCCCACCCCCATCGCTGGGCTCAAAATATTTCGGTCTTGAAATGAACACAAAGGAAATAAATAAGGTTTAGAATGTGCAAACGTTTGCGTTTTCTCTGTCTTTTGCTCCTGTTTTCTTCAGAAGCATCCGTGAGCGTTTGCGTTGCGCGACAGGCATCGCAATCGCCCACGCATGCGCTCTGCTCTCACACGACTCCCTTTTCCGTGACAAGACCACGTTCCAGCTCCCCTTCTTCATCAGGGCTCACCGTTTCCTGAAAGGGAAGACCCGAGAGGATGAGACGTCTCTGAAGCTGTAAGCTTTTTATTTCATTTTATTTTTTTAAGTGTTCTTCACCTGTTACTGCGCGGGCGGACGTCGACTTGTGTGCGCGGGCTGGCCGGTGCGCGCTCTGTGTCGCTGCAGGCTCTCCAGGATGCTTTCGGCCAGCAGTTTCACGTCTTTGTGGGTCTGTGGGTGCGTGTGGACGCGCTCAAGCTGGTCCAAGCCGCCCTCCTCCAACAGCATGCAGCAGTAGCGAGACGCTACAGCAAAGTGGCAAAGTGACATCGGAGAGGTGAGCGGGGTGGTGTGAAGAATTGGATGCAAGGTTTTTCATAGTATTCACTGATAAAAATCTGAAAAGTGTGGCAGATATTTGTTTCCAGTCTTGAGTTTGGGGTGTGCGTAAGCCAACTTTTAACCAATCTATTTAGGCAGGACGCATAAAAAAAAAAACGTCGTTGAACTTTCAAATCTTGACAAAAACTCACATATCTAAAAACTTCAAGGATTATCAATACCTTTACTTTTATCAGAATAACACAATAACAGCCTTTATTGTCTTGCACAAGGGAAATTAAGGTGCAACAGCAACATGATGTTTAAAAATTCTTAGTGTTAAAAATAACAATAATAACATACAGCACAAGACTATAACAGAAAATACTATCCACTTATTCGAAATAAAAGTATTGGACTCGCGATCCAAAGGACGTGCAACTGAGTCTGATGACTTTTCTACAAATGTACATAATGTGCGCGTGTATTGAACACAGAAAAAGACCGTTTACAATACAGTACATCACTGCAGAAAAAACAGATGTATAAGAAACGTTACTTAAAAGTGTTCAATTCTCACCATTTTTGCTGCACACATGTTGCATGGCCCAGGCTGCCCACAGCTGGACGCCAGGTGTGTGAAAACACTCCAGCAGGGGAAAGAACGGGTTAAAAGACCTGAAGAACAAGAGAAGGACAAGTTCACTTTAAACTTTTCTCACAAGCTGTAAAGATTTACTAAACAGCCACAGTAGCAATAATGTCTACTTTTTATCGTGACAGTTGGTGCAGGTTTCACCAACTCAGATTTAAGACCTTTTTAAAACCATTATGAATGAAATTTAAGACTGTTTCATGACAGAAATGTGCGAAAGAAAATGTCATATTTCATATAGTAGTGCCAGGCTTTTTTTGCCCATCAAACAGGTTTGCAATATAAGTTGTCCAATGGCAAAGACGAAAGTCGTTGGGTCAACTGATAATTAACATTTACCAATGATGCATGATAAGAAGCTAGCTAGCTATGAAGGTTTTGTTAGCAGCTAGTTAGTGGTAGCCTCAACCACCTCAAATCACAAAACGTAATGAAGTTTCTGAGTGCGACTCAAATGTTTGCCTGATAGAAAAGTCTCAAAAGACAAATAAACTGCATAGAATATATGAGAGTAAATAGCATGAACTGTAATTAATGTATGTAAGGTAAACTTAATTTTTTTTTTTTTTTTTATGAATTTAAGATATTTTAAGGCCTTAATTTCAGATAGATGAATTTAAATGTTTTCAAGGATGCACTGTACAAAATCTCCACATCTGCAGCTCACCTGTAGGCCACCATTTCACACTCCGGAGGGGGCCACTTCATAATGACAGCGTGCTAGAAAAGGTGGACACATAAATGACCACGGTGCTGCGCATGTTTTACATCCACCACTTTGAAGAGGTTCTCCTGAACTCCTACCAGCTGCTTGAGCAGCGAACCCCGCAGAGCCGGGCCGAGCGTCCAGGCCTCCTCGCCTCGTGACGTCAGGTGTGCTAGGATCCCGGCGGCGAAGTAGCTGACCTCCACCTCGGGGCTGTGCAGCAGAGCACTGATGTGGTCCAGAAAGCTCTGCACCATCAGCTCGCCGTGCAGCTCCCTGACTTCTGCTATGTTGTTCTGCACGGCAGAGGGCGAAAAGGGAATGTCGAGGCCTTAATTTGGGCGGTCAAGCAAACTAGAGTATTTTTTCGGAAGGGCAGGAAAAGGTCAGTAAACATACCAGAAGACCTAGCACCTTCTGCTGGATGGAAGATTCATTGGGGAAAGACTGCAGCGATGGCAGAGGGGAGGGAAGAAAAATAAAAGTGAGTCACAATGCCCTACAGTGATATGCAAATGTACTATGCGCTGCTAATGATGATTAACTCCGGTTAGGAATCAGCATGCAGAGCCTTATTTTTAATTCTTCTGTGTACCTCCAGCACTTTAATGAACAGATCCAAGCCTTGGTTCTCAATAAAATGTCGGCAGGTCGTCGGCGATTCATCTGTGAGGTTCCAGAGCGCGCTCAGCGTAAACTTCAGCGTCGCATCCACGACATTCTGGTTTGCCTTCTGACGCACAATGTGAAGCAGTTGCTGCAAGCCGGGGAGAGAGAGCGTGTGTATTTAGTCTAAAGTTGTCGACTTTTACGGTAAACCTGTGACTATTTTTCCAGTCGTGAGAGGAGTCGTACCTTCACGATGAACAGCTCTGCTCCCAGCTGGGCGGTCTGTTCGGTGGACAGCTGCAAAGAGCAAACACGACTGTGAAAAAGATCTGGAATGCAGAGGAGACTGTGAGCCAGACAACGTGTACCTTAGCAGCCAGGATGGAGATGATAGCCACAGCCATCCTCTGCATGTTCTGGTCTTCGTGGTTGCAGAGCCACTGCATGACCAGCTTGGCTGCTTCGAACCTTGTGAACAGAAATGCACGACGACTCACAATCCAGACTTTGCCCGACGATGTTAAATAGTGGGATGCGAGTCATTTAGAGACAGTAAGAAGATCTGGTTCTCACCTGTTGAATGGAACCTCTTGTAAGATGCGATCGCTGCACAGAGACAGCAGGCAGTTTTTCTGCAGCTACAAAAAGAGAAAAAAAAACAACAGACATTTCAGAACTGGTAAAAACAAAACATAAAAAAAAAACACATCTTCATGTTGTTGCCAAAAAAGTTCCACTTATATCCAAAAATTTGGTTGTAAAAAGATTAAAACAGAACAAGAAAAGGGAAGCTAAAAACTCTGATTGCTGACAGTTCCTCCATTCAAATTTTAAGATGTCACAACACGCGTTTGCAGTTACAGTTTCAGATTTACACCATTTAGTTTTTCCATGTTCTGGTGTTTTTTCCGGGACAGAACCACACAGGTGACAACTATTACTGCTACAAATTCAGACAAGTGATGTCTAATGTACATTACACAGCCAGAACTAGTGATTATTTTAGTGATCGGCCAGTCAATTGATTATTCTGACAATTAATTGGATAAATTGTCCACTTAAGAAAAATTTAACCATTTAAGCCTTTTTGTGTAATATTAGAAATACATTAAAAGATGCAAATAAACAAATAATTCCTTTTATAAATAAGAAAATAAAAGTGCCAGAGGTTTGTACAACTGTCTGGAGCAGAGTATGGCATCGCTACCCCACCTGCACACTGCCACACAGCTGGCCTACAGAAAGCTGCAGCACGTTTCCCCCACTTCCATAAAAACTCAAATTTGACAAAGACGGTGGAAAATGAAGTCGTGACAATCAACACTCTTGTTCAAGTTCAGATAAGCTAAAATCTGCGTGTTAGACCTGGTTCTGCATATCTGTTCATGAGAGATCACAAAGCTACTTCTCTCCGTCGCCAATTTATTCAGAACGACGGTGCTAGTCCCACAAGGTCTCGCTCTCTGTTCCACTCCCAGCACGTCGCTAAGGCGCACACAGATTCCCGAAAACAGAGCTTTGATCGTTCAGTGCGTACATGTTTAAACACAATGACAGGTTGGACAAAATAAGTGATGATCTAACCTCTCTCTGTTTCCGCCTGCGGATCGTTTTCTTATTATTCTTCGGGCACTTCTTGATGTATGAGGTATTGATATAATCATTTAAGATAGCTGCTGATAAATGAGGCTCTAATATAATGGTTTTCTGCTCAGGAAAGCGCAGTGGCAAAGAATCCCTCCGCTCTGTGAGTCCCAGATGGATCGCTTATGTTCCTGCCGAGTGTGTGATCAGAAAAGCCCACAGTGTTCAAACAAAGATTTTTGCCGTGTCAAATTTTGTTCTAGAAAGAGAGCAGCAAAAATGCTCCTTACAATCACGTCGAGTTGTTCTGAAACAAACAATATATCCCAAACCGGGAGAATAAAGACAATAAATCTGCAAGGAAAGCATCTCAAATTTAATTGTTAATTTCCCACCTGTCACCTTCCACAATCGGTTTAAGAAATGTATGAAAGTGAAGTAAATGGATCTCATCTTCCACCGTACTGAAAATCATTTTCTACGACCGGGGCTAGATTTTGAAAACTGCTTACTCAAGTGTTTGGGGGACCCAAAGATTTTTTTATTTTTATTTTTTACAGATGCATATTTTGCAAGCAAACTCATAGACCTACATCAAGTAAGGTGTTTTGATATTGGTGCATTTTTATAAAAAACATAGGTCATTAAATCAACAGAATTTGAAGATAATGTAATTATAGAACATCCTTAAGCATGTAGCAGCCTACCAGACGTTTTAAACCAACAATATTTGTACCCACCAATGTGTTGGTCTACCAACCAGTATGTTGCAATTTCCATGCGTAAAATATATTTTTAGTGGATAGGGAACCAAAACTGGCTCCAGATTCATCTAAATGCGGCCCTGTCCTGGACTTTCTCTGGGCTTTTTGTTGGCTGCGTTTTGACTTCTGCTGCATTTCATGTAAATTACATTTGGTGCCGAAAGGGTGGCAACTCCATGCTGATCCTTAGCAGGAGTGTTATTAAGCAAATGAAAGAGAAGTTATAAAAATCACTCCGAATTCAGTGAAAACATAAAATGTAGCAAGCATTAAACAGATAAAAACACCTTCTGCCTTCACTGCTATTTGTTGCAGAAAAAGAGAAACGGGGTAAAGAGTGATTGCAAACATCCACACAGACTCATGCAGAAGGTTCCTCAAACACATGTGCACTTTATGACGGAGCAACAACGAAGGACTCCTGACATTTTTACCTGTTGGTGGTTGGGGAACGTCCTCATGGCCTCCAGGAGGAGCTGGGTGACGGTACTCAGCAGCCGGACCGGCATCCCTGCTGCCAGGTCCTGCTTTGTCAGGTTGAACACACAAGCACTGGCGGCCAGCTGGACGTTTAGAGTGGCCGGGTGATTCTTCATGCCCAGAACTACGAGCTGCACAGAAAGTCAAGAGAAACCGTCTGAAGGTTGCTTAGAAACAACAGATACAATGTTTTGTTGTTTGTCATCCATGGCAAAACCCAATTGTTTTTTGTTTTTTTTCCTTCCGCATTATTTAGAGGGAACTATTTACCTTTAGAATATCAGGCCGTGGTTTCTCCATGACGTGAGTCAGGCTGAACAGATGGAACAGAGCTTCCCTGACGAATCCCTCCCTCTCGCTGTATCGCCGCAACGCCTCGCAGATCTGAGTCTCGTTGGCTTCTCCTGTTACCTGTGTCCATGCAGCAAAAGCCTCAGCGGACCTAAAATCCTCCGCTTTGTTTCCACGTTAATTCTTGTGCGTCCGTTCCTACCTTAAGATTTCCTTCTCCGGAGAGGAAGTCTGAAAAGCCGGCGTCTGTGGCCAAAAGGCCCACAAAGGTCATCCCGGGCCTCTCTTCGACAAACGCCCTGACGGCTTTATCAGACACCTGCAACAAATGAAGATGGAGCTTATACACTTTTACTAATCGATTATACTTTAGTAATACACTAATATATCAAATATTATAAAGAATAATCTGGAAAAAAAAATTGGCACATTCTGCAGATTTATCCGCTCAAACCTTTTTAGTACATTAAAATACATTAGAAGATGCTTTTAATAACAAAGCAAACATTTTTTTGAGTCAAATACAATAACAGCATTCCTTTTGTGAACGACTGATCATTTGTAAAAAAAAAGGTTGCACCTGCAGCTAAAAAATACTTCTGACATCAACATGTAAAAACTCAGGTTTTTCTACTGGACTTATCAATACAGCGTAGGACTGATTTGTTATATTATTGTATTGATTAACTAATTAATAACCAGATAGCAAAAGGTGCTTAACAGGAAATTATTTTTAAATTTCTTTTCCAGAATTTGAACTGTGTGAAGCGGAAACTTTTCCATTTCAGGAGTTCTGGGTAAAACGTCTCTACATACAAAGCTTATTTATTTTTATCTCAAATGCAAAATATATCTATTTTTTGTATAATTTTGTCTTAATTACTGCGCTCACAATGTTCTTTTAACAAATTGCCCTTTTTTTTCTTTTTTTTTGGTCTGTGTTAATGATTAATCAATTACTAAATTAGTTGACGATTATTTCAATAAACAATTCATCGCGATTAATCGTCTCGGCCCTGATAAAGAAAACCCACCTGTTTCCTCCCCGAGACGTCCAGGGAAACGAGAGCAGGAAGGATCCCCCGCTGCGCCAGCAGCTGACAGGCCACGTCGGAGGTAAACTGCTTGTCGTCGCTGATGTCCAGGTGCTGCGTTGAGCACAAGCGTGAGTTCTCTCTCTGCCGCTGCAAATGTGCATTTCCCATCGACACCGGAATGACGGCTACCAACCTGCAGCACATTCAGCTGGCCTATGACTCCCAGCAGCTGAGCCGTGCTCATCTCCAGCCTCTTCAGCTGGTGCAGCGTCAGCGAGCGCAGGCGCTCCTTCAGGCCCAGCAGCGGGCTCAGGTTGGTCACCGACGTGTTGGAGAGATCCAGGCTCTCCAGCCGAGGCAGCGAGCAGACGTCGACGAGGCCGGAGTCGTAGAACTCCACGTTAGCTAGGGACAGAGAGCGCAGGCCGCGCAGGGCGCTGAAACGGTACCAGCTCGGTTCCTCCAGAGAGGCCATGGTGAGTCCGGTCAAGATTAACCGCTGGAGAGACTCCTGCAGGGAGAGAGAGAGAAAAATAAAAAATAAAACCACAACATTTTCAGATTGACTTCAAGTTGTACGAAGAAAGGATTTCCTAGCAGGTGACACCTCCCCCTTTATTTTACCTGACAGTATTTGTTGGTAGCCAATCCCTGCAGGATGTCAGGAATGGTGAGGTCCGCGTTGACCCTTGCGGCGTCCAGCTCCAGCAGTCTGTGTGGGCAGAGGGCTTTCTGGAACGCCTCGGCAGAGATCCGGGCCGTGCGGATGCAGGCTCGTCTCAGCCGCAGGTACTGACAGTTCCTGAACACCCCCACGGTGCTGTCGTTCAGGAGGCCTGGAGGGGAATGAAGCACCATCAGTCACAGTTTCTCAACATTTCATTGTTGTTTTTATTTGAGGAACAGATACAGCCTACATGAGGAGGTAACAGCGAAATGTCAGAGCCGATAGTTAAACACGACAAAAACCTTCCGTTTCGATTCAGAAGCCTGTTAACATGACCAAAAGATTGAGTAAAATTCAATAATCTAAAGCAGTCAGTGTATTATATATTTTTTCTAATTAATTAAATTTCAACTGACATAAAAGGTGTGTATTTTAGCTGAGGTCTCCCTGTGAAGTAGGTTTCTTATCTGATAAATTAACACAAAGTATCACATAAGTGTTACATGGGAGTAAAAATCACCTTTCTAACTGACCCAGCCTTTTTTTATTTATTTATTTTTTTAAATCAGACTGATTTTTTTTTTAAAAATTAAAATTTAAAACAGATTTAAGTCAGCCTTTTTATGTCCGTGGCTCTGATGCTGTTCTGAGATGATACTCTCAACAACAGACTTATAATTCTTCATCTTCACAATAGTGTGTTACTTTGACTCTGCACAACTGTGTAGCTGTAACATGATTAAAATGTGAAAATGTTGATGGAGTGTTGACAAATGAGAAATGATTTAAAAGTTAACTTAATTAAACAAGAAAAGCCATACGGAAAGTAAAGAATAATAAAAAAAAACATTGATATCAGTAGATGCAAATAAAAAAAAAAGCATGTATTGGAGAACATTATTTCTTCACAGCAAAGAAACAAACAAGAAACAACACTGAGATGGAAATGAGTGCCTTTAGGCTTTTTGCTTCCACTTATTAAGAATCATCAAATTCTCACTGACCTATTTATCCCAGATTCCCAGGACATGCACGCATCCCCTTATCCGTAGAGGTTAGGCTTACCTTCAGTGGCCATCTTGGCCAGAAGCTGGTCTGCCAGCTCCTGAGGGAAGAGCACAGTCTCCCTGAAGCACAGGGAGCCGTCAGGCAGCTTCACGCAGAAACACTCCAGGTTCTGGCTCACGTAGGTGAGGCACAGGTCTGTCAGAGCCGCCGGGGAGGCGTCATCCTGGACACCAAAGCAGAGGTGTTTTTGTTTATCTGTCATTTTTCCAAATGAAGGAGGAAAAAAAAAAACATACTGGCAAAATAAATAAGTAAAATTACAACCTACCGTGTTTAAAAACAGAGAAGCCATAGCCATAGTGTGTAAAAGAGAAAATAAAGAGGATAGTTGTAGCTTAAAAGCAGCAGAGGGCTGGCGTCAGAAAGAGCCAGAAGAAATGCAGCTTCGCCTGTTTTCTGTCTGTATCAGAGCTTTTCAGTTTCTTTTTCACCTGCCTGCTCTGACACAGAGCTGAGCGAAGCGGAGGGACAGCAGAGAAGGTAGGACGAGCGATAAGCCTGAACCCAGCAGCTAGCTTACTTGTTGTTGCCACTGAGCTGAGAAACCTCCCCCGCTGCTAAAACACCCGAAGCCGCCGGAGGTGGCGGAGTTCATGTCGACCAAGCACCGCAGCGACAGAAAACCTGCGAAATGAAGAACTAGATAGGAGCGACGTTTTCACTGCGAGCGACGTCTGTTTTTTTTTCCCCCTCTGGCTGAAGCGAAGAGACAGACAGTAAACAAAGGTCACAACACAGGAAGTACATTAGGAGAGGAGGCGGCGCTACGGAAGCCCGCACAGAACGATTACGAAAGAGCTAATGCTCCTCGGTTTTTTAGAGGTTAAGCAGCACACGAGGGAAGGTAGCTGACAGCTTTGGTGCTAACAGAACCAGACCGGGTCCACATGCAGGAGAAGCTTTGGCAGCACTCACACAGCTAGTTTTGTTGCTCAGCTCCAGCTCATGTTTCTGCTGTGCTGCGGACTTGGCAGAAGTTGAGTCATGGCTGGACTTATAAACTTTGAGGATGAGAAGGAGGTGAAGCAGTTCTTGGACAACCTGGGAGTGGAGTACAGTTACCAGTGTTACAAGGAGAAGGACCCTGAAGGTAACCACAACCCTGAGCTGTTCACAGACCAGCGGTGCCGAAACACGGACCCTCAAGTGTTGTTAAGCAGACTGCCTTAAGCTTTGCTATTTTATGTTGTTTCACGTTATTCTGTGATATAAAACTGTAGCATTTTATACGGCTATGTTGTTATGTAATGCTGTGAGATAAGGCTGTTTAATGTTATTTAAAGTTATGCCTTTTATATTCTTATGTCGTTCTTTTCATTTTTTGCAATGTTATTTATTTTATTTAATTTACACAGTTTTAAGTTTATTTTAAGTTATTCTTTTCTGTCATTCCAAGTTACTTTATTTTGTTGTTGACGTATTTTACTGTAAGTTATAGCATACTGTTGTTTTAAGTTTTGAGTCATTTTGAGTTATATCTCAATAACAGTGTAGGTTTTTAAAGAAAGTAGAGATGGAGAATAAATCTAAGATAAAATGGACACATAAAGAACAAACAACATGCATTTAAATCATATATAAAAATGTTTGAGTCATAGAATCATAGTTTTAGTTTAATGCTACTTTGTGATGACATGCTGTTATGTTTGCCTCTGTGTCACTAACTTTCTGATGCGTCTCCTTAGGGTGCCAGAGGCTAGCAGACTATTTGGATGGCGTGAAGAAAAACTACGATTCTGCAGCACAAGTCCTGAAACACAACTGTGACACAAACGGACACTCGGAGAGCTGCTACAAACTCGGAGCCTACCATATCACCGGCAAAGGTATGTGAACAGTCCGCTTTTTCGGAAGGAAAGAAAGAGCGCCCTCACTCTTATTTCTGCCATCTTTCAATCACATGGCCTTAATCAGGCTCTAAAGTTACTTAATTACTGCCTCAAACGTGTAAAAACATCCTACAGAGTCAACACTGTCATTAGCAAACATAGCGTCTAATCAAAGACAATCACTTGATTTCCAATCAGTCACATTAAAAACTCTACATGGCATCGTAGAAAAACCCTGGACAGCAACTGTGACGTATGGTGGTGGAGGTGTTATGATTTGGGCTCAGCTTGCAGCTACTGAGTTGACCTCGAACCACTCCGTGTGTCAGACATGAGGCCATCAGTCCAACAAATAAACTTAGCCAGAATTGTTTTCAAACAGTTTTTTTAGATAACATTTCTGCCCTGACATGTAAAAACCCTAGAACTGAAAGCGGGCGTCCCTTCTCTCTCACCAGCAATGATTTTTCAACTTTTTTTTTTTCATGTCAGTGTTTGAAATAGATTTATTTTTGCTTCAACATTTCAACGAAAACTTTTCTTTTGGTTTTGTTAGCTGGCCTTTCGTTGTTGTAAGCAATAGTTAAAGTATTTTGTCTTAAATATTTTGTTTATAAATTCTTGTAAAACAAAAGTGCAGTAACACCTTCCCAGCAGGTCTTTCTCATAGAGTAAACCAATAAGTAAGATGATGAGGAACAAGTTCCTCTGGATGCTTTTTTTTAATTTCTTTTCCTTTTGGTACCCAAGTATGAATCAGACTTCTGGCTGTTGTACATATATATTCTTAAGTTAATAAATTCCTAATGTATTCCTGATCCTAATCCTATTAAAGATACAACGATTTAATTCATCTTTAACACATAAAATCTCTAAAAATGAACCGTGGGATGTGTATGGACTGTTTTTCTGTTCAAATATAGCTGCATTTACTGTTTTAAATTAATGTGATTTCAAATTACATTTTTAGACTTTAAATGCGTTTAGACTTACAACAGATTTCTGTCGTCTTAGTGAGTCTCTGCTGAATCTGTGCACCAGGTGGAGTGACCGAGTGTCTGAAAACCGCCTACTCCTGCTTCGTGCGCTCCTGCAACGCTGGAGGAAAGAAGTCCATAGACGCCTGCCATAACGTCGGTCTGCTAGCCCACGACGGGCGAGCTCTGGACGGCGGCCCCGACGCCACGTTGGCCCGGGAGTACTACGAGAAGGCCTGCGCCGGCGGCTTTGCTCCTTCCTGCTTCAACCTCAGCGCCATGTTCATCGAGGGCAACGCCAAAGGGCTGCAGCCGAACATGAGTCAAGCCTTCAAGTACGCCAGCAGGGCTTGCGAACTCGGACACGTGTGGGGGTGCGCCAACGCCAGTCGGATGTGCAAACTCGGGGACGGCACGGAGAAGGACGAGAAGAAAGCCGAGGATCTGAAGAACCGAGCGAGGGAGCTGCACGGGGCAGAAAAGGAAAGGCAGCTGAAATTTGGGGAGTGATTTTAGACACGCTGCTGTCAAATGATGGCTTGATTGTTTTGGTTTTTTTTATTATTATTTTTACGCTGCCAAGCGTTGTTTCGCCTCAGGCAGTTTTATTGGAGTAAAACGGGAAAATTGCAGTTAAGCGATACCAGTCCGGTGTTTTTTTCCAAAGCATCTGTTGAAGATTGTCAGAACTGTGTGTACATTTGTGTCATATAGAAAAATGTTGATGTCCAAACAATAAATGAATTAAATTCATTTTTTTTTTCTGCGCTTCTACAATTTGTAATCTGTAGTTGTTAAAATAAGTACAGATAAGGTTACAGTAGTAAAAATGTTATTAAGAAACAAAGCACAAGAAGGTGTTTGCGGTGTTGTTATTACAACATTTTTGAGCTGTTCTTTTTCCAGAGTGAAATGATCTTATTCTGGGTACACATGTTCGAGTTTATTGTGGGTTTTATGTAGCGTGAAAATGATTAACTGATTAACACCAGATGCACAGCTGATGATATTTAAATGTCCCCTGATAAGCTGCATCTCAGTCATAAACTACTTAAAGATAACATCCAGTGACAGGAAACATTTGACAATTAAAATAACAGATAAAAATAAAACTTTTGGAAAATTCTGCTGAAAATTTGAGAACAATTTTTGAGTACTCGACTATACCAACCTCTGCTGAGATGCACCTGTAGTAGTTTTGCTTCTACCAAACTGAAAATAAAAAAGGAGTTTTACCGCAAGTGACCACTAGAGGGAAGCAGAATCAAACACTTGAACTTTACTCTTATTTCAAAGCCCCATGGAAGCGTTCTACTGCACCCTGCCTGCAACAATAAACAAAGAGAAACGCGGTCTCCATCTGTCAAACTGACACTGTACTAGTCAACAATAATGCCGAGACGGACAAAAGATCTCTGTACTTGAGGATACTAAAGGCAGGTCTGCTGAGGATGATGAGCAGCCTGCCCCAGTTAGCACCCTGGAAGCTCCGCCCGTCCGTCCGCTGTGCGCCTCCTCAGCTCTCATTCAAAACGTAATGTTATGCATATAACTACTGTTCCCTGAAGGAGAGGAACGAGGTACAACACATAGAGTATGGGATATCACGCCCCCGCGTGGCCTAACTGAAGACACCTTTAATCACGCCTTTAGGCAAATGACGTGTGATGACGGGCGGCAGGCCCCGCCCGCATATAAATACGCCCCCATCACAGTCATTATTCAGTTCGATGGCCGCTCTTCACCGAGCCAAGCTGAAACAGCGGGGCAGAAAAAGGTGTTGTACCTCGTTCCTCTCCTTCAGGGAACAGTAGTTATATGCATAACATTACGTTCCCTTTCAGTCGATTCACTCGGTACAACACATAGAGTATGGGACATATATACACGCCCCGCGGAGCAGCCATCAAACCTGACAAATGCACTGAGTTAGTTTGAAACCTCCAACCCAGCAGAAAGAACAGAGTGAGCCACAGAAGGGGCTGTCACATCCAGACGATAAAACCGAACAAAAGTGTGCGGTGAAGACCAGCTGGCTGCAGCGCAGATGTTACTCACAGGGACCCCTCTGAAAAGGGCCCAGGATGCCGCTACCCCCCTGGTTGAATGTGCCCTCACACCATGAGGTAAAGGGAGGCCCTTGCTGGTGTAAGCAAGAGAAATAGCCTCCACGACCCAATGAGAGAGTCTCTGTCTGGACAGAGCCTTTCCTCTAGCTGGATTGGCAAAACACACAAACAGCTGATCACACAGTCGCACATTCTGAGTGCGATTGATGTAAAGACGCAGTGCACGCACTGGGCACAGCAAATGCAGCCTTCCTTGCTCTTCAGAAGCAAAAGGGGGGGGATAAAAACTAGAAAGCTCAATGGTCATTGTGCTGTAATCCGAAGGAATCACCTTAGGGAGATATGCAGCATTTGGTCTTAAGGTGACCTTTAAACCATCAGCTGAAAACTGAACACAAGAGGGGTGCACTGAAAGTGCATGCAGGTCCCCAACCCGTTTTGTAGTTGCCAAAGCAAGAAGCAGAGCTGTCTTGTATGATAGAAATTTCAAATCAACCAACTCAAGGGGCTCAAATGGAGTGCTACAAAGAGCATCCAAGACCACAGTGAGATTCCAGGAAGGAACGCTAGATTTTATCCCTGGTCTCAGTCTACGGACCCCTTTTAAGAAACGCACAGCCAGGGGATGAGCACCTGGTGTCCCTCCATCAAGGCCAACATGACAAGCAGAGATGGAAGCCAAATAAACTTTGATTGTGGAGAAAGACAGACCTTTATCCACCAGCTCCTGTAGGAATGTCAAAACATCCACAATGGAGCACTGGAAGGGGGAAATGTTTTTGCTGTGACACCACTGTTCAAAAATACGCCATTTATATGCATACAAACCCCTCGTGGAAGCTGCTCTGGAACTCTGAATGGTTGCAACCACATCTAAAGGAAGGCCTCTAGCTAACAAGCTGGACCTCTCAGCAGGTAGGCATGCAGCATCCACAGTTCTGGGTGTGGATGAAATACTTCCCCCCCTGCCTGGGAGAGGAGATCCCGGCGGGCGGGGAGTTTCCAAGGCTCCGCTACCAGCAAACTGATTATTTCTGCATACCATGACTTTGCTGGCCAGTGAGGGGCCACCAGAATCAAGGATAGGCCCCATCTGCGTACTCTGTCCAGTACTGGCAGAATCATTTCCACTGGGGGAAATGCATACAGAAGCACATTGGGCCATGGGTGAGCCAGGGCATCCACTCCCAGTGGAGCGCTGTGATCCGTCATGGAGAAGAATAGGGGGCAGTGGGTGTTGGCTTTGGTGGCAAAGAGATCCACTGAAGCTTTGCCGAACCGTTGCCAAATCTGCGCAACCACGGATGGATGCAGTCTCCACTCCCTCACCAGTGGGCCTCCCCTGGACAGCAGATCCGCCCCCAAATTCAGGTGCCCAGGAACATGAGTTGCTCTGACAGACAGAAAATGAACGCTGCACCACTGCAATAGTTTGTGAGACAATTTCAGCAAGGGAAGTGAATGAGTGCCCCCCTGTCTGTTTATGTAGGACACCACAGTGGTGTTGTCTGTCCTTATCAGAACATGCTGGTTCATCAGAACCCTGCAAAAATGCCTCAGGGCCAGCAGGACCGCCCGCAACTCCAGGTAGTTTATGTGGAGCTTTGATTGGGTTAATGTCCAGACCCCCCTCACCGCTACGCCATCGCATATTGCCCCCCACCCCTTCAGAGAGGCATCTGTGGACAACACTTTGCGAAAGGACACCCTGCCAATTGGAGACCCACGGTACAGCAGTCCGGGCTCCCTCCACGGCCGAAGGGCTGACATGCAAGCAGCAGTTATGGTCAGCCTTCTGTGCAGGTGCCGTGACGTGCACAGCCGGTGAGAGCGTGTCCAGCGCTGCATCGGACGCATTTTTAACAGTCCGAGCGGCACCACTGCGATCATGGAGGCCATCATTCCCATCAGCTGTAAAACAGTCCGGAAGCGCAGTTTGCACCCCAACTGAAACTGAGCGAGGCACCGATGAAACGCGGTCACACGGTGCTTTGAGAGACAAGCTCGAGCTGACAGGGAGCATATTTCCAGCCCCAGGAATGAGAACTGTTGACTCGGGTTCAGTGAACTTTTCTGAAAATTTACTGAGAATCCCAGGGCTTGAATGTGGGACAGCACCTGCGGCAGCTGTTCCGCCGCTTGCTCTCTGGAACTGGCTATTAAGGCCCAGTCGTCCAGATAAGCCAGAATGCGAATTCCCTTTTCTCTGAGAGGGGCTAGCGCTGCCTCCACAATTTTCGTAAATGTGCGAGGGGCGAGCGACAGACCGAAGGGTAGGACCAGGTACTCGTACGCTACTCCCTCGAAAGCAAACCTCAGAAAACGCCTGTGTTCTGGGTGTATTGCTACGTGAAAGTAAGCATCCGTCAGATCGATTGTTGCAAACCAATCGCCTGGGCTGACAGCGTTCAAAAGTTGTCTCAGTGTCAACATTTTGAACTTGTACTTGCGAAGGTGCTTGTTTAACACTCTTAAATCCAGGATGGGACGTAGCCCACCTCCCTTCTTCGGAACAACAAAATAGCGGCTGTACCAACCTCCGTTTGCTTCCGAAGTGGGAACCACACGCACTGCTCCTTTCGCCAACAACGTGTTTATTTCGTCCCGCAGAACTTTCGCTGCTTCGGATCCTACAGTTGTGTTTATAACTGATTGGAACCGGGGGGGTCTTATCCGGAACTGCAACCGGTAACCCGTAGCAACGGTCCTTTCCAACCATGGGGAAAGTGCACAGGCACGCCACAGAGGTACGTGTGCAGCCAGACAGCTGACCTGACGCACTGTTGGCAAGGAGGTGCTGCCCTCTGCTGGAACGGAGAGGAGCAGCTCCGTTTGACTGTTGTGCACGTTGTGGCACACAATGTTTTGCTTTTGATATTTTGGCAAGGGAATTGCACTCTTTATTGAAACATGTGGAACTGTTACACAAACATTCCGAACATTTTCTCTCGTTTTTTGAAAAACATTTAACCCACTTAAACCTGGGGCTGAAGGTGTAAACAGTGTGTGTGTTGGGGTGTTGTGCTTGGGAGACTGTGTTAGGGGAACGCAGCGCCTCTTGGGGCTGGAACCCTGAACAGAACAAACGAGATGTCTTTTTCGCATAAACGAATGAGCAGCAATCAGGTCTCCCTGCTTCTGATTCCTCTCTTCTGTCACGCCGTCTCACGTCGTTAGGATGACTGAGGCTTTTTCTTTCGAGATGTCAAATCTCGTTGAAAACCCAGAGGAGGGCCTTTACTCCAAGCTGACTGGCGGGGAGTATGCTTTTTTGACGGCTGTGAAATTGTAGTGTTGAGAGCTGCAGGTGGTGCTGCTCTCTTTGGTGGCACCGGTGCTGTCACCGGCTTGCGTGCGCTCATGTTGGGCCTGGACCTAGCGTCACGTCTGGGAATGATGCAACGAAGAGCTTCAGTTTGCTTTTTCTTAAGCTCGAACTTCGCTTGGATTGCATCAAGGGATTGACCAAAAAGCCCATCTGTAGACACTGGCTCGTCCAAGTATATGGCCCTGTCCCTATCGGGGACGTCAGAAAGCGTTAGCCATAGGTGTCTCTGAGCAACCAGTGTGGAAGCCATCCCTCTCCCCAGTGAGAGCGCCGCACAGCGGGATGTGCGAAGAATATAATCCGCAGTGATTCTGATCTCATTTAAGAGGGGGGTCAGATGGCTATCAGGAGGCATCTGAGCTCCTAGCTCGGACAAGCACATAGCTTGATAAGTTTGAAGCATGGTGGCCGAGCTCAGGGCACGAGCAGTGGTTGCTTGAGCGCGATAGGTCTTCTCCAACTGGGATGCGGAAAACCTGCATTGTTTTGAGGGCAGGGTGGCAGAGCCGCCCACACCCTGGTTGTATGATGGTGCCAGGTAAGCTGCCAAGGACGCCTCCATTGGTGGTAAATTAACCAGACCCGCTTTGTCGGCACCCTCCAGGTCCACGTACTGCCCGTAGCCAGGCACTGTAACACGTGTGGACAAGGGTTTGTTCCAGGACGACGTTAGCTCCGAGACAAAATCTGGGAACATGGGCAGGCGGTTTTTAACCGCAGCCGGCTCCATCGGAAGGTAGAATCCAGTGAACCGGGACACCTTCTGAGCAGGAGCAGGGGTTGGCCACTCGACATCTAGCTTATTAGCTGCACGCCGGCAAAGGGAAAGGAACGATGTGTCGTCCTGACCCACAGGAGAGGCGGCGGCAGCAGACGGACACTGGCCTGCGGAAAAGTCGTCATCGTCTTCCGAAAGACTGTGACCTTCCAGGCCGATGTCTAGCACGTCATCATCACCCTGAGCCTCGAGATGATAGTGAGATGGCGCCGCGTCCTGCACCATTTCGGCTAACCCGTCCACATACTCCATATGGTCTGCCCAGCTGGAAGCGGGGGCTGCCCAGCTGGAAGTGGAAGCCTTGGCCCCTCCGTCCTCTTCAGACTCGGACGAAACCGGATTCATAGACTCAGAGAGCATGGGGTCTTGTTGTGACACGGTAGCCTCTCCCAGCACTTTCTGCACAAACTTGACCCGCCGTTCGAGCGTGGAGCGCCGAAGCTGGCTACAAAAAGCACAAGCGTCCGGCTCGGACAACGCTCTTCTGGCATGGACAATTCCAAGGCAGACGGGGCATGCTTCGTGCTGGTCTTTTTCGTGAAGCGTGAAGCCGCACTCCTGAGGACAGGGGCGAACGGAAGACTTCTGCTTCGCCATTTTTTGCTTCGTGCTCATCCCGAACCACGAAACAAAGTAAGTAAAAATAGACAAATGAGAAAATACAACTAGCGCTCAGCGGGCAGACACGCTAACCAGCAGGCAGCAGTAGCTAACACCAACAGGAGCAGTTAAGCTAGTTTTGGAAAAGAAAAACAAGAGCGATGCTAGTTAGCAGCAGCTAGAAAGCACGGATTGGAAATTAGGTGTTCTCAGCGAGGTGAAGAGCGTAAGAACTGAATAATGACTGTGATGGGGGCGTATTTATATGCGGGCGGGGCCTGCCGCCCGTCATCACACGTCATTTGCCTAAAGGCGTGATTAAAGGTGTCTTCAGTTAGGCCACGCGGGGGCGTGATATCCCATACTCTATGTGTTGTACCGAGTGAATCGACTGAAAGGGAACACAACACAGCTGTTGCGAGACGCACTGTTGTGCTGCGGAGCGTTGTGGTTTATAGAAAACTGCGAAGCGCCGTCCTCTGATGTGCCCGCTGGAATACCATCAGACGGAGACAGAGGAAAACGGGGCATTTCGGTGAGTTACCGCACATAATGGCCCGGGGGGGGCAACTTGGATATCGTGAGCCGCATCATTCGGTAATCCCCCGCGCATCAGACGTCGAGCTAGCTAGCTAAGGCAACGTTAAATCCCCATGGACGGATTTGGGTGTGTTTGTTTTTATTCACAGGATGCTCCTTTTTTTTTCTTCTTTTTTTTAAAAAATAGAAGCAAAGCACCGTGAATCCATAATGAAAGCGTGATTAGAAACGACACGCTTAATGCAGGGATAATTTTCTTACGCAGACTGTTGGTATCTGTGGCTAGGTGCAGAGATGTATTAAAGCTTTTATTTTATTTTTCTTCACTCAGCCCAGGTGAGGTTAAAATAGCCCCTCCGCAAACAGAGAGAGGGAACGGAGAGGGGTTTGATCTGATGCCAGCAGTAAATCATGCGCCCCCTCCTTCTTTTACAAGCTAGTGAGTCAAGCTAGTTAGCAGTATTTGTGACTTGCTAATATGGAGGCGTAAAAATAGCAGCGAGGAGACTCGGAGAGTGAGCATTGCTGATTTTTTTTTCTCTCTCTCTCTTTCTCTTTGTTCGTTCATATTCAGCGTGTGATTCAAAGGCCGCTGAGTTTACGTGGGGCAGCCAGTTTAGTTAGCTCGCTGTTAGCAGCCACTGCAGGCTCAGTACCTGCTCTCTCTTCCGAGAGCTCACAGGCGATAAACCCCCCGCACAGCTCCCCTCAGGCGGGGAACGCTATGGGTGTGGCGGGGGGTTCACCCGCAAACGATACCAAAAAAGCAGCCTTGGCTTACCCCAAACTTAGCCTTAGCATATCGGGGAAAGCTGTGCGACAGGAAAAGTAGGAGAATTTTGAAATTGGGAAATGGGCCAAAAGCTGTTTTCGACCTGAAATTAAGTAGACAGTCGAAACTTAAAAAACAAAACAAAAAAATATATATAAATTATGTTTATTTTCTGTTAACACTACTGTGGCTAAATTAAACAGTCTGAATCAGAGATGTCATCACGTTACAAACTATCAAATAATGTATTTTCATTTTAACTTTCTTTAATAGACCCAACACAAAGTAGCACTTAATTGGGAAGTGAAATGAAAAGCATACATGGCTTTCTTTTTGTTTTTTAATTTTAAATAAACACGTGATGAGTATGGCGTCTATTCTAATTCAGGATCTCTGTTTCTCCATTACTTACAGAAACACCCTGTGCAACTTCTTTTGGGGTTATGTCTCTACCAGTTTTGCACGTTTGATCATTGCGCTACATTTTCTCCCAAACAGAATGGATGGGGAGCATCAATTTTTTAAAGTACATTTCTATGTCTTCCCCCGTCTTCTCTTATGGTTTTTGATGTAGACTTTGTGTGACTGTAACACACACAGGAATTGGATTGAAGTACTAGCATTGTGCCTGTAGGTTTTTGCTTCCTCCATCTTGTGTCTTTTGTATCCTCGTCCAGGATTGCCCTTTTATTTACCTTTCCCATCAACTCTAACCAACTTCCCTTATTTCCTGCTAAAGAAAAGCATGATGCAGCTACCACCCTGTTATACCACGAGGATGGTTAATGTGAATATTATTTTTTCTCCCCGTGGACCAATAAAAATAAAATAAAATTCTTCTTTTAAATTTAATATATGCAAACCTCCTTATGGGATTTCTTCCAAAATTCTGTTTGTTCCCGCGACTTTTTGAGCGCACAACTTTCCACTTTACAATTGTGGATTGCTCTGTAAAACACATTGAAGATGGTGGTTGTAAAGCGAGATAATGTGGAAAACGTTCTAGGGGCATAGTGCGTGAATATCTGATGAGGGTTAACTTTCCTTTTGTTAATTTCTCTTTGACTCTCAGCTGTTTGAAGATGCCATATGAGTGGTCAAGAACACTCGGTTTGCACCGCAGTAAACGTCCTGCGCCACCCTGACTAGAACTCGATTTTATCCGTTAATGTTTCCTGATTACCGTTCAGATTATTCAGAGAATAGGGTGGACCATTGTTTACAATTTTCAATGATTTCTTATTGTGAATTGGATAAATAAAAGTAAACCACCCATGGAATGCCTAAGCGTTTTCTAGCTGCTCTATCGACACGTTGCTCTCTGTTTGCTGCATAATAGCTCTAGATGTGATTTTGAAAGACCTATGAGAAGGCTCTGGGGGCCTCTTACTATTGCGTTCCCCTCTACACCCTCACACACAAACGGCCTCCCCCCTTCTGTGACGTCGTATCTCCCTTTTCTCCCCTCAAGATTTTTCTTTTGAGGAATTCAAGAACGATACATTTCGATATTTCGTACGACTGTGTGAGTTTGTTGTTCTCAATGCTTCACAAATTACCCAGAGGTCTTGGGTTCAGACTCATGACTTGGCGTGCCTTTGTACAGAGCTGTAGTGTTATTCAGAGGAGACTGATACAATCCCGCTCTTTTTTTCTTAACCGTCTTCCTTGACATTTAGTAATGTGCAGAGGACATTCTTGGAAGATGATGACAATTCTGAGCAAGTTCTAAAAGCTTGGATGTTTGCAGTGCTTTTATAATGACATGTTTAAATTTCTGCTCCTGGACTTTGAGGGGTTTGGTTCAGAATTGAGTGAAAGTATGAGAGCCAAGTGGTGGAGCCTCCTCGAACTTAGCCACCAACCTGGGTACTTGTTACTTAAAGCTAATTTCATGGAATCGAGACTAAACATTCAAAGTACTTCTACCCTAAATGAATACCTCTGATCTCTGCTTTTGTTTAACTGTTTGAATCCCACTTTTACTGGCTTTTGAAGGCAGGTTTTCCTTGTGATTCCTTCTCAAAGAGCTGACAGTAAACTAGTTAGATTTTTACACAACTGGCAGCCATGTTGCTAGCTGCTTTCATTAAAAGGTGCATTTGAGACCAACTTCAGTTTGGCTGTAAAATTGTGTCACAGTCAAATACTTAACAGCGCTTGTTTTACAGCTTTTTCAGACAACAAAATGCAAAATTATTTCGGTTTGGTCTCCAGCTTTGAGTGTTTTCAATACGTCGGCATTTGGTATCTTTACTTTGCTCAGAAGCATTCTCCGAATTTTCTTGTAAAGTCATAATATAGGATCTCCCTCTATGCTGATGATGTACCATTGTTTACAAACCCCAGAATTCAATTCCTGCTCTATAATCGGTTATTGACATTTTTTTATTACTCTGCGTGGCCTTATCTCTGGATGTAAAATTAACTGTAATTCAGAGTCTCAGCAGATGCTAAAAAGCTTTATAGCTTTATAGATTAATCTTGGCATCAATTAAAATGGTGATTTCCTGTTGAGAAAATAGTTCTTCTTTGCCACATTTCCTGAAGGTTTTGAAGGTGTTGGTTAAAGTTCGATCACAACCTATACATCTACTTCAAATTAATTACGGCTACAACTAACGATTATTTTAGAAAATAGATTATTCAAGCAATTTATCGATGAATTGGATTAAAAAAAATTACACCTTGTACTAATTTTTAATTTTACCTCTAGCTATTTTTCATACATTTTTCAAAATACAAAAAAAAATGCAAATAAATAATTCAATTCTAAATGGCAAAATAAAGCTTTTAATGCCTAAAATGCAATCGTATTTTCCTTTAGTGAAGCTAAAACTTCATCACCTGAGTTTTGTGTAAAGAATATTGACGGACAAAGGTGTTTTCATCTTGAATGAAAAATATACACATATTGCATAGTTTTGGCTTATTTACTGCTACGACTATGCTCCTTCAGCAAATGGCCTTTTTTGAGTCTGTATATTCCAGTTATTCATCACACTTAATCTGAGTTGTTTCAGCCCTAATACTAATACTAACTATGTAGGAACGCACTGACTTTGCGGTCCTACATAGTCATTAAAGCTGTGTAGGAACGCAGTAACGACACAGATTCCCTGTAACGTAATCAGGCCGGCGGCCGGTTGGAGGAAGCCACCTATCGGTAGCTACACACCGCACCTCCACTTAATCCCAGCGCTGCCTGACGAACGCTGGCCCGTCTGTCCAGGACTGCGGTGTAACTGCTCGGCCCCAGGTCTGCAAATGTGATTAGTCGGAGATTACATCTCTGCGTGTGTGTGTGTGTGAAATGAAACTCCTCTCTCACAATCAGAGCTTCGTGTTTACAAGAGAACAGGATAAAGTGCTGAAGGGGCCTCTGCGTCATCGAGTGCAGAGTCCTGGTCTCTCAGATTATGTTCCTCCATGCTGAATTGCATCACGTCCCGTCATGGCAGGCGTGTTTCTGACATCCTTGTTGTCGGCTCTAGATGCGTGAGCAGGTGAGTTAACAAGCCGTCTTCATTTTGGCCGCTTTAGATGATCTTCGAGCCTTTTTTTTAAATTTATTTATTTTTTTTCCTTTAGTCCGCGTCAGCCTTCTTCTCTGCGTGACCTCCAATCAGGGCTGTAGCTCTGTTGCCACGGTAACTTTATGCACGAGTCTGGCATATCCATTCAGCACAGATGGAACTGAGAAGTCACATGTCGTCACACACTTTTTGTTGTTGTTTTTTTTCTTTTAGCAACTTCCTCTCTTTTCCTGTCGGGAACAGGCAAACGCGGTCTGCAGCGCGCGACGGCTTGTTTTGGAACACTGATAAGAGTATTGTGGACCACTGTGGGTTCGGTGAGGTCTTTGTATCAGCCGGGAGTTGGGTGAAGTGGGTGTCGTGGATGCGGGGCTCGGCCAGCGCCTGATTAGCTGCGTGCACGACTGCGTGCAAACGTGCAGCAGGACGATAAGAAGGGAGGATAATGCAGGATTCCACTTCTTAAATCTCAGAGGCTTGCACCACGTTGCAAGGTGCAGACTGAGCTACTTGCCTTTTTATTTGCTACGACGTTTAAGGAAGTAATGCTACGGTGTCTCCCCTCCTCCCCTCTCATTGTTTGTGTGTGTGTGAGTGAGTGTGTGCTTGCCATGTGGTTCCTGTTGTGTTGTAATCACAGCTACTGTTTAGGAGAAGTGGAGGCCACCGAGAGCTGCTAGCCACAGGCAGCGTTGTAGCACAGAGGGTCAGGCTTAAGCTAGAGCAGAATCTCAGTCATTCACACTAAATACACAGCAGGGGGGGAAATATGTGTATGACTTTGATTTGATCCTATTTTACTGTGTTGCAATCATAAAATCTGACTGAAAAATCTGGAATACATTTATTCATGAGAGAAAACGAGTCCAATATAGGAAATAATTATTTATTATAAGATCACTGGAGGCGCAATTCTGGGTAACCTTAACAATTGCTATAAAATAAATGTTTTTTTTTTTCATGTTGCTAGTTTTGTTTTTCTCAAGTTGATCAAAGTTTTGAGGAAAATCTAATTTTAGAAACCTAAACAAAAAAAAAAAAAGAAAACTCTCCACAGTGCACTTTTAAAGAGCTGCAACAAAAAGCCAATTAAATTATATCCTGTCGGTAATGGGACCAAAAAGGCTTTTCTGGCATAAATCCTAAATATTAGCGTGGAGACTTCAACTTGGGGCTGGGCAACAAATCAGTAACAGCATGTATAGCGATAGACACGTGATCAGTATCAGTAGAAATCTGTCCGATACCGTGTTTAATAATTTCACTGGACTCCGATTCCAGAAACACGCACTGCATTCTGGGGGATGTAGGCAGAGGAAAGGCTTCACCTGCTCAACCTCACACTGCTAGCTAAGCTAGGTTGGTGGCATCAACTAACTCACTCTTATTGGTCACCTAGCAACAACTTGTTGAGTAACTTGCAGTTTCAGGTTTCACCATTGTGCCTCATAAGTGCTTAAAAATAAGAGGATAAAAAGAGGACAACAGGAACAGGAAAGGTCACATCTCCAGCTTGGTAGTATTTTTAGAGACTTGAAACAAAAAACTTGGCAACAATTATTAATACTGGCTGATATGAACATCTTTGGTCAACTTAAACCACATACTTTGGTCAAATGAGCCTAAGATTGACGCCTTTCCATTTTTGGGTTTTTCCACTCCCTATGGGTTTGGTGTGACTTTAACGTGAAGATGGCTTATCCGGAGAAATAACATGCCCTGTTCTTACTCATTTAAACATTAAATTCCACACCCTTGATACCAGTACACTCACACTGGTCAAACTGGAAGCAGCTATAAAATGTTACACAAACTTAAACTTTTTGGTGTTTCAAAAAAAGCCGCTTCATTTGCTCATGTTTACACTACAGATTCACAATATGTCGAATTGCATTCGTCATCACAATATGAGTTTGTTCAATCCCAGAGGACTGTGCTATCCTGCGACTAGTTTTGATCTAAGCCCAACTTGAGGCCCGGGGGCCAAACCTGGCCCACCGTAGCTTTTCATGTGGCCCTCTGGACTCGAGATTACATCAATAAGTCCTTCCAGTTTTTCACAAATGTGCAAAATTCACACAAAATCAGCGGATCCCCACATTTTACCGCATATGTTTTCTCAAAATTAGTCAAAATCGTCTGGTTTAACTGACTGCTGTCTCAGCCTTATGTGGTGTCAAGTTATAGACCATGATTTCTTTAACCAGTAATAAAAAGTCACATTCAACACCATATGTTAGTGCTAATATCATAATAATTTCTTACAAATATTCCTACATAAACACCACAAAATCTGTGATTTTGATTACCAAGAGCATCAAAAACGATCACAAAATCCTATTTCTTGACAACAGTTTGGTTTTATCAATATATTCTGGCACAATCAGCCCTTTAAGAACATTCATATTGTTGATGCGGCCCAAAATGGAATTGAGTTTGACACCCCTGGTCTAATCAATTATCACGTTCCCCCCGCCCCCACTGAAAAAGAAAAAAAAAACATGAAAATGTTGAATTTTCCTCAGAATTTCAGTGTGACATCCCACTGCAGTAAAATATGCGCTTCTTTTAAGGCGTTTTAAGCATCTGCCAGTAAGTGTGGCCAGCACTGCATGTACCGAGCTTTCCCTCCAGTTGGAGAGAGAGCCGTTCCTCCTGTCTGAACATCCTGGCCAAAACACTGAGCCGCACTTTGCCTGTAATATTAACATGGTTTTAAAATGCATTAGACAGTCGGTGTCTACAGTTCTGGACTGTTGGGAGTGCTTGTGTCAGTGAGTGAGTGAAAACAATAGACCTTAAAGTGTGTGGCGCTTTATTATCATTTATCGACCGGACTGTGTTACGGCTTCCACGTGGAGAGCTGCAGGCGAATATTATTATTTTTTTGATTATTGTTTCTTTCATTTACTGAAAGGCGAATATGTGAGAGTTTGGGGAGAAAATTGGTGTGATTTATAATCGGAGATGACCAAACTGGTGTTGCTGGATAAGCCTAGTCAAATCTCAGACGACAAAACTCTCCTTGCACATTATGGTTGCACGATGCTTGTTGAGTAGTTCCTCATCTGTATGTAACGTAATATTATGCACAGCAGAGCGGTTTCGCTTTTTGTTTGTGTTTGTTTTGGTTGGTTCCACCATGTTCCACATGCAGCAAGAAACTGGGTTAGAGAAAACCGCCCGGATCAGTTTTTCAGCTGGGATTGGATATTATTAATGTTATACCCCCGATTTATTTATCAGTGAAACAACCCAGTTTTAGTTTAGTCTTGTTGTTTTTTTTCGTATGCAACTTTTCTTTCTCAAACCTATTTGAATGTACCATAATCAAATTTTAATGTAGCTCTTTATGCCAAATCTACATTCTCCAGTCCTCCTCTGTCCTTGTTTGTTACAGTTCCAATTAGTTTAAAAGTTTCACATTTTAGCTTTGATTTTGAATGTGAGAGTATCTGTTTTTACCTTTCTTGAACTGCATGTTCTCCTTTTATACCTTTTCTTTTTTGTTGTTTTGAATATTGTCTGTGAGAAATGTGTATATGTCCCACTGCAGGCATCTTCTGGGCTCTCTCTCAAACATGGATTTCCTCCAATAGTAAACTTTTGCTGCGCATTAATAAAACCTGAGTATCTAGTGCAAATGGTTGGAATGTCTTGTGTGCACCAGTGAAGGTAGCAGTGTTTGATTTTTCTGGTCAGCAGTGAACATTTTCACTCAAAATCTGCACACTTTGCAGTTTCTTGCAAAAAAATTTTGACCTCCTGACCTTTCTCACATCTTGTAATTTTCAGTATTTATTGGACCAGAGTTTAGTGAGGATGACTAGAGAGAGCATGTTTGACAATCAGCTTTTAAGATTTTGTAACAGATTCTCCACGGGATGTAGATCTGAACTTTGACTGGGCCACTACCTCACACTCCAGTTTTTATTTTTGCAGGTTTTGTTTTCAGGACTTACTTCCATCCTTTATTTCCAGCATCTGTTCTCTGCTAAAGAAAAGCGTTTTCTGGCATTTTAAAAACTCCTGCAGCCTCAAGTTCTGCGATTAATCCACAGCACTGGAACAACGTGAATCCTCGTGTTTTTAGAGCATAGCAAGTGTCAGGGCCGTTTTTCTTCTACAAATAGAAATCTTTTATACACCGGCTGAAATGAGCATAAACAGACAGACTCCTCACCCTTCCACTTCCTCTGCATATTGTCCTGATCCACCGGTTTGGATCAGACATCCGATGGGTTCTTTCTGGCCTCGCAGCGTGTGGCCTCATCTATCTGTCTCGGAGTGCTTTGGCTCGCTGTGTGAGCGCCGGCTATGTCATGGAAACTCGTGAACTCGGGGGGGAGGGGGGAGAGGGAGGGGGCCGCTCCGCAGCCAAAGACAATATATCACACGCAGACGTGGCTTCGGCACTCCGTTCTTTTCGTGCTCACCTCCTTTTCTGTGTTCTGCTTTTCGCTTTTGCACATTTTAACCCCTAAGACACAGCCGGCTTCCTGATTTTCTGCTAAAGCGCACCAGTTAATTGCACAGATGTCGGAGTCAGCCGATTGTATTTCACTCGACTTCCTCCGATTATAGTGACCAGCAGATGAAATGACCTTAAATCTCAGATTTTTTTTTTCTTTTACATTAAAGGAATCAAAACTAAGCAAATCAAAAGATAAAGTTGGATAGTTTGATTCAAAACCACTACCACTATAAGCGAACCTCCAGGATATAATTATCTTTTATGTGTTTCTAATGTAATGATGTAATTAGGCTCATCATGATAACTTATTTTTCTGGATGATAAATTGTCTCAGGAATTATTGCGATAAGTGATAATATTGTTGTTTGGAGACCATTTTCGAGTAATTGAGGATGGGATAATGTAAGATTTCTCTCTTAAAGACTAGTAAACTTTAATTTTATACACAGTACTCCTCACCTCCACTGGAAGACATTTAATATTTCCAAAATAAAACTCAACAAACAAAAACGGCAAATAAAAAAACTATTTAATTTCTTTATGTTTAAATGTCACATTTAAATGTTTTAGATCATCAGACAAAGCTAATATGAGTAAACAATAAAAGCAGCTTCCACATTTTGATGGTTTTTAAGGGGGGGAACAAGCTACCTATACCAACCTGAACCTACGTGAAAAAGTATTTACCCCCTAAATCCTAAATCAAAAAAGTTGACCAAAGTGGCCTGTGAATACGAGGATCTTTTTCTGAAATCTTGGTCTTTATTTAAATACATATTTTTATTCTTCTTCATGTTGTTGGACAGATCAGGCAGCAACCTGGCCTGGGTTTGTCTAGGTGAACTGAACCCAAAAAAACCCAATCCAGTTAACTACAGTTGGAGCGTGGATGATCCCTTTTTTTTCTCTTTTTTTTTCCCCCCTACATAAAGGATTTTAAAACTGAGTTTTCTTTTTACAGTGTCACAATAGAATATGTTTGATCTAAGAGAAGATGACAAATACTTTTCATGAACGGTTAAGGATTCACAAATGAAACTGACACGTTCCCGCGACTCTTAAAGGGTCCATTCAGACTTCTGTGACTGGCACTCGTTTCCTGTCGCTGGCGTCGGGTTTCCCGCAGTTCACGTCTCCGCTTGCAGCCGCGGGCTTGTAGGTGCATGCCCGGAGTTCCACGCTCGACATCGCCAACTGTCAGCGTGGGAATGAAGTCACTACATTGATCACGTTTTCAGAAAGTCATCGCGTTATTCTGTTGTGTTTGTTTGGTGCCAGTTTGAAAGAAACTGATTCAGGGAGGTGTGACTGTATTGCTGAATGAACTTGACAGACAGGCTTGCATCTGATTTACCTTTGCTTCTCAAAAACAAAAGGTTGGGTAAACCCCAGCCAAAGTGGGATTGAAAGGATTTCGTGATGGACAGCAAAAGCGACATTTCTGTCGGTAATGCTGTCTCGAGGGAACGCTGTGATTTCTGCGGCAACACGCGCTCTATGGGAGAGGAGGATCAGAACAAGGGTGTGTGAAGAGAGAGCAGAGAGGATGAAGAAGAAGAAAAGCGGTTTTCGGGGGGGAGGGGATTGAAGCGGTACAGCTGTTTCTCCCGTCTCAGCTGTTGCTCTTCTTATTCGAGGCAGACTCGCTTTCTCCCTTTATCTCTCCGACGCACGCCAGCGCCCTAACAGGAAGAAACACACTGTGTAATGCCGTCCTTTGCTCGGAGAGGAAGATGAAAGAGTCTGCCCCTCTCCTGCTGCTATCTGATGGGAATCGTAACTCCTTCTCCATATTAGTACGCCAGGCCAGTCAGCACCAGATATGGAAGAATCCGAGCGGATCTTCCCGTAAACGCAAAGACATTTGAGGAAAATCTTTAGCATTTTTTTCTTTCTTTTTTGTCCTTTTCTTCCCTAAGGTCCACTGTGTGTGTTGCCGGTGTCACGTTTTATTCCTCCCCTTGTGATCTCTGACCCCCCCTGACCTTTCAGAGCAAACAGCTCTATGTGTGTTGGTGTGTAGTTCGAGGGTTCTTGAAAGGTTTCGACTCTCATTCTCGGCGCTCCGCTAAAAACAGGTGTAAAGTGTTGACACACTTTGATCGCAGACTTCATCATCTGCTTACTCTGTTTTTACTTCATTTTCTCTCTGCTTCACCTCCTTGGTAGCACCCACTGCAGGTTTCACTTCTTTTATTTATTTATTTTTTAACTTTCTGGTGGTGGAGCAAGGGCAGTGCTATGTTAGGGGAAGTGAGGCGTGCGGTGCAGCCTCTCGCTGTGTGGAGACCCGGTTATCTTACTCCGTCTTGCTCAGTTAAGCAACTTCAAAGTCACTTGAATTTTCAGGTTAAAAGTTGCTGAAAAACATTCTTTGCTTCGCTCTTTCTGAAAAATGTATTCACACCCCTTTTCGCCCCTTTACATCAACTAAATGTGACATGTTGGACCCAAGTGTAAGGAAACCAAAATGTTGTTTTTGAAAGTTTCTTAAGTCTTTAAAGTTTTTTTTTTTTTAAGATGTACCGCATTTAAAGTCGCAGTTTTTTTCTTTGTGCATCTAGACATTAACAATTTTTCACAATTTTTTGTGAAATGACTCAAATTCATGGAGACTAGAAAAACCAAGTGGACAACAATTTTCAAGATACATCACAAACTTTGACTTTGTCATTCTAACATGAATAATCTGTTTTAAGCAGTCCTTTTGTAGCTCTGGTTGTATCTTTATGACCAGTTGTTGCCGAAGGCAAACTTCAACACCACTCAAGTTTCAAACCGTTTATTTTTGTCTGTGTTGTCCTTTATTTTGGGTGCCTTCACACCAGCCCTGTTTAGTCCACTTTAAACGAACTCCAGTTTGTTTGTCTAGAACACATATGTCAAAGTCAAGGCCCGCGGGCCATATCCGGCCCGCAAATCAATTATCTATGGCCCCCTGAATGATATTTAATTACTATGAGAACCGGCCCGCAAGCCAGAGCCGCCCGCTCGTGTTTTGCCTGCAAACACTACATTTCCCATAATGCAACGGTAGCCCGCGAAGTGACTACAGCGCGCCCAAACGGCTTCATTATTCATCAGCTCAGAGCCTCACCCCGAACATTGATGAACTTGTACAAAAGATGAGACACCTCCAAGTATCAGGCTCAGCCTCAGACAAGTGAGCATCACAGAGCAGTAACGTATTTTCAGTTTATAAGTTTCAGTTAAATTTTACATTTGTTTCTACAAAACGTGATTTTTCTTTTAATGAAGTATTGTTTTGTCTGTGTGCCATATATTTTTGTATTTTATTTTATTTTATTGTATTTATTTTTCAGTTGAATGGATTCAGGTAAAATTGCAGATAAGAGCCATGAGAAAGAATACAACTGATTTGATTTATTTTTTTACTTTACTATTTGAAAGCAGTGATCGGTAGGATCATAGAGCAGCACACTAATGCATTTTCAGTTTATAATGCATGCACTTTGATTTATGCATCTATCTTGATATTAAGAAACATATTTTGTTTTTAAAAACAATTAAATTTGTTGCTGTTTGCCTCTTGAAAAATGTTTTCCCTTGAAGTGCTGACAGAGCCATAACAAAATATTGCTTTATTCATTTAATCGTTAAATAATATACACTGTGTTAGGTCTTGGTTCAATAGGCTATGTGCAATCATTTCAATATGTTTTAATAAACATTAAACCAGTCCGGCCCTCGGCTTGTAGCAAATTTGTTTTTTTGGCCCTCTGAGTATTTGACTTTGACATCCCTGGTCTAGAAGGTCCGGTTCATTTGGGGAGGTGTGAATGCGCAATTGAACTCTGGTCCACCTGTAAACCTATGTCTTGGTTTGGTTGACGTGAACTCTAGCGCAGTTTGAATGCAAGTTGCACTCACTGTCTTCTTTGGAGGTTTTTGTGTTGTTCCCTTCAGTGGTTCTTGATGCAGTGCCACCGCAGGCAGGGAGGTGAACAGGTTTTTCTAAGGATTTGATAAAATTTTCTGTTGGTCTGTCACCCAATAAAATTCCCTAAAGTTTCTGGTTTCAACATGAAAATGTTGAATTTGTAGGAACACTAATGGCTTTTGTACATTTGCTTTGGGTTAAGTATCTTAAGAGCAAAGTTGGCTTATGATGATACAGAGATGGGAGTTGACTGCTGTTTTGGAGAACCAATGTCTTTCCTGTGTTTAAAGAAATTGTCTTCTGTTTTCCGTCTTTATGTTCCCCAATCCCTCATACTTCATAAAGGTACATTCAAGATTAGCCCTTCTTCAAAACCTTTTAAAGGTCGCACACGTAGTAATTGCATTGTGTGCAACCACAGTCATTTGAAGTAAGCATTCAGCAGAAACATAAAGTAGCTACGAACCTTTTGTATGATAGGATCAAGCTTTTACATCCAGGATTTGTCCAGTTTCCGCCTGGATTTTCTTAGTTTGTCATGTCTGGAAATGGCATTGTTGCAGTGGGATTGTATGGGGTTTATATGTTTTCTTTCTTCCACATAATGGTTCAGTCTGTCAAGTTGCAGCATGCGCTTTCTGTTTAGTCAAAAGCTCTCAGTCTAAAGCCCAGAGGGAGTCCAGTCCTAGGAAAATCTGAGACTGTATTTTCGTGGTTGCATCAACGGAAAGTTTTTTTTTTTTTACTTTGTGGCAGGAGACGTAAAGACCTGACCCAATGGTAAGGATGAGTAGCCATGGGAACCAGTTTTTTTTTAATTGGTGTCACTGGTTATTTCCTGAGCTTACATTTGAACACAGACACCTGTACATGTTTCGCAGCTGTCCATGAAGCAGGACAGATTGGACGTGTACATTAGCATCATGTCAGATGCAGAGTTTGATTTTGTCGACGCCTTTCTCGTCTAGCGTGTAAGCAGAAAGTGTCAGCAGAAAACTGGAAATCTGGAGGATTTTGTAGCTCTGGCTTCCTTTTTATTTCATCAAACATGTTTACACAAATGTTTGCGTTTGTCTTTTACTCGCCTTTAAACGGCATCCTCTTAGCGCCCCCTGTCTGTGGGGGATAAAACTTGCATGCAGTTTCCCATTGTTTTTTTTGTTTTTTTTCTGTTTTCAAATAAAAATGTTTCTTCACTTGTCCACAACCTTAAGTAGTCGTTCTACATTAATATGCAGACAATGTCACATACTTTAAAGCACAACAAGCTGTAGGAACAAAAGTTTATTTATTTGTTACAAAAATGATGATCAAACATACAATCACTGCAAACTTGTACTCTGATCTGATTGTTAATAACAGAGCACTGCATTGGTAATGATATGCTGGATTGTGCACCCAAAGCTTATGATGTCTAGGCCTGTTGCAATAATTCAATAAATTGGATTTCTCTAAATTCTCTATATGCACAATTTTTGGGTTTTTCTCATTTTCTGTCTTTCTAAAATTGGATGACAAGTCTTTGGTCTCAACTCGCCATTTTTTAAGTTTATTGGTCTTTGAGAATGTGTTCTTGCATTATTATGCCGTTACCATTCGATTACTTGAAAATGATCTCAAAACAATAACAATGTTGTTTATTCTTGGACAATTTATCATCCAGCAAAACTTGTTACCGTGACAGGGCTGCTGATGTCCATCAATAGTTTATATGTTTTCAAAAGCACTTCTTCCAAAACCTGGCAAATGACGCCCAGATTATTGTCAAAGAATGCTCGCAAAATGGACTTCATGCTTTGCTTTAAGTTGAGGCTTTGCTCTTTTATCATAAAAATATAATCAAAACGGGATTGTAGCGGTGGGAAATTTGGCCTCATTGTAAATCCTTACCTTATTAAAACCAAAGAAGTGTTTCACTCCTTTGTCTTAAGCCCTACTGAGTATTTTTTCTTTGCTGGTAGAAAGGAGGAATTTAGGAAGACAACATTTCTCTTTTTTAGCACTTCAGCAGTTTTCTCAAGACATTAACTTTAACTCAAAGCCAGGCTTGCTCAGCCCTTATGATGGTGCCAGTCCTCTGAGGCTCATAGAGGAAGACATAGAGATCCTATCGGCTTCCTCTAAACATTACGGCTCTGACTGACTGCTCTGTTGCCCCGCATTGTTCGCCGGCCCTTTCCTTGTTAATAGCCCGTGCAAGGAATGACCACAAACAACAGCTCTGCTGCCAGCATCGCACTTCCTCCCCACTTCCTCCTCTTCCTCCCCTTCTGCCTTTCCACCCCGCTCTCATCTGTCACCGCGCTCAGGTCGCCCAGACCTCAGCAGTGGGGTTGAACTTGGGCTGGGCTGGCTGCCTGCTCCCATTTGGGCCACAAATCAAACTCAAGCCAATACACACACACACTCACTGTAAAGCAGTCCTTTGCCCACACGTGACAGCCTTCTGCTCTGAGGGCCTGCCTCATGCCACTTCTCCATAGCTTGGCACCGCTCAACCGTTTTTTTTGGGGGGGGGGGGGTTTGGCTCATTTTATGGATAAACAGACATAGTCGTCAAAACCTAGTTTGGATCCTGTGGCAGCTGCTTTTTCATTCATTTCCAAGGCGTCTCTGAGCTGTAGATTACAGCTGGGATGTATGGAGGTGTTGATTGAAGGTGTTGGCTAGGTGTGTGACGGTACATACCAAGTGACTCTGTCACAGTGGGACGTGTCGGAGGAAGGGACAGGCCCGAGCAGCGTGTCTCTGCAGCCCGGCCTCTAATTATCCAAGCATTAGGATGCTCAGATGGAGGAATAAGGAGGAGGAAGGCCTGTATTTCTAATGAAAAATCCACAAAAAAAATCGAATCACACCTTATAGTGTAGGCTGCTGCGACATTACTTCTTCACTTAGCATGGAGAGTGGTGAAGAGATGAAAGACACCAGGGCACAAAATATATTTGTGGTGTTTTTTTTTAAGTCTAGTAAAAGGTTATTGTGCATGATATCTGGAAAACATACAATCATATTGGTCTATGTCACAATATTTCTATTTATTGAAATCCTGATTAGCATCAGCTATTCTGCCTGTGGTCAGATTACCTTTGCGAGAAATCATATTACAGATGAAGTATTAAAATGACACATTCCATTTTCCTTCACTTTTAAAGACAATCGGTAGTTTAAGATGGGAAAATATTTTTTGATTTCCCATACATAATATAAACATATACATTCATTTACAGTGGTGTCTACTTTGTTATATATGTAAATACACAAGCACATACATTGAAATTCTAACAAATTATTTTTGTAATATGTTTTTAGCTGTTTCTTAAAACTGTAAACAGTGATTCAAACACACAGCCCAGATATGGAGTTGTCCATTCAGCTTTGTGAAGAAGTGAAATGTATTATTTCCATTCCAACAGCGTATCTCTTTATTTTTAACATTTTTGGGCCACTTGTGGCCATTGACAACGGTATTCAGACAGGAAATGGGCAGAGAAAGAAGGGAGAAGGTAAGCAGCTAAGATCGCCCGTGTCGACAACCTGCGGTCTCTGCACGCTTGGCGCCCGCTCCACCGTTGCACCCCAACTTGTTTTCACTGGAACAACTTGTGTCTTGCTTCAGCTGCCATGTTGGTGATGAATCAACTTGGTTGATTCATCACCGTTTCCGTTTTTTAATGAGCTTACCAGGCCAAGCTAATACCTGCAGAAAACATTTTCTGCTTTTGTAAACGAAAAGCGTCATCTGTAATAAATTTATTGGTGTACGAAACATGAATTATTTTAGCTCATGTTTACTGCAGTAACTACTTTTTTTTTTGCAGCATTGATATTGGGCACACAGACATGGCAACAACGATACAGTTCATCTGGTCAGTTCAGCATCCTAAAACAGCCAAGTTATCTCGCCTTACTGATTAGAAAGTCTGGTCCTACACATCCTGGAGATTAGTGTCGTGTTGTTACTTAATGCTAATCTCCTGAGGGGAAGGAGTTGCTGGACATAACTCTGGTTCAGTGAATGTGTACATCAGCCTCAGGGAACAGAAGAAAACCCCTCTGATTCTCCTTCTTGTACTGTTGAATGGCCACTCTCACATTTAAAAAAAAACTTGCATCTAAATGCAATCTTGGTTTTCCATAGCAAAACACTGGAGTTCCTCACAAAGATCCTTTTTTAAAATTTAAAGCATCTTTATAAGAAGGAGAAACTGGTCAAAAGGCTGCAGTTTGGTTTATAATGGGGAATTTAGAACTCTATAAGGTTTCCATTAACAGAGGAAATGCAGTCTAACCTGCTGTAGTTCAGGAGTATTAGCATGGTTTGTGTTTTATTACATTCACACAATTCCACTTTGAATAATAATGGATTGAGATAGTTTCTGTAACTTGTTTTAATTTAGAGAGCCCTTTTCATAACCAGTGAGGTCAACACAAAGTTCTTTATAATGGATAAGAAAAAAAAGAGAATGAGCTTAACAAGTTCATTCAAGGAAAAAAACCAAACAATTAGTTTAATTAATAATGAACAGTGGTGACTATAGAAGGAGGAAGCTCCAGAGATAAAAATCCCATTTTACCCCACAATCATGTTTTATACTTCGTTTATTAAAATGTTGTGTATATCAAACATGACTTCAAAGAAATTTGACTCAACAATTTGACACATTTAAATTAGCTTCCGTCTCTTTAAGAAAGCTGGAGACCGTAACTCCAAGGAGGAGCTTGGTGGAAATGGGCGGAGCTTTGTGAGAGCAGGCGTTTAGGTTCCCCCGAATGGTCGCCATGGGAGATTCAAGGATTCTTCAAACATGCATGAATGAATCAAAACAACACTTCAGGTATGTTTTTTATGACAGAATAAGATTATAGCATGATATTAAGCTAGAAAAAGTTGATTTTCTGCAATGCTGCCCCTCTAAATATGGGTAGGTGTAGAAACTAAAACCACAAATAATAAAAAGACCAAACAGTGATATTAAAAGAAAATATTAAGTTTAGAGAATTGCAATAAAAGTTGTTTGATTATTGCAGTGAAAATAAAGAACTTAAAGTTGTACAACAAATGCAGTAAAAGTACAGATACAATGAACTTAAGAAGTAAATGTAATTTGAGAGTAACTGGAAAAATATTTTAAGATGTGTGTACAAATTGGCATAAATGTTAAACCTAAAAAAAGAAAAAAAGAGACTAATCAATTATTCTTGTGTTTGCATACTTAACAACTCCATTACCATCTGTTGGTTTAAACTTGAATATGCTCTCATTGGATCTTCAACTGTTTAACGCAGCAGTTATACAGACTATAAATTGGTTTTGCTTGTTGAAACCAAATAAACTCTTCTCCCCACCCTCCAAATGTCTCAAGTGCATACATTTGCCCAAATTTAGTAGTTTCTACTCAACGATTCCTAGAGATTTATTGGCCTTTATCGTAGAGGCATTGAACGTTTCTCAGCATTCAGCCTACCCTGTGTGCTGGTATCCCGGTTGCCAGGCAGAAAGTGTAAATACGTGCAGTTCACCATAGTGGTATGACGAAGGTAAATATTTGAAAACGGTTTCACGTTGCCATATCAATTCACAGAACAATTATGTTTACAAAATCTCTCGTACTGTCTCATAATAAACAGTGCAAAGACTAACCACCTCTGCTGAAAGTAGCATGCTTTCTAACATACCGAGCAAGAGAGAGCGGTGTGCAGAACGTGCCTCCTAAAACGTTCTAATAGAGCCACCATGACTGTTTACCTGACATGGCTGCGGCTCTTACATGTTCTGTACTTCTCTTGTCCGCTGAGTGCAAAGTGCCATGAAGCTGCTGCTATTCTCTTGTTGACCTTCAGAGGAGGTCAGAACATCAGCGGCATGTTAAGTGACGGTGCGAAGGGGCTGTTCGTTATGTTCCCTGAACAGCAGCAAAGTCGCACGCACACACTCTCACACACACACACGCTCACACCAGTTACTCCACAGGCTGCGCCACCAGCCTCTGATTGAATGGCCGACCTGCTGAGTGGAAGCATCGCATATCGAGCTGCTGTGACGCTCGGTTCATTACCGAGCCTGTGTGCCATTAGCGAGCATGTGTGATCAGCCTGGCCCCCTCGTGGTTCCGGATCGATGCGGCCCCCCGTCCCAACCCGAGCGGCTTAATGAGGTTCCACGTATCCAGTTTTTAACAGAATTACTCTGCAGCTCTGCTGACTGTGTCCCTGTTGGTTAACAGCCTCATGACAGATGCACTGTGGCCAAATCTGGATGTAACCCTTGTTTTTGTTACTGAATGAACCTGTTCCCAGTAAGGGCTGCAGCTAATAATTATTCTAGTTTCCATTTATTCTATTGATTTAATCGGAAGGCACTTTTTGTAGATTTTTTATTTAACTGCTTAAGTTTATTTTAAGAAATATTAAAAATGCACGAGAAAGCAAATAAACAAATACGGACATGTTGGCTAAAATGAATTCCTTTAGTGAATGCTTGACCATTTGTATCAAAGAATCCGTCTAAAAAATACTTAGATGCAGTAATCTAGTAAGTATTTTATAGCAAAAAATGAATTGGTGATTATTTGGATTCCATAATTTGAACCAGGTGAAGCTAAATCTATGCGACTTGAAGAGATCGGAGTAGAACATATTTCAAAGCAGATTTTCTTTTTCTTAAATGCAAAATGTAAACAGTTTTTTGTACAGTTTGGTTTTTAATTACTGCTCTGTGGTGTCCTTTCAGCAAATTGCCTTTTTGAGTCTTTATAAGCCAATTAACGACGAATCGCTTATTGAGATAAATGTCAACTAATTTAGTAATCGATTTGTCACGATTCATTCTATTAATTGTTTCAGCCCTACCTCCCAGGTTCTTCACATTATACAATCGTGAAATTTGCAACAATTAAATAAAAACAAGAAGAAGAAATGAAAGTATCGCTTTGACTCTGTCAGTGCTCTTTGTATCTGTGTGCTCTAAAGAGAAGACGATGGGAGCACGGCTTAATGGGCTGTCACATCCTTCTCCGCTCAGCTCAGCACACTGACCCACTTTGGCTCGCTGACTTTGGTGCATTTGCTGCAGTTTTTTTTTTTTTTTTTTTAACCAACTGCAGCAAGCTCTCCTTTGACCAGGCAATGGCGAACACTCTTAAACAACATACAAACGGCAGAGGCAGCTAAAACGTACAACGCAGAAACACGGGCTTCAAATGACTGCTCGTATCTGCGAGCGTGGGGGAGAGAGGGAGGGCGTTATGTGGCGTTCTCTCACACGGCGGGCACAGATTCAGACATGAGACTCGTCTGGGCTGTTGGGTGTCAAATGTGGTGCCGCAGACTGCGACTGGCAGAGCTGTCACAACCGCTCTGTTCGCGCTGAATGCTAAACATACCAGACCCTTTATATACAGCCTTGACAGCTTGAGATTTGTTTATGATCGCACGATCCTGGGCATGGAGAGAATCCCAAAGTTAGCTCTTTGGACACATGAGTAGCTTTAAGTGGTAAAACGTGATGATTCCTGTTTCTGTCTGATATTTGGGAACGCCGTGGAGCAGCATTGGGTCTGAATGCCTGGTTCTCAGCACCATCTGGGAAGCAGTGCCACAGCTCTGTTATGGCTGCCACAGATTAATAAATTATGAATATGGCTTTGGAAATGTGGGATCCAAATAATTGCACAATGAACAACAGATGGTTTTAGAAGAGAAAGACGAATGGAAAGTTTTTTTTTGTGTTTTTTTTAAACGTTTTGACCCTCAGGTTGTCTCTTGTGTGCAGGGCAGTGACACTCTTGACCGCTTAATGACTTTAATAATTGAGAATATGCACATTTGTTTTGATGCAATTGTCATTTCCTATAGTGCTGTCATATATTTAGAAATTTGTTGTGAAGAAAAACCTGTCAGTGTTCAAATACTGTACTTTAGAGGCAAAAAAAAAAATTATTAAAACTTAAGGTACAAAAGTAGATGACAGTTAGCTTTTCCATTGTCTATTGCTGACTCTGGGTGTTGGTTGACAATTTAGTTTCCAGGTAATTCCCCCAGAATGTTTACCAATAGAAATTAGCTGCACTGGCATTTAATTTTTCTCAGCGTCTGAGCCAAGTGAACAACAGATTGCACATCGGTATTGTGTAACATTAGCTTGAAGCTACTTTTCTTTTTTTAAACTAAATTGCATATAATTTTGAGAAAACAAGCTGTAGATGACCTTCAACTAATGGTGTAGATATATTTGGACATTTTTAATGTATTGGAATACATTTTTAGCTATTTATTTATTGCAGGTTGTGTTTTAAGCACTCCGGGTTCACCAGAGTGCTTTTAAATTCCCGGAAAAGGTGCCGGTTTGCGATGGTACAGAGCTACTGCTGTCGGAAAACGTTTCTCCTGGCTTCCTCGACCGTATTGGAGAAATCGGAAATGTGCTGTTTATGAATCCATTTTTGACTTCGGAGAATTTCCAACCACCTCTTGCTTTCTGCATGATTTCTTTAGTTGTTGTTTTTTTAAATACATATACATGAGAATAACTACTAAAATACACAATTGTGAGGTTCAATCCAATAACTGTTGGGTAAAAGGTACAAATCATGTTTTATGCTGTTTAAGTTCAACAGATGAAACGGTTTTTCTGCAAAGGGAGGTTGAGGTGAGGAGAAAAAGGACACAGGATAAGAAGTGTAAGGAGGACAGTGGGTTTGTTAGATGAAGGTGTTGAAGACCTGCTTTTCTGAGCCCCCAGAGAGATGAGTGTAAATGCTTGTCGCAGTACCTGGAGTGTGTTGCATGCACAAATATGCCAGCGCAGGCATATTGGGGCATAAAAAAATAAAAAATCTCGCCACCTAAATTTGCCTCTCAGCAGCTTGGCCTGTATTTGAGCGTGTGAAGTGCAGTTTATGTGCTTGTGATGTCTTAGAATGAGAATAGAGGGAGAAATGGCTTTTATTTAAGACACCTGCCATGAGTCATATTCAGTTTAATGACACATCTCCATCCTACAAGCCTCAACTCGAATTGCTCTACATCCTGTCACTCTTCCTCTGGTATTTTCTAGCTTTATCCTCCGGTTCCCAGCTCGCCTTATTTAAGACATGCTTGCTCTGCTAAAACATTGTCGTGGCTCATGTTGGGCTTTGGCGGCTGCCCAAATACAAACCAAATCCTTATCACCGCATGCTTCAAATTCTGTCAGCTGAACACTTAACATTCCCTGGACTCTGAACCTCAGGAAGCCAAACACTGAGGAATTATGTCACCGTACATTAAACAGTCTGCTTTCCTATCAGGAGTGTCGATGTCGGACAAAAGGACATTTCTGTCAGAAGTGAGGGCTGGTTATGACTGCATGCGTAAGGTCATGACACACTGTTTTATTAAAGTGAGTGTTCTAATTATGGGAAGTTATCGCTAGTGGTGATTTTTGTAATAAAGTTAACATGGGATACATCGTTATAGTATCTAAACGACTTAAAGTTGTCAACATGAAATACCCGGTAATGTGTTGAATTTCACTGGTGCTATCATTTTTAGTTAAATTGCTAACTCGGTTAAAACAGAGGGTATGTTTAGCTAACGACTAGCCTTTCACCTCCTTGAGGATTTCTTCGCTTTTCTACAAACTACTGACATTTACTGGTTACTGATTGGTGTAGAAGTTAGGGATGCACAATATTTGTGGAATATTATCACTGCATTATCAGTGTTTCAATATTAATACTGCAAATAGGGGAGCACCGACTGCAATTTTCTGATCTTTAAAAATCTGACCCGGCGATTCGGATTTTGGCCAATACTGATTTATTAGGCCCGAGCAGCTAAGCGCTGCGAAGGCCTATTGTAATTTGTTCTTTTTTTTTTTTGTCTGGCAAATATCGCAGCAAAGTTGACAAGTTGGCAACAGTGGGGTTGCTATTACAGTTGTAACCTGGTGGGCTGAGGTAAAGAGATCGGTGGATAAGATCGGCTTCTCGTGTTTCTCCCAAAATTGACAAAATCGTTGCAGATTTATTGGTGCACCCTTAATCTAAAAGAAATTCTTCGAAATGCCATAATTGTTTACTGATATGTTTTTAAGTATCATGAAATTCAGCTTGTTGGATGAAGCCTGACTGCAGCAGACGCCTTACAGAGATTACGGTGACCACGATGCTGAACGTCACAGTTGCACCAAGTCACACGATGTCCAACAACAAGCAGTGAAGCTTGGTAAAAGCTACAGTTGTAAAACCAGGATGAGACAATGGAGTGACGGGACTTCTCCTTGCCTCTGCAGAGCATTGAGTAACTGTACCCCTCCCCCACGTGTTGTTGTACACTACTAGTCAGCTGGCTGAAAGAAGTAATCTGGCATTTTGGAAAAAATTCTCATCCGCACTAATAGTATTCCAGTGGAAACTAATACCTCTTAATGAGGTATTTTGCATCTTAAATCAGATGCTGCCCGCAGGACCAAGTCGATATATATACAGCAGCTGGCTGGATGGTTCACCTTATTATGTTATTGTTTCCACTCGTTTCTGTACTTCTAACTCCGTGTCTGGTCGCTGATAACTTCTTGGAAATTCACTTCCCAAAACCTGTACTGCTCCTTTAAGGAGCCGTAAGCCGCTTGGAGGACGGTTGGTTGAGTTCAGGGCTGACGAGCAGCTCCAGGTGAAATAAATGACAACTGACGAGCAGAGACCTGCTCTTAACCTGGAGCGTTTACACCGCTGAGGTCAGCCTTGCTGTGCGACTTTATGAACCCAGTTTGTTATAAACCTTTTCTACCTTTCAAAAATGTGAATCCACTGTTTTTTTGTTGTTGTTGTAAAGGTAGAATATCAGAAAGAAAGGCCAGTGATTTGGCCAACAAAGCCCTTAAAGATGTCTTTGATTAGTATGAATGTTGATCTTTCATTTGATCAGCTGCTGATCGTGATGAAGAGGAGATCTGAGACGCTGTATGAAGTCTAAAGGCCAGCCTTGGTCTGCCAGCAGGCACATGTTGCTTTCATTTCATCACATGAGCTGTGATCCCTGGACATAGTGAGCCACCTACTGGCCACTTTTGGTAATGTAGGGACAATCAGAGCTGAGCATATAATAAGGTGTGAGTTATGATGTGTTATTGGGGATTTTTGGTCTGGGTGCTACATGCTGCAGCTACTGCAGTGTGTTTTTTTTTTTCTTTTCCTAGAAAACAATCCTGCTGCCTTCCTTTCCAATTTCAGGTTCTCTCTCTTTTTCTTCCACCCAGGCTGCAGAAGCAGACCTCTGAGAAGGAGTGGACCCGATAGAGACAGAGACAAGAGAATACAGAGAAACGAGCAGCTTCCCCTCTGGCACTATGCGCATCTGACACACATCTACTAGGTATGGACAGCTTTTTTTTTTCTCTCCTTTTTTTTTTTTTAAATGTGATGCTTTGCTTCCAGTGACTCAGTGTTTCTGCCTCTCAGGTAATGTCATTTTGGTATTTTAATAGTTCTTCACCATCATCTTGAAGAATATTTCAGAATCAGAGCTTTTTATTGGTAGCGGAATAAAAACACATATAAGGTTCTTACGGTTGTTGATTTCTTCAGTTTTGTCTTGTTCAGTTTTGATGATTACAGTGGAAATATTTCTTTCTTTTATGAATACAATTAGTAACTAAGGTTGTCAACTTATATTAACTAATATTCCTTAGATATAAATGCTGCTAACTAGAATGTTTCTTTTTTTCTAGATTTATGATAAAAAGTGGAAATTTGTTTTTCTGCGTATATACAAAGTGTAATTTTAAAGGGGGATTTATGTGATTCTGATACTGGAAAAATAATTTAAAAAAAAATCTTTGCAGTTGCGGTGATTCTGCTTAAAAGTTGTTAAATATCCACGTTTATTTGTAAAAGTCATTATGAATTTTAGTTCTCCTCAATATATTGATATTTTTTTTTTAAATTACCAACCCCTTTAATAGCGTTTTTTTTTCTTCCCTCTTTTCAGTCCTATTCATTCTAATTAATATTTTCAGTTTATGAAATATGAAAAACATCATTTAGAAAAGATTTACAAAGGGAGTTAAAAGTAAAAATGGGAATCATATTTCAGTGGAAAAGAAAACAATCATGGAAAATTACTCCTCAATCCAAAAATACACAACTCGGACAGATTTTGTACCATTTGCAGAAAGTTATGCAAAAACAAAATTAAAGAAACACGACACACAAAAAAAGGTTCAGGACTCGCCACCGATGGAGGAAAAGGAATTTGTTCATATCTGTATTTATACGAACCACGATGTTTAGTGTGCTGAAGAATCTAAATTATTGGGTCCGGAGCAGAACAAGGCATCCATAAGGTATCGGAGCAGGAAGTAAAGAAAGATAATTACAGACATGAGATTTAATAAACGACAGACTCAGACTCGTAAACACAAGGGAGCGATTGCTTCCTGTGCAATCAGGCTCTGCTGTTCGACAGACGGAGGGAAGCTCGCATGATGCAACGCTGTTTGCTTTTTGCTGGGCAGTGGCGGTGAAGCCTGCTAATGGTCCTTAAAGCACAATCCATTCACGAGGGGAAAATGCACTCTGGGGTCGTCAAACAAGATCAGTTGATATTAATCGATAGCAGAACTTAGGATTTCGTCTGATCATCTAAACTAACCTGTTGCGTAACTTCACACGGTCTCGTTCTCTCAGCTCAACACGTTGGAACCGACTTGATGATGTTTCACTTTTCTGATCTTCTGATAAAGGAAAGAAAAGCAGTTTGGAGGATGCAAACAGGTGTTACAAGTCGGTCTTTGGATTAATACATCAGATTTAATCTCATTTGTAGTTAAAGTGAATTCATGATTCTAAAGTTGGCTGGGAGTTTTCCAACTATAAGTATTATCATTGTTACCTCAGTAAGTGTGATGGTGGCGCTCCTTTAGTGTTCAATCCATGGCGTCTCTTAAGCGACTGGGAATATTTTCAAAGGAAGTGATGTAAAAGTATTGTTGCCTTCTTTCAGCCAGCTGACCGGCAATGTGCAGCAACGTTTGGAAACGAGTCAAACCAGCACCTTCTAGTTGTCAATGAAAAGGATTTTAAACGGTACGAACACAGATTAGGTAAAAAAAAAAACTATTATTTTAAAGTAGAAGTAAAAATTTTATTTTAAAGAAGTAAAAATAATTAGTTTAAGTTGGTTCCTTATGAGTCAGTATTGGTGCATTTAAGACATAAATGTGATGTTACATCTGTTGTTTGAATAGCATTAAGATGCAACAAAATTACTGTGAGTGCACAGATATATTTGTATTTTTAGACAAAAAAAATAAAAATTGAAGGTGATTTCAGTCCTTAACTGGAAAAAGTATTTATCAATAAATTCTTGTGAAAATGTCATTAAGTTGAATTTCAGTCTATTTACAACAGGGCTAGATTCCTTGAAAAGGTTAAAGTTGTGATTTTTATTTATTTTCTTTTAACCCAGAAATTTTAGCCAGAATTTTCAACGTAAACCTTTTTATTTTGTGTGGTTTATAAATTGAAACACAAAAACAACCTCTTCATCTCTGCGGTGCTTTAAAACGTTTTTTTAAAGCGCCTCAGGTCGATGAGGTCGATTAAGCCGTTTTGTGCCCTGAACGTAACAAACTCCAAACTCCTTGCGCGTGAGATCTTTTGCTAATGCTCAAGCCTAAGCTCCTTCTGCTCTGTTGACCTCAAGTGTAGTAAAGACCGACCGTGAAAGTGGCCGTCCACATGGCAGCTGAGCCTACAACACACTCTTATCACAATCACAAATGATCATTCTTTAAAGGCTACATTTAGTTTGAGCTGTTATAATGACTTGATCTCAAGACGAGTGATAAATACTCCCATTTCATCCACTAGGGGGTGCTGGTGCTGCACTGTAGGGTTAGCCTTCAGCAACGACGGGGACTTTGTATGAGATGTTGTGTTTCTGTCCAGAGAGGCCGAGCAGGCTTTACTGCAGCTGAGAGCGATGACTGGTCTCCTGCGTTGAAGCTCGATGGTATGGGAATGATGGACCTCCCCAATGGCCAATCAAGCATCTCCAACACAGCTGCAACAGCCTCTGAGGTAAGGCCGCGCCCGCATCATCTTTTTTTTTTTTTTGCTTACAAACACATTGACTAATGTAAGACGTTAAATTCGCTTCTTTTTGAGTTTCATAAAAAGACAATGTCTTGATTTACAATTGTAATTTTTCTCCAGCATCTAGAAAGAACAAACTATACAGACCTCCTGGTTATTCCACCAAATATTGATTTCTGATCTCTTCCTGAGTTAAAATATTAGTATTGTTGCTTCTAAATGAATATCAACTTGTTTTCTTTGCATTATTTAAAGTCTGAAAGCACTGCATCTTTTTTTTTTGTTTTGTTTTGTTATTTTGACCATTTCTTATTTTATGCAAATAAAAACAACACTTTTGCTTGAAATGTCAGAGACATGTTGTCAGTAGTTCATAGAATAAAAGAGCAATGTTCATTTTACTCAAACATAAACCTGTAAAAGGTAAAATCAGAGAAACTGGTCACTTTAAGTTCTCTTTTAACTTTCTCCAGAGCTGTAAGTTCTTTCTCTCATCATTGTGTTTAAAACTAAGTGCTTTTATTGTTTTAAATCATTTCCCACAAACGCCATCCTACTGAAGAAATGTTATTAATCCTCTTTTAATACACGTTTTTTTGGGGGTTTTTTTTACTAAAGGTTGTGTAACGTTTGCGGCTCTAAACTGGTTTCAGGTCGATGAGGTCAACCTGAAACCAGGTTGACCTCATCAACCTGGTTTCAGGTTGATGAGGCCCTGGTACACGGGCCAAAACGGCTCTTTGGATTGTAAAGGTTGCAGACACCCAATATAGATGACTACACGTAGTTAGAACCAGGATGTACATTATCCATTATGCACTTGTTCTTTACGACCCTCAGGAAATCATGTCAAACTGAAATGAGCAGAAATTTTTCAATAATCAAAGAAAAATGGTAAGTCTCTATTTGATAATGGAGAAGAAAAAAATCTGTCCATAATTCCTGACTTTGTTGCTTTTCCCTCGCAGAAGAGCAGCAGCTCAGAGTCTCTCAGCGATAAAGTCTCTTCCGAGCTGAAGAAGAGTTTCGACGCTGTCGTGTTCGACGTGTTGAAGGTCACTCCCGAGGAGTATGCGGTGAGTCCAGTTCCAAGTGGTCTGCCGCTTCCTTCCGTTCGCCTAGTTAAACCGTCCGTACGAGTGTTTAAAAGCAGAGTGTTCGGTAAGCTCGGATGGGAAGTGCTGAGCTGAGATGGAGCGATATAAGAGGAAATGAGGTCTGGAGCAGCAATAATTAATGATGTTTGGCAGTGCCAAGTCGGCACTCAGGGAATTCCCTCAGCTCCCACTGCACACACTCTCCAATGGTGTCTCTAAATAAACTTCAGAGTCACGTTTGTAATACTTTACGGGCTTTATTCTGCCATTCCCAATTCCCTTTTGTGATAATTCAAACGGGGATCTTACCTTGATCTCTGGTTAAAATGGACTGGTTTTGCTGCAATCGCTTGTTCTGCCATTTGTGACCACAAGATGGCAGTCTGATCTTCGTTTAAGATTTAGAGGCATTTCTAATGTGCTCAACGTTTTAAAATCACTCTTAGACCTCGATGAATCGTTTTCTAGTCGTCGAGAAGTGTCTAGCTTAAGCGTCTGCAACCTGTGGCTCTTTGGACCATCACCAAAGGCTCTTCAAAACTTGAACTACATTTAATATTTTTAAAGATACACATATGAACAAACTCATGTTTTTGAAGCTTTTCCGTTTTTTAAATGTAATGATTGCACTGAATTTCTACAAGAGAATGACACTAAAAGTAGATAATGACTATTTGTCTTGTAATTAAGTTGAGCCTATATGCATTTTCTTTCTTTTTACATAGTTGCATCGACATTCCATCCTTTTTTTTAACAAAGGTTTTAATTTGTTTTCAAAAATGTATGGTAAATATTCATCAAAAATAAAATCTAAACTTCATTTAACATTTGCTGCTCTAAACAACTTTAAAAAATATCCACTTTGACTGTTATGGTTGCAGACGTCTGGTCTAGCTTGAATAAGTTGTACATTGTCAGTGTAAAAACAGTTAACAACGGTATTGATGTTGGAGGTTTCTTATTGGGGAAAGCTGTGACTTAACATCTGCTGTGTTGTCTCCTTCAGGGCCAGATCACCCTCATGGACGCTCCTGTGTTCAAAGCCATCCAACCAGACGTGAGTCACCAAACTATATGGTTCAACACCTTTAAATTAATATATTTCTCTACTGAGTGAGAGGCTTTAGCTGGGCTTCTCGGGCTAATAACTACAAACTTTATCCTATATGTGTATTTTTTTTTATAATCAAACAAATAAGTGTAGATATTATTAGCTTTAGTACTTTTATTTTAGCTAGTTTTCACACTTCAGGGTTTTCACACTTTGCAAAATGGGGGGGGGAGACATCAGTTTTGTTAAAGGTTTGTAAGTGGGATGTTTTAACCTGTTAGGTGGATTTGGTTTAGTCATAAAATTATTCTTTAGGGAGCTTTTTGAGCACTGACAACATTTGAAAAGCAATTTTCACTTCCATTCCCAATTCCTTGTCAGAAGTGAGCATGCTAAACCCAGGACTGGGTTGGGTTAAACTTTCTAAGAAGGCGCAGCATGACCTGAAACAGCAGTTGCATGCGGTAATTGTTTGTTTTTTTTTAATCAAGCAGAGCCAATGCTAAACCAGGAGTCTGTTCTTTACTGGTTCTATTAAAGAGCCAGTTTGGTTTTCCGCAGCCAGAGATCCAGCTCAATACAATCTTGTTTTCTCCGCCGTAAATGTTTCATCATTCATTGATTTAATCTTGAACATCTGTGGATGATTATAACTTACGAAGCCAGTTGTTTTAGTCATATTAAAACAACCTGTTAATTAATACCAACAGGAGTGGTATGCTGCAGATTTATTGCAATATTAATGTTGCGTAATAAGAATATCACAAGAGTGACTGCAGTAATTAATAGCTAATTCCATGCATTGATCTGAGGTCAAAGTTTACAGTGAAGCTGGAAGCAGAAAGATGAGAACATTGTTTTGTCAAGTGTTTGCTTATCACGGCTTACATCGTAATCGTGCCATTCGCCAACCTCACGGCTTGTCGTGCGGCCGTTAACAGGAGCCAGCTGCCTGATTAAAGACTTCGCCATCAGACTGTCCAATATCCGCCGGATACCAAGTCCAGTCAGCATTAGTCATCAGAAACCACGAGTTCTGGTGAACTCGGAAGACGATAAAAATGCTCTTAACATTCCTCTGGAGTAGAAACAGAATCGTCCAACACTGCAAAAGGACAATCTTACAAAGTATTTTTGGCCTAGTTTCTAGTGCAAATGTCTTTATACGCTTGAAATACGACAGAACTAACTTATAAGTACTTTTTCAACAAGACATAGGAGCTTGTTTTAAATCAATAATTCCTTAATTATGCTGCTGGAACTAGAACTTTTACATCAATATTAAAGATTCTTTTTTTAACTTAAAATAATCTCTGGTTTCCTGCTGAAAAATTACTTTGAAGTTAGTTATGTCTTATTTCAAGTGCATTAGGATATTTGCTAGAAACTGGAACAAAAGTACTTGGTAAGATTTTGTAGTGTACTTTTTTTTTTACAGTTGCATATTTTACCGTATTTTATTGAGGCTGCATGTAACAGATCAAGGCAGGGTGCACCACAACTGTAAAGTCGAGGTTGTAAAAGCTCCTGTTTACTGACTTGTATCTTACTGTCAGCAGTAAATGTGTCTGCTTATGTGAAAAGTGAGGCACTATGATGATAATACGCTGACTGGCCGCATGTAGCGAATCGACTATGTGTGTTAATCAGCCTGTATTTGAGTTGGGGAAACATGACAAACAAAGAGTACGTCTCTATTGCTCACAGACATTGTCCCCCACTGGTTTGGTGGGTTGGTTCACAGCAGTATAGTGGACATGAATACTCAGTGGTGTTGCCTGTTGAAGGCGTCTGTCTGACCTCACGTGAACTCACCTGACCTCAGCCCCATTTAGTGTTGGGTTGTGGTGTGGCACAGGGACGGATGAGGTGTCCAACATTGATAGGACGACTAGTCAGGGGCGTCCAACTCGTGGTGGGAAACTTGGTTTATTGAATTCAAATAAACATAAGTTTGTGTCAGTGAGTGTGAGTGTTTTTTGAAAGTGTGGAATTGTCACAGATCTTAAATTCTATTTAGTTTTTTTTTAATCAAGTTTGAGTCACATCTTCATTGTTTTCTGCGATGGTTGAGGCTACTGCTAACTAGCTAATAGCTATTAACTGCTGATATAGCCTTGCTAGCTCGATAGCAAAGTTTTTTTTTTGTCTGTTGTGGCGAAGTTCAAACCTATAGCCAGCTGGCTGGGCAATGTTTGCCTTCGCTATCAGCTGACTTCTTTTGCCAACCCATGCGATGCTCAGCATTCCGTGTAAAAAAAAAAACAAAAAAAAAACTTGACTCTACGGGGTTAAGGCTGTCGAGAGAATTGTAAAATGTATAATTTTCTTCAAATTTCTGCCGTGATGCAGGTCTTAAATTTCATTCATAATGGTCTTAAAAAAGGTCTTTAAAAAGTCTTAACTTTCAGAAACCGGTCTGCGTTTGATGCATGTAGAAACTTAATAGATTTTGCTCAAATTCTCAGTATTATAAAAATATTTTGGAAATTTGTGTCTAAAAAAAAACAAAAAAAAACACTGCCCTCACTTGACCTGTTCTAAGAAATGAAAATGGAAATAAGTCAAATAAAACTTCATCAGTTATCATCAGCTTTGGAGGTCAAAAGTTCTTCCATTTTCCAAGATCTGCTATCTTGTGGCCCAATCACTTGCTTTCAACTTTTATTATCAGTAACCAGAGTCCCCCAAACCAAACCCGGTGTACATATCACAGCTATGCAGATGAAGGCTGTCCCACCTTTTCTTGGTATTTGGCCCATCGAGAGTCACTGTGATCTCATTCGTCTTCCCCTTTGAGCTGCTGGGGCCTTTTTGACAGCAGGCCCGGATTAGCAGGGTTTAAGGTTTACCGCTGCAGACTTGGAGAAACAGCATGCAGCAACATATCTGTGTGACGCTGGAAACTGAGTTCAGCACTCGCTTTCATTCATTGTTGTTCTTTTAGCTCCAACTAAAAGAAAAAAAACTTTTCTTTTAGTTGGAAACAAAAGAAAAGTTGGAGCTCTGGCTTATGTTTAGTTTCCCGTAGTTTGTCCAGCGTGTTCAGAAGTTAACGGTGCAAAATGAAAATGTAGTCTGGGTGAAATTGAGCCGGACTGGATATTTTAAGTAGAAGTCCGATTGAGAAGGAGCAGAGGGTGTGTTTCTCAGGGTGACCCAGCAGAGCGGACCATGGAGGCACTCTGGCTTTTCTTCCGTCTCGCCGAGAAAACCCACGGCGCTACAACTGAAGGGAACTCTGCTTGAGCTTCCACCGCCGTCTTCCTCGCGTCCTCGTTGCATAATGGGAAAAGCAGCCGGGCGTACGTCTTCAGGCACGCCTGCCGCTTCGCTCTGTTCACAGCCCAAATAGGAAAAATGTTAAATAACTCAATTCCTCGAGTTATGCAATAGTGTTTTTGACTTCCAGCCCATTTTTTTCTGTTTTTTTTTTTTTTTTTTCGCCCTCTGACCATTTAGTTTCATTGAACGTTGTGTGAAGGTGAACTCGGTGCAGCACTCCGCTAAAGATTTCGTACCGATGTGAAAAAGTCCAATCATTTATTATAAAAAAAAATTCTTATAAGAATTTAGATTCATCATTATCTCGATACAAAAGTGACAGCGTTATCAGAAATGTTTTTTTTTTTGCCATTTCGTCACTCTGTTTGTTCCACAAGAGGATCAATAAATATCAGTAAGTTTAAAATTCTGATTAAGTGCAGGTAATGTGTGCAGTTTAAGTGTCTTTAAGTGAATGGCGTCCTGCAGAAGATTTCAAATAGGAAAAATGTTCATGACTAGGGCATATTTATTTTATCTATTTATTTATTTGAATGCTGTTTTAGATCAAGTCTAAAAAAGAAGCGACAAATAATTTTTTACGATAAAATCCTGAGTCCGTATCGTCCACCTCATGTTACAACCTCACAATCTAACTCATTTTTCTGGGACCCTGTTTCAGTTTAAGCCAACATGTTTTCATGACTTCACAAAATGACTGTAGTAATTTCAACAATAAATACATAAATTGACTCTCTTTGCTAATCAGGTGACGTCTTGAGGGATTTGGTTCATTTTGGGGTATCGGACTAAAGGGGGCGAGCACAAGTGATGTTTCGTGTAGCGCTGGTCAGGTTACTTATAATTCCAATAAAATTCCTGGAAGTTTTCAGGCCATAACTTGACAAAATGTGGAAAAGTTCAGGAGGCGTGGATATCCCCCCCCCCCGAGGCAGTTTTACATCATGTATAATTCTTTTTAGATGAGAGAGTGGAAACAAGGCCATGATCATTCGCGTTTCCATGACGCTGCATGATGTCACTCTCGTTTTGTTTCACAGCTTTAAGGCGGTTAGCGTTCAATGAAGATTTTTATTGCTTTTATAAACTCTCTCAAGAAATCCAGATGTTTTGAGGACTGATTTTTAGTAACATAACTCCAAAAGTTCATTAAAAGGAAAAAAGTGGAATCGATATATTCAATTAATTATCTATTTTTTTTATTTATTTAAGAGGAATGCCTTTACGAGACATTTTGGCTGGATTTTATAATCCTGCTATTGCTAGATTTAGACACCTTGATTTCATAACTTGGGCTGTTGGCACTTTTATTAAAATGTTTGTTTTCCTTCACTCAGCCTCCATAAACACTTCATAACCATCACAAAATCTCACTGAGAGCCCATGTGCGACTCTTTAGGAGAGCAACAGCCGCTCACCGATTCACTTTCACTTGCTTAAATGATCCGGACAACGTTGCAGTAGAACAGAAGATGATAATAGCTTAAACGTTTCGTCGCTGACTCGAAGCAGATGTATGGAGAAGAGCCCGGATCGTCCAGCCAGACTTTGTGGATCAAGAAGAACTTCTCACCTTCTGCCGTGATGCCAGTGGGGGAAAAAAAAACCATTCAAACTGTGAATTTATGTCCGATTCTGTGTGGAGGTGGCGCAGTGCCCACACCCTTACAGGTTTAAATGTTTCGGAATATCAGAGAAACGGTTTTTACTGCAGACGAGGTCGTGCTGAGAACTTGAAAACAAGGCACGGTTTTCACACGATGATTCGATTTCTGAAGGGATGCCATTCAAACCGACCCGGCCCAGAGTGCAAGCAAAGTAATCCCACTCTAAACCCAACAACTGGCCGTGCCACGCTTTGCGGCAACAGCTGCCATCGAGTGTTTCTGCTCCCTGGCCTCGAGTTTTGACTCAACTGTCTTTTCCGATTTGTATCAATTCACCCAGACGCATTCTTTTTTTTTTTTTATCTGAGAATTCAAGTCCAGACTTTGATTAGGCCACTTTATGAGGTTATTGCACTGCTGCATACCCTCAGCATGCTTGATATTAGGGGTAGAAATTGTTTTCCTTCAGGATTTTCCAGCAGAATTCCTGGTTCCATTAATTTGCATTCAGGTCAAAATTTAGTCCAGACCGCCATTTTGGTACCATTCAGCTGTTAATGTGATGCTCTTTTTCTGAAAATGCTGTCGAGTTTTACAGAAAGCTGTGTCTGGAGGGACACAGTCTGAAAAGTTTTACCCTTTTGTTTTGTAAGCTCACAGAATAGTTTCTTAAGTCTTTGGAATCATCAGGAAGTTTTTGGGCACATATGAGACCTTGATGTTCGTTTTGGTCAGCAGCGGTTTTGAGCTCTGAGTTCTCCCACAGATGCCAGAGACGTTTTTTTCCATCCACACAGAAACACTGAAATTGGCCCAAAACGCTGTTTTTATTTCGTCGGGCCTTTAAGTGGCGCTGAATGGGAAGTCCAGCCATGTGAGGTCGGCGATAAACGCGACAAGAAAACCAGGATGGTGAACAATAAATGCAGGTTGTAGAACCTTTTGCTGCTGCAGCGTCTCAGTGAACATGTAATCTGCTGCTGCTGTTATATGTGATGCGTTTGGGGGGTCATAGGTCAGGTTAGAGGTTTGGCTAATAAAGGCAATTTCCACAAAAGATGTTTTTCTCTTTCTACGTGAACAAGAAAAAAAAAATGATGCGGAGAGAAAACTGTTAAAAACTTTAGATGTTTTTCTGGGTTCTTTCTGACCTCAAGGATAAGTTGATCAGCAGTTTATGTAATGCACGCACTCCTATAAAGGTTCACCACTGCTTCATGTTGTTTTTACGTTTGTGTGTTTTGGCTTTCGCTGTGGTTCCCTCAGACCTTTTAAGCGGCCCTTTAATAGGCTGATTTCGAGACTGATTATTTCTCACCCGTTCTTAAATGTTCTCACGTAGCGGGCGTGCTGCTTTCTGAGCTCTGTCTGCCTGCTTCGTGTCATCAGACTGGCTCTTTTTAAGTGACTTCTTGGTTTTATAGAAGAAGGAAAGGTGTGGCTTGTTGAACTGAACTCTTTTTTTTTTTTTTAATGCAGTTGATTACAGTCGTTATTTATGATTTAACAAAGTTTTATTAGTTTTCATTCAAAGCCAGATTGGTTTGGATAGATATTGTTAATGCTTAATAAATTATAGATAATCCAAAGCATTAAATTCTAACTAAATACAGAAGCAGAATAAATCCATAAAGGGGAGAGATACTTTTCGTCTTTTTTTTTTTTTTCAGCACTACTATAAAGTCCAGCCAGGACTTTTGGACAGGAAGTAAACATCTTGTTTCATATGATGCAGAAAATTGTACATCCTGTACTTGGAGAGGCCTGCCGCCAGCTCTCTCCGATAGGGGATTTGCTCAAAGGGATTTCATCTCCAAAACACGTCTCGCCGTGACGCCGCAGACTCGGCCAGCGAACGAAACATCAATCCAGGAGAGCCGTTTCCACGTGAATGGGACGGAGCACGTTGCCGCTTTCGCCGCCCGGCCGGCCGGGCGGCGAAAGCCATTCACTCAGTAGAGAGGAATGCGCAGCCCGGCCGGCGTGGAGCTCTCGGCGTAATCGATGGGAACAGCAGACGGTATTTCTTTGGGACGTAGAATAATCGATGCTGCAGAGCAGACCGTCGTCTAATTTACGGCCCTCTGGTGAACGGCGGTTATGTTCCTTGGCTGTCGTTTAGCAGAGTGAAATGCCATTATAATGACATATGATAACATGGATCACAGCGAGGAGGGAGGGGCAGAGAGGGAGGGATGGATGCAAGGGACTAGAAGGAAATCTCTCCCGCTCGTCTGAATTTACGAAGCGGCGATTGCTGCTGGGTCGAAGCCTTGGCAAGTCCACTTAGATGAACTGTGCCATCGAGTCGGCGGCGGAGGAGGTGGAGATGAAATGATGTGTTAAGTGAAAGTAGAAAAAAACTTTGATTCGGGGGACAAAACAATAGAAGCCATTCTTTCCCTCTCTGTTTTTCCGATTTTGTAATCGGACACGCTGCTGACGATCTGCAGCTGGATGTTTATGAAAGAGTGGCTGAGAGGAGAGAGGGGGGGAAAGAAAAGTGTGAGTGATGGAGAGGGGCTACAGGAGGAGAGAGGGAGAGCTCTGCCTTTTGTTTTTAACACAAGAGTCATGGCAACAGCCAAGCTGAGTGATTTAGCGGCTTTGGCCAACAGTTTTTGTTCCAGCTCTCAGGGAGCAGCAGTCAGGTTGCCTTTTACATTCGGCCCAGAACTATGTGGCCTTCCTCACATGTCCGCTCAGCCACAGCAGAGAACCTCTGAACACGCTGAGGGCCGCAGAGTGATGGCTTTCTAGTTGAAGGCAGGCAATGTTTCTTTTTCATGAGCCTGGCTCAAATAGATCCCCCCACACTCACACACGCACACACACATTCAGATCAGAATGCCACCATCTCTTGCACAGATGCATCGATCTGATATTAACGTCTGTACCGGTCCCATTATTGAAAACAATTCTAGATCTGGTATTGGTGGCAATGTGTCCAATCTAGAATGGCAGATTTATTCAGTGTAATTCTATGCTTTGTGCTCCGATTTATTTTACTTTATACTTAGAATTTCTAATTATACTTTCTGAGCCATTTGACAGGAGGTTTGTTGAGGTTTATTTCTGCACGTTTGACCAGTCAACCTGTTGTCTTTGCCAGTTTGTTTATTATTTTATTTTACGTCTGCTGCTATGCTCCTAATTGCACTGACTGAACAAATTAAAGTTGTTTTAACATGTCTGACCAGGCTTGCGAAGCTATTGGTGTGTTTAAGTGGAGCAGAGTTGTCAAATAAATTTGTAATTCAGTATATTTACGTCTGTGTTTTAAAGAAACAAAAAAATTTAGTTTTAAAGTCACTTCAGTGCTGTTTTTTCTGCCAATACTGAACTTGAGATATTGGTATTTCTATCATGATCAGTGCATCCATGGATGCACTGATCATGGATCAGTGCATCCATGATCTCCTCTTAATAAGTTTATTTATGGACAAAAAAAGCAATCAAATCTTCCCGTTCTACATTTTTCAGAACAACCTCTCCAGTATCGCTGATTTGTCTGCGTTGTGTTGGAGAAAGCCGCAGCTGAAAATATCGATGTCTTCTCACGCAGAGGACAGATCTGGGCTGCAGATCAGATGCTTTTATTGAAAATGTTCCTTTGCTCTGTTGGCCGAGACGCAGAGAAACGATAAGCTGCTTCTGCTGCTAGGTATTTTTTAAAAAACCGTCAGAACAAAAGTTTGGCCTCTGATCTGCAGCAGATCCGAGGCCCAATTAAACCACTACTACTGATAATACGCACCCATCAGTTCACATACACGTGTGGTTTATGTGGAAAACGATACAGAAGTGTTGCTAGAGTTCAGTTTCTGCCACAAAATGTCACAAAATTACAGAATCGGCTGTAATTTCCAGCCGACGCCGACACATTTGATGGGAAGCCATGCGTGGAAGAGGCCGTCAGGCTGTTGGCTCACAGCTCGGCGCAGATCCTCACAGTCCGCACATGTTGTTTGGACAGCGATCGCTACGCAACAGAAACAAGAAGGACCCCCCCCCCCCACTGCCTCCAGCTAGATTGGAGTCTGTCAGCTCTGCGCTCCGCATGCATTCATCACCGTCGAAGTGGGAGAAAAATAACGCTTTGGCAGGAGAGAGCGAAAAAAAAACCCTCACAAGTGACAAGTTTTCCATTGTCCGGGTGGATTTCTTCCACCGCCGTTGATGTAATTTGGTCATTATATTTAATGAAGTCTTCAAGTGTGAACCAACAGTTACGAGGAGAGTAAACTAACACGTTCTCCGATGTACAAGGAAAGGGAAAAAAAACCCGAAACCTAAGAGAAGAGATGAACTGATGAGGGATTTCCTGTTCTATGGATTTATTTACCGCCTTATTAGTTTTTGGCTTTCGTTGTAAGCACAAATCTACACCCACCAGGCGCGTGAACAGTTTTGGCCAACAGGGTTTTTGTGCTAATTATAATTATTCAATATTTCCTGCAGCTGTAGTTTGTTTACTCGGTGTGTCAGGGCGTCGAAACTAAAACTATTTCAAGGAAAATCTGTGGGTGGCGACAGGGAACAAAGTAACAACTGAACATTTCTTACAACTCGGAGGTGATTTAACCTGAACTTACAAGTTCAAAAAGTGGTTAAAAAAAAAAAAAAAATCATTTTTAAAAACCCCCTGACAAACAAAAACATCTCCACCATATGTCCATGTGTGTTGTTAATCCCTTAAATTAACGGGAGGAAATCACAAAATAATCCTAACGTTTCCAAATATAATAACAAATTAACACTTTAGGTTCCCAGAATTGTAACGTCTATAAGGAAAAGGCTAAATTTACAGAAACAAAAGATTCAGCATAAATGCCTGTAACACTGTGCTTCATCTGATTTCATTGTGGAGGATTTGTCATTGGTTCTGAAAACAAAAGTCACCTTCTACATCAAAAGTGGCAATTTTTTCCGTGACGTGCTCGTGCCTCGATGTGGTTTACCAATCAGAAGAAAACGCCTGTATTTTAAGTTTATGACTTGCCGATAAATGGTTTTGATCACCACCTTCCATCTCCATATGTGAGTCAACAAATGTATCTGTTCCTAGAAAGAGAGGGGAAAAAACTAAAACAGATTTCTCCGGTTTGCAGCGGAGGTGACTGCTAGTTTAAAGGTTTCTGAAAGTTTAAAGTAGAGGAAAAAAAAAGCTCAACAGCAGATTTTTACTCCTCCTCTTCTCTCCTTATCTTTTCTATTTTTTTTGCCATCCCATGTTTTTCCTGGCCTACAGATTTGCAGGGAGTCAGATCTGCAGAGCCATAAATTAGGCACAACCAGGCAATCAGCCCAGCGTTCCTCCATCGCACTTCATCCTAAAGCACTAATCAGCGAACAGAAACGACTCTGATCATTTTTCACGGCGGTCCTCCCTGTCATCCCTTGTAAATCTCTTCGCTGCTATACCCTCCTTTATTTCAGCAATTTTTATTTATTCTTTTCCCTTCTATTGTTTTTTCTTCTCCCCACCCCCCAAAATAAAGTTGCTCGTCTTTATCGGGGCTTCCTGCCTTGGCCCTTGACCTCCGAGCAGGGCTCCCGGCGCACAGTTTTCCACTTACAGAGCAGACATAAAACAAAGGGGTCTCAAGCAGCGTGAGGAAATGGCAGGCTGTCTGTGGTTTCGCGGAGCAGGCTATTTTACTTCACTGTTTTACTGCAGCGTTTAAAACCTTTGCCTTTTCAAAGCCTTTCTCAGAGCGAACCAGTGTTGTTGTTTTTTTCTTTCTCTTTCTCTCCTTTATGTTGGCAAGAGTTTTGTCAGGCCTGAGCGCGGGAAGGAGAGGCAGTAAAGTCACGAGAAAATTTTAGGAAATTAAATCTTAATAGGTTTTGGAAGGGCTGCGGATCAGGGCAGCTGGACTCTAATAACGCCACTGAACAACAGGAAGGCTTGAAATGACTTCAACTGGAAAACGACCTGGACGGACTTGATGTGTGTTAGAGAGGACAGGAGGACCAAGCGGTCTGGTGTCAAAGTTTCTGCTGGGTTGTAAAGGAAAAAAAATATTTTATTGGCACCTATAGTACAGACGTGTTAAAAACTGCACTGTAAATTAGTCTTTAAGTGCAGCTTCTTAATGTCAAACTGTAAAATGTCATAATATGCAAACTTGAATTTGGTTGCATTTTATTCACAATGAGGAATGTTTAGTTTTACTTTCAGTCAAGAGGCATGTCGTTTTTCTGATGTGACGGAAGGACAGAAAGGACTTTTTCCTTACAAGCAACTGGTTGGCATCCTGGTTTAAAGGATGAAATGGAAACTTAGGGACTTTTTTTTTTTTTACCATCACCGTCCTCCTCACTGTCTGAGGTGCCAAGGTAAATGGATCCTTGTCCAGCTTGGTGGCCAAAGGAAATGGGGCACTGTGGCATTATTATACAGGATTTCTATGCGATCTGGATAAGTATGGAAAAGAAAATGGGAATCTGGAAAAATATTACTTTCTAGACTTAATTTCTTATTCTAGTGTCCAAGAACTCCTTCTTTCTGTGCCATTTCATTGCATCCTTTCTTATGTTTAGCCTTCTGTTACTCTGTCCATCATTCCTTGCAGCGATGCACTGATTCGATATTAATACCAGTATCTGTCCCGATATCGAAAACAATTCTAGATCTGGTGTTGGTGACGATTTGCTTGAAGTATTACATATTTTACATTATATGTAGAATTCCTAATTGTACTTTCTGGACCATTTGAAAGGGGGTGTGTTGCAGTTTATTTTTGTCTGTGATCAAAGTAGTCAGTCTATTGTTTTTGTCATTTTCAGTTTATTTTTTCATTGGTTTCTATACTAACCCTAATGGCGCTGACTGAACAAATTAAAGTTGCACCGGTGGTGCCTGAAGTTTTAAGTCAATTCAGCACTGATTTTCTGTATCAGATCGGTATCGACCCATGCAAGCCTCAGATATCTGTATTGGAAATGAACCGGTATGATACATTTCATTTCTTTCTGTCATTTATATTTTAAAAATTCACTAAAACGTTTGACAGCTCTGCACTTTTTACATTATAAACATGAAGGAAACCTGTTTAACTTAAAAAAAAAACTATTGGAAGTTACGCCTTTCTAATAGGATCTCTGAGAAATTTAAGTCAATTTCAGAAACTAAATCTTTCAGCTACCGTCATCCGCCCTCATAAATGTGAACAACATAACGGTTGGATTTTTCAGTGTGAGATGATTTTATTTTTAGGCTTTTGCGTGTTTACCTGGGGTGCCGGTAAATGTGGTTTCCACTGCGCTGCCTGGGTGGCAGAGAGAAGGCGGAGCCGCGAGGCTCAGAGAAAGCAAACCAACTCACCTCTAAGTACAGGAAATGAAAGGTTTCTAAAATAAATGTAAGGGTTCATTTAAAAATAATAACAGAGAAATGAGCTGAAACGTCCTGCTTTGTTTGAACTCTTTCTCATTAAGCACACCTGTGATGCTTCATGTCATTAATTTTAAAAATCCTTGTGAGAAGACCCGCTCGGTTCTTCGACAGTTTCAGTTTTATAGCCTTTTTTTTCCTCCCTTTTTTCCTACATCTCTTAACCGTTGAACGTAGACTTAAAGCTGGACCTCACCCACGCATGAATGTCTGCTTTTAACATCTGCATTTGATATTCGGCCTCTGAGACTCGGCTCTGAATGAACACAGGCTTTCGTTGCAAACAAAACCAAAAAAAAAAAAAATGCTGATACAGTCCAGCTCCAGGGGAGCTCAGCGAGGTTTACTGGACGCTGCTGCTTCCAGACAGTCACCATGCGTCACTGAGGGGCTGCAGCCTGATTCAGCTGTTCAGGCCGTGTGTCCCAAGTAAGCCGAGCTGGAGAAATGTTTAGCAGGAAGGCTCACACAAAGTCCCCTCCCCCAACGGTATGTCACTGTCCCTGGCCCCTGGGACATCCTGTGGAGGGCCCGCGTTGGACCTGGGTTCCCTTTGGACTGTATGTGTGGTCTCTGACTTCCACCGCACTGCCGAGGACGGCAGTGCGGTGGTGAGGGCCGAGCGGACTAACAGCCTGGTTCTGAACCAGAAACAAATCAGTGTTTGCGTTTTGGTGGAATTTCCTCTGTTCATCTTCCAGCATCACGACAACTCTTGTTTTTTATCAAGTTTACAGAAAACACGCTCTCCGCAGCTGCTGCTGCTTTGTAAGAGCATTATTAGGGCATTTAAAGGAATTAGATCAGTCACTCTTTAACTTATTTGGTACTCACCATTTAGAAATGGTATTAAATACTTAGCAACCCTGAACAAGAGCACTTGGTTTACATACTTTAGAACATTAGATTAGTTTTCTTTGCTTTGGTTTGTTATTTTGTTTGTATTTCCTTTTAACTCATGTAAAGCACTTTGAATTGCCTTGTTGCTGAAAATGTGCTATATAAATAAAATTACCTTATCTTACCTTATAAACTTTTCAATAAAAACAAAAAAAAAACAGTACACATCTTAGCAACAGAGTCATTAAAGCTGTCAAACGTTCGAAGGCTCAAACATTCTCCAGGCTCAGCTCAGATGTTGTTTGCTGACATTTTTGTGTGTTGAGTAGACATGGGCAACTGTAATAAAATCATTTATACTGAGATATAACATGACCTGTTTGCTTTGATTTAAAGCAAACAAACTAAAAATATATTCTTACTGCTTCCGCTGTATAGTACCATGATACATAAGGGGATAATGGGATTTTATATTTAGATTTTGGTATGTGTAAACTTAACATTCACTAAATTTATTAGCATTTCAAAGCAATCGTGCATTTCAGACAGAATATTAGGTATTTGTGCTGTCCAGTTCTTTGTTGAAAATAAAGTATAACACATGGAATCAATCAGAATTTTTGGGGTCAATTTTAGTTTTCTGACTAGACTTTCCCACAGTATGTTGGCACAGAGGCGACGTTACACTGTGTGTGTGAGGACAGCAGTTTATAAAGTTTGTCACTTTTTTTTACTTATTTTAAGTAAAGCAAGACATAAAATGTCCAAGCGCCCGTAGAGTTCGGTCCATCCGCTCACCTGTGTAAATAATTCCGCCGTGCTCGTCCCCACCGTTCGCTCTGAACCAGCAGCTGCGGGAGAAGAAAAGCTGCCATACTCCAAGCATCGCTCCGGTCATTTTAAGGATGTTCATTGGTCCCCCAAAAAAATGACAAAAACCCAGACATTATCAGAAATCAGTAAAATCCCCCCAGGCTGAACTTGAAAGCTGGACGTTATGCTGCTAACAGTTAGCTTTCGTCAACAACTCAGGCGGAAGTGAGAACGCTGTGCAACGCAAGTAATAACCCGGCTTCAACACGGTGCGCTAAATAATAAAACATAATACAACAAGGCTTCGAGGCAGATCAGTTTGCCTCGAGGAATTTTAATAATTGAGGTACTCAAATCACTCGAATCGTTTCAGCCCTAAAAAATACTAAACCAAAGTTATTTATTTGCAGCTCTTCTCCAAGCAGGCAACATTTCTTGTCACATAAGTATAATTCAAAATTTTAAACCTGATTGATGAAAAATCCTACTTAAATTAATGGTTTTATTATACCATTGTCATTCTAAACTTAATATTTAACCATTAAAATCCCTGTTTTAATCCCCAGCCTCCTGAACTATACCTTTCTGAAGTTCGTCATGGTGCCTAAAATGATTAAGTGATGCAGTTAAAAGGGTTGATAGCTTGAGTCATGCAGAACTATCTGACCATTTCCATAGCAACGATCAGAAGCAAGACATTCCCCCAGAACTACAGTGAGTCGTTGTAGCTATGACCTCATCTATGACATAGATCTATGTCATAGATGAAAGAACATCTGAGGTTCTAAATGCTTGGATCTCAAAACAGGAGGTCATTTCAAAGCAGCTCATTGACTCTTTGCAAGGTGTTAAAGATTTTAAGTATGGCACAGGCTATGTTGTCTCCCCTCAATTTCGGTGCTGCATATTTAATCAACACTGGAATGAGGAAAGTATTTAACACACTGCTTCCATGGATCACTTTCGATTTAATTAGTCATGAGAACGACACGACTGAGTACGATGAGTTTGATGACTATTTATTCAATCCTTCATCAACAAGGAATAAAACCACGAAAAACTCACAGCAAACTGAGATAACTAGTCATAAGGACGACACGACTGAGTACGATGAGTTCGATGACTATTTATTCAATCCTTCATCGACAAGGAATAAAACCACCAAAAATTCACAGCAAACTTTCCCGGCTGGGAAAGTTTGCCGGGAAAGTTTCCCGGCACAGCAAACTTTCCCGGCTGGGAAAGTTTGCTGTGAGACTGCTGAGCGTAAAAACTCAACTGCGAAAAGAAAAGCGACTTTGGAAGAACTTAAACAGCAAACTTTCCCGGCTGGGAAAGTTTGCTGTGAGACTGCTGAGCGTAAAAACTCAACTGCGAAAAGAAAAGCGACTTTGGAAGAACTTAAACAGCAAACTTTCCCGGCTGGGAAAGTTTGCTGTGAGACTGCTGAGCGTAAAAACTCAACTGCGAAAAGAAAAGCGACTTTGGAAGAACTTAAAGAGACCTTAAAGACCCTACAGAGATCTGTCCTTGAGGACGAATTGGCCAGTCACAGAAGGCAAGTTTTGAGAAGTTTGATGCTCGAGAAGAGAAAGGACTCTGAAACCCTCACCTGTGTGCTACAGAGAAGAGCGAGAGAACAGAACATCTACGGTGCTCTAAGACCTACTGACATAGGCTATGTAAAATATGAGCGAAAATAGCCTGCTAAAAATTGGTGTCGGTTATCTTAACTGACAGCTTAAGATTTTTGCAAGATTTTTGATAAAGGTTTTAAGTATCTGGGCTCATTGTGGGAGTTTACAAGACCCGACCCACGAAGAGAGATCTGGCCTCAAGAACGATTTGGCCAATCTCAAAGAAGAAACTTCCCCGGCTGGGGAAGTTGGTGATGAAAAAAAGACTTTGCCAGCTGGGAAAGTTTGCTGGCCTGATGGGCTCATCAGGCCATTGTGGGAGTTTACAAGACCTGACACATGAAGAGAGATCTGGCCTCAAGAACGATTTGGCCAATCTCAAAGAAGAAACTTCCCCGGCTGGGGAAGTTGGTGATGAAAATAGACTACTGAGTGTAAAAACTCAACTTCTGTGCTAACAAAAGCGGCATTGGAAGACCGTACCCAAAAGAGATTTGGCTTAGCAAACGATTTGACCCATCTCAAAGAGAAAACTTCCCCGGCTGGGGAAGTTGGTGATGCAAAAAAGACTGCCGAGTGTAAAAACTCAACTTCTGCGCAAACAAAAGCGACTTTGGAAGACCATACCCAAAAGAGATCTGTCCTTGGGGACAATTTGGCCAATCTCAAAGAAGAAACTTCCCCGGCTGGGGAAGTTGGTGATGAAAAAAAGACTTTGCCGGCTGGGAAAGTTTGCTGGCCTGATGGGCCAGCAAACCCATCAGGCCAGCAAGACCTGTGGACCCATGGTCTTGTGGGTTTGGAAGACCATACCCAAAAGAGATCTGTCCTTGGGGACAATTTGGCCAATCTCAAAAAAATAACTTCCCCGGCTGGGGAAGTTGTTGATGAAAAAGAGACTATTATTAATTATATTATTTTTCCCCATTTCATACCGTTTCTGAACTGTATGAAATGAAATAAAATTATAATAACATGGTTATTAATATTGTTATTATTGCTATCGTTTTTAATAATTATAATAGTACTATTATGATTAAAAGCAATAACATTAAATTATAATAGAGTATTATTGCTATTGTTTTTAATAATAGTACTATTATTAATAGTACTAATGATGCCGTGTTTCCCCGATAGTAAGACACCCCCAATTGTAAGACGTATCGGGGGTTTCAGGGGGGTCGGCTAATATAAGCCGTACCCCGAAAGTCTTACTTTCAGGGAAACACGGGGGTATTGCCGCCTCCCTCTCATCTAGCTGCGCGCCGCCTCCTGTCCACGTCCGCACCGTCCCCCTCTCCATACGTCACCGCGCCGTCCCCTGCACTTGTCACTGCCGCTTCCTGCTTAAAATACGGTAATGCACACAGGAGACTGTGATACGGAACCACAAGCAGTGCTTATACCCAGTGGCGGAGCTAGACTTTTATTTCTGGGGGGGCCAAGACCATCTGTAAGGGGTCCACTGACTATGACAATGACAAAACAGTAAGAGTACTTTCATTCACATACTATATATAAATAAAGACTGATGAAATTAGATTTGCTCATGTAATTTGCAGTTTATTAGCAATGCATGCCACACAAAGCATAAGTGGACATTAATCTCTAAATTACAACATTGTAACAAGACTTACAATGAGAATACAGTGTCACACAGTTCACAATTACAATATCTCAAAAAAGAAGGTTGTATGATATGGAAATTTAATAGATGCTACATGTGCATTTTATTTTCAAACTTACTGCAGCTATGACCAAATGTACTGACTCTTAAACTATCTTTGGTACAAGTACCAGTCGCTGAAGACCTAAATCATGATGAGAAACACAACACTACTTCATGCACTCATAAAAGTAAAATCCTTCGGTTGTTGTGAGATGAAGCAAAATATGTTACAAAGTCATCCATGTTGAGGCCCCGTGCCCTCCTTGACTCTATGCCAAGTGTTCCAATGTGACTTAGCCTGTCATCAGCCAATGTTGTCCTTAGGTTACTTTTAATCAATTTTAAAGCAGAAAAGCTTCTCTCACAAGAAGCAGTACTAACTGGACTAACTACTGCAATCTTGCAAAGTCTGAATAATTCATGTAAAACCTCTTATAACGTTCAAGAAACACAGTAAAATCAAGCAAAGTAGAAGGTGTGTCTAAATCACTCTTTATTCTCTGATCAAGCAAACGCTTTGCTTGGTGCACCTCATGTTTCAGGTCATCTAAATCTGACTCAAAGATCTGTCCAAAAGCAATCAGAGGCTCCTCATTCAAGAAAGTTGTACTTTTGGGGTTTAGAGACTGCACTCCTTGCATGATCTCACAATTCTTCTGTGAAAAACGTCTCTTTAACTCCACTATGAGACAGTCAAGCACCTGATTAAAGAGTGATATGAGGAAGCCCTCATCATCACATTTTCTCTGTCCTATAGTGCTCATTACAAGTGAGTCAAGAAATTTTGAACTTAATCTTGGATATCTTCTGTCAATTTTTACACTGATTTTGCTCCTTTTAGCAAGCACCTCAACCTCTTTCCATAGTTCATCAAAGTACTTTTCATTTCTGTAGTCCTGGAAAGTGTCTCCAATAGCACCTACTAGATCTACAGCTCTTGCTAGGTCAAGAGTGCTAGACTGAAGCATGTTAGAAAGACATTTGGCATCACCAAGGACTTTACAAAAGGTAACCAAAAGACCTAAAAATTGGATATCTATTTGAAGAAGCAGACCCCTCGCCTCCACTGATCTTTCGCCGTTTCTTTCAAATGCAATATCCTGCAACAATCTCAGAACTGCTGGAAGTCTGTCTCTCATGGTACGGCATGCCTTGTACCTGCAAGCCCACCTCGTATCTGAAAGTGCCTAGAGCTCCCTGGGTTGTTCTGCTGGATACAACTCTTTCTGTACATCAAGCCACCTCAGATGAACATAAGAGCCAGACACAAAGTTATAAAGCTGCTGTAGAAGTGCAAAAAAGTCAACGACCTCAGGGACTGCTTTGGTAGCGTCAACAAGGACTAAATTCAAGCAATGTGCGTTACAATGAACATAAAATGCAAATCTGGCATTGCTCTGAATTCTGGCAGATACACCAGAATGCTTCCCACTCATGACAGATGCGCCGTCATAACCCTGTCCCACTAGGTTATTTTTGTAGTCCAGACCATGTTTCTTAAGACAGTTAATGATCATTTCACTAAGACCTGCTGCATTAAGGCTTTCAGCTGCCTGGAAACATAGGAAGCTTTCGTGGATGACACCATTGTAATATCGTACAACCACAGACATTTGTTCCTTTTTTTGCAAGTCTTTTGTTTCATCTGCAATAATACTGAACATTTCACATTCCTTCACTTCTTTTATGATTTCAGTCTGTACCATCTCTGCTAAGCCCTGAAGAATTTCATTTTGGATTTGAGGACTTGTGTATTTTGCATAGGAACATCCTCTAAGCTTTTTTTCAATTAACTTGTCATGCTTTGCTATTTCATCCAATATGGCCAAAAAGTTTCCCTTATTTTTAGAGTCCTCAGACTCTTGATGACCCCTTTGAGCGATGTTTTGTGTTGCAGTCAAAAGAAGAACATCGGCTATTGTTTTAATATAATAACGATTTTCTTCCACCACTTTTTTCCGGTTTGCGTTTATAGAATTTAGCATGGTTGTATTTACCTCATTATCCCTTTTATATTGACTCCATGCATACATTGCATTTACATGGTGCTCTAACTTTGAGTGAAGCTTAAATCCAGACTCCTTGGACAATGCCTTTTTCCAATTACTGAAGCCGGAATGCGAGGCAAAGACACTGTCTGGTGCATTAGGCAAAGAAAAATGCCTACAGGCAAAGCAGTAGGAGGAGTCTTTACTAACAGAATATTCTAACCAAGAATAGTCTTTGTACCAGGAGCTGTGAAAAGTTCTCTTTCTTGTTCCATGCTGAGTTCTGGGGAAGTTTGTCAAACTTGGCTGAACAGGACCCTGTTCTTTTGATCTTGAAATATCTGGAACACAAACACAATGGTCATGTAAACACAATTTACATGACCATTATGTCATGTAAATTGTGCAGCTACTAAGCAGGTGTTGGTGTAAGTAAAATTACCACTGGGTCCTTCTGGAAAAGCAAAAGGAGTGCTGGACACTGCTGAGAAGAGATCAGTGGTATCTCCTGCAATTGCCCCTTCTGGCTCATCATCATCCTGGTCAGGCGTGGAGCTCTCTGTGTTTTCAGACTCCTCCTTTGATGGAACTACGTTGTAAAAACAGTACATTAACATAATTGAACCAACAATTAAAGAAACACATTAGCAGGAGCCAGCAAGTAAAAATAACCTAAAACGGAGTAGTAATTTGGCTGTTTCTGTAGATACTCTGACCTGGTGACGGTGGATTGGTGTTTGCTTGACTTTCCCTCTCGTGACTGGTCTCAGGACATGAGCTACCAGGACTGCTGATGTCAGAGCTGAACGCTGTTTGATTTGTGCCTGATTTGCCTCTTTTTATAAAGTAGCACTCCCTGTCTTTTCATTCTCAACTGACCCTAGGAAAAAAAAATAAGCCAGTCACGTTATGCCAAGTATCATTTCCTATTACAGTGTTAATAGATACCACTTTAAATGTGTAGGGTCAGGGCAAACAGACTGTGGCCGTATGTTGAGCATTCAAAACTTCTCAGCTACTGGACCGACTGACCTGTTTTTGTTCATAATCATTATCAACTTTATTTATAAAGCGCTTTAATAGCAGCCAGAGCTGAAATAAAGTGCTAAACATCCGCAATAAGATAAAAGAAAATGTCAAAGAAAATGACAAAGTTAAACACACAAGAATTAAAATAAATTTAAAATTCTATGGAAAACATAATAAAGCAAAAGGAGTAACAGATTAAATTGTCCCAAGTTCATGCCCTTTCCTAGGGGAAACTGAACCTCTGACAAAGTGTTGCAGTTTATTATTCCATATGAGCAGCGTTCATAGAAAATTGTTAGAAAATGATCTTATAGTACAAGATGGCTCCATTAGCATTACCTTTCACAGCTAAGAAAGAAAGAACCTAACACAATTTTATGAGCAGAATTTTTGACTGTGGCCAGAAGACAGCTTTTGAGCCAATAAATATTTCCCATGTAATTATATTGGCCAGAAGTAACTAATCTGATTGTTATTTTCTTAGTTTAGCTAACATTTTTCATTCTGTAGGGGTTTTTTTTAATGCCAGAGCTAATTAGAAATCGCTGTTAGAAAGGAAGAGCATTACTGACCAGAGGATTTTGGCAGGTCATATAATCAGGAAATGTTACTGTCGTGATCCATTCTGTCTGATAACACGGTGCACCACGATGGATACTTTTAGTTTTACTTCCCGTATTTATCCTCGCTGACATTGTTCAGGCAGACGTGAGTGGTAAACACGTCAGTATCTTTACAATACTTTTTCCTTCTGCGTGCATTACGAGTCTGACTGGCAGACGTGACGTATCGTAGCAATTGGCTGATTCGCTCACTAAGGCGGCGTCTACATATGTCTATAGCTGTAGCATTGTTAGCTTGATGCTCGCAACTTCTAGTAGTAACTCAACTACCAGAAACTATTTCCTGGCTGAGCACAAAATGGTTTCTAGCGTGTTCTTATTAGTTGTAGTAAACCATTGTAAAACTTACCTTTGAAGTCAGATTATCAATTTTGGAGTCAAATCGACGGTATTCCTCTTAGCTGTACAATATTTCTCTATCCCCTCTTCGCGGTTCTCCTTCTCTTCTTCTGTTGGGTCAACTGCGCTGTGTCCAAATGGTGTATCACAATAAACAAATGGTGCATATCGCCCCCTGCTGCTTTTGAGCAGTCACAACAGTCACAGCCCATTGTGGTACATAGTGCTACCTACTGTGCAGGAATGACTTGGTGTCGTGACATGTCCATCTTCTGGGGGGGGCACTGGCCCCCCTGGCCCCTCCTCTAGCTCCGCCACTGCTTATACCGTATGCTATATTTTTGCATTTTTCATTGTTTTACATGTTATGCAATGTTGTAACAAGACATTCTTGGCACTTCCTTTTATAAAACTGTTTTGCGGTGAATACAATACTGTTCAGGTTGTTAATAAATGTTAATTTTATGGTTAAAACAAGAAATTCGACAATTTCTTTCCAATATAAGACATACCCCGAAAGTAAGACATAGTGGGGCTTTTGGGGATAAAAAGAAAGTAAGATATTGTCTTACTTTCGGGGAAACACGGTAGTACTATTATTATTATTAGTATAGTATATAGTATATCCATCCATCCATTTTCTTCCGCTTATCCGGGGTCGGGTCGCGGGGGCAGCAGCTTCAGAAGGGCGGCCCAGACTTCCCTCTCCCCAGCCACTTCTTCCAGCTCCTCCAGGGGAATCCCAAGGCGTTCCCAGGCCAGCCGAGAGACAATCCCTCCAGCGTGTCCTGGGTCTTCCCCGAGGCCTCCTCCCGGTGGGACATGCCCGGAACACCTCACCAGGGAGGCATCCAGGAGGCATCCTTACCAGATGCCCGAGCCTCAACTGGCTCCTCTCGACGTGGAGGAGCAGCGGCTCCACTCTGAGTCCCTCCCAGATGACCGAGCTTCTCACCCTATCTCTAAGGGAGAGCCCAGCCTCCCTGCGGAGGAAACCCATTTTGGCCGCTTGTACCCGTGATCTCGTTCTTTCGGTCGATCTGGGAACGTAGATCGACCGGTAAATCAAGAGCTTCGCTTTTTGGCTCAGCTCTCTCTTCACCACGACTGACCGGTACAGCGCCCGCTTCACAGCAGACGCTGCCCCAATCCGCCTGTCGCTCTCCCGCTTCCTTTTTCCCTCATTCGTGAACAAGATCCCCAGATACTGTCCATAAAAGTAATGAACAGAATCGGTGACAAAGGGCAGCCTTGGCGGAGTCCAACTCTCACCAGAAACGAGCCCGACTTACTGCCGGCAATGCGGACCAGACTCTGACACCGGTCATACAGGGACCTGACAGCCCGTATCAAAGGTGCCGGTAACCCATACTCCCGGAGTACCCCCCACATGTCCTCCCGAGGGACACGGTCGAACGCCTTCTCCAAGTCCACAAAACACATGTAGACTAGTTGGGCGAACTCCCATGCACCCTCCAGGACCCTGCTGAGGGTGTAGAGCTGGTCCAGTGTTCCACGACCAGGACGAAAACCACACTGCTCTTCCTGAATCCGAGGTTCGACTATCCGATGGACGCTCCTCTCCAGGACCCCTGAATAGACCTTACCAGGGAGGCTTAAGAGTGTGACCCCCCTGTAATTGGAGCACACCCTCCGGTCCCCATTTTTAAACAGGGAGACCACCACCCCAGTCTGCCAATCCAGGGGAACTGCCCCCAATGTCCATGCGATATTGCAGAGTCTTGTAAGCCAACACAACCCTGCAACATCCAGAGCCTTAAGGAACTCTGGGCGGATCTCATCCACCCCTGGGGCCCTGCCACCGAGGAGCTTTTTGACCACCTCGGCGACCTCGTCCCCAGAGATTGGAGAGCCCAACCCAGAGTCCCCAGGCTCAGCTTCCTCAACAGAAGGCATGTTGGTGGGATTGAGGAGGTCTTCGAAGTATTCCGCCCACCGGCCCACAACGTCCCGAGTTGAGGTCAGCAGCGCACCATCCCCACTATAAACAGTGTTGATGCTGCACTGCTTCCCCCTCCTGAGACCAGAATGGTCTCAGGAGGGGGAAACTTTCCTTCTGCAAACTTTCCTCCTGCACCTTCCACTGGTTGGGATCATAACAGATTCAGTTTCAGACCCATGGTGACTCACTTCTCCACCAGTTCTTTGTCTCTCAGTCATCTCCAAACCTTTTACCGTTCCAACACTTTTACTCAGATCAACTCTCTCTTATCTTGATTTCTGTCACCCTTTAATTCCTCTAGTTTTTCATCCGGTTCCTTGAAATATTTCTGTCCTTTTTTCAGTAGTTTACAATTGAACTAACCAAGAACTGTCAGAAACAAAAACGCACACATTTTTTGGAAACTTTACTGATAAAGGGAATCTTTTCCAATGATTTTAAAGCATCTTATCCAGGCAGGATGCAGAGAAACAAGACCATATAGTCTTAAGGAATGAAAATCTGCTGAAACGTCATACGTTGTTATGTGGGAGAGAGTAAGGCAGACAGGTGGTTAAAATACAGTAAAAAAGAGGGATGGAGGTGAAAGACGTAGCTGGAGGCTGTAGGGAAGTGTTAAGTACCAGATAAAAGGGATGTTTGGTTTTGCGACAGTAAATATGAATCCTCACTTGGAAAAGTTAAAATTAGGTTTCTATGGTATTTTTAGAGAGAGGAAGTATAAGGAAATGACAGGAACAGTGAATATACTAAAAACATCTCAAGAGCTCATTATTGGACCAAAATAATCCACAGAAATGCAAAATCTCCAAAACGCTGATCATTTATTGACTGTTTTTTTTTTTTTCAGTCAGAACATAAAATTGCCTACCGAGCTGCGTATTGGTGTATAGATGTGTGAGCGTTTGTGAGTGCGAATGGGTGAATGTGACTCTAGTGTAAAGCGCTTTGAGTGGTCAAAAATGATTGGATAAAGCGCTATATAAGTTTAGTCCATTTACCATAGTGGCCTTTTACTCATCAGTAGCTAGCATTGCTCACCTCATGCTTCCATGGAGTGTTTTCTGGCCTCTTGTTAAACTCCACTTGTGCTTTTTCAACCTCTAACTTTTCAAATTCTTGGTAGGGCTTGAAAACTGTCGCCACTTAAACTTGAATTAGTTACTTTGAAGTCCCTGATTAGGTATTTTTAGCTCTCAAACAAACCCTTATTGTTTTGAATTGTGCCAAAATGTGTTCAGTTTGTGCTCTTCTGCCTGTTTCTGTAAGGTTTACGACAGTGTAATAAGACCAGACATCTTTGCTGTATATTTAAAACAGACATGTTCCCGTATGACATCACCTGTTTGTTTTTTTGTTGCTGTTCCTCATTTATCCCTTTAAGTCTTCAGTCTTCACTCATCTGTTCTGTCTCCTCCTCCTTCGCTTTCCTCCACTATCATGTCTTGGTCCTTCCCTCCTTTCCATCTCCCAAAGCAAATCTTCCCACTGCGCTGTGAAACGCATTAGCGGCATGTGTGCGTCCACAACGTTCCCTTTGTCTCAGAACGTAATCTGGATTTCATTTGTTGTTTACAGGAGCTTTCTAGCTGTGGCTGGAACAAGAAAGAGAAGCACAGCTCCGCTCCGAATGTCGTGGCCTTCACCCGCAGGTTCAATCAGGTGAGACTGCGACATCCTCGGCTCTCGCAGCCAAGTTCAATCTGAAGTCTCGCCCCAAAAATAAAGAGAGAAGGAGAAAGTCTTCCTCCCTGCGGTCGTGGAGATTTATGAGTCTTGGCCATTGAGGTTTGAGGGGATGACAGCTCGTCTTTCCATCATGCCCTCCGTCTCTATCCTCCTGCTCTCAAGTCATCACCCCGGATCTCCCAGATGTGCTTGTTTTTGAAGCTGTGTTTATCATGGCAGCTCCTGAGGTTCCCCGTGTCTTCTCCTCGCACGTGAAATGCTCTTATGTGCATCACAAGTGGTCCCCAGGTGAAGATGTGTGTGAAGGCAGACATGTTTTTATCCTCAGCTACTCGCATTTATATAGTGGCTTGCAAACATATTGACACTTCTTTTGCTTTTTGTCACATTAAAGTCACAATTTAATATGTTTTATGTGATAGACGAACATGAAGTAGTGAATTACTAAGAAGACTAATATGTTTTAGTTTGATTTAATGTATTTGATTAGGACAGTGCACTTTAATCAACATAACCACAATTCATGGCAGTGTAAATATGCAGGAATTGACACAATAGCTACATTTTAACCTGTATCCTCCTAAGACAAGTTAGTACAAAAACACAAAGCGTCTCACTGTACAGGAGAGAACACGGCGCACGTAGTTCTATTAAAACAAGTAATAAGAAACCAACATTTACACACACGCAAAATAACTAAGCAACATACAGAAACTGTACAAAAACAAGTTACAAGACCCTCAGCTCTAAGCAGTGGAAGTAGTTAATAAGGAAGTAGTTAATATCCCAGCTTTGAAAAGCTCCGTTCTGTCCATCATGTGAAAATAGTCTAAAAAAGAAACTGTAGCAAGACTTGAATCCTGATAAAATGCAATAATCTGATGCTGGAGGCATCTAATTTAATCTGAATGAGTTTGAGATGGCATCTGAGCAAAAATAAGTAAAGCTGGTGGAGACGTACCAAAAGAAAAAAGAAAAAACTTTACTGCAGCTGCTATTGTAATAAAAAAGTTTGTTCTTCAACCATTGAGAGTTGAATATAACTCCACACCATTTAGATTTTCCTCTCAATTTCACCCAAAGACACAAAAGTCCGAGTCTGCCGGTTTTGCAAAATGTTGGGGTGTAAATATTTTTGCAGAGTAAACAAATGACTGCGCACATGTTGAAGAGTCTTTCTCTCCTTACCCAGTTACATCAACGGGAAGCTGTGGGGAATGATTCAAGGGGCAGCCGTCCCCTTTAATCCACTTCCTCTGTTTTTGCCAGTCTTTTCTGAGCCCCACTTCACCAACCTCACATGTAAATATGATCCAAGAAGAATGTGTTTCTGTGGAAATTTCTTTATGTATGGCAGATCCCAAACGGTGATTCAAGATGTTTGCCGCACGCATTCGGCTGCTGCGAGCCAAGGAAAATGAGCTTTTTGGACAGACAGTCTTGGCCTGTCGAGGCAGAGAGTCCCAGAAAACCCATTCCACATTAACTGCGGCCATTTTTGTTTCCCCCCCTCACCTCCCCTTGATCCTAATTTTTTGTTGACTCGGTGCTTTCGGGAGCCAATAAAGGAGACTATTTGCCAGGGGGTTTAAACCGCTATGATAAATGCTCTGTAACCTGTTCCTTAAGGCTTACCAAAAGAGTTCATGTTTATGGTCAAGGTTTTATCATCTCAGACCTTTAATGCTCCCCAGCCAGAGATTGGATGATTATTTGACTCGAATTGTTAGTTTTTACATGCAAGACTTTTATCTTCACCAGTTTCTTTCCATTAAACCAGAAAACTGGTTGATCTACAGCCGATACACCTGTGTTTGCTTTGGCTGCTCCATCTTATTTAGGATTATTGAAACACTGGGAGCTTCTCCTCTAAAAGGCTTGATAACATTTATAAATCCAGCACTAAAGACGTGAGATTTGTTTAACTGAGATGTCCAAACATGGCCAACTCCAGGTTTTCCATGACAGACGGAGGTTAAAAAGTAAAATGATTCAAACTGAGCAACCAGCCAGTAATTCATTCAGCCTTTCTGACATCGAGTAGAAAGAAACAATCAAAAAAAAAAAAACAGCATAAGGAGAGAAATGATTAGCACTTATTGAAGACTTCATTTGTTCTTGTAATTTAAACTTGGTTTGAGATTGGTTCTGTGTTTATAGGCCAGCAGAAATGAGGGGATAGATACTCTCACCACTCCTTGCCAGAAAAATCAAAGCCGATATGAACTTAGATTTAGCTCCTTAAGACTAGCCAGCAGCAATTAGCAGCTGCCTGGTGGAACTGGACATCTGCTGAGCTCAATACATGCAATTTCAAAGTGTTAAATTATGAAGTCACACTTCTAAGTCATATTTTAGATGTTGCATTTTTTTAATAACTGAACTTAACATAGGTATTTGAATGTGCTATAAAAAAATAAAATAATGCCGCCCCTCTACGCAGATTTTAAAAAGTAGAAGTTTAAATTTAGACAGTGTGGGAGTTAAAAGTACGATTATCTCAGACGAAGACACAAAGATAGACAGACTGTTTTTTTTTTTTGTTTCTCTGTTCAGAACACAATGTCCAGACAGCTGCTGGCCTCAGTCCTCAAGTTAAATTTCTCTTCCCACTATCCCCTCTCTTCCCTCTCTCTTCTCCTTTTCCTCTTCCCATTCCCTCCATCCATCCCGAGGGTTTTAACAAGATTGATTGACTGACCCGTTTAACTGCGTATGTGCAATCAGAATCTTGTCTTGCCAGCAGTTTCCCCAAAGAGACAGATTTCCGACATCCCTCACTGTCTGGCCAAGTGCTCTGAACAAACACATGTGCCTGCTGTGTTTTTTTTTCTCTCTCTCCCTCCTTTATCAATTGGCATTTCTTGCGTTCTTGACTGTATCTATAAACTGATTGTGATCCTGTGTTTTATTTTTTTTTTATCAAGAGCTCGTTTCTAATTGGCCTAAATGGGGCGTTGCTGTTAACGATCTGTCCTGTGGTGAACTGCTTTGCTTTCGACCACACCGAGCCCAGAGCTGTCACGGCTTGCTGCAACATTGGCTCAGAGCTTAAGCGATCATCAAATGATGAACAATGCCTGTTTTTACATACCTGAAGTCCTGATTCTGCTTAGGAGATTATAACTTTTGATGGTTTCCCCAGTTTGTTTGTTGTTGGCAGGGTATTTTTTGTGTGTGTTGCTTGGTGCAGTAATCTCTGTTGGGGTTTTTTTGTTTTTTTTCTTAGACAAGTTTCTGGGTGGTAAGAGAGATCCTCCATGCTCAAACGCTGAAGATCCGAGCCGAAGTGCTGAGTCTGTACATCCGCACTGCCAAGGTATACATCCCCCCTCAAAACACAACATTAATACTGTAATTCACACAAATATTAGAAATTTACCTTTTTATGTAATACGATTAATAGTAAAAAAGAGACTATATTGGCTGCTGTAGCTTGGCAGCATAGCTCTGTGTGCTATGCTGAAATATTGAACAACTTGTTTTGGTTAAAGGAAAATCTGCAAAAAAAGCAGCTGAAGTATTACTCATTAACTTCTATGATGTTTAAATACAGAGCTAAATTTCTACAGTTGGAAAGCGTTATTTTACTGTGGTATGTTGTGAGCCAATTATCGACAAGTCATATCAAAACGTAGAACAAACATGCTAAAGTTAACCTAGCACAGAGGTCTGCAGCCTGCAGCTCTGTGGCCACAATGAATCAGCTAATGTCATTCAATACAACTTTAATAACAAATGCAAGTTTTAGCAGTTTTTTCATTGAATAGTTACATTGATATTCCACAACATTGACACTAAATTACCAATAATGTATAATCAATTTTTTTGTTGTTTGTTTGAAAATTTGCATTTGTTTTTTAAAATGATTTTCCATAAATATAAGAATAAAATTTATTTATCATCGCCTTCACAAAAATTTAATGTTTTCCTCCATTTGAAAACCTTCAAAAAATGTTGGTTCTTTACTAATAACATATTTATTTTGCAGATATTTTAACAAAAGTTATGTTTTTTTTGTTAAAAGGTTATGTAATGTTTGTGGCTCTGAGTGAGCCTTATGTTGCTGGACTGAAGGCAAAAAATGTCCCTTTGGAGTCTGAAAAGATGCAGCCTTCATTGATTTTTATTAAGCATCAGACTGACTCTGAATGTGCAACAGAAAAATAAAACTAAAATTCAGAGCACAATTGTCTTACTGTGTGAACGCATCTAAATGTCTGATCGATGTCATGTAACTTTTCACAGAAACTGTGTGACATGAACAACCTCCACGCTGTCATGGCGGTGGTGTCAGGGTTACAAAGTGCGCCCATCTTCAGGCTCACAAAAACGTGGGCGGTGAGTGTATTTACCTCATGTGGTTATGGAACGCCCACTGGGCTTCACACCACTTCCAGTGGAATATGGCAGCTTAATTGACATAATGTAACTGTTAAAATCCTTTTTGCTCTAATTCCCTTTTCTTGCCTTCTGGTTTTGCCTTATAATTAACAGCTACTGAGTCGAAAGGACAAGTCTACGTTTGATCGGCTCGACTACCTGATGTCCAAAGAAGACAACTACAAACGTCTGAGAGACTTCATCAGCAGCCAGAGCATGGTCTCTTGCATACCATACCTAGGTAAGAGAAACCAACGTTTCTACCTACAACAACAAAAAAATCACCTCTAGTATGACAAAATTAAATAAACAGAAGTCCTTATCATTTATTTACTTACAAATAAAATGTTCACGTGTGAAGTCGAATTTGTCTGGTTTCAAAGTTGGTTTATTTAGATCTTAACATTCTCTACACCATTCAGTTTGATTAAAATGGAATGAAGTAAGTTTTATTTGGTCGTCTGAACAAAGCCTGCACATTAACACGCAGGCTTGGTGTTAATCAGCCAAATGTGCGGCTAAGCTCTTCCAGAAATGCTTATTCAGGGGAAAAGTAGCAGGAAGACAACACGTCTGATTCATAGAGGGGATTCCTGCAGATTAATGAAAAATTAAAGATGATTTGTCTTGGTGGTCACTCATCAGTAGCTCTGGGTTTCGTCTCTTCAGCTGCTCATCGCGTTTGTGGTCCTTTTCTTCAGAGCGTTTTTTCAGATTTAGGCTTCTAGAAACCGAAGAAAAACCATTTAGAAACTAGATTCTTGACAGTGATCCTTGTCAACCCTGCATGTTTTGAAACGGTATTGAAAAGTCTCTGAGTCGCGTTAAAAATCCAGCCTTTTAAACTTTACGAGCTGTTTTCAGGTTTATGATTAACGGCGTATTGAAGCATCTGACTGACTCCGCAGCTGTGCCTGGCATTCTGACCATACGGATTATTAAGTATGCCGGTGTTTTATCATTTAATGTTCTCCCTTTTCCTCAGGTTGCTGTACCTTTCTACTGCAGCTTTTGCTTTCCCTGTGCTCCGTCGTTTCACTCTTTGCCTCTTCTTTTTTTTTATTTTGTTTGTTTTGCTTGGCTTCTTTGAACTGAGAGGAGGAGTAAATGTCGCTCATAAATTTGGTGCTCTGTTGAGAAACATCTCAAGGTTCCTTTTAGCAAGAACAAACACATGAATCAGTAAGAAGAGGGAGGGAAAAAAATCCTCATTTCCTCTACTATATGTAAAAGCTTCCTTTTACTTTTGGTTGGACTCGCTGACATCACACAGGAACCCCTGATGAGCCCTGATGAGGAGCGCAGGGGAAAATGCTCGCGTCCATGTGTGTGGTTTTACTGCCGTACTGTTTGTTCTTGTTTGGGCTTGATGATGACTTTGATGTTCTTTACTGCCAAACAGTTTTGTTTTTTTCTTCCTCTTTAGCCGTCAGGTCCCACTTCATCGCTGCCGTTGGCGGTTCAAGCATGCAGACTTAAATATGCGCAAACAAACACGGACACAAGCCCAAAAGCTTTAGAGTCGCTACAGAAAGCCGGAGGTGGCCGTTTTCCTCGAGGCGAATGCAAAGTCGGGGCTGCGAAGCAGCTTCAACTGTGTGTCTTCACTGCGTGTTAGAAGGGAAAGACTTTCCGTTCACTAAGCGTTTGGATGATTTGCGACCAGCTGCTCTGTCACAGGGTGGAGTCTCGTCGAGTATTAATGTATGAGTGGGATGGTGTTTCCCTATGAGATGAACGTTTTAGTGATGTGAACACATGTGTGCTGCGTTGACCGTCTGGCTATCTTTGGGGATGAAACCGGCCAAGTTGGCCGAGAGGAGGGAAATTGCCACTGGTTCGCTCTGGAACGTTTCCCTTCATCATAAATTCTTGATCACGCGGAGAGATTGGAAACGGTGAAGCTTGTTCCAGAGCTTCTCTGCTAATGTAAGCTTCATCACTGCTTGCATAAATAATACATCTGGGGGAGGGCCTCCTGGTGTGTTTTGCAGACGAGAACTCGCTTCATTGGTGTCTGAATTAGTGAGAGCTCGCAGGAGGGAGTTTGAATGGCTGCTGGGTTTTTTTTCTAGACAGGAGATTTTGATATTTTGAAAATGTATTTCTGGGACGCTTTTGTAACTGAGTCATGTTTTTGCTCCTTTGCATCTGAATTGCAACATAAAATTGACTGCATTTTAACACCACACTTATTGGCACCCCAGGTAAAGGTGCTAAGAAGTCTTAAAATAAAGTCGTTAAATGTAAACGTAAAAATGTCACTTAAAAAAATTAATCTGAACAGAAAATATTCAGAGGAGGTAAAAAAAAAAATCTTATTCTGAAAAAAATCTTTATTTACCATTTCACTGGTGTCATTTCTACATTTTTAAAAACAAAATATCTTTTTTTCTTTTCATATTAACCAATGACTAAAGAAGGCTGAATTTCAGTTGGACATTGTTGTCATAGCATCTAACAGGCACAATGTGTAGTTTTTATTGCCATATTACCCCAATAAAACACTTCTCAGCTTTAGTCCATATTTCCCAGGTTGACAGTCTTATCTAACCATTCGGTCGACCAGTTAGCTTTACTGAACAGCAATATTACCTGTAAGTACCAAAGATCAACGTCTTTACAAACAAGGGAGTGCTTCCCGGTTTTTGTAAAGCTCTGATTTGGTGCACATAGGAAGTGACCTTATGACACTTCATGATGTTAAAGCCTTGTGATATTTCCAGGGTGTCCGTACATCCTTAAAAAGTCTTAAATTTAAGAGTTTAAAAGTCTTACATTTTAAGTTTAAAATTTTTTAAAACTTATATTGTTCAACAGTAAGTTGGACTTAAATATGTTTAAACTTTGAGTTTGTGTTCACTGCGGTCTATACACTGAGAATACCATAAACACTGAGAGAATATCAGCTAATAGAAATGGCTAAATGATAGGGATTACGGTGCCAAAGTTTGGATCTGTGGTACAGCTTCCTGTTGGCATCAAGACCACCTCAGAACGAGATTTGGGTAAAAAATTGCCAAATATAAAGACTAGTTAAACCTGGACTAGAACATTCCAATGCAGTTAGATTCTTTAAAACATTTTTTATATTGCTAACAACTTTTCTCATTGAGGACCGCAGCATCTGCATCGTTCTCTCGTGAGCTGGATGTGTCACTATATCGCTATGGCATCCACATCTTAAATCCAACAATGGTTTGTACTCGATCAAAACAAAGTGGCGTTTGGCGGTTACACAAGGACAGTCCGTTAATATGCCAGCTGGAAGTCGGACGCGATCTGTCCCGAGGCACAGAAACGATGCGCTTCTCTGAAAGCAATACTTCTTGTTCTGACAGGTGGGGCGAAAGGGGAACGGCTGTCTCCAGTAACCGAGTTTCTGTTTTTCCTCTGTGAATGCACGACGCCGTTAACTTTAACGAGCTTGAAACTACATTTATCTTAGCAGGTAGGTCAACAGTAAAAAAAAGAAAAGTAATTGAACTCTCTAAATAAGCATTTGATAGCAGTTGTACAGGTTCAGCTTTTTTAATTTTGCGGTTGTTAAAATGGAAGCTGATGTTCTCAATGAAACTAATGAGAAACAATGAAAATACATGGTGCTTTGGTAACTTGCCTTGATAATATTTTATGGTCCCTGTGTAAATGTATTGCGCTTAATAATAAGCTGATCCATGCTTCTTTTAATGTTTGGCATCTCTCAGTGGAGAAAGACCTCGCCGAAGGCCAGAAGCATGCACTAGGGCTTCATTCGTGTTTACTCTGAGTTACGGTTGCCGTGGGACACGGACAGCCGTGTATGGAACAACCAATGTAATGGAAAACATCAGGATTAAAGTGTTGTCTCAGATCAAAAACGTCAGCCAACTAAAGAGACTAATTTCCCAACTGGCTCTTTTGACACGCGGCTCTACGTATTGCGAGCCAGTACAGCCGGTCCTCGCCAAGGCCGGGGCCCCTGCGACTGTGCCGCATTTTTGATGCAGGCTTATCTGCCTTCTTGGTCCGTTGTTGTTTTGAAATCATGAGGCACATTGTGTTGAGTGTTTGTTGTGGTCTTATTAGGTATTGTTTTTTGTTTTTTTTAATCAGAAAGCTTCGATCTGTTCTGATTTTTTTGGTGCCACTTGAGGAAGATGTTCAGAGAAGAGCCCCCATTTCAACACATGCCTATATTCTTCTTACTTTTTTTTTTTCTTCCCCAATATACACTTCATGTGAAAAGAATGTTCCTCTGAGTCTTCTCCAGATGTTTCTTGGTTTTTATTAAGTTTACTGTCTCTTTCAGCTTTCAATTTAGACTAAATTCCTTCACGACAGCGTTGATTAACATCCGCTCTAATCTACATCTCTCTCTCTGATATGGGCCCGTTTTCCCATGAAAAGGTTTTTGGGGGTTTTTTCCGTTAGTTTAACTCTCCATTTTTCCATCAAAGGATAATGTGAATTTTAAAATGCTGCCTCAGTCCATGTTTATGGATTGACTTTTATTTATTTGTGTGCGTGTGCGTGCATGCGTGCGTGCGAGTGAGTGAAGTGCCTTGGGGATATATAAACTGAATTATCCTTCTCACAATGCTTAAATGATTTAATCCAGTGGTATTTATATGTTTATTGAAGTGCTACGATAACTTCAAAACTCATATTATCTGGATGTAATGTTATACATGTGAACAGTTTTGATTATTTTGGTTATACATTAGTTTACTTTGTTTCACATTTGCAAACTTATTCCATTGGGATTTTATGTGAGTTACAAACATGTACGTGTGTGTTTGTGTGTGTAGCAGTTTTTTATCGCTTTCACATCCATCCATTTTCCCATCGACTTTATCCAGTTTCTTAGTCCCTACTAGGGGGAAAAAAAGCAATCCCACAGCATAATTCTGCCTCCAAGTTTCATAGGGATGATGGGCAGTGCAAGACATAATCTAATCTCATATCTCATGAGTTTAGGAGGCCATCACTCCATTTATCCATGATCTGACTTCTTCATGTTGTATTTATTCAAGTGTAGTAAGATAACAGGATTTGACTGTAAACGTTCTTCACATTGTTGCAATTTTTATTTGAAAATACATTTTGAAAGCCGTGCCTATTTTTCTATTTCACTTCACAATTACGCACTACTTTGTTTCGGTCAGTTACGAAAAGTCAGAATAAATTTGTGGTTGTAATAAAACAAAATACATCTGCAGGCCAAAATCAATGCAATCCTAGAATACTACTAAAAGTGAAACCTGAAAGACCATTCAAGATTTTTTTAAAGTGTTTTATTTTTTCTTGGATGACTAAGTTCACATCATATGTTTTTCATCCGCTTGTCAAACAGACGTGCACTCCTTGTGTTTTTTTCTTCCCCCTGCGTACATTTGTTCTGGGGTTTCTAATGCACCTCTACACGGGATAAAAACATAAGAACATTTGTACCGTTACAAGAATAGATATAAAATTGCCAGAGATGACTACAGTTACTATAAATACACTGATAAATAACAACAAAGATTAGCAGAGTGGGAACACTGAACATGAGGCCTGAGTCAAGTCATACCTTTTTCTTTTTTTAAATTAAACAATTAAAGCCAACAATATTTACATACTAAAGCCAGCTCAGCCTTATGCACAATCAACAAGCACACATATCGATGAGTTCACTTTCTTTTGGATACTGTAAAAAAATAATAATAATAATCCTACAAACAATTTGACAGTAAATTGAGCAAGATCCATCTTCCTTTGTTAGATTTTGTTTTAGGCATTTTAACACTTCAAATTAAAATGGCATCAACTCCTATTGTTCATTACCACTGTGTTGCACAAATATCCGGTGCCACTTGATATAAGAAGCACTACTTTCAATAAGTCATCATTAGCTGCTCAAGAGAGATCTCATGTCTGTAGTAAATGACCATTTTCCTTTATTACATATTCGGTCTTGAAAAACAGAATCAAGTAAAACGTATTGGAGTAATACTGAATGGCCTCAGGGAGACTGATGGCCCGTAACCGCCTGACATCATAGGAGAGCAATTACTTAATGAAGGCAGTATGATCCGTCTTCATTTTAGCTGTTCTGTTGGAGTTGTTGTTTTCTGGCAATAGACCAATGTCTCTCGGCTGTTTTTTTACTCTGTTATGATGGCAAAGATTCCTGATTCCGCCACTTTATATCATTTATTTATGGGTAGAAGATGTAGCGAGGATGAACCACCATCCCAAGTCTCAGTCGATTGGCCGGATCATGAGACGAACAGACTTTAGAGAGTAAAAGCCCCCTCCGTAGGCCGCCCAGAAGATCCCGTCCTGAAATTTGCTGCGGTAGACTCCACCGCTGTACCAAACTCCGTTCAGATTGGTCTGACCGCAAGCGTTGTACCACCAGCCACCTTTATGAAAGTGCGCGCAGTTTCCTGAAGAGAAGAACAACACAGGATCAGGAGACAAAATCAGTGGGTATGTGAAGATTGTTTGTCTGGCGCGTCGACCTACCAGAGAATTCGTCTCTGTCTCGGTCGAGTGTGGTGAACTGTTTGCCGTTGTTGCTGCTGAAGGAGTCGCCAGCATTTCCCTGGTAGGTCCCCAACCGCAGCTTAAAACCTTCACTCTCGGGCTCCAGGTAGAAGCTGCTGTACTCTGCGTACACCTTCTTCCCTGTCCAGTCCTCCAGCTCTATCATCAGCTTGTAGTCACCCTGTTTTGCCAAGCTGTAGATGTTGTCCAGCCCAAGCCAGTGTTCACCATCTATGTTGCCAAAACCTTTCTGTAGGAAACGGGAAGTAGGTTTTTAAATGTCGCAGCGTTTTCAGTACGGCATTAGTGGTAGGTGTTGTGTAGTCCAAAGAATACAAACTCTCTAAACCTGAATGAGTTTAATGAAATTTCAGCTTTTGAATTTTAATGTAGCTTGTGCCTTGTAATCAAGCAACACAAGTTCACATCTGCTTCCAATTGGGACTCTAAAGTGATCCTCGACCTCTCACTCAACAAATTAGCTAAAAGTCTCAGGCTTTGACGATCTGGCAGACGCCTGACAGAGTAAATGCTGCAAAGTCAGAGCTGCTTAGACAAACCTCTGTTTCCGTTTCAAAAAGTACCCAAGTATTGATTTCAAAGCCTGATTTTTATGACTGAGGGAACCTCTTGGCTTCCTTCCCCTTTATTCCTGAAAAAGAAAGCCAAGACCAGTAGCTTTTAATTGCAGGTTTTGGTGTCATTTTTTGTTGAGGGGAAATGTATCCGTTTCATAATTGTCCCTCCTAAGTTGTCTTTTGGATGTCATCTCAGGGTAAAAAACACTGAGGGCAACTTGAGAGCTACTTTAACCTCCAAATCTTTGGAGATTGCATCTGTTGGTCTCTGGATGCTTTTCTTGGCTGCAAGTTTACTGTGTAGGATGTTAATCTATTGGGGTAAGTGCTTGGTTAGAGTCTCCTAACTGAACTGCTCAGACTGGGTCACTGATGAAGGCGCGATAGTATAAACTGTGGGAAAGGTTCACTAGTTTTTCCTCAAAACAAAATCCTTTCATTAATAAACTTACTTTGTAGTTCTCCCAGTTTCGAAAGAAGTTTACAGAGCCATCTTTCCTCTTTTGCAACACTGTCCATCCTCCGTTGTCGAGGCTATGCTCACACCAGACTTGGATTAGGCTTTCGCTGTTATCAGTCTTGAGCAGGTACATGCCATTGGTGGAGTGACCCGCCCGTCGCACCTGGTAACAGTCCTTAAAAGGACCTGGGGTGAGAAAGTCAATAAGGTCATTCTTGAAGCAAAATAAGTACTTGATTTAAAAAAAAAAAAAAAAAAAAAAACATCATTGGGTAGATGAGTGACTAAGAATAGAAAGTGGTGACTCGGTGTGAGTTTTGACCTCATATTTTCAAAGTTCCCAGTTGGAATGGGGAAGGTCTAGGTCGCTTCCAGTGTTTATTGTACAATGTGACTGCTAGAGATGTAAAGTGTGATGAAAGTTGCAGGTATATTGTTTATTTGTACTTTTGACAATGGGGATTTCATTTTACCTACCTCTATTTGCAAACATACTCCTTCATTCGTTATTGGTTTGCACCAGTAATAAACACAGCAACAATTAGAAAATCCTACTGGTCTTCTCGGTTGCAGTGAGTATTACACTCAAGACACCAGCGTTCAACTTTTGAGACAAATCAAACTAAGTGCTATCACTATTGGAAAAATCTGCTATAGTTGTATACCTTATTCTGTTATGGTTGGCTTGAAACTGTTAAAGTGAGCTCTGCTTTTAGTTATGCCGTCCAAAAACAAACACATGCTGGCCTAAAGATGTCTTTCTATGAATTTGCATGCTGAAATTGGTACATGGGTATTCATCTGGGGATAGGTTTTAAAGCCTCAATTGATTCCATTATGTAGCTTTACCCAAAACTGAACCAGCTGAACCTATACCAACATATATCCGCTGTTTCCGACTTGAGGGAATAGTTATTAGATCAGCATGAACACAGGCTTTGTGTGCGTGTGTTGGGGGTCTAAAGACCCTACAGGCTTTTGGTAGATTGGTTCTTGAATGTCTCTGGACTGAATGGACCCAGTGTAATGCCTCTGGCCAGAAATCTAAAACCTAATGGCACACGCTTGTTTTTGTCCAGCGGTGTCTTCTTCAAACATCGTCAGGTTCCTCAGGCTGAGGCTAAAAATAAATCAAGTGTTACATACTGGCCTAAAATGTGTTTAAGTAGACCAAACTGCGGTCCTGCAGGGTGTAGTTACAGTTCTGCTGAACCTACATGGAACCTATTTAGAAGTGGTGTTTGATATTTTACCGTCTATGGTGGTTGTGCATAAATAGTTGGTGAAATGGAAAAATTTAACTTTTTTTTTTCTTTTTTTTCTTTTTTATTGCTGTCTCTTTCTCTTGGGATTCATTCAAATACCATTGAAGTAAAATTCCTTCCACCCACCTTTTTACCTCTTAGACAAACTTTCCCACCTCTGCCTTTTTCCTTTTTGCACCTCTGCTTTTTAGTATTGGAGCTAAAAATCAATAGAATTTGACAAACACCTGCTTTCTGAAATACTGTGAATGACCGACAGTTCTCTGAGGAACTTACAGCAAAATATCCATTAAACTTTGGATTTAATTACAATTCACATTGTGCTTGGGTAATTAAAAAATTGAAATGGATTTTAAATCGAGGTCAGTCTGATTAATCTGCTGATTAGAAATGTAAACAAAGTCGCAGGAGAAACTCGATAAGCCCAAAGTTTCACAAACAATGCCAGTACTCCAAGATATCTGAGAAACAAGGTAAATAGATGGAGCAAACCACTATGAAAATCAAATACATCTGGATAAAATTGGAACGTTTCGGGTTCCTGTCCATATATCACCAAATGTCTCCAAATTTTTGGACGTAATTCTCCATTACGTTTTACTTCAAAGCCTTGTTTAGGTTACATTGAGGGTGAGGACAGTGGAAGCATCGACTAACGCAACTTCTAGATGACGGGTCCAATTGATGTCAATAAGTTGCCTCAGAAAACATGATATCCCCCTACTAGGTCATCACCCTTTAGTCCAGAAGAGCTTTCTTTCTTTCTTCCTTCTGTCTCATGGATGTTATGAATGCTTCGTCCATTTCACTTACAGGCTGGATAAACCTCGTCAGCATTCCCCGACATACTCCCAGTGCCAGCAAAAATATAACTTCTTGAACTGAGGTTTAGGAATTCCCTCCAAGTAAAATTTTGAATGTTGCAAATGAGTTTCATCTCCGAGATGATCCGTTTCAGATGTCAAAGTGAGACGAGCTCTGGGAAATGGGCATTGGCTTCGGGGGGAAAACCTTGTCTGTCCTAAAGGACTCATGGTTTATTTCAGACACTTGTAGATTGATGAATTTCTGATATCCTGTCAGATCTGTGACTCTTCTTCTACCTCACCGTGCCTACCATAGTTAGCGTGTATTCTGACCCAAACCGAGCATAAGGTGTCTCCCATAGCTGTTCAAAGAGACTCAGTCGACATCCCTCTAATGTAGTACATATGTTGAAGGCAGTGCAGCCAGTACAGACAGCCAAGTGGGAACAGAGGAATGCATGATTTCACTGCCTCTGTAGCATGCCAAGGGAAAGCCAACTGTGCCTCAGCACTACTGACTCGGGTGAGGAAACGCATTTTAATTTGCTGTCCTTTGCTAATTGTGCTTATGTGGGTTACATAAGGAACAAAAACACACTGGGGAATCACAGTGAAGTGGTACACACCGTCAGAGGTGATCGTCCCTTGGGGTGGCGGGGGATCAAAGGGTCTAGCGGTAGGTGCCTCCATGCGAGAGTCTCTGAGGAAGGCCCGATTGTTTCTCACGATCTCATTGGTGAAGCGGTTATCAAGGGGTATGTTCTCCGGCACCACCTGCACCAGCGGAGGAACTGGTGGCAGCTCGCTCCGTCCCAACATCCTCATGCATTGTTCTTCCAGCGCGGCGATGAGAATGGACTGATTATTGACCACGCCAGCCATGGTGGCGAAGCGAGCCTCCAGCTCCTTGTACCGCGAAGCCAGTCGCATCATCTCCGAGGTCACGTTCAGAACGCGGTTCTCCAGCTGGGCCAGCTCCAGAGAATTGTCCCTCTTCCGGATGATCTCATGCAGCAGCTGCATGTAGAGCTGCGTCACTCTGGAGTTCATGTTCCTGCTCTCTTTCCGCAGCAGCTTCATCTCATTCACCAAGTTGCCGTCTACCTCCACCACCAATTGCAGTGTCTCGATCTCGCGCCGCTGCTTGTTGAGAACCTCCCGCACATCTGCGATGTCCATGCGGGTCACTCTATCTTTGTCTGGCTCGGGGCCTGTTGTACTGGCACAGATTGGACCTGATGACAGAAACGAATCATTTAAGGGAGGAACGAGAAGCTGTAACTCAAACTGGCATTTGTCCAAGAGGTTGCATGTTGTGTACCTGTGATCCTCTGCTCAGGCACCATGAATGTATAGGAACACTTTTTGGCATCCACATCCTGAGCGGCTCTTTTACTCCTCTGGAGGGAGAACTCTTTGGTTCTCCGGGCGTCCCTTGAACTCCTGCAGAAACTTTCCTCCCACAGAGAGAGGCAGAGCAAGGCGCACAGGCTCCAGATCGGCCCCTGCATCGCTGCCGGCTGGCTGGATGGATTGATGGACGGCTACTGGGGCTCCCTCCAGGCCTCCCTGAAAGAATACAAGACCTTATGAGTTAAGGAAACGGTGACTAACAAAAGGAGTGAAGCCAGGAAGGCTGTTTATTGTGTGCTATTCCTGGACCAACCTTCAGTGCACTGTAATGAGTAGGTGTAGGATTTTTTTTTTATTGACGAGCCTGAAGTAGCAAAGTTGTCTTCTGAATAAATTTTGGGTGGAAGGAGTGAAATAAAGAATCTTCTCTGTCCGGCCAACTGGATGACGTCTGCTTTCTGTCTCTGATGACTTCTCAGTTGACACCCAGCTCATTTTTCTGCTCAATTTCCTCTAATAAGACCAGCTGATCCAGAAGTCCCGCTACTTTGTCTTTGTGTCCTTATGCTTGCATTTTCTCCAGTGATCTTAGAATACATTTCTTTAGCAGTACAACATAAGGCATAAGGCTCTGTAAAACTGTTTCCTGGATGCATTTGTGAAACTTTTCAGGATGCCTTAGTTGTGGTCTCTGGAAAACAGCAAGGCTCATTCTCCTCAAACTCTAGTCTTTCTGTCTCAGTTTATTTATAAATGAAATATGTAAATAAGCATAAATAAAACTTCAAACCAGACTCCTCCATTTGGAGCGCTGTAGTGTGGGTCATGTTTTATCTCTAGAGACAGAGCCAGCTGACTAGCTTTACGAGTTAAAACTTGCTCACATATTTCATTTCTTTGGAGGCAAAGTTCCCCAAAAACAGCTGTTTTTTTTTTTTAATAGCTTCTGCAAAATATCTTGAAATGACTCTTCAAATTAACATGACTGTTGATTATTGGCGCTGCACCAAGAAAGCGACATGAACGTCTGAAGACGCTGAAGACATTTTGTAAAAATTTCTCTTTTTGCAAAATGTGAACAAAAATGGAGTAGCGTCAGATTTTAGGATTTGTCTTTTGTCTTAGGTAAAGAACCATGAGCCATTTCTCCCGCTAATGCAAGACGTGCATAAGCATTGGTTGTGTTCACCCAGTTTGCCCAGCGCTATAGTTCACTTCCTGCATTTAGCTCAGTCTCCGGTCCGTTTGTATTCACACAACGCATTCAAACCGCGCCAGACGTCACTTCAACTGAATTGAGACCCAGGTTTTTACGCGGACCAGAATTCCCTTTTTTTGGTCTGCATCAGAGTTTGATTGCGCATTCACACCTCCAAAAACGAACTGGACTTTCCAGAGTTCGATTAAAGTGGAGTAAACAGGGCTAGTGTGGATGCACCCTAAATCTCATGCAGGTGACTTCTGAAGCCAAGTTGTTGCTGGATTCTGTTTAGAGGCATTAGTCAATGGGGTGGACGTAAAGACAAGTTGATGTACAGTTATGTCAAAACCATGAAAAGGTTCATATGTTTTGTACATGACTGTTTTAACCTCGGGTTCGCTCATGCAGACTCTTTCAGTGGTAGCAGCACAATAACCAGTGACTTTTCCCAATGCCATCCACTCCCATCACACAACCACCTGCAGAAACCCCCCCGACCCTAAATTCCTGTGCAGCTTCCCGTGAGACGGGTTAAACATGGCGACGGGGATGCCGGGCAGCAGGCGGTGTTTGTGTTTTACTTTAAAGATTTGATGGACGCTCACACCGTGGCAGCCCGTCACCCCAGGGGTGTAAAACGAAGTAAGTCCTCTTTTATCTTTGAGGTGCAGCTCTCTGCACCTTCATCCTTCATCCTCCTCCCCCATCGATTCTTGTTCTGTTTACTATACAAACACAGCAAAAAAACACAACCCCACCAGACCTGCTATGCCTGCATTCATCTCCTCGAGCCGTGTAAGACCGACTTCGTTTGGCCCTTCCAGCGGTGCCACATCGCTGAGCCTTGCCTCCTCCCCAAAAAGCCCAGGCCCCGTGTGTCTCTCGTATGACGCCATTGTGGTTCCTCAGGAATTCTGGCCGTTATGTCACTTGGAACAATGTTGAAGGGAGAGACCGGAGCGCAGCCAGTGCTGCAGCTTGTTTGCGTGCGTGCGTGCACGCTTTAAGGCAATAAGCTCGCGCGGCTGTCTACGTGATTGAATTCTCTCTCTCTCTCTGTGTGTGTGTGTGTGTGTGTGTGTGTGTGTGTGTGTGTGTGTGTGTGTGTGTGTGTGTGTGTGTGTGTGTGTGTGTGTGTGTGTGTGTGTGTGTGTGTGTGTGTGCGTGACTATTCAGAGACGTTATTAATTTTTCATGGTTGGGGTTTTCTACTTTTTTTTTTTCCCCCAGCAGACTGTTTGTCTGACAGCGGAACCAGGTACTGTATCCCAGCTGACCTCAGTAAGAGCTGCTAATGACTTTACCAGCAGCATCTCTTCTCCTGTGGGTCTTTTCTTTGCTTTATAAAGTCTTTGCTCGCAAGACGCCTAGGTGGGCATGAACGAGACGGTCAGAGTTGGAGTTCATCTGTGAGATGGACAGAGCTACTCCTTATTTTTTATTTTATTTTTTATGTTTTTGAGTCTGAATTCCTCCAGTGCATTTGCTTTGACTATGAAGGGCCTCACATCTTTCATGAAACCACAACATATCAAAGACATTCCAGGATATGCTGAGGGGTCACATGAAGGTATAGAGTCTGCAATGTTTGCTTTAAACAATTTTTTTTCTCAAAAAATTATTATTGTACTGCAGCCGTTCTTTGTGGCCAGGTTTATTCTGATATTTTTACTCTGATCTTGAAGAAATGTCTTTGCTGCGTCACACAGCTTTGGGTTCTTTGGTGCAAGGCAGAAACAAATCATGAGCATTTAAAGATAAAGCTCAGGATGTTGATAATGGAAGAAAAGCTAAGTAGTGATCACGAAATAACTTGTGGCTCTTTGTCCCGCCTGGCCAGGGGTCATCAGCATAACTTCAGAGAAATCCTATTTACTTTATCATGTCAGCTGTAGCCTTCCATCGCACTCTTTTCTCTTTGTTTCACTTAAAGTTCTCTGTATTTCTTTCTCTGATCATGTTCTTGTTCATCTATATTGAAATACATATGGAAGTCAAGCCCTGCTGTTAATTTAAGGATTCATATAAACTTTAAACATTCTTTTTCCCCTGAAGCTAATATGAATTATTCTTCATCTTGTTGTCTTGGCTTTTGCCGACGCACTTTATTTATTGCCATAATATCATTGTGCAAGCAGTGAAATAACGTCTGGAAAAAAGGATTTGCAGTTCACTTGGCCTGGCTTGTGTTTTGGCAACATCTGTGAACATCTTCGCTGTTGCTCCATGATGACTTCACTCCATACTAACTCCTAATTATGACGAAATGTGTTTGGTTATCTCTTTAATTCCTCCTCATTTGCTTTTTATCTCCATGCTTTTCTCTTTGCTTTGGGTCTCTTGAGTCTTATGTCAATAATAAGGTCAGTCTGAAGGGTTGAACCTACTTCCTCTACCAAACGCTCTTTCAGCTGGGAATCTGTTCCAGTTGAACAATGTTCCTTTCTTTTCTTTGTTTAAAACAAATAAAACGTATTATCCGATATCTGCTTTGATTGGTCGTTTCTGCTCATTATATCCCCGTTGATTTGCTGTTTAAACCCGTCAGTGTTGAGAGTTTGGGGCCTCCAGACTGCTTCACGCAAACAAAAACAGACTCCAGTCTTTATCTTCACTCTTTCGTCACAGAAATGAGGTGATGTTGAGATAACAAACTTTTCCAGAACGCTTTCGCCCCACTCCATTTATCTCGGTTTGCATTTTTTTTCCCTCAAGCCAAACAATATTTCATCCATCTTGAGCCTGTGCGTGGCTGCTGATTTTACTCATGGATCCTCAAGTCGGAGAGCAATATTAAATTGTTTCCTGCATGTTTTGAACAAGAAGAAATTTGTCATTAAGTAAACTGGCTGCTTGCGTACCTTCCAGACAGGAAAAATCGGCTTTGAATTTTTGTTTAACTTGCTATATGAATGAATGATGTACCTCGCAAAGACAGCCATGCGGCACTCCTACTGCCTCGAGTTACACTGTATTTATTGGCATAAAGTCTGTAACAACCGACATATCAGTTTTTCCCCAAACAAATTGATTCATATACGTGCAATTCAAACTGTTTGTGTGGAAATCTGACTCACTGCAGGTGTCTGGTTGGAGGCGAAGTCGGTGTTGACTGTGAACTTTTGGACACGATTTTCATGGGAGCCTCCACAAAGTTTTTGGAGGATTGGCCAGATGGTGGAGATGCTAATAGCATGAAAACATTGAAGCATTTTCCTAATGCTGCCGTCTAAATATAACTGGTATGAGATTGTCAAGGTATGATATTAGGACAAAATGGATCAATTTCAAAGTATTTGGACAAAAATTATTTTCTTCAAAGGAAAAAGCTGAAGTGTTTTCTGCTGCAGCTAAAATAATGTAATATTTACTCTTTTTCTGTTATAATTTTGAATTTTGTTGTAGTAGTAGTTAACTGTGCTGCACAAAATAAATGTTTTTGCAGTTATGTAGAGTGGCACATTAAACCAGAGTGTTTAGTGGTTAACTAGCCCGAACTCTGATGCTTTACAGCAGTGGTCCCCAAAGTCGGTCCTCGAGGGCCGGCATCCTGCATGTTTTAGTTCTCTCCCTGGTGGTAGTAACAACCTCCTCAACATGTCAATGTTCTTCTTAGGCCTTCTAATGAGCCATCATTTGATTCAGGTGTGCTAAACCAGGGAGAGACCTAAAACATGCAGGATGCCGGACCTCGAGGACCGACTTTGGGGACCACTGCTTTACAGTCATGTCGCCCATATATTGTCAATTGTTGTTTCCATTCTCTTGTAAGTGAAAATATTTCCAAACAATCAAATGAGTCTTTCTCTTTGACAAGAGAGATATGTTGGAGCCTTATTTCAGCCAGTTGTTCTGCAGTGCTCAGCAACAGGTAGGGAAGTGCTGCGTTACCCCAAAACTGACAGAAATTAATGTAGACATAAAAAAAAAAGTATAAAAGATGTTTCAGCTAGTTGGCTCCAACTGTCCTAAATGTGTAGTGATGAAAAATATTCTATAAGACTGAAAATAAATGCCATTGTCGGTGGATTGTGTTGGAAACTCTTGAAACTCTTGGACTTGGTATTTTACTCTCTTATCAACCAAGTGTGAAACACACAGGCGTTTTGTCTGCCAAAGTCATATCTGCATTGTGTTAGTCTTAGGGCTCCTGGTGTTGAGATCTCCTGCAAAGATTTACCAGTCTGCAGCCTGACTGACTGCTGCTGGAGGGAACCATAAACTTGTATAACAATATATTTGGATTTTTATAGTAGAGTCAAAATCCGGTGCTTCCTCGCCTCCCCCTATCTGGTCATCAGACTTTCTTCCAGTGAAGCCAGAAACAAGAAAAAAAAAAAAACAATCCTGAAAGATTCATTGTTTCTCAGAAAAAAGCAATAAAAGAAGAGATCTTGTGTCAAGAGCAAAAGGAGAAGACTGTAATCCACAACGACTTGGCTTTAAGGTAACCAACGTGGATGTGAGTCAACTTTTGTGTGTCTGCACAGCGGGATGCAAACTTCCTTCCAGTCAAACATCCATTGCATGTCGTCACCGGGCAGCGTTTCTGCTCACAGAGACGCGCTAACGACATTATTAGTCACGCAACGTTTTATATTCTCGCCAAAAGGCTTGGTAACGGTTCCACAAGAAGGAAACGCTTTCGACTCCGAACGGTGGAGGGTCAAATCGGTTTGAAGCTTCGAAGAGGAACCCACTCGGCATGAGCTGGCAATGCATTAAAAACCAACTGACATTATAAAAACAATTAATGGGTGGAAAACAAAAACACCACCGCACACTGAGGAATAATAAAAAGAAGGAAAACTCATAAAAGGGAAGCTGAAACAAAACCGCAAAGCTTCCCAGAGATTAAATCCTACCTCTCGACACATCTTAATGTTTTCTTTTTTGTTAGATTTTTTTTTCAAATGTTTTTCCAACCATTTGTCTCCTTCAAAGAAGCTTGTTTTGCTTTCTAGGCAAAGAGACCTCATCCCTCTCTACGCCGTATAAGTGAAGAGTATAGTGAAAACAAAAAAACCAAACCCTCCTGGCCCCCCAAGGGGTGGGCTCATCTGTTTTGCTTCTTGTGTAGAGAGATGCTAAACATGTGGGCTGATGTTGGGGTCAGAGGTCTCTGTGGGATTTGGCGTGTAGACCCACCCTTCCTCTCCTTTACCCACCCACTCAAACACTTCACACACCCTGCAATCAATTGGCCTTTGTGGGAAGCGGGGTCCCCCTCTTTCTCGTCATGCACAGCATTCACAGCCATGGGAAAAAATATGTTTTGCGGGGAGCTTTATGGGATTCTGGTGGCCGAGGTTCACGTAAGGCCGACTTTTTCTCTCCTTCTAGGACTCTAAGGTACAGAGATCTGTGACCGCCCTCTAATACTTGGGCTTTGTAAAGTTTTGACTTTGATTTGTTTATTTTTTATGCAGTTTAGATCTCTCTTAAGTTGTTTCTGTTTTCAGCAGTAATTTTTCTTCAAATGTACAGTCTTTAGCATTTTGTCTCGGTGAGTAACACAATTAGCACGGTTAGCTTGGCTAGCTATGAGCGGCAGTCCCTGTGTGTATCCCCAATACAAGGCAGACATTTCACTTTTCTTACTCTTGATATACTGAGGATTGATGTTAAAAGTTCAAACATACTAAAAAAAAAAGATCAATACGTTTGTCGTTCAGTTTCCGTAATTTTTATCAAAGTCAGCTTGAGGTCAGTTCATTCCTTCGCTGGTTCTACGAAGTGTTTCCTGGGCGGGCACGACGTTACGCCCCGCGGAAGAATTACCTTTTGGACAGAAAACGCACCACGTTGTTGGGTTTTTTCAAGCATAAAATGGCAAAACTGCGAAATTATCAGGAAGCTGTTTTGTAGCAGCTGGCATGCTTCAGGAGAAAATTGTTTGTTTTTTTTAATGTGCTTCCTAGTTACTGGAAACGGCTAACTCTGTCCTCTTCCTACGACTTCCACAAAAGCGCAACATGGTGTGTTTAATGGTTGGAAAAAGATCGATTTCTTTTACGAGTTCATCTCACTTGTCGCATGTATGAGCTGATTCTGCTAAAAACCAACTGGATTTTTGGTACCTCTGACATTTCTCTTCCATTACAGTATAAAATCTCTCCACTACAGTTATACTTCATCTGTTCTCTTCTATCAAATCCCAACAACTTTTTTTTTTTTTTGTCTCGTGTGTATTGTGTTGCCCAGGGTGAGAGATGGCTTGCCTCTTGAACTGCTTTGAGGATGCTTGGCTTTGACCAAATATTTCAGCTTCCAAAAAAATCTGAAGGGGAGTCAGGAGAGAGCGGAGAGCCAGGAAGAGAGAGCGTTTAAAAAGTTACGGCGTTCCGTTTTGGCTTTTAAACTTTCTGGTTCGGGAGATGACTCGCAGTCTCTCGCAGCCTCTCCGCTGGTATTTATTTCTCCTCTGAGTCACACCTCACCCTTGCGCCTCTTGCGCCACACATGCCTCCTATTAGCTGGATCAACACGGAGGAGCTCGTAAATTTGCAGCCTAAGCTCTGTGCTCCCCTACCCAGCTCCTTGGCTGAGTTACGTGCCTCCTGTGTTTACCCCGACATCCCCCTGGCTGACCTCCCACTCCCTGTTGTGACCCGTCTGTTCGGCTGTGTCCAGAACCTCATTAAGGGGGATTCAGAGTGAGCTTCATCATGTGGCTGCAGAGTTTGCGCTGCAACCTTAAAAAAAAACAAAAAAAAAACGAAATAGCTTTAGTAGCTCCTCATGTTTGGAGTCTGTTAGCTTCAGGCGCTATAACGAGTCCAGAGCGGTGGTCTGCAGCTAGATCTGACCTCATGTGGTCAGCGGGCCAGGATTAGTGGTTTCAGTCCAATCTGTGGCTGCATCCAGCGCGCACTATCGCTTTCTGCCTCCTGTGGAAGCGCGCAGGCTCAGGTTCAGCAGTAAAATATGATTACCCACATGCCTGGATGAGCCATCGGTCAGGCACTGCACTACAACAGAACATCCTACCTGACTGCCGTTTATAGGGGAAGTTTCCAAAGCGTTACACAGAAGCGACATCAAGCAGAGGTGGAAGGTTAAGACAATAGTTGATGTTTGGTTGGATACTAATGACCCATTGAAAGCCACACTGCCTCCTTCCTCCTCAAGGTCCAGATGAACGCCGGGGCCAAGCTCTCGGGCGCTCCAGCACGGAATGTTCTGGCCATGCCTCCGTCCTCCTCTTTATCTTTTTCTTCTCTGTTTCAGCCTGAGTTATTGGAGTTACCGATATTAGGATTTATTGCTACGAGGGAAAACCGAGGAAGCTTATAAAATATTTTTCTCGGGCCTCTTCCTGCTGACCGCCGTGCGTCGTTTGTGGTCGGGGCTGGGGCTCGCAGATGCGTCGTCAACAATCGCAGCAGGAAGTTGGTGGGAACATTTGAAGACTCACCCTTGCGAGTGAGTGTTTCCACAAATGTGTTTCGACATTTGTAAGATGTGGAAACACCAGATTGATGTAGTTGGTCTTCAAAGCTTTTTCTGAGAAGCCAGAGTTTGCGATTGAAGTGTCTTTCATCCACGGGGTGTGAATTGCTGCGTCCTCGTGCTTCCAATGTGCTGGATTTTAGAAGCTGCAGTACATATCTGTATGTCTGACTGGACGGGACCTTCACTATGCAAACTATCCTTTCTCTTAGTCAGACCTCTGCTGCATTACAACCTTCCAAATACCATAACGAAAAACAATCCCTGCTGCAAGTGATTTGATCTTTCCATCTGCTTATATCAGCATCATTTGCGAGAGTTTCTTGAATGCATTGCTCATGCCATTCCCTCCCTTTCTTTCCAGACTTATCCATATATGGGTTTTTAACTTTTTTAAATCTCCTCCAGGATCCTCACTGTTTCACATCTTTGCTTACAGAATACTACAGACTCTAGAGGAAAGGAGAAGGAGCACTGCTAAATATCTGTCTGCAGCTTCAGCCTCCAGTCACAAGACCTCTGAACACACACACACACACACACACACACACACACACTCATTCACACACAGTTCCCACAACAAACTTCTGTAACTTTTACCTGCTTTGACACCAGTCGTGGGGTCGGTGCTGGTTTTCTCCGGTTATGGTTTAGTCTGCCTGTCGTGTTGAGGTTTCATTGAGTTGCGCTGCTCAGGAATCATCCCTTTTTTTTCGTGTCTTTGTCCTTGTGGTTTGAGCCGCTCCCCCCCTCACTCGCCCCTTCCGTCCTGTGCGTTAGCAGCAAGCCGCCAGCCTTTTAGCGCTGGCCCTGCTTCCTCAAAGCTTCGGCTGTCCCGGGGCTCAGGCTGGGGGCATGGTTCAAAAGCCAGCCTCTTCAGCGGACTGAGCTCCAACCGCTGATGCCTTGAGCTTTTCACAAAGGATGAGGGGGGGATGTCAGCGAGGGAGGGCTGTGAGGGGCTTGCTTGTGTTTTTTCTCTCTCTCTCTCTCTCTCTCTCGCTCTTTCTTCCTCGGTTTATTTTTTTTGCGAGTTGTCCGGCCTCCCTCTGATGTCACTGAGGAAAAGAAACCCATAAAGCAGAACCAAAGAGGTGCTTCATTATACTTTGCTTCTTTAACAATAGCAGTCGTGCTTCTCTTGTTACGCAAGTGACTTGAAATGAAAAAAAGACATTGCAGGCCTGTCGTTTCTCAGACTGTTGGCTGAGTGTTGAACAGCAGGAACGAGTCATGTTTTGTCTTGGATGCAGGATTCATACAGGTGCCTGAAATCCCTGGAAAAGGCTGGAATTTCAATGAGGTGTTCTGGAAAGTTTGGAAAGTTATTAATTTCTGCATCAGTCCTTGAAAGTGCTTGATATTCAAACTGTGCAGTTTGGTAATAAAGTGCAATCTGGCGTTTAGTTAAAAGCCTAAATTTGGATAACATTACTTTCAGTTAAAACTAGATATTTTCATCCACCTAATAAAAAAAAAGACTTTTTATGTCTTTTTTTTTCTTTCTTGTTTTCAGTTACAAAATTCAAAATTATTTCCATTTATGAAATGCCAGGAAATGTAACATTTGTTTTTTTTAGATTTCTTTTTATTTTTGATTGGTTTTTATTATTTTTGAACTTAATTTGAGTAGTTAAGTCACTCTAGCAAAATTTGTTTGCATTGTTTCAATGTAATGAATGCTTATCATTTGCAATGGCTCGATGGCGTCTTGTGTGTGTGGCTTGTTTTTTATATATTAAACAGCATAATTGAATTTTCTTTAAATCAGTGTTTTGTTCTTGGACCAGTCAGGTCCCAAAATTTCAAGACATAACATTATATTTTATTTTTACTGGTTCCTGCTATTTAATACCATCACAAGACATTATTAAGCCAAAATAAAATCTGTCCCACCTTCAGAATTAAGTTTCTCTTTTTATTTACGTTCATGTTGACAACGAAAAGCATACGAGGCTTTACATATGCAAAGATGACTACTTTGCATTTCGCTCCTCTCAGAAGTGAAGGAAAACTTGACAACAGTCCGAAGTAGAGGGAGTGAAAAATTTAGAGAAAGGTACATAAGGAAAATGAAGTCAAATGCATTTTTAGTTCAAACCTGTGAAAAAGAGCTTAATGTTTGTTGCATTTGAATGACAGCAATGTAATTAATATAATTATAGGCTGTAATGTTTCTAATCCATTTTGGAGAACTCCGATTATATTTATCAGCAGCATTTTGTCACAAACCCACTTCTCCTCCAGAACGCCCACATCCATGGTGTAAAAAAGTCCTAGAAGAATCCCTGAATTATGTCAGATAATATTGAATTGAAATAGTCTTTGTTTACATCCAAAATGTGGTGCTGGAAAAGTTTGAAAACGTACCTTGAAAACGCTTGAAAAGTGCTTGACTTTTACAAGTGTACGACCCCCGAGCGTGTCCTCCTCTTGTTTCGTAGCCGTCTTCTGTAGCAACCACAGGGCTTGCTTGTTATGCCGCCGGGGTCGTCTTCGGGCGCCTTGCTGTTGAGAACAGCTGGACACAAGCTGCCAGATGAAACTGATTTGTGGCGCTATGGTGGCAGAACGCTCGCTCCAGGTGTTGCCTGAGACTTGTTGACGGCTTGTTTTGTTTTTATCACCGCTGTCATGTTCCTAGGAAAAGGAATAGTGGATTTATCCTCTTTTAAAAAGCAAACTCAGAGACGCAGACAAGGACGGAGGGGGGAAGGAGTTCGTGTTTAACCGCCTCACTTCTCTGACCTTTATTGATCCTCTTGGCTTCGGCGCATACGAACGCGCATAACAACCATCCTAACCACAGGTTCCCTGAACACGAGTGTACGCTGTGCTGCTGTTCCAGCCAGCTGCTGCTCTCCCAGATCTGCTCACACAAAGCAGCTATAGCAGCTAAGCCTCCGGGATCCTTTCCCTCCTCCCCTGTCCGTCTCTCACATTCCCGGCTTCAGCCTCCAAATTCCTGTAAACTGATTCTCACTTTCCCTCCCTTTTCATTATCTGAGTTTATTTAACACGGTTCTGTTCTGCTTTCAGCTTTGAGCGATGAACATGAACGTGTTGTAAAAGTATTCACACCTCTGTAACTTAAAATCAGAAACTTTGATTTATTTTTGGAGGGGATTTTATGTCATAGACCCACACAGACTAAGTACATCATCATTTCATTCACAGTTTATTTTTTACGAAATCGTTTACAAATAGAAATCTATAAAGTGAAGCATGCGTTTGTATTTTGCTCCCATCTGTGTTGCTTCTAGTCTTTTTGGTTATGGACATTTTGACTCATTCTTCTTCGTAAACAACCTCAACCTCAGACTGCTTCGGCAGTGTCTGTGAACATCGGTTTTTAGGTTTTGTCAAATGTTCTCAATTGCATTTCGTCCTGGTCTTTGACTAGGCCATTGTGACGACGTATGAATGTTTTGTTCCCCTGTAGCTCTGGATGCGTCTTCAGGTTTGTTGTCCTGCCGAAATTGTTTCCAATAACAATATATATTGCAATAGAAAACTGATGAATGTCAATAGATGATACGTCTGATAAAATGTTCAATAATTCCACTGATCCAGAGCCGCTCGGCATTCTGGGGCGTTCAGGCAGAGAACAGACTTTAGCCGCTCTAAACTCTCACAGCCAGCTGATCAAGGTTGGCAGCAGCAGCTAACTCACTCGCTCTTTAGTTGCTTAGCAACAACCTGTTGAGTAACAGACACAGAGGGCAGTTTAAAGTTTTGCCATCGTGCCTCATAACTGCTTAAAAATAAAAACAACAGCGTGGAGTGAAACTAGATATGAGGTATTTCAGATATTTAAAACAAACAAAAAGAATCAATAATTATCACAGTAATAAACGGTGACGTCATGATATGTTTTTCAGCCATGTTGTCCAAGCCTAGGTTGTTGCGACTTTTACACACGGACTCCTTATGATGATCCTCTTGCGGCTATTCTTCTTACAAAATTAAAGGTGTAAATAGAAAAACGTGACACACAAAGAAACTTTTTTTTTCCTTCCACTTAACACTTCTGCGGATCTTTGTTTTGGTTTCCGGTCCTGGACTTCGGCCATTAGCTTGTCCAAGCATCTAAGAGCGGCTCTGTTCTCAGGGAGGATAAGCAGCTGAAGGTTTTCTTCTCTCATCTGCTAAGTGATGAACTTTGCACATCTGCGTTCAATCTCTGGCCTGGCGTGTGAAAGAGCCATTGAGCAAGACGAGAGTAAGAAAAACGACCCCATCAGACTGCTCCTGAAATGTGCTCATTGCTCACGGATCTCCCAGCGCGGCGGGAAGCGGCTCCCGTGTTTGTCCCCTGAAGTCATCATTTATGTGATAAACCTTTAACTTGTGCTCTAAGTGACTGCCAAAAAAAACAAGATCTGTGATCGTCTGCTCATACTGGAGCGACGCCTGTTCAAAAAGCCTGCTTTGTTTGTGGTCATCTAATGCATGTAGACTCAAATAGTCTTCTTCTTCTTCTTCTTTCAGGGATGTACCTATCCGACCTGACCTACATCGACTCGGCCTACCCGTCCACAGGCAGCATATTGGAGAACGAGCAGAGGTCCAACCTGATGAACAACATCCTCCGAATCATATCGGACCTGCAAAGATCCTGCACCTACGGTGAGACGCGCTTATATGGAAGTAAATATGTGCCATCAGAATTTGAATAAAAAATGCATCTGAAACTTGAATGTTGTATATTTGTGCTTACTTTTTCAATTTAAAAAAAATTCTGTCATTATTTGTACGTTTGCAATTTTCATTTGTTAAAAAAATTCACAATCCTATTTCAGAGATGAAATTTTCAATATATTTTTTTTTCAGTGTTAAAATTCAGCATATAAAACAAACTTTTAAAAATTAAAATGCAATATTTTCAGTGTCCTAAAAATTAAACTTGCTCAAATTAGCTGTCTCAAATTCAGCGTCTAAAAATTCGCTGTACAAAAATGGCAAGGTTACTTCAGGTCACAGACATTAGCAATCGTCGTCAGATTTCAACACCCAGCCAATCACATGACCCAAGCGTCATATTGAAGAAATACCAGCATCACCGAAGCCAGCGACCATGTAGGCGAACGCAAACCCAACGGTGAGTCTATGCTTTCATATTTCTCTAGTATATTTTATTTTGCGCATGAAGTTTCATACATTATCTTAAAGCTTGATTTAAAACACGGGTTTGGGCCGTTGTTAATCATACGCAGTCGTGGTGAGCCGCTATCAACCTGCGTCTTTTTAAATCGTCCTCTACCGATACTCCACCGTCCTTAGGAGCAAAACACAGTTGAGGGAAGACGTATATACCAGACTGAACAGTGTCAGTGAGGATGAATGCAAGCCATTTTTAAGCGTCCATCGTTACGCATTTTGCTGCTGTATGATTTTCAGACAGAAAGGATCAGGAGAGGAACACTCTGCCGACCCGTTAGAACCTAAAGAATATCGAGAATTAATGTCGGAAAAGTTCACAGCCCCTCCTTTAAGCATACAAGGCAGTCATATTAGCTTACTACATTAGCGGTAGCATCTCCTGGAAAATTACGACTTTACTAAGACTGCCTGTCTAAGACGACATACAAACAGCCCAGAAAGTCGCCACCCATCAGTTATCTTTAAAGATTCTAGACTTGGCGCAAGTGGTATTCCTTTTTGAAATAAAACACGGGAAAATTGGGTGTGGGACAGCCAAGAGAAGGGGGGAGGGGAGCGGGGGTCTAGCAGGTAGCGAGAACCAATACGCCAGCATTACATGGTGTAAGATTAACAACGGCCCACACCCGTGTTTTAAATCAAGCTTTAAGATAATGTATGAAACTTCATGCGCAAAATAAAATATACTAGAGAAATATGAAAGCATTAAATCCACCTTTGGGTTTGCGTTCGCCTCCGTGGTCGCTGGCTTCGGTGATGCTGGTATTTCTTCAATATGACACTTGGGTCATGTGATTGGCAATCTGACAACGATTGCTAATGTCTGTGACCTGAAGTAACCTTGCCATTTTTGTACAGCGAATTTTTAGACGCTGATTTTGAGACAGCGAATTTGAGCAAGTTTAATTTTTAGGACACTGAAAATATTACATTTGAATTTTTAAATGTTTAATTTTTTTATATGCTAAATTTTTCAACACTGAAAAAATATATATATTGAAAATTTCATCACTTTGAAATAGGAATGTGAATTTTTTTAACAAATGAAAATTGCAAACATGTACAAATAATTACACCGAATTTTTTTTTTTAAATTGAAAAAGTAAGCACAAATATACAACATTCAAGTTTCAGATGCATTTTTTATTCAGATTCTGAATGCACATATTTACTTCCATACGCTCACAAGTTCCCAGAAGTAGTTTTCTTCGATGCTCGTGGAAATATTTCAGCCATGTTCAAAGAGTTTTAAACTTTCAAAGAAGATTAACTGAAATTCACAGGAATTGGAAAGGATTTGTTTGGAAATAAACGACGATAAACTTGGAATTTAAGAGGATTTATTGTGGCAGTTTGCGCTCAGGGAAGATCTGTTTCACACGAATCTTGAGTTTTCTTCAAGATTCTGACAAATCTTGGAAGCAGGATTTTCTGTATTTACCCTTGAATATTAGTTGCTTTTCCTAAACGAGACGTTCGCATCGCACTGCTGACTGCGGAGGTATTTAGGCCACAAATACATTTACTATAACTGCAGCTCAGAGTTCAACACTTGTTCTAAACACATGCATTAATTAAATTTTGCAGATTTTATAAGATTCATATTTTTTACATATAATAATAATCAAACATTTTATTTATAAGGAGCTTTTCAAGACACTCGGACACTGCAATAAAGACTGAAAGCAACAATAGTAACAGTTACTGATGTTGAACTTATTAAACGAGGACAAAACAAAAATGTTTTAATATGATCCTGTGTCTTTAAATAAATTAATTCTCATGGAAAGCCTCCCAAGTTGAATACTTTCAAAATTATCTTTAAATTTAAGTATCTATTGACATTAAATGTTCAATCCTTCTGCAGCCCAACTGGGAGTGTAAGCTACTTGATTAGACACTAGCCGCCCTGATTGCTGCCCCCTACTGGACGCCCAGTGACGTTCACAGAGTATTCCTCTGAGCCAGAATATCCAGCTGTCAGATCAACTGAGGAATATTTTGCTAGTATTTTCTAATACATGACTATAGATAAAAACACATAGATATCTCATGTGATTTAACAACTATTGGCAGTTTTAAATTGATATGATTTAGAGAAAATTAAAACACCTTTTTGTCTATTTTGTCAAAGTTTTTTATTTAAAAATTGAAAACACTAAGGATAAAAAAAATAAATAAATAAGAATGGGGTAAAAAGATGAACAAGAATCGCAGCCTCTTCGCTTCATTTCCTGTTCCCTAAGAGGGAAGACTGTGCCGTTATCGTTTATAGTTCAGCCAGTTTTTTATTCCACACAGTCCCATAGGGTGAATACCGTCGATATTAAATGGTAAATGGACTGAACTTATATAGCGCTTTATCCGATCATTTTGACCACTCAAAGCGCTTTACACTAGAGCCACATTCACCCATTCGCACTCACAAACGCTCACACATTTATACACCGATACGCAGCTCGGTAGGCAACTTGGGGTTAAGTGCCTTGCCCAGGGGCACATCAACACGTGGCAGGAGGAAGCTGGAATTGAACCTGCAACCTTCCGATTACAAGACGACTACTCTACCCACAGAGCCACAGTATTATTATTAAAACAAATACTGGCAAAGTACAACTTTTGAGCTATTCCTCTATGAGAAATAAAGAAGAAAAGAAAAATAAATCATCATTTTAAATCCGTATTTTTGGATTAAAAGAGGAAGTAGTCTAGAAATTGTAGCTTTTTGGATGAGTGTGTGGATTTTGACGTTTTTCTGATTGTTTTGTTGTAAATTGAATTAATTCACTCGTGTTTCTGCTCTGGTGCATGAATGCGTTTCCTCTCTCAGATATCCCAGTGTTGCCTCACATCCAGAAGTATTTGAACTCTGTCAGGTACATCGAGGAGCTGCAGAAGTTTGTGGAGGATGAAAATTACAAGTAAGAAACAGATGATGAATGTGTTAAAGGGCTCAGTCGCTCACTTATTAAGCACCAAAAAATTTTTATTAAAACTGCAACTTTTTAAAAGGTTTTTACATTAGTAGATGTTACTTAATCTTTCTGTTTTGTTGAGATATAGCAATGTCATGCACTTCTAAACTCTTTTACTGTTATTCCTTCACTCTATATTTTCTATATTTATATACATATTTACTGTCCTGAGCTGTATGCAACGAAATTTCGTTTTGTATTCACCTTGTGTATGCAATATGACAATAAAGTTTTAACTAACTAACTAACTAACTACACTTGACAATAGGAAAGACAAAAAGGACATGTGCATCATGTGTGGAAATCTCCATGAGTCAAAAAATGAACTATTGACCTAAATTTAGTCACATCTACAAACATTTAACAGTTTAAAACAACTGGACTGTGACAATAAAGACCCCAAATATATTTGCATAGTCAGAAAAGATAAGAAGAGAAAAAAAAACACGGAATTGGCAAAGTTCCTGTCAGAGGGACATCTCAGGGGTTTTCAAGTCTCCATAAGAGCTGCTTGTATTTTTAAGGAAGCCGCACATCACATGCTAGTAACTGTAATATGTGAAGACGAATGGAAAAAGTTCTGATGCACTGATGATATTTGTCGTTTTCTGCCTCATCATTACAATGCAACTTTTAATGTCTTTACATTTATGGCGTTTCAAGGAACCATTCATGTAGAATCAAGAACAGTTTTGCAGTAAAAATACTCTTAAACACATTCTACTACGCTTGTATGTGACATATTCATTGAAAGTCGTATTTGAAAAGGAGTTGCCACGAACAACCCAGAGCACCATCTCAGACACGGTGGTGGCAGTATCATGCTTTTCTCCCAAAAAAAAAGAAGTTTTTATGCATATTTTAATCATTTTGCTGGCTATTTAACTAAAGCAACTTTCTTCCACTGAGGCACAAAAATACTTCACAGTGCTAATCTGATTTGGTTTCCTGCTCTCTGTTATTGTAACGACAGTCACTACTCATCTCATTTTTAATTTAAAGGAAGCGACTAATTTCACAGTTTCCGCCCAGGTTGTCTCAGAAGATCGAGCCAGGCACCAGCACCCCTCGAGCCAACGCCTCCAAAGAGGATCTGGTTGGTAAGTCAGAGTTTTTGGAGCTCTCTTCTGCTTTTGTAATTGTCTCTATTTATTTGTGTTTTTTGGGGTTTTTTCTAACAGGTCAGGAAGCGTCGTCCTCCCCTCTCTGTGGTCGTAAGGGGTCCGTAGCGGCCGACGTCCCCGCCACTCCTCCGTCCCCCAGGAACCTGCTGCCCTACGGACACAGGAAGTGCCACAGCCTGGGCTACAAGTCAGTCTGACTTTTGTTGTCACTCATTGATTCTTTCATCCATTTATTCATTCACGTATTTATGTTATTCATTCATTCATTCATTTATTTATTAATTTCCCACCCCCCACGCTCCCCCCTCAATCATGGCTTTAAGTCAGCTAGGAAGCGAGAAGCGAAGGGTTTTTTTTTTTTGTTTTTCTCCTTCTATCCTACAGCAGTGCTGGCAGCTCCCTTTATGTCCCTCCTCTCTGCTGTGTTGTGTCTCCTCAGTTTTATCCATAAGATGAACACAGTAGAGTTTAAAAGCGCCACATTTCCCAACGCTGGCTCCCGTCATCTTCTGGATGACAGTGTGTTGGAGAGCCACAGTCCCAGCAGGGGACAGGCAGAGAGCTCAACTCTGTCCAGTGGCATTTCGCTCGGTGAGACTGAAGCCTCCGTAACGTTGATGAGAAAAGCCACAGCGGTAGCCAGGTTGCATCACGGTGACATTCACCATATGGTTTCTGTCCCCGGTACAGGGAGCAGTGAGGGCTCCGAGCTCAGTGAAGAGATGTCTTGGCCAGCTTTTGAGAGGTAATGCATCCCATTTCTGCAGTTTACCGTGCAGATCATAAAAAACACTTTCATCGCTGTGATCACATGTCTTGTTTTTTTTTGTTTGTTTGTTTTTTGTTTTTTTAAGAAAGCCTGTGCAAATAAACTGCAATAAATCTTCCCAGCGTTTGCTTTCAGGCCGTCACGCCTCACCCCGCCACTCCTGCTCTCAAAACAGAGCGCCGATATGCAGACGCTACTGCTCCTCCGGCAGCCTAAAAATGCATTTCTGTGCTTCGATAAATCTTTTTACTAATGCCCTTGTGTGTGTGTGTGTGTGCGCGCGCGTGCGTGCGTGTGAAGCATACAGAGCCACACTGACCTGATCGGGAATAAAACTTTTTTTTTTAATTCCACAACCCTGAAGAATCATCCTAACCTCTTTTTCCCAAAGCACCATTGTTTTTGTTTTGTTTTTAAAGTACCTCACATCCATTTTTAGTCCTCTAACTAACTGACCGCTCCTCATTCAGAGCTAACCTGTTGCAGTTTGAACGGGAAAAAAAATAAAATTATAATAAAACCCACACACAGATTAACAGTGACCCGTGCCCCGTATCCTATCCTGTCCTATCTTATCCAATTTCTGAACAGGACTCGGTTCTATCACTCTCTGGGCCCAGTGACCCGTGTGGCCCGCATCCCGTACAGAGGAGTCCTGAGGCCCAGCAGGTACACCCACCTCGACCAGAACCAACTTCCATCTGATCCAAAAAGCTCTCTCAGCCTTTTTGTTTTTCTGTTTTGTTTTTTTTGTTTGTTTTTTTTTTCCCGCACGCTTCATTCGCTGCCAGGCCGCTGCGTGCTGGTGTTTAGCCGGTGTAGAGTCGGGGCGTAATCTGGGGGTTTGGGGTGATAGTGCTGTCCACGTGTTGGTGGGACACAGAGAAGAGGCTCTCTATGGGGCTGCAGGTTCCTGTCTTTTTGCTGCTGTTGTTCTATATTCTAACTGCGGCTTTTTTTCGATTTTCTTGCATGTCTGTCACTCACACACACATGGTGGGAGGTTAAAATGGAGGCGTGGGCCTCCGATAGCTTTAAACAGACAGGATGACTAGAGCTGCAGCTTAAAGTAGGAGTGGGCGATGTGATAAAGTTATCAAAACATTTTAGCTACCAAATCTGGCCTGATTACAGCAGCAGAGAAATTAATAAGAAAACTGATGTAGGTACTGCTGTATGTAGAATATGATACAATTTACAGATGTGATCTAATGAATCTTTTTCTCCCTTTATAATGACAACAACTTGGAAATAAATGACAGTAAACATTTGATTATATACTGTGAAAAATATTTTTATTCTTAGATTTTTCAGATTTTGCTTTTTTGTGATGTCAAACCGGTTTTAATGTTAAAGTAAATACAATATAATCATATCTTACTAGTGGGTGGGTATTTATCGTATTGTTGATCAATTATCATGGAAAGTTTTTGATTTCGTTGTTGAAAAATTCCAATTAGTGATGTTTATATATATATATATATATATATATCACCTTCCAGGCCTTTTCCAGGGCCTCAGAGAGGAACTGGAAAAGACCTGGAATGTGACGACCACAGTGATGCCTGTGGTCATCGGGGCCCTCGGGGCAGTCACCCCCAAACAGCAGCAGTGGCTAAAACAGATCCCAGGAACAACATCAGACATCTCAGTCCAGAAATGTGCAGTTCTAGGCACAGCCAAGATACTGCGCAGAGCCCTCAAGCTCCCAGGCCTCTGGTAGAAAACCCGAGCTCAGAGGATGAAACAGACCACTCACGGAGGGTGAGAAGGGAATTTTTTTTTTTTTTCTAACGTTATCATCAGAAATGTTATTTTTGCTGTTTTCTCCACTGTTCTGTTTTTCGCCTCCCTAATAACTTAAATCATAATAAAACAGCACAGTGTTGGACCCTGTGTGAGGCAAATCTGTCCATTGCAACTTAAAGCAGTTTTCGGCATTGGATTCATAAAACCGGCTTTAAACAGTTGGAATGAGATTTACCTAAGTGATGTTGTTTACCTTTTTAATTAAACTGCAGGATTTGATTTTGGCTCTACAGCCTGAGGCTGACTGCTTTTTCAGTTTGAGTTGTGGTTGATAGAAGTTGACAAAATTGCACAAATGGATGAAAATCTTTTTTTTTTTAATTTCTTTCACCTGAAAGCTCTGTTAAATATTTGGGGGGGTTTTTCTTGGAAAATTGAGTGAAAATCGTGATGGTGAATTTAAGGGAAATTGATGGCATTAATATTTCTGTCACATCGCCCACTTCTAGGTTGAAGAATTATGTTTAAATGATCTGGTAATAAATTATTTTAAAGCTTTTGAAGGGGGAAAAAACATCTTGTGCGTCAGTTCTGATCTTCCTAGTATTGTACAGCTTGGAGCTATAATGAATCCCTGCAGACACTCTGCACTCCTCATATTAATGGACATAAAGTAGATCCTGATTGCTGATGGAGAAACGAAGAGAATCAATGAAGACATTCCTATGGAAGCAGAAACCGGCCGTCGCTGCTGTTATTTTTTATGTGCTTTTCTTGAAATCTCATTAATGGAAAATAACGTATTTTCCATGTTGAAAGGAAACTAATTTTTTTATAAGATGTTTGACTGGAGATAAAAAAAAAAAAAAGATAAAACATTGATCCTTCCCTTCTGTTCATCTCAGTGATTTGGTGTCGACATGTTTGCTCTTCCACAGAGCATTATGTAGCTACAAATAAAGACTAGCCGTGACGGTGCATTTAATTACCGCCAGTAAACCACATCATTCGTACTAAATTGGCTATAAAAGATTCCTCTCGTGTTGCTGTCAGAAAACTTCACTGCGGTCTTGCTCAAAAAGCGAAAACTATGAAATGATGGAACAAACTTCACTGCAGATGGCTTTAAAATTTATAGCAGAATTGCTCTGGCTGTGAAAGCTTTGACTGAAATCTCCAATTCAGCAATCAAAAACACATCTGTCTATACAAATGAATCCTGAGAAGTACAGAGATCCAGTTATGCTTAAAACTTATGATTAAGATTTAAAAATATTGACGCACAAAATTCAATAATTTGACCACATCATCAGTATGCTGTCCTGTGATGATGTTCCAAAATAATCAAACCTCACATTGTTAAATCTTGGAAATTTTTAACTGGACTACAGTGAAGTTGTCTGTTGGCAATAAAAAAAATAACGTTTTTATAGCACGTTTATGAGTTATGTAGTTTACGATTAGTCCTTAATTGCACCGTCACAGCTATCTGCAGGTGTTGCCACAGAGAGGCTGGTTTCTTACTCTGTCTGGGAAAATATGAAAAAAATCTGGAAGCTAGCCAGCTAGATAGGTAGCTAGTTATCTATATGGAAAAAGTCTGGAATCTGGCTAGCTAACTAGATAGATAGCTAGCAAGATAGATGGATAGATAGCTGACTGTCTAGCTAGCTAGTCATCTAGGTACCTAGCTAGCTAGCGCACGCTCTGTCTGTATGTATTTGTCCAAAAATTCACAGTGAACTTCACAGTTTTGTTTTAAAATGAATAATAAAGGACTGGGAACCCTGGAAAGCTCTGGAGAGCAAACAAGGGTTAACAAATTAAACTGAATTAAAGACGAACCTCATCGAATGTTTTTCATTGTGTGCTTAGAATCTGTCAATATGCCTGAACAAAACTCGTTGCAGTAACAATAATGTTATGAAGTGGGCACGGCTGCTTTCTGCTTCCATATATTTCTCTTGTAGGGTGAATATTGAAGCTCATGGTTCTGGACATAGTTCTCTTTATCTGCCAGCCTTCTTCACCGAGTTTCCTGCTCTGATCCTCCAGACAGACACAATCTGCACTCCACCTTACCACGTCTTTTCCTGCCTTCGCAAACGGCAGCATTAAGATTTTCATCTGTGAAATATCAGTTCTGTCAAAGGCGGACAGAAAAATGTTCCATAAAAATGTTACAGTTCGGTAGAGACGGGATTAAAGGTAGCTGTGCAGATTGTTTCTGCTTTTATTGTTGGTCTCTCTCCGGTTTTATTCTGGTTCGCTGTTCTGCATGGCGATGCATGGGACTTTGGTTATATGGCGTGTGATGTCTGTCTCTGTTCTGTTGCAGCTCAGCTGAGTCGGAGGAACTTGCCGTTCACCTTTACCCCGGAGCCGTCACCGTCCAAGGGGTGCTGAGGCGGAAGACCGTGCTCAAAGAGGGCAAGAAACCAACCGTGAGAACATGCTCTATACCAGGGGTCACCAACTCCAGTCCTCAAGGGCTACCATCCTGCAACTTTTAGATTCACCTCTGCTCCAAAATGTCTGAATTTCCTCACCAGCATTCATTCCTCTCTGCAATAGGCTGGAAATGAGCAGTTTATTTGATCCAGGTGTGTTTGAGCAGAGACACATCTAAAAGTTGCAGGACGGTAGCCCTCGAGGACTGGAGTTGGTGACCCCTGCTCTATACGGTCATTTAAATCAGGAGCATGCAGTGTGCATCCATGTGCTTTTTATATTTAAAAACTTGATACAGAAACACCTGGGTAGTAAAAGCTGGATTTGTAGAACGGGTGCAGAAAGAATACGATCTGCTGAATACCTCTGCTCCCTGTGCACCACTATGAAATTAGATCAGGTGTTTTTCTGGTTTTGCGTGTCTGTTGTACTTAAATGTATCAGATCATCAAACAGATTTTGATGCATGACAGAGATAACCCGAGTAAATGCAAAAAGCGTCACATTATGACTGTAAAGGGATAAATCTGTCTAAATCAGCTTGGCACTGTTGGAAAATATATAAACCTCCATGACTTTTTTTTTTTTGTTTGTTTTTTGTTTGTTTTTTTGCTCCAGTTCCACCTGCGATATCCAGGCCTGATTATTGGCAGGCCTGCTGGGAAAAATTACTCTAACAGGACCAATCTGACTAAACAAAGTATGAAAAAAGATCTAAAGCAGCACAAATAAATTTAAGAGCAGAGAGTAAACAGAGTAATTTATTATGGCTACGGTGATTGACCAGATTACAAAATTACTCCAAGTGGTGTCGGTAGCAGATTTCAGGAACTGTTTTCTACTTCTGCTCTTGGACGAGTGGTAATCAATAATCAATGGAGTTATACATTCTCCTGTTTAGCAGAAGATCTTACAGGAGAAAGTCTGTCCATCAGTTTGACATTAAGCACATGTAGGCCTGATCCAGCAGAACAATTATCCATGTACCAAAAATAAGTTTTTCAAGAGCTTTGTTAAAGCCTGGACTTGTTATGATAAAACGATTAACTTTTTGAGATCTTATTTTCCTGGCAAACTCTTCAATATGGCTGAAGAGTGAGCCAAACGTTCCCCACAAGGCTGAAGGCTAATTGTCGCTTACTACAACAGCAACTGTTGTTAATTTACATTTTCACATACTCATTGCTAGTTACCACATTTAAATGGCAGATATGTTTAGTGGCACGTAGGATCAGGTTGGTTTGGATTGCTTAGTTTCTCCCTTTGTAAGGGAAATCCTCATCTGAAAACTGTTTTGTATTCGCTCCAGTGATCTTTAGCTGAGTCACAGAAATGATTCCTATTTAAAACTTTATCTGGAAGAAAGACATGTACTTAAAATTCTCATGCATTGATAAATGTATGAAATTATTTTGCAAAAATCTCCTTTTAATCATTAAACAAATAATTTTTGGGTTCCTTTTCTTTTTACATACATTTCCGTACATTTCTGAGCACATGTATTTTTTGATAAAAAAAAAAAATGAGGCTACTCATTCACTGTTGGGTTCATCTTAATATGTCTCTGTGCGTCCAGGTGGCATCTTGGACCAAATACTGGGTGGCGCTTTGTGGAACTCAGCTTTACTACTACCCTGCCAAGTCCCTGAAGGCCACAGAGAGGAAGCATGTAAGTCGTACTGAATCCTTCAGTTGTCGCTTGCGTTTTTGCGAGCGCTGCTCAAGGTCATTTCAGTTGTTTTGGCAGACGAGGGCAACGAACAGAACACAGACGCACAGAGCCTTGTTCTCCATATGAGCTGCAGTTGTGCGAGGAATGCTCCAAAGGCGCCTGTGTATTTTATTAGGAGTGAACACATGGTGGTCATTACCTGCGCACCTCTAAAAACGGCTTAATTCCCTGATGAACTAAGAGAAAAACATTTTGCTTGTTCTTGCTAACAGAAAACAAAGGCAAAAAGCTACATCCTTTTTTTTTATTTTTTTTTTAAGCTGTTTAATGAGATGTTGCGTGATGCACTGGATCGTTCTGCTCGGTAGTTTGAAGGAAGGAAAGATTCAGTAAAACCGAGAGGTGGGAGAAGGGAACAGCCGAGTGCACAAGATGTCCAGAGGCTTGGTGGGAAGTGACCGGTCGTAGTTTGCGCTATGATAGGAGCTGTGTCCGAGTGGCTTCACACAAAGCTTTTGTCAGTAATTCTTCCGCTCCAGTTTGAGCTTTTAGAGGCTTCCTCTGTTCATAAGTGGCTTTTAGGAAAGTACAGAAAAAAACTACCTGCATCTCATTTGCTATGTGTGAATAGTTTAGCAGGAGTCCTCACAAACTGTGTATCCCAATAATGTGTACAGTAAATCATTCTCCTACATATGTCCAACTTCTGTTTAGTATTTTTTCTATTAGGAACCTTTAAAAACCTGATATGATTTTAAAAACCTTTAAAATCATATTTGACAGAAGTGTTTTCACTTAAAGCACATAATGTTAAATGTGATAATTACATAGTGTTTGGTCCTAATATTAAGATATTTACCCTAAAATAACTAGAACCTACAAAGAATGTTTAAAAAATGCAAACACTAGTCGAGCAGTTTCCCCTATTTTCCTGATGCAGTCGTAGTTCTATGTTTTTATTCTCGTCGGAGGTGATTTTATGGAGGGTGTCGGCTTCTGATCTCCTGCTGCATGTAACACATTGTGCGAAGCTAACTGTGTCCATTTTATTTGTCCTCCTGCCAGTTTAAGTCCACGTCTAGCAAGAGCGTGTGCGTGGTGGGTCTGATGGCCATGATGGCCGACGATCCGGAACATCCTGACGTCTTCTTGCTGACCGACTCTGAGCACGGTGAGACTGAAAAATACGACCTGGGCTACTTTAATGTTTCAGTTATGGCCAGCTGTGGCTGAAGGTAATTTGTTTTCACCTACAGTGCCTCCTTGTGTTGTAGTCCACTTTCTGGATTTGCTGAAAGAAAAATGAGACACATTAATCTACAACATAGTTAAATTATTTAATAGAAAAAACCTTTCCCAGCCTATATGTCAGGTGCATGTAAAAAGTATCCATCCCCTTTGGATGTTTTGCCCTTTTTTTATTGCTTTTAAAAATAATTATAATCAACAAAATTAGGCTTGTTTTTTTTTTTTTTACAAAATACATGTAAAAAAAAAAACTGACTTCTTGAAAATATTGACAAATAAATAAACGTGCTGATTTGTAAAACCAACAAAAGTGTAAAACATCCAAGGGAGTGAAATCTTTTTATAGGCATCTGTACAATTTAGCGAACTTTTGCCAAAAATTGGTCAAACTTTATTTTATTTAGGATGATAAATTCATCTAAACTTTTCAAATCTGGCATTCCTCATTAGAGTAGCATCAACTGTGACTTTGCTTTCATTCTACTGGGTCACCAAAAGTCGAGCAGCACTTCAGCCGTCTTCGCCGACTGCTGAGAGCGCCGGTGGAAACGAGGCGCTCCTCATTTCGCACTTTTTATTTCCCCTCTCTCTGTTGCCTAGGTAACACGTACAAGTATCAGGCAGGAAACAGGATGAACGCTTTGCTCTGGTTCAAACATCTTAGTGCTGCCTGTCAGAGCAATAGGCAACAGGTAAAAAAAAAAAAAAAAGAAACGCACACCTTCAGGGTCACAGACAAACACACGGCGTGTGTTCTGTAAATGATTGTTTCTTAATGCAGGTACCAGCCAATCTGATGTCATTTGAGTGAGCGGACGGTGGGAAGAGAGGGATGAGGAAGCGAGGAGGACAAGGAAGTGGAAGCTTTCACTGCCATGAGCCCCGATAGACCGACTCTCACCCCACTCCAACCTCACCGCAGCCTCACCTGCCACTACTGCCTTAACCAGAGTTCCTAGTTGTGTCTGTGTGTGTGAGCGCAGGTCTGTGTGGAGACAAGCGACCGCTTTGGATGTGCTGACCACTGAACAAGGACCTGCACCACTGCTCCCGACTCCCACTCGCTCTCTGTGTCTTTTGTTCAGCACTCCAGCGGAGCCCTTACACTTTCCCCCTCCCCAACACACACACACACACACACGCATTCATACTTCAACATCTGCAGCTTCATTAGTATTCTTTCTGAAGAGGCAAGCTCATTTTAATCACGTCTCCTTCCAGCTTTCGTTCGGTCAGAACACGCTCCAGAGCCATTTTTACTTGATTATTACAGTTTTAGTTGCTTGTTTTTGCTCAACTATTACTTGGAATCACACACACGTAACGTCCTGTTGTCACATCGGTGTGAACGTAAGGGCTCCAGCTTCTGCAGGAACAATTCCCTCCTTTCCTGAGTGTGTACAGTTTTTAGTGGGGAACTTGCCCTTGTTTTTCTGTCATTTACTGAATTTACTAGATGTTTGTACAACTGCATCAGGGCGAGTGGAGCTTCTTTAGATTTTTCACAAATCTCGTCTGTGGTCCACAGTGGTACGATAAACCCAGAATCTAAGCTAAGTTCGCGGTTGGACGGATGCTTTCCAGGTTTTTTTTTTTTTTTTAATTAATTAATTATTATTCCAATGTTTTCACCAGAGAGGAAATGCTGCGTTTCCTGGACTCGCGCATCCAAAACACTAAAGACTTGAAGCTGTGAAAAGTCCAGGAGGGAAAGAAACAAGAACTAATGACTCGTGATTTTATCTCCTCTGTTCCCCTCTGGCCCATTTGGTTTGTTGAAGCCTCCGTTCTGGAGCAGACACTCGAAGCTACCCGGAGCCATACAGAGTCTGTTTTTAGGCTGTTTTTTTTTTTTTCTGTGTTCGGTATATGTTTTTGTTTTTTTCTTCTGGGAGAGAGGGATGGTGCAGTTCACAGTATTACTGTTGCCCAGCAACGTGGGTTTGTCTGTTACATACGAATGGTTTTTTTTTTTGGTTTTTTTTCTTTCTACTTTTGGAATATTTTCTTTGAACCCTTTATTATTGATGTGGGAAATTTTCAGAAAAAAATAGATTTTTTTTGTCCGTTTCAACCAGTCCTGGCTCAGTTTTAGGCTCCTATCGAAGTGGCGTCGTGGGTGGAGAAAAGGAAACCTCGTAGGTCGCGATTAGTGCCAAGTGATGTCAGCCTCACCACTTTTTTTTTTTTTTTTCCCCCCTTCAGGTTGATGAGACATTGAAGGGTTATCAGCTAAAGTCTGTGGGCCGCAGAAATCCTAATGTGAAAACACGAGCAGAACCTGGTAGAGAAGAGGAGGGCGGAGTGATATTCAGAAACGGCAAATCATTTTACGAACAGGTGTTAGTTTACATTGTACTGGTGCATCTCGGTAAATTAGAAAATTGTCAAAAAGTTGGCTTGTTTCAATTGAAATTGTAAAATAATGTCTGGCACTCCTTCTGGATCGCTTCCAAACTCTTTTCCTTCCACTAAACCTTCCTTAATCTGCCTGGATGCTCATGTGAACGACCAGCTTCTTTAACGGTAACTTTGTGTGGCTTACCCGACCTGAGCAGTAACCGTTTCCATTAGCTAGAAGCTACGTTTGTTCAAATTAACAGAAATTAAAGCCTGCCACTTATTGCACCGTTCATAATAAATCTATATAATATGAGTTATACGTCACTGAATTACTGAAATAAGCCACGTTTTCAGTGGAATAGTAATTTATTTAGATGCACCAGTGTGTTTACACAGCCTAACCCCTCCACTCTGCGCGCTGTACCGTATTAGCAGGAGCTGATTTGTGTACAGGCACGTGTGTGGCCTGTCTCTGAGGTCCAGTGCTGGAGCAGAGCAGGTGGTTAGTGGGAGACAAATCTCAGAACCAACTCTTACCTCATGTCCTTCATCTCTGAGGTGATCCCCCCCAACGTCACAGACACGCACCCCGATGTAGAAAATCTGTCCTTTAACACAGCATACTGTACAGTTTAATGGTTCAGAATAGCCACTTTTGTTGAGGTCAGACATTATGTAGATGGAGAGGATCAGGTTAGGAAAATAAATGAGAGAAAAAGAGATGTTATGGTGGACGAACCTGTGGAAGAATGAGTGAGGAAGCCAAAGGCATGTGTAATGTGTGTCTGCAAGTGTGTGTGGGTGTGTGTGGGTGTGAGAGAGAGAGGATTTGGGTGCCTGTTCATACTTCTTTTTTTTTTTTTTTAAAGCAATGTAATCAAAGCCAGATGAGGCGCCCTGCCACTGCTGAGCAGCGGTGGGGGTAGAGCGGGCGTCCAGTTTACCCAATCATCCGTGTGACTAGCGGCTGACGCTACTGCTCCACGCTGGCTCACTTTGTGCTGGACGTGTGAAGAAAAGGCGAACTCGGAAGTGCGAACTGAACCGGATCAGAATAAGGGACTGCTTTGGAGGGACAGTGCCACAAACTGTGGAGACAGGCCCGGCCAGAGGTTCGGCCCAAAGGGACAAAGAAGGTTAAAGTGCATTTAACCGTGGGGACGCTGGAGACTGTTTTCCTAACCGGACGGCGCCGGTGAGGCACCGAGTGACTGCATGAGAATCGAAGCGAAGAATGTGAGAATCTGCAGAGAGGACTGTGGAGCAAAGCAGCTGGGGGAACGGATCCCCATCATCCTGACGGCGATCACCTTTCCTTTTTTTGCATTTGCTTTATCTGAAGCTAATTGACAATGATAAATGAAATGACAACCTATGTAACTGAGTTTTATACCAGAGCAAATAAGTGCTTTATGGGTTATCTGTGAATTTGAGTTTAATGATCATGACAAGCACTTTTTGTGATGTTTTCCCCTCACTGTTACCTGAGTTTACATTTTTTTTATTATTATTATTATTCACTTCTGTACAGCGTATGGTCATCATAACGGAAACGCGTCGAATTAATTTTGGGACGTTTCAGTCGTAGATGCTGAGCCGACATTGACGTGAGATCCATTTTTGTTTTGTGTAGGAGTAGAAGCTGCAAGTATCTGTCTCCCTGTAGAGCTTAAAGCGCCAGGCTTTACTTTTCTCTGCTTCACCAGACGCTTTCCCTTAAACTGACCATACTCTCTGCACACGCACAGCTTCCACTGTATTACCCGTTTTGTGTCGCTCACCTGAGTTCAGTCGAGCAAAGGCGTTCGACCCGAGGAAGTGTTAGTTTATTCTTTGAACCAATGTGACTCTGTGCCACCTGTCGGGTTTCATTCACTGTTTACCAAGAGCGGCTATGACGGCTTGACCTTCACCTGACTCCGTGTGTCTCTGTCTGCCTGTGTCGCGGCCGCGGCGAGCGCTGTGACCTCTCCTCTGAGTGATGCGCTGTCTGGTGTGAAGACTGAGAACCAATAAACACTCTGCCCTGTTTTTTTTTTTAGCATTTTATTTTTACTCCACACTTCAGCTCTGTGTTTTTGTTCTCTTTAAGGTTTAATATTCAGACTGTTTTAGTAAGTGTTTAGCAAAAATTACTTTTTTTTTTCCCTCACCGTCTTCCCAAGACTACAATGTGTTTTTACTGGGATTTTATGCAATGAACCAGCACAAAGTAATACACAACTGAGGGGAATTAAAAGATGGTATCATTTTATAGCACAATCAAGTTACTATGTTCAGTTGTTATAAAAACGACGAAGAACTTTGATTTTGTCATTTAACGCCATGAAATTGGGCCTCCGTCTCTTTAAGTACTCCTCTTCTTGAAGCGTTGCCTTCAGGAAGTCATCACAGAGAGGCAGCTTGCACAAATGAGCTCAGGAGATGCGCACTTCCATCAGGTGTTTGCTAATTGCTCCTGGCTAGTCTGCAGGAACTGAGTGAGGGAATCTTGAAAACCAAGGAACAACTTTGTCTCTAAAGGCGGGACTAGGTCCTACGCAGGTATGTTTGCCATGGGAGATTAGAGTCCTCAAACATGCCTGGAAGAATCGAGGCAACACTCAAAAATATGATTTTGATGAGGAAATAACATGATGTAAAGCTCAAAGTTATGTTTACTGCTTGAAATTTAAGTAGTAAACGGTGGTTAGTAAATGTAGCCCTAACCGTATGTGAAATTCAAAATCATTTTACTGCGGAGCAGAGGTGTTTCCAGGAAGTTTTGAAAGTGGGCTGAATGGGGGGCTGGTAAGGATCTTGTGGTGGGAAGCAGGAGAGAAGAGGCCTGAAACCAAGTCACAGATTCACATCATGGTCCAAGAGAGACTGAGTTCTGATTAACTTTAGCAATTTCTCTTGAGTTATTATTCATTTAAAAAAATATCCACACAAGACTTTCTCATCGATGTAGTTAGTAGGCATTAACTGACCTGAGGTGCTCTACATTTTGGCTTGTCCAATTTACATGCATTACAAGACCAAGGAAGACATTGAATGTTTGGAACAGAAAGCTCAAATCAATATCCCTTGATAATAGAAAATACACAACATAAGCAAAAGACAAACGGAAAGAAATGAGTCCAACTCTGAATGGTAGGAAAACATCTGAAGCCAATCATCGTGAAAAGCCAGACTGAGCCCATTAAAAACGCCCACAGAGAGACAAATGAAAAGCTTTCAGTGGGTTGAAGAGGTCATGGATGATAAAAGTGAATCTGCATTAGAAAAGATGTTGGAGCGTTTATTTGGTGTCATCTGAAGGCGTCTGGCTGAAGGAAACCAGCCCGTGCTCCCAGATACTGATGACGTGGAGTGTCGGGTCAGGACAGATGGCAGCCATTACCTCTGCAGGAAATGTACAGTCAGACAGTGAAATGTTGTACACTTTTTCCACTGCATCAGTCAAAAGGACGGATGGTGATAAAAGGGACATTTTTCAGGATGAGGACGTCACCAAGCGGAATACAAACAGACGGACGTCTCTGTGACGGACGGTTCACCTTTCAGTCCAATTAAACCTGGGAAGCTCTGTTAGGAAATCTCTGCCTCAAAGCTGCTAGAAAAGCTACAGCGTCATTTTTCTTACAATTTTTTTCAACATTCGTTTACTCAGTATTGAGTAAAACCATCACTTATTATCCTAAGAGTAAAATAAAACTTATCTAAGTAAAAAAAAGTAATTTTATTATTTATAGTTTATAGTTTTATTATTTATAGTTATATAGTTTTCTTCCGCCGTTTGGAGCGTAAAGTGTCACAGCAGCTCCCCTCCCCCACATGTTGCTGAGGTGAGTCGGTGAAGGCTGCTACCGTTTACTTTATTGTTTAAGAAACACAAAATGAACGTTTCGCTGCATAGAGGCGGCCTGAGAAGAGAGCCGGTCTAAGTGAGCGACTAATGTCAACTCAGCTCATTTTAAAACTACTCATAATTTTGTGATAATTTAGATTATTTTTTTAACCTCATTTTAAGTATGACAATCGGTGTGCAATAGTTAACACTGTAATATGAAATAAAAGGAATAATTGTGCTAAATTATAGAAAATACATCACGTTAGTGTTTTTTTTTTAAGATTTGTGTATAAATGCAGTGATCAGATTGCTCTATGCTATTCGCCAGCAAATGTATTGAACAGCCCAGCTGTTTTAGTGATCTATTCTTTATATTCATGATCTATTGATGATAACTTACAAATAAAAAAAAGGAATCACATTAATAAATGGTGTTTCATGCACTTTAGCAAAAGCCAAAGAAAATGTTGAAAAGTCTGAACTGAAAAAATTATAGTAGCTTATACCGATCGTTGTACATATATTTATAAACGGATTCAAGTAGACTGCTTTTATTACTTTAAAAAAATTGCTCAAAAGCCTTTAAAAAAATAAATATGAACTTGTGTGATCTTGCAACCCATTTATTTACATGAATATACATGACGCTATCGCTGCGCTTCATCTTATTAACTTACCTCAAGATATTTCCTCTTCCTCATGTTTGAGCTGCAGAAATAACTCAGATCAGTTTGTTGGTTTGTCTTTGAAGCACAAAATGTACCAATATTCCATAAAGGGGTCATCACGCAGTCGGGCCACCAGATAAGCACGTAAAAGGTCAAACATGTATGGCGTGAGGTTTTATATTTAGAAGCAAGACTAATTAAAATAGTGTGATAAAAAAAAAAAGTGGGATTTCCCTGTGTGGGCACTTAAACGAAAACATGGGACACGTCATGTGATGGTATCCGTCTTACAGTGGCTTATATAAAATACAAGTGAATCTCAAATGTCACTGAAATGTCAGCTTACTTCAGTAATTCAGCTCAAATCTGACAGATATATCTATTCATACACACAGAGTGGTGTGTTTTGAATCTTTGCATATAGTTTGGTTATTTCTTTTAATTTTGAAAATTATAAATCCCCACACCAGCAAATGTTACAGCTCCAAAAATAATCACTGACTGTGGAAACTGGACTAATCGATAGATGGATAGAGCTCTAAATCTTTCCACCGTCTTCAGGGATCTGGGACTTTGAATTCTAGATAAAAATGTGAAATCTATTTTCCTCTGAAAACAGGACTTTGGGACAGTCCTTTTTCTCCTTGGCTAGTTAAGATGTTTCTGACGTTTTTTCTGGATGCAGAGTGGTTTAACACAAGCAACACAACAGTTGTAGCCCATTTTCCTGACTCTTGCAAGACTGACTCCAGCAGCCGTTCACGCCTTGTATTCATATCAAACCCTATAAGGACTTTTACAACCCTCTGAAGGTTGCAATTATTTCTATTAATTTTGCACCTTTAGACAACACTTTTCCTTCCACTAAACTTTCCAGTAACGCAGTTGGATATAATGCTCTGTGAACTGGCTTCTTTAACAATCTCCTTTTGTGGCCAACCCCCTCCTGACAGCGATCACAACGTAGCGCTTCATTATTGAAAGTCATGAATTAAAATGAACTGGAATTAATTCTTTAAAAAAATATTTTTTTCTTAAATTATTTGTAAGATGTTCTCATTTTTTGTAGCTAACTGTAATAGGCGAGTTGTTACAAATGTTTGGCTTATTAATTATCTAAGCTTATTCTGTAACAGACGTGACGCACTGAACGTTTTTTAAACCACAAAACCACATTAGATTAGTGTTTTGTTTTTTCATCATAGCACATAACGTACCAATTTTCCATCAAGGGACTACCACACAATGAAGGGACCAGCTCAACAAGTGAAAGGTCACATATTCAAATATTTAAGAAACAAATATGAAAATAAAAACTGAGGGAGATAAAAAGGCTGGAATTTCCTCTGCAATCATTTTAAAAAAACCATGCTACGCATAATTTGATGCTACACCTCTGGATATGGTTTGTTATAACAATGATAAATAGTTTTATGGTGGACCATTTAATCCTGTGGTTTCGGGTCACACCCACATGTGAACCGCCGTGACTCAAGTGTAGTTTGTTTCCAGCTGATTAGCTTGCAAGCCGCCCGGTGTCATGGCGCAGCGGTGAAACACCGCCACCTGGCGGGCAGCTGCTGCCCCTGCGGCAGCAGGAGGAAGTGTTTCGGAAGTGGACGCTCAACGGCAGAACTGGGATCGAGGGGAGAGGGCGGAGAAACGGGAGCAACCGACAGGATTGTGGAAATGACACTGGTTTTTATCTAGCACCCGAAATAATTCATGTCTAGCTTTCACGGCATTACCGAAAAACCAGAGGCCGCTCCGTTTACGATGAGTCGCATAAAAAGGCCGTAAGGTAAGTCAGCCCGGTCCGTGAACCCAGCGGAAGCTATCCTGCTAGCGGCTTCTTTTAGCTAATGCAATAAATGAGCCGCGGCTTGCTAGGCTGGTAGCTCTGTTCGGGGAGACGCGGAGGGTTTAGTGACCTAATAGGGCGAAAACGTAGGCGTGTGTCTGGTTTAAAGCATTGTGGGAAGGTTTAGACGGTTTTCATGCGGTGCCAGTGATCTTAGCCCCTGGATTGGTTTTCTCTGAGGTGTTGAGCAGCAGCATCATGAAAGAGCGATTGTTTAGGACCGCCTGCCTGCGTGGCTAACACGCCACATATTTACGGTGTGGTAAATGTTTACCTGTCAGCCTGACAGGATTACCCTGGGCTTGATAGCCTGAGCTAACATTCAGGTTAACGTGGCAGGTAAACATTATAAGTGGTGCAACAGTGTAACCCAGGTTTGACCCATGTTTATGAGTACATTTAGCAGAGAGACCAAGTTTTGAATCATTATTCATCGTATAATGTCTCCACCGCTGGGGACCATGATATGTCTGTTATCATGGTCAGGAGGTTGTTACCTCAGAGTGTTGGTGTCACTGGATCCAGATACGTTTAAATGTTCTTATTGTGACCCAGTTCACAGCAGCCTCAGACATCAGCCGAGTTTTATGTCGGATTCTTGTGTACATAAATGTTAACCTTATTTCTTGTAAAGTTATTGTTCTGTTTAAAATGTAAATTACAGTCTCTACTGACACATATTTTCTTACAAAACAATAAATACCAGCGTTCTTTCAAAACAACCACAAACCTCAGTATATGTGTTTGAGACTGAGCATGACCAACACAGAGCATCACATAATTAGCACAGTTATTAAATACAATCTGAAAAGTGTGGCACGCTTCTGTTTTCAGGCCTGAGTTGATACGTTATAGAGCAGCTTTTGCTGCAAGCCTTTTCTGTAATCAGCTTTGCACTTCGCTTTCCTCTTTGCAAAATAGCTCCATTGTCATCTTATGGGGGGGGGGGGATGTCTTTCTGAACATCAACTTTCAATCCAGGGGAAAGTCCAGAGTCCAGTTTATTTAAATACCATGGTATTTAAAAGATTTCATATTGTCCAACTTGTTTTATTTTATTTTATTTTTTATTTTTTGCAAAGCTGGAGAAACTATTTTGAATTTTGCTGTTTTGTGCATGAAAATATCGTTGACGGAAACACAGCTAGTGAGCGTTAGCTGCTTTTTCCACTATATTGTTCATTCTTGGTCTTACACCAAGCCCATCTGGTGTCTCTGTTGCTGATGACTCCATCTTAGTCCCACCAAAGCACAGAGTCTGAGGTAAAGGACATGATATCATCATGTGTATGGGATCATAAAGTTGCATAGTAACCTGTTTTATGCTGCTGCTGAGCACTAAGTACATACAGACTACCCAGGCCTGTCACAATAATCAATAAATAGATTAATCGCATGATAAATTAAAACAAGCTCAATAAGTTCCATTTGCATGATTTATCACTTTTCTCTTTCTGCCATAAACTTTTCTTCTCATGTAATCGGCTCCAGGAGTTTTCTAGGCAAGGCAAATGTATTTGTGTAGCACATTGTGTGTCCAAGACAACTCAAAGCACTTTGCAGAAAAATCAAGAGAGTTTGAAAACATATCAAACAAGATAAAAACAAATTAAAGTATATTAAATTAAATCAGGAAAAAGAAATCTGACAGAATATTTTCAACTGTCATATCTTAAAAAAAAAACAGTTTTCTAATGTTTGCATAAGATTTCAATGGTTTTCATTGCAGCAGCTCCTGTTTTATCTGCTGTTGATATAAAGTCGCGGTCGTTATGGAAACAGGGTTATATGCCGGGCAGGCTTCTACCGAGCAGCAGAAGAACTGGGTCGCCCCCGGCCCCCAGCAGAGAGGATGGAGGGGAATGACCCACTGGGGCAGCAGATCAATCCTTTCCTCATCACACGTTATCAGCAGCACAACTGTCCTGATTGGTTCTGCTCCATCTCTCATTTTTCTTTCCCTCCTCTTTCCCTGCAGGGAACACTCAAAAGTTTGACGTCCAAGGGGGGCGGGAAAGGCAAAAAATCCGGGGCGACAGATTCGATCCTCCGGGGCGGCTTCGGCAGGTCGGGGACGGTCGCCATGCGTCGGCGGTGAGGGGCGACTCGTTGCGAGGGACACACACACACGGCGTCCGGAGAGGCGGAGATGAAGCTCAAACAGCGCATGGTGGTGCTGTGTGCCGTGCTCCTGCTGCTGGGCCTGGCCAAGATCTTCCTGCTGGATGGAGGGGAGGGGTCTGCGGCCAGTCGGCGGGACCTCCGCGCCTTCCGGAAGGTCAGCACGTACTTAGCTGACAGGGACCCCGCTCCTGGAAAAGGTGGTAGCACTTTATGTGAAGGGGTGTGCATAACACTGACACGACCCTGCCATAAACATAGCACTTGTTATGAACGTGAAGGAGTCTTCATGAACGCTGTCATGAAGTGTAATTCTGTAAATAATGACATCTTTAAAGAAAGGTTACATCAAATGTGTGATTTTTGTTTTAAGAGTGTCATTATTTACTAAATGACACTTCATGACATCATTCATGAAGACTCCTTCATGTTTGTGACAGGTGTTGTCATGTCAGTCTTATGCACACCCCTTCAAATAAAGCGTTATCAAAAAGGTATTTCACACAATAAAAAGTAAAGAGATTCTGCATAAAAACATTTTTTGTTGCATAAAGCTTTCCTCATCTGTTTGGCAGTTCATCCGCCCATCTGGTCCATGTTTGCATCCTGCGTTTATAACTGCGTGATAATCCCCACAGATGGAGTCGGGTCTCTCTCTGCCCCGGGGAGCCCACCTCACACACACTCTCCAGTCTCCGTGGGAGATAGCGAGCCAGTGGGTGGGCCCCCGAGAGGTGTACCCCGAGGAAACCCCCGAGCTGGCCGCTGTGCTCACCTCGCTGAGCACGGCCAGGATAGAGCGCGCCGACGTGGGCTACAAGGGCACGCAGCTCAAAGCCCTGCTGGTGCTGGACGGAGGACAGAAAGTGGTCTTTAAACCCAAGAGGTCAGACTTCAGATCATTCTGCGATTGGTTATCGATTGAGGGGTTGATTGATCAACTTACGATGAATTGATAAGTGTTGTCTTAAAGCCCTGGGTTTTGATACATGAAGGGATGGATGCACTTTTCATAAAGTGCTGAATTAAAAAAACTAAAATAACTGACTGGATTATCTGACTGCATAAACAGAAAATTGTGATTTTTCTCTTTATAAAATATAACAAAACAGGAACCTCCTGCTGAATAGAAAAATAAAAGATGAAAATATGTGAAACCCTTGATCCACCGTGAACGGACTTGTTCATACAGAAGTGCCATCTGCAGCTGCTCTTGAACGAATGTTAAAATTTCTCTCCATGAAGTGGGTTAAGTCGTGATGGTCTTTAAAATCAGTCATGCTAAGTGACGTCATGCTTTTTATTTTTCGATCGTATTAAATTTTTCTGCGTAACAACCTCTGTTTTTCTGTCATCACATCCTGGCCTTCGCTGCACATGAGTAAGTTTTGAATGAGAAGTTGATTCTGCTCGACTGAATGAGTGTTAAGATGAAACTAAAGAAGCTGTTCAAGTGTTTATATTTCAAAACAGAACCGCATAAAGTTCATGTCACATCCCACACCGGACTCTGTTTCTGTTTTCCCATTCTGTTTCCCATTCTTGTATGGCTCTGCCATCTTTAGTTCTGTATCTACTGGCTGCGTTTGAGGGTGACCAGCAGTGCCTTCTGCTTGATGGAGGCCAAACTACAACACTAAAACAAAATCTAAGCAGACGTTATTAGCTAATTGATTGGAACTAATTTTGATCTAATAAAATATTAATTGTAAGTCAATAAACTGCTTGCATCCCTACTCTGTGACGTTTTTGTACTTTTAAAATGGTTAAAATTCTGACTTCTTCTGATTTTCTCGCTCAGATACAACAGAGACTACGTGGTTGAAGGCGAGCCGTACGCCGGATACGACAGACACAATGCAGAGGTGGCTGCTTTCCACCTGGACAGGTGAGTGTGTGCGTGTGCGTGCTTGTGTGTGTGAGTGTCACACATTGCTTGAAATGATCCGTGACGTTTCCTTTCGTCCTCAGGATCCTGGGGTTCAGGAGGGCGCCCCTGGTGGTGGGCCGATACGTCAACCTGCGAACGGAGATCAAACCCGTCGCCACCGACCAGCTGCTGAGCACTTTCCTCATGCAGGGTGAGCGCACGCTTTCCTTCCACTCCACATGCAAATTTCTCGCGAGGGGTGAGCGTTTTCAGTCCTCTGGCTTTGAGTCAGTGCGGTTGTCTGGAATGAAAGATCCTCGTATATTTCTGTCCAGTTCTGTTCTCGTTCTGAGTTTGTTTTGAGCTTTGTGAGACTCAAATTTACTCTCCGTTAAACTGACGTGTCCTATATTTTTCTGGCTCTGTCTGAATAAAGTCTAGAAATCCACCCTGCAGGGGCGTGGCATCAGCGATGCTTGCAATAAAACAAAACTCCGGAGAATTTCAGTAACGGATGTGGGAATGACCTGAGTCAAGATGTTTGACCAGTCTGGGTGCAGCAGCTTAATCTAAATAATTGCAAACCTGTTGCGTGAATCTCAGTTGAAGTATGCATCAGACCAGTTTGAGATTTAAAAAGGAAAAATTCATCATTAACACCAAATTCGTCTTCTTCCTGAGACAGGCAAAGGTTCCTACAGCCTGGAATTGGCTTGTATCATTTTCCATTGAACATGGAAATTATAAGAGTTGGAGAAAAAGTGTAAAAAAAAAACAACACAAAAAAAACCTGAAGAAATGCAGGTAGTTTTCACAGTTGGTACATTTATTTTACGTGAAATCAACTTTCTTGAATTTTGAATTGCAACATTATACCTGGAGTTTCACATTTTAGCCGTTGGTATTTTGCTTTTTTTACATAATGACTGAATGTACGCGCATTAAGAAATCAGAAAAAGTTCCGTTTCGTCACCTGTCTAGACATCCAAACAAAGGACTTTGCACAATTTTATTTTAGAGTTTGACAAACTAATCAGCGTACTACACTCCATTCTTTACTTAGCGATTGTGGAATACAGCTGATTAAAGTTAGCTTTTTATACATAACAGTTTGTTTTTTCATTGCTTTTCTTTATTTTTGGAACCCACAGATGACCCAATTAGTTTTTTTTGCAGGTACAAAGATAAAATTAAACAACACAGAAACTGAAGTCTGTAAAAGTCTTCAAACACGCATCAGCAAGGATTTTCTGATTTTGGTCATCAAAATAAAAACAGTGAATTTTTATAAAGTTGCTTTTTTATGATGATGCATCATGTTCTGTAAACATTCTCAGGAATTTTCCACCTTTAACACCACATTTACTGTAAACATACAAGCCGTAACGACTTTCTGAAAATCTGTGCAGTCCTCCGGCTCATTCTGGGGATCCCGAGGCGTTCCCTGACCAGACGGGAAATCGAGTCCCTCCACTCAGATCTGGGTTTCTCCTCCCCACTATGAAAGATGCTCACTTCGAACGCTTGAATAAAAAAAAAAAAAAAATCTATTGATCATTAGTTTAAAAATAAATTCAACCTTTAGTTTAATCATAGGGAAAACTTTGTCGATGTGTTCTTGGAGTAGATCTTCTTGGAAGGTTCAGCACTGCTGCAGGTTATTTTAGACTTTAGTCTAAAATAATGACTTTGTAACCGTTAGGGTTTTTTTTTTTTTACATTATTTTACATGATGTGCTGCTAGTTGAAATCTTTCAGCCTTCAGAGAGACTCTAAAAATATAAGGTCAGATGATTATATCTTCTTAGTTTGGCTTCTAAAATTGAGCTCAGCTTTCATAAAAATGTACTTTACTGACATCTGATTCATGATTTGTAGGGCCATTTTTTCCCCGCCACTTAAACTAAAATCGTTTAAAAACTTTTTTTGTTTGTTTGTTTTGCAGTGACTCGGGTTATTTTTATCCAATATTAGAATTTGCTTCATCTGAAACATTTTAATGCGGGGGAGAACATTTATCTCACCACTGCAGGAGACAGTTCTACTTAAGATTGAGAAGATTAGTTTCAGGAAAAACAGCATGAAGTGCAATGTGTTGGTGACAGGTTGACGCGATGAATGACAATGTTATTTTGATATTACTGTGCAGCTCGGTTTCACACCAACTGTAAGGTACAGGTGTGCCTCTTTGAATTAGAACATCAAAAAGCGAATTTATTTCTGGAGTTGAAAGTGAATCTCACGGTATGAGATCTTCCAGACTTTTATTTCTGATCTTTTGAATCATTACTTCTCACACCTTCCTCCTGAAAATACTCTGCAGATTCTCAGTCTGATCCATTGCTTGTGAATCTTCTGTCACATTTTTTCCCCCTTCCACTAAACTTTCCATGAACAGGTGCAGCATTCTGAACATCCAGCTGGTTCTGCTGCGACGTTTTCTTGGTTTTCCATTTTGTGGAGATCGTTCTGTCTGTAGGACAAACGACATAGCGGTCTTTGCTATTTTTATTTATTTTTTAGTATTTTAGTAATATTCAAATTTTCTGAGAAGATGAATTTCAGGATTTTGTTAGCTGTAGTCATTGAAAGAGACACAAATTGGCACACGTTGAGTCAAACTACTGAAATTAATTTCTTTAATTAAATGTTTAGTTATATTCTGTGTTTGTGGGATTTTCCCCGCTGAATAAATTAACTAAAATTGAACCCAGACTTTTTTTTTTTCTAAAACTTCCAGAGTGTGATTATGTCACAGCAATAAAAGATGAGTTTATTTTAAGGCTTTGTAGATGTCTTTACATAGAAGAGCCATATAAAAATGCTTTTTATTCTTTACCTGCTCTATAAGTTCGTTTTTATTTCATAAAGATGAAGAGGAGCCGCTGCTCCTCCGTTTTTGGACGTGTGGCAGCAAAGCTGTTTTCTCTTCCTTCAAATTTCTTTGGGGGAAAAGTCAGACCAATTAATTTTAATTGCACTCTTTTTAAACTATCAAGCATAAACTAAATATTACAAATAATTGCTACATCAAAAAGAATTTCTTAAAGACAGACTCAGGATGAGCTTTATATTTAATGGGACGTATTAGTAAAATGAAAAATCAATCATTTTTATTTGTGATGCTGAAAAAGCGTTTGCTCGATATAAGAAATGTTTTTACACCACCGATATTTTACTTTCTCGGGGGATAAAAGACTTTTTTTTTTTTTAGATGCCTAAAAGCTGGAACACATTTCAGTCACAGAAGAAAGTAATCCAGATCTGGTTAATGTTACGGTTGATAAATCTAATATTAACAGAAGATCAATTGTGAGAGAATATATTCATCTTTGCAGGAATCTCACAACGTTTTTAGGCTAAATTAAACCAAAACAAAGCAAATCTGATTATTACAGAAGATGGCTGGTTTAATCAATGCGTGACTCTGGTAAACACGACAAGTTTCATACAGATGGAAGAAATTTACGTGGAAAAGTATAATTAGTTTCGTGATTATCCCTGAAATAAAACTAAAGCAAAAAAAGGCAGATTTTATATATATATATATACACACACACACAGGTTGATGTTGGAGGGAATGTGGAAACCTTGTGGCCGATCGTTTTCATTTCCTTTGGGATTGTCAAGTTCTCCAGCCTGATTGGCTGAAATGAGACCGAATGCGGTATCTACTCAATATATTTGTGAGAAGCTTCATATAAAACCAGCTTAGAAGATGAATGCAGTCGACAGAGTTCAGTGTTGATGAGTTGCAGTTCAGACGTTAAATGACGATCGATGAGGTTTTTATATTACTGTGCAGCTTTATCAAATTAGCTGCGCAGGTAAAAGTGATCATTTACAGTGTGGGCATTAGGCTGGCAGAGAAAATCCAGCATGTGTAGAAAAGATGTCTTTTGCATATGAGAGTTTTTTTCTGTGAAGTATATAGAGGGGCAGCTCTGGCTCTTTTTTTTTAATACACAGTGCAGCAGAGTTGCCCACCTAAATCACACGAGTTCGCTCTGTGTCACCAACTTGACTTATCGATTACGTTTGTGTTTTTTTTTTTTTTTAGTGACTCATTTAATAACTTCAGTGCTTCAGATCATTTTCAGCCCTTCACCTTCTCATACACAAACAGTTTTTAGTGTTTCAGGTTTTAATCTGGTTAATTCTCATGCAGGAGGTCTCGCGGTTATTTTGTTTTGGTCACAATCTGACATTTCAGAAGAGCCTTCAGGCTCCAACGTGGGATTAGAGCCAGTTCAACTGAAACGGTGATGAAAATGTAGAATTAAATTATCTGCACAATTTGAGCATCTTTTTGATTATTTATCTCAAAATGTGAATTTGTGGGTTCTTTGTCTGAAATGGCAGATCACAGACAGGAAACAGGAAGTAGGACTATATAGAGGGGTCTCTCAGGCCCGCCAAATAAAACTCATCTGGAGCCGCAAATGTCACGACTTTTTGAGAAAGGACAACTTATAATTTTAGGTAAATGTCTACTGTAGGGAATTAGTTATTTTTAAAGGGCAACCATCTTATTTCTGTTTGTAGGATTTAAAATAAACATAAAACTTAGCAAAAAGAGGACGGATTGTTTTAAAAATAAAAACAGGTTACAAGCTTATGACAAAAAACATATTACTAGTACTTTTAATGTCATTCTTTGTTATAATTCAATGCAAATATTGTAGAAATAGACTAAATAATTGTTAAAAGACCTGCGTTGGTTATTATATCCAAATTTAAAAACATTAGCAGGTTGGAGAGCCTTGGGCTAGATGAAGAGCTGACTTGACTCAGACCGGTTCTATATTTGCAGTTTTTAATTTGTTAACATTAATTTACTTGCTTTGCTGACTTTTATTGTAATTATTCTACCAGATTTTTGTCTTGACTTTTGTATTTTATTTTTGTCAACCAAAACACCAAGTGGTATAATAGCTGTTCTGGCTGATTTAGTATTTTTCTTTCTGGATAGTTTATGCTTTGGTGTTTTTTTTTTTTATTAACTCTGAAATCTTACAGAAACATTTAATCTTTGTAGATTTTAGTCACTCTGATAAATCGTCTCAAAACATCATACAAGTCTGGAAAAGCTGGGGGGATTTTCCCTCTTGTGGGAATGAGCTTTGACTATTCAGGTAGAAAAAGTCAAACGTTTTTCGCATCACACCGCAGGGGGGAAAGAAGAAATAAAAAATAAAACGGTACACCGGGGCATCTAAACACCTTGTGAATTCACCGTTCGTTCAGTACATCACGCTGACTCATCTCTGAACCCGTGTTAATATTCAGCTTCATTGTTTTTCCTTTTTGATTCACTATAATGCAAATGAGCCACATATGAATTTTGAACTCGTCAGTCATGCTGCAAACATGCAACTTTCGGAGTACATTTTCTATGACCATGAAAAAAAAAAAAATTCAATAACTTTACTGCTGCCCATGAAGTTGGAATATCTTTAACAACTTTCCGTAAAATGACAGTTTCATGACTTATCCCTGACGAAACGTCTATTTTAAGTTTTTGGGGTTTTCTTGTTAAATCACAGCAGCCGCGTCATTCCCTGTCCTCCTCGTGTCTCTCTTCAGGTAACAACACGTGTTTCTACGGGAAGTGCTACTACTGCCGGGAGACGGAGCCGGCGTGCGCGGATGGCGAAACCATGGAGGGGTCACTGACCCTCTGGCTGCCGGACGTGTGGCCCCTGCAGAAACACAGACACCCTTGGGGCCGCACGTACAGAGAGGGCAAACTGGCCAGGTGGGTGTGGCCTTCACGGCCGCCTGGGACAATTCTGTGACACAAATTTTCCCAGATTCGGTTTGATGATTGCCAAGAAAAATTAAAACGTTGCGTTGTTCAGGCTGGTAATTGAATGTGGGTGAGCTTTGATTGCTCATAACATGAGGTCAGAATGCAGTTCGGTGTGTGCGTGCGTGTGTGTCCGCGTGTTTGCTGCTTCTGCTGTTGAGGGAAGTTGCACACAGTTCTGCATTGCAGCAACGAATTCCCTTCTGCAGACTCGGACATCCCATCATTTCCCAAGTATCCTCTGATGTTTAGTGTGGCTTTCATATGGGTGAAAGGAGCAGAAACCTGTGGTGCAGATGATGGCGACCTGCTTCTCTTTTAGCAATAATTGGACAGAGGGGAAATGTTTTGCGTTTTGGCAGAAACGATTGGAGTACTTTTTCTATGGGGCGGGCGTTCATCATTTAATTTACCATTAAAAGTGAAAAACTTATTATTATAACAAGAAAGCTAATTAGTTGTCACAATAAACTCCGATTAACGCTGTTTTAAAAAAAAAAACCCAAAAGTGTCCGTATTGTTGGCATTGTCAGTTTTGCTGTTATTCTCCACTGTTTGTTCAGTGAACGTACCGACAAATTTGAAAATATGATTAGATGTAGTTGCTGTGTACAGTTCAGTCATACAAATCACACTTTTTTTATGTGACTATGATTGCTGGACATTTTTTAGTTGCCTAAAAAAAGAACCGAATAGTTTGCATCATCACTTTTGTCGTCATCACAATCATTCCACAACTTATCATGATCCCCCACCCCCTGGTTTATTCTGCTTTTGCTTCCTCGTTGCATCGAAGTAGTTCAGGTCAGATAAATTTTAGTAACAGCCATGATGTAAATTCAAAGGCTATTTTTAATATGGTCTCAGTTTAAAAACAAGGGCTGTCCCCGATAGAAAAATAACTGAGATCAACCAGGCCTGATGGCGCCCTGACCCGCACAGTCAAGATAACTGGAACCTCTTTGATGACATGAAGTAGGCCAGTTAAAGCAATTCATCAATGGATGAAAGACAAAGGCATTAGTATTTATGTTTAAATTATTAGCCACTGTTACTGAGGTAATAGCTATTGTAAGAAAATATAATATGTGAAAAAATTGACCAGATCTCTTTTCTCATCAGAACCACCAATATGCTTATCTTTGTAAAAACTCATCAGAATTTTAGTTTTTAGTTCATTTTTTATTCATTTTATTTATATCTGTTTGTTTTGGGATGATATTGCTGGGAGAAGACTTTTTTTTATTACATAGTAGAATTATCATCTGAAACACACAAGTCCAAAAAAATGACCAAAATTGTTATTTCAGAGAGGCATAGTCAAAGTCCAGACTAAAAATATATGGACATTTTAGCTTGACCTTAAACTGGAGACACACTTCCACTGCAATTGCTCTTCTATTAAAATGTGTTTATTGATCTACAAAATATACACTTGTCAGAAAAGAGGAAAAATACTTTTTTATGGCACTGTACATTTATGTGCAAGCTAAGAAATGGGAAGTAGTAAGCGTTCTGAAGATGCTGATCCTTAAAACGCCTTACCACATCTTCAGTCTTCAACGCTGATATTGCTCATTATTTTATACATTTGTCTTTGTTTTGCCAGGTTGTTCCGTTCCGAAGATTGTTTTGAGCAACCTAACATTTCTCTATCCCAATTCATCTCTGACTTTTGAATATCTTAAAGTTTAAATTCTCCCAGGGTATTTTATTTTTTTCTTTAAAAAAAAAAAATCAGAGAAAAAAAAACAAAAACCCACTGGGCCAGGAATTAAGCCTTGTGGGACTCCCTTGGGTATTTGCAATAGGTCCGAATAGAACCGTCTGTCTGAGCTGCCTGGTACCACTTATGAGATGATTTCCAAACCATTTCACGTTTTGTTTAGAATAAACATCTGGAAGACATTTAAGTAATTTGAGGTGGACGATAGTGTCAAACGCTTTAGAAAAATTGACTGTTGGTCACGAAGAGCTTATGTTGTTGCATAGCAGGAACATTAGTGGGTGTGTGGGTGTTTTTTTTTATGATGGGTAATTAAATATTGTGCCGTAGAAGAAAAAGTACAGCATGTCTATGTGAAGAAGAATATTTTATGAGTTACTCTTAGTTAAAAGACGGCAGAGAGGAGAGAGGAGCATCAATAAATCAAAGACTGATCAGATCAGAGGACGTACAGATGACAGATACATGTATAGTGAGATGTTCTGATGAACCTTATTATTGTGAAATGGTATTTTTGCCTGAGAACTTCTAGCACAGTAACATTCTTTAACGAGATCAGTGAAAAGATCTATGAGGTAAAGAGGAAATTCCTAAATGAGATTTTTGGGAAAGAGAAATTAACTGGATGCAATAAAAGTATCAAATCACTGTCAAAACCTTTTTTTTTCTCTTTTTTTTTTTCTTTTCCCTGGTGATTCCTACTGGATCTGTTCAAAATGTAGTCGTATAAATCCACCAACAGGTGGATTTATATTATTACTTCAAATCCTTAGCTTAATTTCTAACTCATTAAAGACGCATCACAACATTATTGTTTGGTTTTTGTTTTGGTCAATAATGAAAGACTCCAACGTTACTCCAAAACAAAAGATGAGTTTCAGCAAATGCCAGATAAGCTCGGTCTATAGGTCTATGATGAAACCGAGCTTATCTGTCAAACATCAATAAGCAGTTCGTAGACTGTGTAATTTGACAGACATCTTGGCCATTTATTGCACCAGAAATGACGTTATTAGCACAAGTGGGTGAAGCTTAACCTACTAAAATGTTTTTGAAGGTTAACGGAAAGTTTTTTAAAACTGAAACTCTTCCACCTCCAGTGAAGACTCGGTCAAGACTGGGCTGCATTTTCTCGTTGAACTTACTGTTGTAATGCCTACTTTTAAACAACTTTTGATCATTAATAGTACTATTCTGAAATACCAGACACGTTTCATACAAGATTAATTAGAACTGAGTTTTGGAGACCTAAATAATGTTAGTTATAGTAGCTTTTACCAGGACTACAATTGTACACGGGAATAACGTATTTAGTATGTAAATACTTTACGAATATAAAAGTGAGCCACAGAAAAGTTAAAACTTCAAATGTTTTTCAACTTGTACAGGAAATTTGTGAAGAAAGTTAGTTTTATTTGAACAACTTGCCACTTTTTCTCGTTTTCTGTAGATTAAAAATTTGATCAGGTTTTCTTTTTGTTTTGCTGCGTCAAAGAATGTGCAGCATTCCCAAAGCATTTTCATGTGTAGAAATCATTATAGTAATTTTATTACAAGAATTTTGAGCTGCTATGATTAATACAGATCAAAGAAAAAAAAAATCCACTGAGGCATACATTTCTGCCCAAAGAAATGCTTACACGAAAAGAATGTGATGTTATTTGATGTTGAAAAGTTGTACATTTGCATGAAAAAAAATTACACTTCATTGTGATTAAAGGCATATACATTTATAAAATTAAAACTAGGGTAGTCTTTGAATTTGTAAATTCAGAAACTTGTGGCTGCATCGAATCTGGTCCTCAGTGCCACGTTCTACCTGATAGTGGACTTCATAATCTCAGACAACTTTAGTTTTGTTTTTCAAAATTTTGACTCGACCATGTCAGAATGTCGTTTTAATATCGTAAATGTATAGAGATTTTTTTTCTTGGCTTTGACTTTGTCGTCAGGCAACATCCAAATTTCTTTAATATAAAAATGTCAAATTAATCTCAATATTTTAGATATCTTTGGCAGAAGTGTACTCCTTATTTTGTATTTTATTCTTATTTTATTTGCTTTTTTTTTTTTTTCAAACATGCTGCTGTGTACTGAGCTAAAAAAAAGTCCATTAGCAGCCACTTAACTATTGTTAGTGGCTGCCAATGAGTCATTTAACTCTTCATATCTGTATCAATGAATCAAAATAATCATATAGCACAGTGTAATATTTCATACCAAAAATGGATGCCTTTTCATGCTGTCCATTTTGTCCAAAATGACTGTCTTTCACTCAGTGGTTTGTTAGATTATTTTCCCTTCACATCAGCCCAGACCTGAAAGACATGTGTTCCCCTTTATCTAAATTTAGCCTAACTGATTTTTCTTCCCATCTGTGTCTGAGGTCTGGTTTCTCCTTTCTGGTTCCTCTGTCTACACAGCTGCGCCGTGTAGACAGAGGGCAGCTACGAGCACACTATTGTCGCATCTATTGTGCAATCAGAACTTTGAGGAAATGAAAATTGGGAAAAATAAACTGAGCCGCAGATCTTGGTTAGTCACCGTAGCGATGCTCCCATGGGATGTTTCACCTCATTTCCTGTCTTGTAAAATTCACTTTAATGACTTTTCTCTCATCCTACCCTCATCCTTAAATGCCGCTCTAACCACCTGATCTTATCTTTCATGGGCTGACAGGAAGGTACTTCCAGTTGCCACTGCAAACAAACTTACTCCAGTCTATCTGAAGAACTTTCACGTTTGTTTTTCCACATAGGTGGGAGTATGATGAAAGCTACTGCGAGGCAGTGAAGAAGATGCCCCCATACGACGCGGGGCCGCGGCTCCTCGACGTGATCGATACGGCTGTTTTTGATTATCTGATCGGCAACGCCGATCGCCATCACTACGAGAGCTTCCAGGATGACGGCGGAGCCAGCATGCTCATCCTGCTCGATAACGCCAAGAGGTGAGGAGTGATGAACCCACAACATGAAATTATTTTGATCGTATTTTTTATTTTAGTTTTTTTTTTTTTTTTTTTGAGGTCGTATCATGTTTGTTTTGCATCAAATTTAAAGAAGTCCCTTGTGTTATTTTTTTTTTTTTTACCGTAACCGAGACTCTGGAGCGGAGTCTGTGTGCAGCACAGCACTGACAAAACAGATTAGTCACTCCTGAAGAGTTCCAGTAAAATTCTTCTTTTTAGTAAACGTGTCGGCACCATAAGGATATTGTTAATCCACTTTTTACATCTCACTTCTGGTATCCTGCTAAATTGTCACTCATCTCTTCCAGTTTGCCCATCTCTTTTTCAAGAACTTGCCGCCACTGAAACCGTTTTGTAACTGAGTCATCTACGCCCACTCCTCGGATGGAAAGATGAGGGTTTTTCTAGTCTTGCTCTTAAATTTGTTTGTTTTATAAACACAGTCTGGTTTGTGAACAGTTTTACTGATAACTTCTCTTTTTTTCTGAGAAGCGTGGTGTCAGACCTTATTGTTTTTGTCTGGCTATAAAATGTCTCCCTGGCAGAACAAATACATTATTTCATATATTTTTTTTTTTTTACTTCTAGACCAAGCAGCAGCAGATCTTTATCTGAACATTGAATCACTTCCTTTTTGCTGTTGTGGTGGAATGAGGGAATGTTGGTTTTACATTGGATGGATGATGAGGATTATTCTCTAATAAACCTCAGCACCTTAAATAACTCATACCTCCTTAAAAAGCCTTAATCTTGAAATCAAGGCCTTTAAAAGTCTTAAATCCACTTAAAAACATGTAAGATGGTATTAAAAACATTCCCCATGTGTCTTAAATATTGTAGTGGCAGGACTATTTAATTTTGTATATTTTATGTAGGTTTTTTTTTTTCCTCATAGGAGTTTCCATCAGGCAACAGTTTGAGTCGACTGCAAATTTATTGCCAGTTGGGAGGATGTTCGTTTTTGCCGTTATCAACCCGTACAATGTTGCATGTTTGTGCAAAAAAAAACAAACAAACAAAAAAAACAACTCGACACAGAAAACGGTCGTGCTTCTGCTGCTAGCGGTTTTGGAGCAGCATTTGGTGCGACACAAACTGAGAAGTTGAGAAAAACAAACAAACTCTGAAGTCAGAGATTTAAGCCTGTCGAAGAATTTTATTTCAACAAAGTTATTGCTGCGTGTGTTGTTACGAGAGAACAGCTGAGAAGGAGGAGATTATGGACAAGAAGCGGAGCATGAGACGAAAACAGAGGCGCAGATGCAGCTTGCAGATGCAACGATGAAAAATGGGGGAGAGGGGAGTAAAAGGAATGGCAATTAATGTCTTCAACTAAAGTAAGAATGTGACAATATCTGTAGTTAATCAACCGGTAGTTTCTACTTCTTTAGTTTTGAGGAAGATCTATTCCTCGAATAGTTCTTCCTGTTTGTCACGGTGGTTAAATACTAATCCACAACCCAAAGCTGCAATGACTATATTTGGTGTCAGTGAAGGGAACTACCTCATAATTAGGAAAAGTTGTACACACTTCATTGCTTTCACTCCTTTGCTTGCACACAGAAGGATATTTATTACAAATATAATTCCAAAGACCCTATGAAAGGTCTAAAGCTAGGAGATCTGATGCAGTTTATACAAAAATATCAGACATTCACTAACAAGCTCTAGGGATAAATTATTATTCTCCATCTGGAATTCAGGTAGCCCAGACAGGCTCAAAGCAGAGTTTTTACTCTTATTTAGATTTTTTTTTTGTATAGTTATTTAATTTCTTCAGCAATTATGATTATTATTTAAATTGTTTTTTATTATTTTTTTGTCTTAATTGTGGTTGCCCATGCAAAATAATGTAAATAGTGTGGGGCCTTACGACACGGTTTGATGACTTCTGCTTCTTTGGATGAGTGATCCTGATGTTGGCGGGTCGAATGAAGGGGGCTGAGTGTGTTTCACCTATAAGTGTAAAAATATGAGCAACATTAACATGTATCTGTTATCTGTTGCGGCTCAGCATAAAGATTTTCTTTTTAAAATAGTCCTTTCTCAGTAATTTTGAGGCAAGAGCTCAATAGTTTGTATGTGTGGAGTATTCACACACCTTCGACTTCTCTTGTTCGTCTCTGTTGTGTTTTCTCGGCAGCTTCGGCAATCCTTCTTTGGATGAGCGAAGCATCCTGGCGCCCCTCTACCAGTGCTGCATGTAAGTCCCCACATGGTCAGGTCACATTCATCAGATTGGCCTCTCCCATAACCAATCGCCTCTGTATGTTTTGTGCTTTCGACTTCCTGCGACAGGATTCGTGTTTCCACCTGGAACAGGCTGAGCTTCCTGAAAGGTGGAGTCCTGAGTTCGGCCATGCGACAGGCGCTCGCTTTTGATCCCATCAATCCCGTCCTGGCGGAGCCTCACCTCGCAGCTCTGGACAGGCGTCTGAACGGAGTCATAGCAACTGTGAAGCAGTGCATGGAAGCACAAGGCCCAGACAACACGCTGATAGAGGATCGGATGAACCTCCCGCATCCGTAGGAAAGCAAAAACAAACGGCGAGGCTCGTCCAAACAGCCGTCTTCAGACAGTGGCTCTGCAGCTCCGGGGAAACAGAAGCGGCAAATGAAACGGCACGGTGGACCAAAGGCGGCACGTTTCTTCACCCTCCATCCGTTTATCGACTCTCTGAGAAATGCGATCCTCAACGGAGAACTCTGATCAAAGAGTCGGCGAGCGCTCGACCGTTTCACATCCAGCCTCTCGGGACCGGAGTGAGAAGGAAAGCAAACACTGCGAGCAAATTCTACCGCTGCTGGTGTCGATGTTCCTCCCACCTCTTGCCAAATCCTCCCTCATCGGTCATGCTTGTTCATGTACGCCTCATTAGCCGCAGACGACGGATGAAGAAGTGTGAATGCTTGAAATGAGTCTCTGACATCTCTGTGAAAGCCGCACTTCAGACTAGAGCCAATAAACTGAGATGTTACTTTAATTGTATATAAAAAAATACTCCTTCAATTTATTTAGTTTTAAATGGAACTGATAATTGACTCATTTTTGCTCAATATTGTACATATTTAAGTAGTGATGTAGATTAATGAACTTATGGGATATAAATATTTGGACTATAATATTAAATAAAATTTAGAGAGAGTGTGTGTGTGTGAGAGAGAGAGTAAAAAGGAGAGAATGAGAATGAGTGCCATACTGTGCCGTAACTCAAAGCTACTGACATGACAGACTTGAATCATGGTGGGTGTCAAAGGTTTTGGGGTGTTTTATTTCATTTTCGGCATTAAACTATGGTCTACATCTGTCTACCCAAGTTGTCTTTTTTAGTCTCGTCACCAAAATAATTTGCCATCAGACTTTCCCCTAAAAGCAATTTTCAAATGTTGATTATGGCAAGAAATCTCCAAGTCATCAGGGCCTACGTGAAAATGTTCTTTTCTTTGAGCGTGGAGTTAACTGTAATCTCTTTCACAATACATTTCCTTCATTAGCATGCCAAAAAAAGCTGCCTCTTGAGTTTCCTCTGACTAAATCATAAGAGATGGTGACGGCAAGTACAAACTAGAAAGTGTGCATTTCCTATGAAAATACAAGTGTGAATACTTTTGGTGAAAATGGCAAAAGCGTTTGAAGCCGACTGCTGAAGACTTGCAGAAAGATGAGAAATAGTCCATGCGGTGTGAAAAACCCAGGTAAAAGCCAAAATTAGCTAAAAAGCTAAAACTAGCTAAAATACTAATGATAGCATCTAGGCTACCACTAGCATGCTGGGTTAAAGTAATATAATTCATGAAATGTAAAAAAAAAAAAAAAAAACTTTGTAAACCCTGAAATTAGGAAAGGACAGAAAAGTTCCCCCATTCCTTCTGATAAAAACGGCGGGTGAATGAAACCCAAACCTTTTATGGTTCCTGAGACATCAACATTTGTTTGGAGGCATCGTGGTGACTACAAAAAATATGCTACAGCAGTACGAAAAAAGCAAAGTCAAAAGCTCAAATTATTCCCAGGTGTTAAACGGCATAAAACCTGGCAAACTGCCCAACTTCAAAATGCCTTGTTTCCTCCATGACGGCTCTGAAACTGGATGATTGATTACCATTAATGGGCAGGACCTGAAACATCCACTGTGAAACACAACGGACATTTTATATTGTAATTCTCAATTCTGCCACAGGATGGAGCGGTTTCCCCCATGGGGAGAAAAATTCATAAAAAGCTGAAAAATAGTATGAAGGTTACGAATATCCAGAGAGATAGCCGGCATTAGGAGAGCAAGCTAAATAGTATAAAAGTTGAATGGTGAAAATAGCACAAAGTATGCGGGAGAAGAAGCGCGGCAAAATTTACGGAGAAAAGTGGAACGCAGTAGTGTGAATGCCCTAGAGCATTCACATTAATAACTTTTTAAAAATGTAGTGGGCAATACAGGAGGCACGTTTGTCAGTACAAAATCTGCATCGGAAGACTACATAGTATTCTTTTCAAAACATTACAGGGAATCTGCATAAAGTTTTAAATTCAGATTTAAGCCTTAAATTTTAATTTAAATGTCTTAAATTTGTTAAGAAAGGTAAGTTGGCCTTTAATATGTTAATCAAAGAGTTTAAATTTTGAATTAACAGGACTATTTGACTTAGCTCAGGAAGTATCGTCATGGTTTTACAGCAGGAAAGTGGGGTGTCCCGTCAGACCGTCAGTTCCCGAAACCACACACACAAAAGAAAATGGTAAAGGTGCACTTGAGGTCAGTGCCAACCTGCAATGAACCTGCTACTAACCTCGTCTCTTACGGAGGCGGGAAGGTTAATCCCTTATATTTTTTATTTTTCACATCAAATTTTTCTGTCAGGAAAAAGTTTTAGTCACACTCAGGCATCTTTATTGCATTCTGTGACTAGCTAGCCAGCTAGCTTTTTTGCGTCCATCATAAGTAAATTTATTGTCGGTTAGCTGAACAAAGACTGTACATTTCTGGAGATCCATCCATCCACCAATCCGTTTTCTATCGCGCTTATCCCTAGTGGCGATGCAACGGGTGCTGGTGCCTGTCGCCAGTGGTCAACAAGTGAGAGGCGGGTATCACCCTGGACAGGTTGCCAGTCCATCGCAGTTTCTGTGGAGATATGGTTCTTAAATTCTGTTCAAAATGATCTTAAATCTTGAGTTTGAGATGTTGAAACCCTGCATCAATGATGGATGAACTCAGTGTAAGGATCCTAGTGACAGTTGAGCAAACATCAAGTTTTAATCATATCACTTCCTTTGTCAGAAAGTGACTGGTCATTGGTCATCACTCGTGAAGCCGATCCAGGCCTGCGACTTCTTCATTTGGTGAGTGAATAGCATAACAGAGACAGGCTGACCTCCCGCATCATTCTTTCACATGAGATGGCAGAAGGTCACTTAATCACGCTGTTGCGTGTGTAGAAAAGGCAAATGTGTAGTACACATTATTATCATTGAGTTTCACAAGCCAAACCCAGGACTAGTTACTGCCGGACTTGTCAAATCAAATTTACTAAAACAAACAAATCTATCTGGTGACATGAAGCAAGACTTCAAAGAGCTTCACGTCTCGCCCAATCTAAAGAAACTCAACAATCAGAAGAAAAGTCGCTGACGTCTTCAAGCTCGATAGGGTTGCAAAGTAATGGACAGCGAACTTCTGTGGTCTCAGGTGTGCGCCAAAAAATATGCTCCTACTATTTTCTAGCAAACATTCCTCCGTGATGGAGTCTGATCATTGCCTGATGCTTTCAGGCACCGCGCCCAGCCCTGGTTTTCTAACATGCTCTGTTCAGGAGTGTTGCTGATTCTGATATCCAAAGTTGGATTCCAATAGTCTGTCCTGTCTCTGACCTCATAAAATGGTGACATAAAATGACATCATTTTCATCATTGTCATTTGTCACTATTGAGGAAAATGTGCTGTGGTCTGACTAGCATGGTGATAAAACAAGATATTCATGTTATCCAAACGATAGCAAAGAAGAATGAGCCAAAATCCATCCACAGTTGTTGCTGCTAAGGTGGACACGGCCAATTACCTTCTTCAACTAATGCATGAAATCAAAATTTAACAATGTTTTTTGTCTTCTGGTCTGAAACATTTAAGTGCCAAGAAAAACCAAAGCAGAGGATTTCTGTTAAAGCACTGCAGGTTTCTCAGAGCCCCGTCTATGTCTAGACAGTAAATGCTGGGCTTGCTGGAAGGGACTTTCGTTTTACTTTTACTTTTATTGTTTGCCGTGTTTTATTTCACTCAGGTTTGACACAGAATGTGTCACGGCTCTTATCTCGGGCGCAGTACTTGTTACTTTCCTCTCAGTTCTAATAATCAAGTTTTAGTTTTCATCTTTCATGAGGGTTGCCTTCTGCACAAAACCCTTTATTTTCACTTTTCTAGCTTTCAGTCAGATCCAGATTTAATTTCTGCTCACAAATCGGTGGAACAAAAAACAAACAAAAATGTCCCCCCCACCCCCCACCCTGCCGTGCGGTGAGGTGTTCAGTTAGACATCAAAACAACCACCAGAAATATTGTTGTGAGGTATTGTGGGTAATGCGCTGCGATTGATCGAGCTCAGCTGTGGTTAGGGCACCTGTGAGCGGGCCGACCTCTTCCACCTGTCTTCAAGATGTGACTCCAGACCCGGGGCCGACTCGAGCAAGCAGGTGCGAGAGCATGAGTCGTCACATTTCAGAAACTCGGCCGAGCACCCTTCAGGATGTGCGTGGGCTGCCGATGAATAACCAAAATCTCACTGCTCCAACACAGACTCAATCTTTCCTCATCCATTTTAGTGTGTCAGCTAAAGCAGAAATACCCGTGTTGTGTCCAAAGACAGAGAGAAAAAACTCCCTCATCCCTGCTAATCCGCCACTGTTACAGTATCTCTTGCTAAGGACTTTCCCCCGTCTGAGCATGCTCTTCTGATACACATCATCTTTCACCACACCAGCTAATTCTTATCACTTGACATTTACTTTTAAAGTGTTTAACAGTGGCCAGGGCTGGCACCGTTGACTACAAAGCCTGCGCGCTCAGCGCCGCGGCCCGAGCTGCGTTTGTTGCACCTACAGAAGGGGAAGCATCATTATGAAACTATGAGGTATGCCGACACCCTTCTCCCTTTTCCCACGAGCAGATGTTCGTTCTCAGCTGTCTTCTTGCCTCATCCAGCATGTCATGTGTGTGTGTGTGCGTGTGTGCGAGTGTGTCTCTGTTGTGTGCTTGCACAGCCTCACAATGTGGGACACCTGTTTCGGTTCTGCTAAGCAGGTGTTTTACTTTGGACACATGTCAAAACATTGAAACTTTGATCAAAACCACAATGTTTGTCATGTTGGGGCATGTCAGGTCATGTCAAAGCAAACGTTCAAAGAAGAAGCAGCGCTTGTATGCAGAGGTGGATCGAAGGGTCCTCTGATGGTCTTGAAGAATGGCGCTCAAATCATTCATTTTTTTACCACAGTGTCACTCTGCAGCACTAAGGTTGCAATCTTCACATCAGAGCTGTTACTTTTGTTTCCCGCTACTATATTTACCATCCATGTGTGGCTTATGAGCAGTAAACACGATTCAGAAAAACGAGGATCAAAGGGTAGTCAACCCAGAACTACGCACTTTAAATCCAATACCGAATGCGGCACCTACTGTACAAGTCCCAACGCTTACCAAAATCACCAGACCTTTTATGTGTTGCATCTTAAAGTAAAGCGGTGAAATGGTGCCCTGAGGGTTTTGACTCAAACCAAGTGCCACATGCTCACTTGCTATCGGTCTATAAATGAGGCAGCGAGGGTGATCTTTCTGAGCAAAAAAGCAACATGGGATATTTCACAAAAAAAAAAAACACTCATCTCTCGTTCTTTTCTTTGAAGCATCACAAAGTTATCAGCCTCCTCTTCGCCCTATGTTTCTTTTTGTTTTGCTTCCAGTGAGCTAGAGTTTCTTGTAATCTTCCTCAGCGATCTCCATCACCACTTCTGAGGGTCCAATCCTTTTATGTGGCCGTTTTTAGAGACATGTTTCTTGATTAGCCACCGCAAACTGACCTATGATTCATTAAACCTCTTCAGCTCACAACGTAGGCTTGATAACGCCTTCGTTGAACATTGATGTCATATGAAAGTACAAAGCCAGTACATCCACCGCTGATAGACCACTGAGGCGAAAGATGATGTAATTACAGCGCCAAGATGGCTTTCTTACCATAACGTAGGAGGCTTTGCACCCTGGTTTCATCACTCTGCTGTTTCTGCCTCGGTAAGTCATACCTTGACGCGACCCATGTTTGGCCTTTGAGAATTACAAAAAACCCGGCAGAAACCGTCGCCAGATACTTTACGTAATTAAACACACAACCGGTTTGTTTACAGGGCTTATTTAAGCACCAAACTAGACATTTTGCCATTTAAAATCTGTGAGTTTGTCCAAACTCGGGGGCTGCTCCCTTCAAAAGAGTAGAGCCCGCGACCCATGCACAGAGAGGCCATCGTCCACGACGTGGCAGACGACTTTGACACGTTTCCGCCTCTCTCACAACCCGCTTTCCTGTCTGACCTCTCTCAAATAAAGGCAACAGAGACAATAAAACCTTACACAAAAAAAGGACGAAAGTCTTTCAATTTGAAAAGCCTTTGCTGCGTGGCTGTGAAATAATCAGCCTCTAGGTGTGGCCTTCAAAGGAAGCAGCCTCTGAATATGAACACATATATTACTTAAACCCCCGGAAAACAACAGAAAACTGAAAGCTTGGCTTTTAAACCTAAAGGTATAAGTTGAGGGGATCCGTTTTGGTGGCCTTAGGATCGCATCTCTGCTTTTTGCGGATGATGTGGTCCTGTTGGCTTCATCAGATCGTGATCTGCAGCTCTCGCTGGAGCGGTTTGCAGCCGAGTGTGAAGCGGCTGGGATGAGGCTCAGTGCCTCCAAATCCGAGGCCATGGTCTTGAGCTGGAAAAGAGTAGAGTGCCTTCTCTGGGTCAGGGGGGTCATCCTCCCTCAAGTGGGGGAGTTTAAGTATCTGGGGATCTTGTTCACAAATGAGGGAAGAAGGGAGCGGGAGATCGACAGGCGGATTGGGGCAGCGTCTGCCGTGAAGCGGGCACTGTACCGGTCCGTCGTGGTGAAAAGAGAGCTGAGTCAAAAAGCGAAGCTCTCGATTTACCGGTCGATCTACGTTCCCACCCTCATCTATGGTCATGAGCTTTGGGTCATGACCGAAAGAACGAGATCACGGGTACAAGCGGCCGAAATGGGTTTCCTCCGCAGGGTGGCTGGGCTCTCCCTTAGAGATAGGGTGAGAAGCTCGGTCATCGGGAGGGACTCAGAGTAGAGCCGGTGCTCCTCCACGTCGAGAGGAGCCAGTTGAGGTGGCTCAGGCATCTGGTCAGGATGCCTCCTGGAGGAGGCCTCGGGGAAGACCCAGGACACGCTGGAGGGACTATGTCTCTTGGCTGGCCTGGGAACGCCTTGGGGTTCCCCCGGAGGAGCTGGAAGAAGTGGCTGGGGAGAGGGAAGTCTGGGCCTCCCTTCTGAAGCTGCTGCCCCTGCGACCCGACCCCGGATAAGCGGAAGAAAATGGATGGATGGATGGATGGATGGATGGATGGATGGATGGATGGATGGATGGATGGATGGATGGATGGATGGATGGATGGATGGATGGATGGATGGATGGATGGATGGATGGATGGATGGATGGATGGATGGATGGATGGATGGATGGATGGATGGATGGATGGATGGATGGATGGTATAAAAGCAGTAAATGGAGGTTTGTCTTGAGTTGTTCTGCTTTTGTTTGTTCTTTTCTTTTCTTCTTCATAGAATCTACATCTGATAATGTTCCTGGAGGGCATTAGTGGAGCTAATAAATGGTTTGTGTTTGTATAGGGCTTTATCAAGTCCAGAGGACTCCAAAGCACTTTACACTACTTTCAGTCTTTCATGCTCTGGTGGTGTTGAGCTATATTGTAGACATACGGAGCAGGACGAACTCCAACCACCGTCGCCCCGATAACTTCATATTTTCCCTCTAGAGATGAAACGCTTGGCCTCATCTCTCTGGGTTTAACTCCGTGCGTTTCCTAGACAAAGCAATGGAAGGAGGTTTCTCTCCCAGATGAAGAGGAGCTACTGCTGCCACTAACTCTGCTGTTTCTTTAACGCAGGAAGAACTCCGCGATCATTGTTTGTGTTTTTGTGTGTGTGCGTGCTCTCTGTATTCTCAAGCCCCCATTCAGTCACACCAGATGACTACTCATACCGAGCCAGGTTCTGTCGGAGGTTTCTTCCTGTTAAAGGGGGGATTCCCTTTTCCACCGCTGCCACATGCATGCTTGCTTTTAGCTCGATGCAATCACCTGGGTTTCTATGGACAGAAAATGTTTCAACTGTTTGAACAAAACTTGATATATAAACTTGAAGGTATTGTTTTGTAGCTAGGATCAACACCAGATTAAGAATGTAATTGACTTTGTCTCTGCCTATTCACAGACAATATGCAACATAGATCGTCTGACTACCTTGTAAAGAGCTTTGGGACATTTGATGCGACTCTACTGAAATAAACTGAACTGAAAATTAAATCTACATCCTACAGGAAGTTGCCTTTTAATTATATTTTGTGACCTCTAGAAGGTTTTCTTCCAGGATCAGCTTTTGTTTATCCTCCCATTGACTCTGACCAGCATCAGTGCTGAATACACACATCCCTACATTAGCATTAGCATTAGCCTGAAGGCCAAAGAGTTTCATTTTGGACTCATCTGACCAGTTCAAAATGTTTACTTCTTCTGCCAACTCCTTCAATAAAGGACAGATTTGTGGTATTTTTTATATGTAAAATACCACACATAAAATGTGGTATTTTATATCTATTTCAAAAAAGTTGATTGTGTTTTCACTTTTTTGCAAGTAGGCAAGGGACTGAAGTGTGGTTAAGGATAGCACAGTAAATTTGTCACCAACGGTTACTCTGGCAAATTTTTCTAAAGCTATATTTAATTTAATCCCTCCACTCACTTTATATTTTTGCCTGCTGCACACCATTTATCCTGGATCCCATTGTTCATAATTTAAAATTGCAACAAACTAAAGTGACATTTGCCCGCTAAAGCCCTGATGCAAGAAATTAATGTAGAAAAACATCAGATTATCACAAATAATACCTTTATTTGCAGATTTAAGGCACCAAAATATATCGACTCACCTAGTTTTTTTTTGTGTGTAATAATTGACACATTAGGCTTTTTTTGGGTCACATTTCCTAATCAAAAAGATGCACTTTGCATGTAATATAAAAAACACATGGCACAGGAAGCAAAACCAGATTTCCCGTCCTGTGAACACCCACTTTGTCAATTCTCAGCAGTTAACAGCTGTGTTTGCTTTTCTCTGTCCCAGAAACTGCTAGAAATGAATCACGGGGCTAAATGGTGGTGGGCTGTGGAAGGGGGACACACTGGTTCTAATCAGCATCTGAATCGCACAAAACTCTGTCACTCCTTCACAAGACGAATGCTGGAAATGTTTGGATATGTTGCAGTGTAAAATATAGGTATATTACTAAAGGTCAAACTTTTCCAGTGACAGACATTTTCAAATGATACATTTGGCATTATAAACACTCGGATAGTTTTCATCGTTAAAAACATTGTCATCAACAGGTCATGCAGCGTACTGCGGCCACAAAGAAACATTTTGGATGCGTCATAACAGCATGTTTACACAGCATTTAGTGCCTCTGCTCCAGTGGCCTTTATTCACACTAATCAGGCAGGAAATAGGGGAGGACCGGTGCTAATGGTGGTAAATCAAAAACACCGGGCGCTGTATCACATATTGCCCAAAACACCTCTTTTTTAAATTTTGTACTCTACAATCAGTTTTTTCCTGCATATCGAAATTTATGGAGTGTTTAAAATTCAATTAGAGCAGATTTTAGAGGCGAGTACTAACTCTCTCAAGTTTTGAATATACTAGTAACTAGTATCAAAAACTAATTCTAAACGTTTGGACTTTGTACAGCTGCCAATACAATTATGAGACAAATATTTTTGTTTTGTTTTGGGGTGTTTTCTTTTGTTACTGGGTGTGACCAAGCTAAACTGATCACAGTTATTTTGAATTTAGCATATGGTAGTTTAAAAGAACGTCCTCCTCTTGGTTGGTTTGTGCGATTCTTTGGCTTTGGCTCCTCAAAAGAAATTGGATAGTGGGACACAGAACTGTTAGCCACCAAGCTATGAGTTAGCCATCAAACTACGAGTCAGCCATCAAACTACGAGTTAGCCATCAAGCTACGACTCAGCCATCAAACTACGAGTTAGCCACCAAGCTACGAGTCAGCCATCAAACTACGAGTCAGCCACCAAGCTACGAGTTAGCCATCAAACTACGAGTCAGCCACCACGCTACGAGTCGGCCATCAAGCTACGAGTTAGCCATCAAACTACGAGTTAGATATCAAACTACGAGTTAGCCACCAAGCTACGAGTTAGTTATCAAACTACAAGTTAGCCACCAAGCTACGAGTCAGCCACCAAGCTACGAGTCGGTTATCAAACTACGAGTCAACCACCAAGCTACGAGTTAGCCATCAAGCTACGAGTTAGCCACCAAGCTACGAGTCAGCCATCAAATTACGAGTTAGCCACCAAGCTACAATAGTCTCTTGGCTGGTAGATTTAACCATCAGCTGTGTTTCTTTAAATTGCACTTATTATTGGAAACAAAGACTTAACTGAAAAGTGTGCAATTCTTATCAATAAATGCGTCTTTCGCCTCGAAACCCGAGCAACATTTCAAGCGGCACAAGCTGCATCAAGGGAAAGGGATGTTCTAGAGCACAGGTGTCAAACTCCAGTCCTGGAGGGCCGCTGCCCAGCAACTTTTAGATGTGGCTCTGCTGCACCACACCTGAATAGAATAATTAGGTCATTAGCAAGGCTCTGGAGAACTGAACTACACAAGAAGGATGTAAAAACCATTTCATTCCAGTGTTTTGTACCTGTGGCACATCTAAAAACTGCAGGACAGCGGCCCTTGAGGACTGGAGTTTGACACCCCTGTTCTAGAAGTTCTCCACTTCAGGTTGAACTCTTGGCTTCGTAAATCTGTTTAGGTGGTTTACAAGCACATACAGCACAGAAGGACAGGGGAAACCCCACAAGTAAATGTCTGTGCAAAATATTTATGCCTCCTGGCAGCAGCGAAGGCCGTTTCTTGCTTGAGACGAATACAACCCTTTGCATGATGTTATGTACTTTTCTGTACGCGCTGACCTATTTCAAACATTTGCACTGATTCATATCACCTTTTAAGATGTCAGCAGACAGCGTTTTTGTTGTTACTAAGTGAAAGAGAAGCATTGGAAATGGAGAAGGGTGAATCATGACAATTCAGGGTAAATATCAGCGCAACTTCTGCTTCGCTGCACCAAAAAGTTAAACTGCAGGAGAGAGGCGGTGTCCGGAGAGGAGGCTGCATCATGTCATGTTTGGAGTATTCACACGTGGAATGTCCTTTCGCTTTCTGTAGCTTCATTGGACAATCACTGCCGAGGAGACAGATGAATCAGCTGATATCAGAATTCTCCGTCCTCACTGAATCTCCCTGCGGGACAATGCGAAGTACAGAAAAACTTTTAAGGGGAAGAGAGGGAATAAAAATCCTGTTTTTTTTCTTAACAAGGGGAAATATGACAATCGTTTTTATCTCAGCTGATAGAGATGTACCCCAAAAGCCTTCTAGAATACGTCAGTGTAACTTGAGCACATGCAGACTAACGTTTTTTGCCTCCTTCACAGCAAAACTGACTGAAGGTTAATCAGACCGGATGGAGAGTGCACATATTTTCCTGATTTTCAACTGTTTTTAATGAGTTTTGGTTCAGAACTGTTCTGTATTTAACTCCATCCATCATCTCGTCAGCTCTGACCAGATTTTCTTGTCCTTACGGCATGACGCTGCCACCACCATGCTTCTCTGTGTGGTCAGGAGGGCAATGCAGAGTCGCAGTGTTTTTGCATGCAGGTTAAATTTTTTTTTATCTCATCTGATCACAGCTCCTTTCAGGTGGTTAATGTGTGGCTTGTAAATGTGACTTTTTGGGGCGGGGGAACAACTCACAGTAGCCAGAATCTCCCACCCGAGCTGTGAATGCATGCATTTGTTTAGCAATACCCCCGAGATGTCCAAAGCTTGAGACGTTGTTTTACAGCTTACCTCTGTCAAACAATACGTTTGGTGTGGTAGAATTAAGGTGACTCGGCAGCAGCTTCATCATTAACTCATGCAAATATGTAAAACCACAAAGATCCATTTGGACACAGTCCCTAATCAACATTTATTACAGTGTCCCAGCTTATTTTAAAACGTCTATTACCTCCTTCCGCTTCACAGTTGAGTCAAGTTTGTCAGTTCATGAAACAACATTTCTATAAAAAGCTGATGTTTGTGGTTATGAAGTGACAAAACTGGAAGCAGTGTAAAGTAACTTCGTCAAACTCATTTTAATGAGTTGAGGTCATGAATGTTCTCACACAGGCCCGGTTGGTTGTGGCAAAACGTATTGATGAAACCACAGATTTACAAACTTTTAAGAATATTGCAGCTTTCTCTGCATTCCTGCCGACTTCTTAAAAGTAAATATTATGTAACATCTCTTGGCGTTGCTCCGGTTTGGTGCTTTTCAACTAAAAACGGATGTGATTTGACTGATAGAACAATAATCACACAGGTGTTATCTTGAGGTTCTGTTCATGTCCTGGTGGGCCAGAGCTGACACATGTGGTTTTGTAATGTACTGTATGTGCCAACATGGCCTCCTTCTTCCTTGAGACAAGTCTATATATTTCTGACCAGTCAACCAGACTCGGGAGACGTGCTTCCCAAAGATGCTCACAGCATCAGATTGACCTCTGACCTACTTTAGTCTTCATCTAACGAACTGAAACCAACGACCACTGTCTTCACTCTAACTCACTACTGAATGGGTTAGAGTCAAGTGCCTCTGGTTTCTTAGAAACAACTTGTGCCTTCACTTCCTCGGCGGGCTCACCCGTCCCGAGCGAACACGATGAGAACATGACCGTGATTGAAGCGTAAAAGCTGCGCGAAGTGGGAGGTTTCACTCGCTTCCGTCTCGACTGCCAGCGTTGTGCCACTAAGGATCCCCGCGCATCATGAGCGCACCGTCAACCAATCAGCGTCCGGTGCGCTGGTTTCGCTCCCGATTCTCCTCAGAGTGCGCACGCGTGCGTAGAAGTGTCTGTATGCGTGCGCGCGCGCGCGCGTGTGTTTTGTTTTGTTTGTGTGTGAGAGAGAATCTGCGTGAATGTCGCGCGATCAGCGTCCCCCCCCCCTACCCCACCCACCCACACACACACACACACACACACACACACAAGCTCAGACAAAATAAAGCGCCCGATCATGAGTGATTTCTTTCCAGCCACTCCCCACCTTTCGGCGAGCCCACTCGAGTTAAAAAAGCCCCGCAGCTCCGGCTGGGAGCTCAGAGGTGCTGATCGACCAGAAGACGATGGATGCCGAAGGAGGTCGCGCGATCCGACGGAGCAGCAGAGTGAGGAGGCTGGCGGTCGTGGTGGCCGTGCAGAACCTGCTGGTGGTCACCTGCCTGCTGGTCACCCTTTACCTTTACCGGGAGTCTTCGGCTTTGGTGAGTTCAGCAAGGCGGGGTGGGGGAAATGTATAATGTTGTTGTCTTTAGTTAAACTTGTGAGAAAAGTTTTAAAAGTCACGATGTGGGTTTATTTTGTTCGAGATGAGTCCTGTCAGATTATTCCTGCACGGACAGGTTTATTTTAGCAGGGCTGTTGCAAGATAATTAGCGGTCCAGGGGCAAGACGTCTGAATAAATAAAAGAAAAAAAAAAACCTGATTAGAAATGAATAATTTAAATGTGTGACATTTATGCCCACCTGTTTTCCTACTGAGTTTGATAGCTAAAAGTCTTCCATCTTATATTTGGAAAACCACTTTTTAAAAATGTAAAACAGACGTTTTGGGAAACTTAAGAGTTTTCAATTCAGGATGTGCATGTTTAATATTTACTTTATTATTATTTTTTACATAAAATAAACAGTGCTGGACATCAACGATGATCTGGGGGGTTTTTTGTAAGTCAGGGAAGGAGGATCTGTGTGGGAAATTTCAAACTCTTCATTGTTAAAATCAGATGGACAGATTCTAAGCTCTATCCTGCAGGACTCGTTCCTGTGAAATTAGCCTGCGGCGTGAACCTGGGATTTCTGGGTGCTCTTCTCTTTACACACTGAAAACTGCAACTTGCAGAAAAAGTAAAAAAAATAAAATAAAATAAAAAGAGAAGAAGCAAAACACAGCTACTGAGAAAATGTGGGACGGATTAAGACTTATCTGTAAAAAAACACAAAATAAATTGACAACAAATTGCAAAGTTTTTGTGCTTTAACTCAAAAGTCACCAGATTGACAGTCAAGATTTGCAGCCGGCTCATACGGCAGGACATGCATGTTAACCTGCAAAAGCGTCCGCGAATCAGGACGAGTCAAAGTCGGTGTTGGAGGAAGAAACACATGGACATGACTAAATGAACATGTTTACCCTGGAGCGTGGCTGAGTGCTGCTCTGTGTGACATATCAGCTCTCTGCACAGCTTTTAGGAGTTCAGTGACTAACATTTGTTCTACTTTTACACTGTGCTGTTGATTTGTGATACGCTGCTCTCAGTACTGGTATTAATCACCCACTGTGAAATTTTCCCTGGTTTCTGTCAACATGTCTAATTTCACACTGCATAGCTAAACCACGGTATCAAACAAACAAGCTTGATGTTCCGTCTCTCCTTCCCTGAGACAAACATCAAGGGATCCACACAGAGCTGGGCTGCGTGACCTTTTCTGCAGCTCTTGTTTTTTTGACGTTAGTCATGCTGCCTTTGAGGGGACAGCTAGCATCAGGAGAAAACAGCAGATAACTACCACGTGTCTCTGATATGTCCCTCACTCTCTCTCTCTCTCTCCCTTTCTCTAAAGAAGCCAAAAGACGACGTCGTGTACATACAGTTTGTAGCGCACACAGGTGAGAACTCTTACCTTAATTCTCAATATTTCCCCCCTCCAAAAATTGGGGACTCAAAAACTCAAACATTGGGTGGGGGGTGAGAAACCCCATATGCTTTTAACATTTTTCCTCACTTTAATTGTTTTTATTTTTTTAATCTTCCAGATTTCAGACCAAACACACTTCTGGAGTTGAAGATGTCTAGAGGAAACAGCTTTCAGAACAACAATGGCAACATCACCATCAGCTGCACGGGGCCCTACGTTTGGCACATGCAGGGCTGCTACTACAACATGGACAAGACCCCGAACGTCAGCGGGAATCTGACGCTGCTGGCGAAAAACAATCTTCCAGTCGGCTCCATCTCCATGAACGCAACGCAAGATGTGGCCTGCAGGAGGCTCCACAGTATCGTGTACCTGGTGGCAGAAGATGTAGCCAGGTTCCACTTTTCCTCGCAACCGGGATTTCAGATGTTGAACGTGAGTATGGGCCTGAGCTACCTGCTTGGGAATAGATGTGAATATTGACTCAATCCAAAGAATAAATACAATAAAAATCAAAAATAAAAAAATGCTGATGAGATGAAGACCAGATCTGGATGGATTAAGAGAAGCGGACCCACCTGACACACGGAGCCAGTGAGGGGGATCGATTCCTGCTAGGAGGCTGTCTGGTTTTATTTCCTCTACCGGAGATGCGGAGCCTCGTGGTTTGACTGTCGGCAGGAAATCTCCGTATCCAAACAAGAACAAACCAATGCATCTCAGTTGAAGAGATTTAGTCTTAATTTGTAATTTAAAAAACCCAAAACAAAAACCAAAGCTATTTTACCTTCTTAACAAGTGCCTTGTTCTGTATTTTTAATGTTTTTTTTTTCTTTGTTCATTTATATTTAAGGCTGGGAAAACAAGCTATGAAGCTAATTCTTAATTTATCAGTCATTTGTTTATTACTTTTTTCTTATTATTATTCCTATCATAATAATTATTATTATTTAATACTCAAACAAAGCAATGAATGTCACAGTTTCTTGGTGCTGCGGTGACAGTTTCATGTCACACAGCTTGCGTGACCAACATGCTGGTTCTTCTGTAAGCTAAGAGAAAACATTTCCAAAAGCTGGAACCGGATTGTGTATTTTGGTGTTATTGCTTCAGGGTGACTTGAATGCCAAATGATAACTGACTCTCCGTACTTTTGCATAACATGAAAACAGCAGAGCTATCTGACTGTGCAGCTGGGAAGCCACACGGACGCTCATCAGCTCTGCACTGCTGAGGCGCTCCACCTGGTTGTACTTGATCTTGACTGCTGGATTGTACCAAATGAATGTATTTTGCTGTCGGTGCACTGAAGCTCCGCGCTGACTCTGCAAACTTGACGTGTGCGCCGGTCCGGCAAGGGCGACTCCGCAGTTATACCTCCAGTAAAGTCGCCAAAACGTCAAACGTCCGCGTGCGGCGCCGGTCTGCGCCCACGCCTAGGGTTGCCACCTTTCAGAAATCAAAATAAGGGACGTCCACTAATGCGCGTCGTCCTAGTCTCATAAGCGGGGGAGAGGGGAAAAGGGGAGATGGGGTGGGGGGGGGGGGTGGGGGGGGGGGTTGTGGTGCTTCGATTAGGGTTACCAAGAGACCAGTCCCTATATATTTAAAGCCGGTATTGGATCAATACGGGACTCTACATTTAACAGCCAAATACGGGACGGTTCCGTATTTTAAGGGACGGGTGGCAACCCTACCCACGCCTCATCCGGCTCATCTGGCGCCGGCGTCTGTGGAGTGAAAACTAACCTCAGACTCGTTTGATGTTGCAACCGGACTGACTCACACAAGCCAACAAAGGGAAAGGGCCAGACGGGAGATGAATGAATCTTTTTTATTATTATTATTATTGTTATTATTGGTTCTTCACTCATGGTGCACACATTTGTTTCTTAAGTGCTAGATTATGGTGTATGTTTGTATGTTTTCTTTATTATTATTATTATCATTATTATTATTATTATTATTATGAATGAGGTTGCAGCTCATCAATTGATTGTATCTTTATTGTAAAATGTGAAGCACATAAAGAGGTTTACTGTTGTATCCACTTGCGGTTGTGCAAAAAAAGGGGGGTAATAAAGTAGACCTTTTGTTTTTATTGAAACTACTACTGTGTGACGTATCACAATCTGTACTTTACACAGGGAATGCAGCGCTGATACCTCTTCTGACCTCTGGCACAGCTTGCCTGTGTGTTGAAACATCAATAAAAACAAGTTTCCCTCTTGCTATCTTTGCCTGCTCCTTGTTTTTGTCGCAACGCCTCCTCAAGCGGCATGTGAGTGTGGGTGGGTCTGCCGTGAGACCAGAAAGTTTCATCATCACTGCCTGCTACGTCAAACGCTCTTCAACCAAAAGTGAAAGTGAGCTGAGGAAAAAGCCCAGACGTCACGTCACTCAGTGACCCGGTGTTGCAACACCCTCCGTTTTGCTTCAGGCTGCCATATGTGATCTTTCCTGAGCCCTGAAATTAAATCTGAAATGCGAGACACGCCTCTGTCAATACGTGCAAAAATGCATTTGATCCCCTTACAAATGTTTTCACTACTATTGTGGTATAATGCTTCAGAAGTGATTTTATGTAATATTAGGATGTCGGTTTGTACAAGACTAACGTTAAATGATTTATTTTGTGCACCTGTGCAAGCAGACGTCCTATAAAACTAATTACTGGTTTTGCCACAAAGGCCAAAAAAACTGTGGGAAATTTGTTTAAAACATTTTCATAAGTTCCACCTGTTTGAGGTCATGCCACAGCATTTTATTCAGGCCCTTATGTTATATTTCACTGCAAAAACAGAAAGTATTACTAGGAATTGTCTATCTGGTTTCTAGTGCAAATATCTCAGTGCACTTGAAGTAAAACTAAACTAACCTCAAAGTAGCTTTTCAGCAAGACAGAAGAGCTTGTTTTAAGTCAGTAATTCTACTTAGACTATCAGGTTCATTGGCAGATTTGTTCACAATTGAGAAAAGTGTTTTGCTATAAGTGAAAAGATCTGACAGAGAAACTACTACTGCTACTTTTAATGAATATTCAAGAATCACTGACTTAAAACAAGCTCAACTCTTTCTGAAAACTTGCTTATACATTCGTGTTGTCTTATTTGAAGAGTGCCAATACACTGAGATATTTGCAGTAGAAACTAGACGGAAAAACCCCCAAAACTTAATAAGACGTTTTGTTTTTATTTATTTTTCATTCAGAGGTGGATATACTGGTGTGTTTTCAACATACCAGCTGGTCTTGAGCTTCAGGTCACCAACAAACAGCCTCACCTTCTCCTACAGGATTTTTGTTGTTGTTTTTTTGGACCTTTTTTGTTTCTTTTTTCTTTTTTGGTTTTACAAATGATGATCAACAAAACTCAGCCTTTTCTGAACAAAATTTTTTTAAATTAATGTCAAACTGAAAACTGATTTTTCCCAAGATAATGACAAGTAAATTAAAACATATGTAAACATCAAAACCTTTTTTTATAGGCACTGCATGGAGGTCTTTTCTGTTCGCTTCGGAATGTTAATTTATATTAGCATTTATTACAATTTTGCTCCAGGATTTAAGTAAGAGTAGCATAAAAATCGTCCATTGTCTAAACATGCCGCCTGCAAAAAATAGAAACCAGTAAGGATCCGAAACTCTGAGGTTGTTTTTCACTTCGCAGCAGTTAGTTTCTTGTTTGAACAGGACAATCTGTCTGGGTCTTTTACTCCTATAACGTCTGTGTTCTATAAATAGATCGAGTTTTTCTTTTTTGTTTTCTCTGAAGGGCGCATCTGACGAAAGCAGCAAACGTTGCAAAATCTTTCCTATGTAAAAAGCAGCAAGTTTGAACCTGACTTACTGCTGTGCTTCAAGGAAATTTCACTTGTGTAACACAGGGCACTGCAAAGGAGCAGAGATGAATCAAAGTGAGACAATTTAAGTGTCATGCATAAAACGCAACTCTTAATTACAAAAAATACAAGGCAAGCTTAAGAAATGACATTATGATAAAGCAACTTTGGCCTTTTAGAGTAAGCTGCAGTAAACAGAAATGTTTTCGGGGCTGATTTTAAAAGACCCAAATGTTTCTGTGCATCTCAGGTTTCCAGGGATTTTGTTCCAGGTCTTCATGGTTCAGACTTGACTAGTAATTCTAAAAAGTATTTTGTCTCAGTTCACCGTTGAGGCCCCTGGCGACTCCCAAGGGGTCAAAATTAAAGCAATAAAAATTTAAAATAGAAAACAAACCAACAATGGACAAAGTTTCAGTCACTAAACGTCCAAAGCTGGTAGAGACACGCTCCAAAACTTACAGCTGCAATTAGTGGGAAAAAACAACTTTATGCCGACTTTCTATTTCTGGTGCATCTATCAGCAGTCTGTCTGTGGAGAGAAACCTGTACATTGTTTATGCAACCAAAAAGAACAAAGGTCGACATTGACCTGACGTTGGCTGCTGCCCTCGGAAAGCTAGCAACCGACTCTTAAGCACTTGGGGGATCTGCAAACCGCTGCGCTTCTGATTAAATGCCTGGCATTTCGCATCGCTGTTCTGCAGAACTACTGAACTATGGATGTGAAACCAAGACTGTTGTAAAAATCCCTGTGGTTTCAAATTAATCAAACCAGGCTGTTAGCATTAGTGATCCTATAGCTTTGTCTAATGTCTTAGACTTTGTCTTGGTGTCCAACTGCACAGACTGAAACCCCAAAACCCAGTCATGTGGTGGAACAGTGAGTTTCAGGTACTGGTCCATCCAACAAAAGGACTGCATCGATTTTAATGTTTTACTCTTAACAGACAAAACGTTGCTTCCTGGAAGCTGTCATGAGTCAGACACCATAAAGTGCAACAATGGTCAACAGAGAGCTCAAAGTACGAGGGGCTATATGCATTGCAGCAGATCAGGTGCAGAAATGTAGCATTACCCATCAAACAGATAAGACATTACACAACAAATGGTCAAAAGTGCGTCTAAAATTGCAAAATGATGCAATCAATCTTTTAGGAGATATTGGGAAAAATGCAAATAAACTGTAAAATGAAACCAGTGTTGGCTCAATTTATAAACTGTTGCA